>NC_092379.1:8329771-8929771 GCF_030028105.1 Mobula birostris | reverse complement strand
TTGGCGAAGTGAGCAATGCAGTGGAAAATGGAACTTAATCCTGATAATTGTGTGGAGATGCTGTTTGAGAAGACTAACGTGGGTAGGGTATACATAGTGAATGATAGGGCCATGGGGAGTAGTAAGAAGCAGAGGGTCCTTGGTGTACAAGTGTAAGGAGCCCAGAAGGTGACATCACAAGTGAACAAATGGTGAAGAGGACATTTGTGACATTTGTCTTTATTGGCTGGGACGTAGAGTAGGATACTTAAGAGATTCTGACTTCATTTCTTATATGCTGTGTCATATGACATCATCATTATGTGCCGTGCTGTATGACAACATCACTATGTGCCTTGTCGTATGATGTGGGTGATCATATTCTTTCCATGACCATGACTGCTCTTGGCAAATTTTTCTACAGAAGTGGTTTGCCATCGCCTTCTTCTGGGCAGTGTCTTTACAAGACGGGTGACTCCAGCCATTATCAATACCCTTCAGAGATTGTCTGCCTGGGGTCAGTGGTCGCATAACCAGGACTTGTGATCTGCACCAGCTGCTCATACGACCATCCACCACCTGCTCCCCTGGCTTCGCATGACCCTGATCGGGGCAGGGGTGCGGGTAAGCAGGTGCTACACTTTGCCCAAGGACAACCTGCAGGCTAGTGGAGGGAAAGAGCTCCTTGCACCTCCTTTGGTAGAGAATTGTATCTCATAGTACAGCATGCAATTAAGGTGAGATGTGATAAGCTGAAAGAGAGATGTGTAGAACAAGCAACACACATCAAAATTGCTGGTGAACGCAGCAGGCCAGGCAGCATGTCCAGGAAGAGGCACAGTCGACGTTTCGGGCCGAGACCCTTCATCAGGACTAACTTCCTTCAGTTAGTCCTGACGAAGGGTCTCGGCCCGAAACGTCGACTGTGCCTCTTCCTAGAGATGCTGCTTGGCCTGCTGTGTTCACCAGCAACTTTGATGTGTGTTGCTTGAATTACCAGCATCTGCAGAATTCCTGTTGTATGTATAGAACAAGATTTTTTTTTACGAGTGGTAGATGCCTGGGATGCATTGCCAAGGCTGGCAGCAGAGGGAAATATGGTAAAGAAGTTTAATCTAAGAGACTGTTGGATGGGAGCAGGAATGTGCAGAGAATGGGGAGATATAGATGCTGCATAGGCAGAATGGATTCCTTCAGTAGGCACTTCATTTGTTCTTTAATTAGCTTGGCATTACATTACAAGGTTAGCAAATTTGCAGATGACACAAAGCTGGGTGGCAGTGTGAAATGTGCAGAGGATGTTGAGATAATGCAGGATGACTTGGACAGGTTGGGTGAGTGGGCAGATGCATGGCAGATGCAGTTTAATGTGCATAAATGTGAGGTTATCCACTTTGGTGGCAAGAACAGGAAAGCAGATTACTATTTGAATGGTGCCAAGTTAGGAAAAGGGGAAGTACAATGAGATCTAGGTGTCCTTGTTCACTGAAAGTAAGCATGCAGGTACAGCAGGCAGTGAAGAAAGTTAATGGCATGTTGGCCTTCATAACAGGGGGAGTTGAGTATAGGAGCAAAGGGGTCCTTCTGCAGTTGTACAGGGCCCTGGTGAGACCACATCTGCAGTATTGTGTACAGTTTCGGTCTCCAAATTTTAGGAAGGACATTCTTGCTATTGAGGGACTGCAGTGTAGGTTCACAAGGTTAATTCCTGGGATGGCGGGACTGTCATATGTTGAAAGATTGGAGCGACTGGGCTTGTATACACTGGAATTTAGAAGGATGAGAGGGGATCTTATTGAAACATATAAGATTATTAAGGTATTGGACATGCTGGAGGCAGGAAACATGTTCCCGATGTTGGGGGAGCCCAGAACCAGAAGCCACAATTTGAGAATAAGGGGTAGGCCATTTAGAACGGAGTTGAGGAAAAACTCTTCACCTAGAGAGTTGTGGATCCGTGGAATGCTCTGCCTCAGAAGGCTGTGGAGGCCAATTCTCTCGATGCTCTCAAGAAAGACTTAGATAGAGCTCTTAATGATAACGGAGTCAAGGGATATGGGGAGAAGGCAAGAACTGGATACTGATTGTGGATGATCAGCCATGATCACAGTGAATGGCGGTGCTGGCTCCAAGGGCCGAATGGCCTACTCCTGCACCTATTGTTTATTGCGGACTGAAGGGCCTGTTCTTGTGCAGTATGGTTCCTCTTTCTTCCCTGAGGAACTTCTGTCATGGTATCGTGGGGCTTGGATGACTGACCTCCAAAAGCCACATCCATCAGGCAGTGGTGGCATAACCAGGACTTGTGATCTGCACCGGCTGCTCGTACGACCATCCACCACCTGCTCCCATGGCTTCGTGTGACCCTGATCGGCGGGCAAAGCAGGTGCTACACCTCGCCCAAGGGTGACCTGAAGTCTAGCAGAGGGAAGGAGCATCTTACACCTCCTTTGGTAGAGACTTATCTCTACCCTGTCACCTAATGAATATGAGAAAATGGAGGGGTAAGGGCTGTGTGGGGTGGGGGGGTGGGGGGTTAGACTGACAATGGAGTCCGGTTACATAGGTCAGCAACAGACAGGGTCAAAATGCCCGTACTGTGCTGCACCATTTCCTTGTTTCATGTAAGAGTACAGAAAGATAGCGGCTACAAATGGGGGGGAAGGGGCAGATATCTAACAGAGTTTAAGTGGGTCTCAGATAGGTGCTTGAACACACAAGGAATGGAAGGACCTGAACCATATGGAGGGTGAAGGCATTAGCTCGTTCACTTAAATAGTTTAGCACGACATTGCGGGCCGAAGGGCCTGCTCTTGCATTGTACTGTTCTGCATTTGATACTCTGACTAGGTGGCCGGAGAAGTCTAGACTGATACAAACTTGATACAATACGACGGGGACTGAGTTTGGGCGACAGATCGGGTAACCCATTGAAAATTCCTGCAATCCCAAGCGGTATCCAGGCGGAATTGAAAGTCCGTTCCTGGAACGCGTGCGAGGACAGGGACACGCCGGCTTCGCTTACCTCTGCTGCACCAGTTCCAGGTCCTCCAGGCTCTCGGGGATCTCCATCCGATTCAGCCACTGCTCCTTCTCGTCGATCCAGCGCTCGCAGGCGTTAACCTCGCTGAACATGCGGTACACAGCCAGCGCGTCCTGCAGCCACTGCCGCCGCAGTCCCGCCACCTCCCTCACCTCGGTGTACAGGCCCTCCACCTCAGCCACACGGACCTTCACCTCCTCCAGCTCCGAGTACTCGGGCGCCAGGCCGGCCGCCTGCTGGCGGAGGGCTTCCACCACCTGCCGGTGCTGCTCGATGTCCTCCTCCAAGCCCCGGTGCTTCTTCGCCAGCGACTGCGTGGAGTACTCGTCATGGCCGAAGTCGTCGCTGGACACAATGCGGTACGCGTCCTGCAGCCAGACCTCCAGGTCGTCCGTGTCCGCCTTCAGCTGGAAGAAGTCCAGGGACTCCTGGAGATGCTGGAGTCGGAGAACTGCCAACTCGTCGAGCTTCTTCCACTGGACGCGGACCTCCAGGATCCTCTCCTGGATGTTCCCCGTGCCGAAGTGCTTCTCCGCCAAGATCTGCTCGCCCTTGGTGATGGTTTGAGTGAGGAGGCCACACCGGCCGGCCAGCTCCCCCATCAGGACCTTGTGCTTGCCTAGCAGCCGGGTGACGCTGCTGAGGTCCTTGCCCAGGTGCGGCGAGGAGATGACCTGCCGCTTCTCGTGGATCCAGCTCTCCGCCTCCTCCATCTCCTGCAGGAAGGCCCACAGGCACCGTGAGCCCTCCAGCTGGGCGCGGCGCAGGGACGCCAGCCGGTGCAGCTCCTCCACGCAGCTGTCCACGTGGTGGACGCGGTTGCAGATCACCTGCGGGTCGCAGGGCTGGTAACCTGAGAGCAGAGCAGACGGCCAGTCACAGGTGAGGTGGCAAAGCACGGGGAGAGCAAAGGTGCCAGCCCTTCAGATAGCACTCGGTGTGCAGTTCTGGCTGCCATGTTATATGAAGGATGGAATGACGCTAGAACAGATATTCAACTATGTCGACAGGACGAGAGGACTCAAGTTACAAGGAGAGACTAGTTAGATAGAAGCCGTATTCTCTGGAGCAAAGGAGGCCGATGTCGACCTTATAGAGGTAGTGAATGGGGAAGAGTGTTATCTAAGTCTACAAGGAGCCGTTGCTGGAATGGACTTGGAGGCAATTTGACGCAGCAGGATCGAGGTGAGGCAGAGCCCAGGCCCAACAGCGAGAAAAAACAAGGGGAATTGAGTATAAGAGCAAAGAGGTCCTTCTGCAGCTGTACAGGGCCCTGGTGAGACCACACCTGGAGTACTGTGTGCAGTTTTGGTCTCCAAATTTGAGGAAGAACATTCTTGCTATTGAGGGAGTGCAGCGTAGGTTCACAAGGTTAATTCCCAGGTTGGCGGGACTGTCATATATCGAAAAATTGGAGCGACTGGGCTTGTATACTTTGGAATTTAGAAGGCTGAGAGGGGATCTTATTGAAACATATCAGATTATTAAGGGATTGGACACGCTGGAGGCAGGAAGCATGTTCCCGCTGATGGGGGAGTCCAGAACCAGAGGCCACAGTCTAAGAATAAGGGGTAGGCCATTTAGAACGGAGTTGAGGAAAAACTTTTTCACCCAGGGAGTGGTGGATATATGGAATGCTCTGCCCCAGAAGGCTGTGGAGGCCAAGTCTCTGGATGCTTTCAGGAAAGAGATGGATAGAGCTCTTAAAGATAGCAGAATCAAAGGTTATGGGGATAAGGCAGGAACTGGATACTGATTGTGGATGATCAGCCATGATCACAGTGAACGGCAGTGCTGGCTCGAAGGGCCGAATGGCCTACTCCTGCACCTATTGTCTATTGTCTAAAATTTGATCAATTTAAGTGCCGAGCCAAGTTTGGAAAGGTCATCTACCGGCCAAATCAAAGCAGCAGGGTTCGGGCCGGAGATCAAGAAACAACCTGAAGTTTGGATGATTTAAGCACCGGGTCAGATGAAATTGTCAGGGTTTCGGGGCTGGAGGTAAGGGATGGGCTGGTTCAGCTCACTGGTCTACGAGGGTTTCTGCACTGAACTGAAACTGTGGCAAGGACTCACCTTCATGAACTTCAGCTCTGAATGCTATTTGCTTACTTTTAGTGTTTCCATGATTTATTTTTTCTCTCTCTCTCTGCACATTGGGTATCTGACAGTCTTCTTTTCTTTTAATGGGCTCGATTGGGTTTCTTTGTTTTGTGCTTGCCTGTAAGGGGACGAATCTCAAGGTTGTATAAAACTTTGATCGTACTTTGAACTTGAACTTTGTAGGGGATTGAGGCTAACTTGAGGAATGGGGCAGAGAATGGCAAATGCAATTTCACTCTGACCAGCTGGGGGTAGTACAGAAGCAGTGGTTCGTGCACCAGCAAACCAGGTTCCACTCTACCATTGTTTGGAAAGAGTTTGCACATTCCCCCTGTGCACGAGTTGCAAAAAGTTGGTTTGCAGGGGCAGCAGGCTGTCAAGAAGGCAAGTGGGATGTTGGCCTTCATTGCTAGAAGGATTGAATTTAAGAGCAGGGAGGTTACGCTGCAACCGTACAGGGTACTGGTGAGGCCGCATCCGGAGTACTGCGTGCAGTTCTGGTCTCCTTACTTGATGAGGGATATACCGACTTTGGAGGCAGTGCAGAGGAGGTTCATCAGGTTGATTCTAGAGATGAGGGGGTTAGACAATGAGGACAGGTTGAGTCACCTGGGACTGTACTCACTGGAATTCATAAGAATGAGAGGAGATCTGATAGAAACATATAAAGTTATGAAAGCGATGGTTAAGATAGAGGCAGGAAAATTGTTTCCACTGGGAGGCGAAACTAGAACTAGGGGACATAGCCTCAAGATTCGGGGGAAGTAGATTTAGCCTGGAGATGAGGAGAAACAGCTTTTCCCAGAGAGTGGTGAATCTGTGGAATTCTCTGCCCAATGAAGCAGTGGAGGCTACCTCAGTAAAGATAATTAAGAGAAGGTTGGATAGATTTTTGCATAGTTCGGGAATTAAGGGTCATGGGGGAGCGGCAGGTAGGTGGAGATGAGTCCAATGGCAGGGCAGGCGCGACACCGCATGATCTACTCCTGCTCCTAGTCCTTAAGTTCTGTGACTGCATGGGTTTCCCCCGGTGCTCCAGTTTCCTCTGGCATTCCAAAGATGTACAGGTTAGTTGGGTAATTGGTCATGAGTGTAATTAGGCAAGGTGGGCTTACTGGTGTGTTACTGTGCTGTATATCTAAAAAGAAATAATAATGTGCAAGGTGTTGCACTTTGATAAGTTAGACAACAGACAATAGGCGCAGGAGTAGGCCATTCGGCCCTTCGAGCCAGCACTGCCATTCACTGTGATCATCGCTGATCATCCACTATCAGTATCCCGTTCCTGCCTTATCCCTATAACCTTTGATTCCACTATCTTTAAGAGCTCTATCCATCTCTTTTTTGAAACCATCCAGAGACTTGGCCTTCACAGCCTTCTGGGGCAGAGCATTCCACATATCCACCACTTTCTGGGTGAAAAAGTTTTTCCTCAACTCCGTTCTAAATGGCCTACCCCTAATTCTTAAACTGTGGCCTCTGGTTCTGGACTCACCCATCAGCAGGAACATGCTTCCTGCCACCAGCGTGTCCAATCCCTTAATAATCTTATATGTTTCAATAAGATCCCCAATAAATAACAATAAGTTAAAGCAGGGCAGGACTTCCAGAGTAAGTGGTCGGGCCTGGGGGAGTGTTGTAGAACAGTACACGTACCCAGTTTCATTAAAATGAATACCCACCTACTCAGGATGGCGAAGATGGCAGCTGGCACACTTGCCTTCTTTGGCATCGAGTACAAGGGTAAGGACATCATGTTAAAGAGACAAGACACCAGAGAGAACTCCCTTGGAATACTGAGTGCCATTCTGGTTGCCCAGCTATAGGAAGGGCATAATTAATCTAGAAAGGGTGCAGAAAAGACTGACAAAAAAAAAATGTCACCAGGACTGGACAGTTTCAGCTAAGGAAAGGCAGGAGAGGCTGGGACTGATATTTCCAGGGCAAGGAGGTTGAGGAGTGACATAAAAAAAGGTTTATAAATTCATGAGGAAACGGAAAAAGTGGAAGGTCAGAATCTTTTTCCAAGGGTTGGAGAACCTAAAACTATCAGGCATGTATAAGGTGACAGGCAAAAAGATTTAAAGGGAATCCAAGAGGCATGTCTTTCACACAGATGCTGGTGGGTGTATGGAACAAGCTGTCAGAGGAAAGTGTACAGAGATGGGTATAATTATAATATTTAAAAGACGTTTGGACAGGCAAGTGGCTAAGACACTCACAACACGCTGGAGGAACTCAACAGGTCGGGCAGCATCGGTCGACGTTTCGGGCCGGAACCCTTCATCAGGACTGTAGAGGGAAGGGGCAGAGGCCCTATAAAGAAGGTGGGGGGAGGGTGGGAAGGAGAAGGCTGGTAGGTTCCAGGTGAAAAACCAGTAAGGGGAAAGATAAAGGGGTGGGGGAGAGGAAGCAGGGAGGGGATAGGCAGGAAAGGTGAAGAAGGAATAGGGGAAAACACAATGGGTAGTAGGAGGCAGAACCATGAGGGAGGTGGTAGGCAGCTGGGGGAGGGGGCAGAGTGACATAGGGGATAGAGGAAGGGAGGGGGAGGGAATTACCGGAAGTTGGAGAATTCTATGTTCATACCAAGGGGCTGGAGCCTACCTAGATGGTATATGAGGTGTTGCTCCTCCAACCTGAGTTTAGCCTCATAATGGCGGTAGAGGAGGCCATGTATGGACATATCCGAAGGGGAATGTGAAGCAGAGTTGAAGTGGGTGGCTACCGGGAGATCCTGTCTGTTGTGGCGGACGGAGTGGAGGTGCTTGACGAAGCGGTCCCCCAATCTGCGTCGGGTTTCACCGATGTAGAGGAGGCTGCACCGGGAGCACCGGATGCAATAGATGACCCCAACAGACTCACAAGTGAAGTGTTGCCTCACCTGGAAGGACTGTTTGGGGCCCTGAATGAAGTGGCTAAGAAATGTTTAGAGCCTAAACCTCCCCTCTAGATGCCCCAGTTTCCTCACAATCCAAATATGTATAAGTTGGTAAGTTAATTGGTCACCTAGGATAGAAAGATGGGACGGCACGGTGGTGTAGAGGTCACCGTACAGGCAACCCAGGTTCAATTCCCGACACTGCCCGTGACTGTCTAGGTCTCCTCCCACAGTCCAAAGACCTCCCGGCTGGTAGGTTAATTGGTCATTGCAAATTGTCCTGTAACTAGGTGAGGATTAAATCGAGGGATTGCTGGGTGGGACGGCTCGAAGTGTCATAATGGCCTACTCTGCAATGCAAAATTATTGGCCAATGTGAGCTCATTGTGCTGTGACTATACTGTAAAAAAAATTAATTTGATAAGTTAAACCAGGGCAGTTTAAACCATTAAACTAAAGACACGTCATCTCAGGATGGTGAAGAGGCCACTGGCACTCCTGCCTTCGTCAGCATCAAGTACAAGAGCAGGGACATCAAACTTCAGAGGGGTATGGGTCAGGCGAGTGGCAGCAACGTACGAGATGGTGGAGGAGCTCCGGAGGGTCACGCAGCTGAAGGGACGTGGGTGGCATGGCAGCGTGGCGGTTAGCGCAACGCTCTACAGCGGCCACCCGCAAGATCTGGGTTCAGTTTCCGCTGCAGTCTGTAAGGAGCGTGTACATTCTCCCCGTGACCAGCTCCGCTTCCCCTGGGTGCTTCCACACAGTTTCCTTCCACATTCCAAAGACATGCGGGTTAGGGTTAGTGAGGTGTGGGCGTTGCTATGCTGGCAAGGGAATCATGGAGCCTCTTATGGGCTGCTGAGCACAATCCCCACCGATTTTGACTTGACGCAACTTCACTGTACGTTTCAATGTATATATAACATTTTCTGTCATTCATTCTTTATTTCTCTGTTTTATGGATGTTTGTCAAGAGTAAGAATTTCACATTGTATACTGTATCCATTCTCTGAATATTAAATTGATCATTGAACAAGCACGGATAATCTTTAAAGTGGACAGTCAATGTTTTGGGTTAGGACCTTTCAAAGGACTGTTGGCCAATAAAACGGGAAATGAGAGCACAAACAAATGGGACTAGCTCAAGTTAGCATGGATGAGTTGGGCCGAAGGGCCTGGTTCCCTACTCCATGACTTTAGCACAACGGTAACCTTCCCCTATCTACTCTGCTGTGCATCCATGAGTGTAAAGCAGGTCAGCACGGATTGGATGGGCCGAAGGGCAGTCCTCATACTGAGTCTCTCTGTGAACCTATTAACTACTCTGTCCCGTGGATCGCGGGCCCCCACGTTCATTGAAAGTCCAGCTGCGGACAGCGCTGCAGGATCCACCAGTGACCCGCGGAGCCGGGACTTCCCTACTCACCCTCGTCCTTCGTGAACTCCAGCGCCGCCGCATTCAGGGCCTTCAGCCGCTCCTCCTGCACCGAGATATCTGCCTCCAGCAGGCTGTGCTTCTGCAGCAGATCTTCCACTTCCAGCAAGTGCTTCCCCAGCTCTTTCGAACACAACAGAACCTAGAGAGAAGATCCAGAGAGGAAGGTCGATGAGGGCCAAACACAGCATGTGCAGGGGATCTGGGATGCAAGCCCACAGCCTCATGAAACCACTCGCACAGGTTGTTCGGGTGAAAAGGAACATGCTAGTCCTTAATAGCCAAGTTTGAGAGTCAGGAAGTTATGATGCAGCTTTATAAAACTCTGGTTAGAAGATATCTGGAGTACAATGTTCAATTTTCATCATCATTATCAGCCGTGTTGTATGACTTGGGCAATCATGGTCTTTGACCATGATTATTCTCGGCAATTTTTGCTACAGAACTGGTTTGCCATTGTCTTCTCCTGGACTGTGTCTTTACAAGATGGGTGACCCCAGCCATTATCAACTCTTAGCGTAGCGTCAGTGGTCGCATGACCAGGACTTGTGATCTGCACCGGCTGCTCATACGACCACCCACCACCTGCCCCCACGGCTTCACATGGCCCTGATCGGGGGCTAAGCAGGTGCTACACCTTGCCCAAGGGTGACCTGCAGGCTAGAGGAGGGAAGGAGCCCATTACACCTCCTTTGGTAGAGGCGCGTCTCCACCTGCCCACCCAATTCAATTCTAGTTGCCCCATTGTAGGAAGAATACGAAGGCTTTGGAGAGGTTGACCAAGAGATTCGCCAAGATGCTGCCTGGGCTCGAAAAGGGAGAACAAATTTGGATTGCTTTCGAGAACAAACTTGGATTGCTTTCTCTGGAGAGGCCGAGGCTGTGTGGAACCCTGATTTTTTTTTTAACTAAATGAACTTTATTCACGATAAAAAAATATTTAGAAGAATAAACCTTTCTGTTCTTTACATACATAGTCAATGCTTTCCATCTCATTCTCACACCATTGCCAGTCATGTGGCACTCCGGGACTTAAAACCAACTAACTTCATTAAACCCAGAACCCCAACAGGGGCTCAAGCCACCAACAGCAGCTCACTAGAGTCCTCTGTCCTGGGCCAGCCTTTCAAGTTGTCCCAGGTGTAGCCCATCTTCTCCTTCCTCATCCAGGGATGAGGTCTTTGGAGCTTCTGCTGGCGTTTCTGTAGCACTGGGTTTTTACGGGATGGGGGTCGCTAGCCCCATGCCCAAAATCCTCCTTTCACAGCCAGGCTTAGACAATAGTCAATAGGGGCAGGAGTAGGCCATTTGGCCCTTTGAACCAGCACCACCATTCACTGTGATCATGGCTGATCATCCACTATCAGTATCCAGTTCCTGCCTTATCCTCATAGCCTTTGATTCCGCTATCCTTAAGAGCTCTATCCATCTCTTTCTTGAAAGCATCCAGAGACTTGGCCTCCACAGCCTTCTGGGGCAGAGATTTCCATACATCCACCACTCTCTGGGTGAAAAAGTTTTTCCTCAACTCCCTTCTAAATGGTCTACCCCTAATTCTTAAACTGTGGCCTGTGGTTCTGGATTCACCCATCAGTGGGAACATGCTTCCTGCCTCCAGCGTGTCCAATCCCTTAATAATCTTATATGTTTCAATAAGATCCCCTCTCAGCCTTCTAAATTCCAAAGTATACAAGCCCAGTCGCTCCAATCTTTCAACATATGACAGTCCCGCCATCCCGGGAATTAACCTTGCGAACCTACACTGCACTCCCTCAATAGCAAGAATGTCCTTCCTCAGATTTGGAGACTAAAACTGCACACAGTACTCCAGGTGTGGTCTCGCCAGGGCCCAGGCTTGCGACCATCCAAGGTGGAGTTGTTTTATATTAAATACGATAATAATTGAGGGCTTCCCCCACCCAATCTTCCCCTTCCCTCACCAGTAGAAGCAGTCCTTCTCCAACAAACTCTCGTGGTGGCAGAAACCTACTAGATATTTGTAAGAAACAAGAAAAAAAATCTGCTGACACTGGAAATCCGAGCAACAGACACAAAATGCTGGAGGAACTCAGCCGGCTATGCAGCGACTATGGAAAAACGTGCAGTTGACGTTTCAGGCCGAGACCCTTCAGCCGGTCTGGAGAAAAAAAGATGAGTGGATTTAAAAGGGGGGGGGGGAGAGTTTATAAGATTATGAGCAGCATAGATAGCCAGTAACGCACATGAAAGTTGCTGGTGAACGCAGCAGGCCAGGCAGCATCTCTAGGAAGAGGTACAGTCGACTTTTCAGGCCGAGACCCTTTGCCAGGACTAACTGAAAGAAGAGCTAGTAAGAGATTTGAAAGTGGGAGGGAGAGGGGGAGGGGGAGATCCAAAATGATAGGAGAAGACAGGAGGGAGAGGGATGGAGCCAAGAGCTGGACAGTTGATTGGCAAAAGGGATATGAGAGGATCATGGGACAGATATCCCTTTTGCCAATCAGCTGTCCGGCTCTTGGCTCCATCCCTCCCCCTTCTGTCTTCTCCTATCATTTTGGATTTCCACCTCCCCCTCTCAAATCTCTTACTAGCTCTTCTTTCAGTTAGTCTTGACGAAGGGTCTCGGCCCGAAATGTCGACTGTACCTCTTCCTAGAGTTCTGCCTGGCCTGCTGCGTTCACCAGCAACTTTGATGTCTGTTGCTTGAATTTCCAGCATCTGCAGAATTCCTCGCGTTTGCGTAGATAGCCAGTGTCTTTTTTCCACCAGGTTCAAAATGTGTAATGCCAAAAGACATGCACTTAAGGTGAGGGGCGGTATGTTATGAGAAAAAGCAGGAAGTTGGAGATGAGTCCATGGTCAGATCAGCCATGATCTTATTGACGGGCCAGAAGGCCTACTCCTGCTCCTATTTCTTATGTTCAAAGGAGATGTGTAGGGCATATATATATATTTTTTTAAAACACAGAGAGTGATGGGTGTGTGCAATGTGCTACTAGGTGGATGGTGGGTCAAATACGATAGAGGAATTTAAGCAACTCTTAGACAGGTAGATGAACATGCAGATATGGACCTTGTGTAGGCAAAAGGGACATGCTTAGTTCGGTACAACATGACCAGGGCCTGTTGCTGTGCTCTACTGTCCTAGGGTATGAGAAACAGCAGAAGGCGACACTGCCCTGAGGAAGCATTGTTGAGGTGTCTGGGATGGGGATGATAGACCTTCAACCACAACTATTTTTGAGTGAGATCAAAGTTGGGTTTATTGTCAAATGTACACGCATGTGCAAGTGCAAAGAAAATCTTGCTTGTAGCAGCATCACGGGCACATAATAACATCAGATTCACGAGAAAAACATATGTTAAACAAAAAAGAATACAATTAGAACAAAGAAGTCCATTGTTCGATATCAAACCTCAGCATTATTGTCCATTGACTCTCTGAGGTACAGTTGCTCACAAGGATGAATGGTTGATGTGCAAATGGAGGGTAAAGGAATATCAGGTGAAGGAGAAGGAATGGGAGGGAGTGAGGAGGAGAGGCTTTATGAGTTTGGTGATGGGTATAGGCCAGTGGCTACAGGGGCAAAGGAAAATGGAAGCCAAGATAAGGCTTGGGAGGGTGAGGTTGGAGGGATGATCTCCGGGTCCTTACCTGCATCTCCTCCATCCAGTCAATCATGTGGACCATCTCCTGGAAGACCTTCTGCAGGGACAGGTTGAGCTCGAGGCGGGATCGGCGGGCCGTCAGCGTCTCCTGGAGAAAGCCCCACAAACGCAAGATGTTGTCCTTCTGAGCAGAGATGCGCTTGATGTCGTAGTAGCCCTCGGACTCCAGCTCCCGAGCCAGCTCCGTGATCACCTGCACCCGCTCCTTGTAGGAGGACACGTCCGCCTCGATGGCTTCGTGTTTCTTCATGGACGCCTCCACGGCAGGGAGATCATAGCCGAAGTTATCCTGGGATTGGGCGAGAGTTGCATCTCAAAGAGCAGCTCACACCTGCCATCTGTTCCCCCTCCCTGCAAGGACTTGTCCCCCGTCCCCCTCCCTGAAAGGACCTGTCCCCTGTCTTCCTCCTTGCGAGGACCTGTCACCCATCCCCCTCCCTGCAAGGACCAGTGCCCCATCCCCCTCCCTGCAAGGGTCCGTCCACCTCCCTGCAAGGACCTGTCCCCCATTCCCCCTCCCTGCAAGGACCAGTGCCCCATTCCCCTCCCTGCAAGGACCTTTCCTCTGTTCCCCTCCCTGCAAGGACCTGCCCCCGTCCCCCTCCCTGCAAGGACCTGTCCCCCCGTCCCCCTCCCTGCAAGGACCTGTCCCCCCCATCCCCCTCCCTGCAGGGACCAGTGCCCCGTTCCCCTCCCTGCAAGAACCTGTCCTCCGTCCCCCTCCGTGCAAGGACCAGTGCCCTATCCCCCTCCCTGCAAGGACCTGTCCCCTGTCCCCCGCCCTGCAAGGACCAGTGCCCTATCCCCCTCCCTGCAAGGACCTGCCTGTCCCAGCACCACACCACCCAGTGCACAGACTGCCCGCACAGCCTGTGTGCGCCCCCACCCTCCCCCCATCACCCACCTGTGAGATCAGGCGCTGGTTCTCATTTAACCAGGTCTCGCGCATCACGGCCTTGTGATCGAACCGATGCGCCAACTGCTCCAGCTTCTCCTGCCGAATGAGCTCGTTCCGTAGCGCTCCCTCTCGCTCGTGCTCCGCCTTCTCCAACCTCTCCCAGGCCTACAGGGGTAAAAAAATAAACCATTTAGTGAAAACCCAGTCAGGGACAGGTCTACAGGAGGCAACATAGGGCCTAGGGCGAAGTCTGGCATAACACCGCGATTCAGTGACTGCACTGGGCTCTGGGATAATGCTCTGGTCCATTCACCACACTGACTTCCAGGACAATACTCTGATCCAGTGGGTTCTGGGATACCAGTGTGATCCAGTGAGCGCACTGGCCTCTGGGAGAACACTACTGTCAAGAGACAGCACAGACACCTGGGATACCACTGCACTGAGTGAGTGCAATGGACTCCCGCTTCCTACAATACCGTGCAAAAGTCTTAGGCGCATGCAAATTATAACCATATAACAATTACAGCACGGAAACAGGGCATCTCGGCCCTTCTAGCCCGTGCCGCACTCTTACCCTATCCTATTCCCACCGACCTGCACTCAGCCCATAACCCTCCATTCCTTTCCTGTCCATATATCTATCTAATTTAACTTTAAATGACAACATCGAACCTGCCTCAACCACTCCCGCTGGAAGCTCGTTCCACACAGCTACCACTCTCTGAGTAAAGAAGTTCTCCCTCATGTTACCCCTAAACTTTTGTCCTCTAATTCTCAACCCATGCCCTCTTGTTTGAATCTTCCCCACTCTCAATGGAAAAAGTCTAACCACGTCAACTCTATCAATCCCCCTCATAATTTTAAACACCTCTATCAAGTCTCCCCTCAAACTTCTACACTCCAAAGAATAAAGACCTAACTTGTTCAACCTTATACAATGCCTTATACAAATTTAACATTACATCCCAACTCCTATACTCTGATTAATAAAGGCCAGCATACCAAAACCTTTCTTCATCACCCTATCCACATGAGATTCCATCTTCAGGGAACTATGCACCATTATTCCTAGATCCCTCTGTTCTAAAGCATTCTTTAATGTCCTACCATTTACCATGTATGTCCTATTTTGATTAGTTCTACCAAAATGTAGCACCTCACATTTTTCAGCATTAAACTCCATCTGCCATCTTTCAGCCCACTCTTCTAACTGTCCTAAATCTCTCCGCAAGTTTTGAAAACCTACTTCATTATCCACAACGCCACCTATCTCAGTATCATCTGCATACTTACTCATCCAATTTACCACCCCTTCATCTAGATCATTAATATATATTACAAACAACATTGGACCCAGTACAGATCCCTGAGGCAATTAAATAGTGTAAAGCAAAAATGCTTTAAAAAGTAATAAAAAGTTTTGAAATATCGAAATTACCATAAAAGGCACGAAATAGTAAATGCTTCACTCACTCTTGCCACAGTGTTAGAATTAATGATTTGAAGGTTAAACTGTCCCACTCATCTTTCAGTATGGTTGTCCTTCACCCAGCGTGATTCCTTCTGCACCCGTTTCTGTTTCAGTTAATCAGTTTAGTTCATTCAATTCATTATGTCATTGATCATTAGTAGCTGTTTGTTTAATCATGCACTGGGCTAGATCAAAGTAATCAAGTTTTTATTTTAAAGTGGTCTATTACTTAATACAAGACAAAGGAGCAGAAGTCAGCCATTCGGCCCATCGAGTCTGCTCCACCATTTTATCATGAGCTGATCCATTCTCCTATTTAGTCCCACTCCCCCACCTTCTCACCATAACCTTTGATGTCCTGGCTACTCAGATACCTATTAATCTCTGCCTTAAATACACCCAATGACTTGGCCTCCACTGCCGCCCGTGGCAACAAATTCCATAGATTCACCATCCTCTGACTAAAACAGTTTCTTCGCATTTCTGTTCCGAATGGGCGCCTTTCAATCCTTTCTTTGTTACTTTCTTTAACAAAGTATAAAAATTTCTCTAACAGTCAATTTTTTGGAAAATGAATGTTTGGAAACCTAAACTTTAGTCTTCTCTACTGACACACTAATGCAAAAGAGAAAAAGTAAACATCTAAAATAAAATTTACGTAGAATATCTTGGGTGCTTAATACTTCTGCACAGTACGGTTTGTGACACAACCACAAGAGATTCTGCGGACGCTGGAAATCTGCAGTAAGACACACAAAGTGCTGGAGGAACACACATCAAAGTTGCTGGTGAACGCAACAGGTCAGGCAGCATCTCTAGGAAGAGGTACAGTCGACGTTTCAGGCCGAGACCCTTCGTCAGGACTCTGAGTGCTGGAGGAACTCAGCAGGAAAAGAGACCTGAGGAAGGGTCACAGCCCAAAAACGTCGATTGTTTGTTTCTCTCCAAAGGTGAAGCCTGACCTGCTTAGTCCCGCCAGGACGTCATGTGCGTTACGCTTCATACGTGTCAGCCCGGACGTAGGGAAGGGAGCCCACTGCTAAAACACGGTCAGTAACAGGTACACTTCACTGCAGCTGAATCCCTAAACGGCGCAGACAGACACCTCCAGCCCGGACACCCTGACGGCCGCCAATAAACCGCTCACTGACCCTGTTGACGTCAGAGATCAGCTTGCCCTCAGGCGGAACGTACGGCCTCTGGTTGTTTGCCCGAAGTTTGCTCTGGATGGTGAACAGCAGAACTTCAAGCTTCCCCTTCTCATCGAACCTGAGGAGACAGAGCAAAGCCCAACGATTTCAGGCAGAAACTGCACACCCATCACCTCGTGAAACGACTTCCCACAGAAGCCCCATCCGACTGGGCCCTGATTCAAAGCTTCAAAATTTAAAGATTCAAAGTATACTTATTATCAAAGAATGTATAAATTATACTACCTTGAGATTGCTCTGCTTACAGGCAACCATGAAACAAGAAACACGAAAACAAACACTTAAAAATAAATAAATAAATAAAAACCAACACCCAATAAGCAGAGAAAGAGGGGAAAAAAAACACAAATCATGCAAACAATATAGTGAGCACAGCATTCCAAACTAAAATGAGCCCTGAGATCCAAAACACTAGAGCAGCCCGGAGTAGGCCCAAGCCTCGGTCTCAGTTTATCGTAGTAGCAGGGCAAATTGCCGCGAAGCACACAGGCACTAAGCACAGCAGCCGGGTGGATATCACTGCCTCAGCACTGCAGAAAGAGGAGTGAACAGCCTTCCACAAGAAAAAAAGAGGAGAGTAAAGAGTCTTCAACAAGAAACATTCATTCCGTTTCTCTTCCCAGGGATGCCGGTGGACCTGCGGAATATTTCCAACACTTTACGCAAACACGAGGAATTCTGCAGATGCTGGAAATTCAAGCAACACACATCAAAGTTGCTGGTGAACGCAGCAGGCCAGGCAGCATCTCTAGGAAGAGGTACAGTCGGCGTTCCGGGCCGAGACCCTTCGTCAGGACTAACTGACGGAAGAGATAGTAAGAGATTTATTTCCATCACTTTGTTTCATTTCAAGAAGGATTTGCAACAAATGCAATTTTTCTTTTTAATTTTCACAGGACGTTACCTGCATTAAAACACTTTAGTTAAGGGGAGAGAGGCTAAGGGGTGGCTTGATTGAGGTATATGAGAGGCGGAGATGATCAACATCTTTTACCCCCAAAGAAGGGGTTGGGTGGCAGGGTTGAGATACATCTCTGACAATGGAGGTGTAAAGGCACTGCTTCCCTCCACTAGACTGCAGGTCACCCTTGGGCAAGGTGTAGCACCTCCCCCCAGATCAGGGTCACAAGAAGCCATGGGAGCGGGTGGTGGATGGTGGTACGAGCAGCCGGTGCAGATCACAAGTCCTGGTGATGCGACCACTGACGCCAGGCAGACAATCTCTGAAGAGTATTGATAATGGCTGGGGTCACCCCTCTTGGAAAGACACTGTCCAGACAAAGGCAATGGCAAACCATCTCTGTAAAAATATGACTACCCACCATCTGCACCCATGGTTTCACATGACCCCTGATCCGGGGGGGGAGGGGGGTGGAATTGGAAAAGGAATCAGCCATGAGTGAATGGCGGAGCAGACTCTGTGAGGCAAGAGGCCGAATTTCGCTCCTATCTCATCTTCATCTTGGCTGGCGGGCGGCAGTGTGGAGGTACACCTTGCCTAAGGGTGATCTGCAGGCTAGCGGAGGGAAGGAGCGCCTAACACCTCCATTAGTAGAGACATACGTCCACCCAAGATGAAGATGAGATAGGAGTGAAATTCCCTTTCCAATCCCATTCTCCTGCCTTCTCCCTGTATCCCTCAACACCCTTACCAATCATGAACGTATCAATCTCTGCCTTAACTATACCCAATGATTTGGCCTCCACCATCCTCTGTGGCAGCATATTCCACAAATTCATCACCATCTGGCTGAACAAATTCCTCCTTAAGTGAGTTTGAAAGGGACGTCCCTTTATTTTGAGGTTGTGCCCTAAGTTCCAAGAGTCTCCCACCTAATGTAAATATTGCCTCTACTTCCACCCTGTCCAGGCTTTTCGGTATTTGACTCCAGTCAACTGGGAGGCTCAGTACAGAGAGAACGGGCAGCACCACAGCGTAGCGTTTAGCGTAACGCTACCACAGCGTAATGCCAGTGGCCCGGGTTCAATCCCCACCACTGTGAAGAACCTATACATTCTTGCTGTGACCAAGCAGGTTTCCTCCCACATTCTACAGACGTACAGCTCAGTAGGTTAATTGGTCACATAGAGTCACAGAAAACCACAGCACAGGAACAGGCCCTTCGGCCCATCTAGTCCATGCTGAGCTATTTAAACTGCCTACTCCCACCAACCTCCACCTGGACCACAGCCCTGCATACCCCTCCCATTCCTGTACCTATCCCTTAGGAGCTACAGTGCCAATAAAAAGTATTCACCCCCCCCCCCCAGAACTTTTCAGGTTTTATTGTTTTACAACATTGAATCATAGTGGATTTAATTTGGCTTTTGACACTAATCAACAGAAAAAGACTCTTTCATGTCATAGTGGAAATAGGTATCTACAAAATTAATTACAGATATAAAACACAAAATAATTGATTGCATAATTACTCACCGCCTTCAAGTCAGTATTTAGTAGATACACCTTTGGCAGCAATTGCAGCCTTGATTCTGTGTGGATAGGTCTCTATCAGCTTTGCACATCAGCACACTACAATTTTTCCCCCATTCTTCTTTACAAAACTGCTCAAGCTCTGTCGGATTGCATGGGGATCGTGAGCGAACAGCCCTTTTCAAGTCCAGCCACAAATTCTCAGTTGGATTGAGGTCTGGAGTCTTACTTGGCCACTCCAGAACATTAACTTTGTTGTTTTTAAGCCATTCCTGTGTAGTTTTGGCTTTATATTTGGAGTCATTGTCTTGCTGGAAAACAAATCTTCTCCCAAGTCGCAGTTCTCTTACAGACTGCATCAGGTTTTCCTCCAGGAATTCCCTGTATTTTCCTGCATTAATTCTAAAAGCCAAAATAAATCCACTGTGATTCAATTAGGTAAAACAATAAAACATGAAAACTTCTGGTGGGGGGGTGAATACTTTTGATATGCACTGTAGGTATCTATTTTCTGGCAGTCTGTATTGTATTTTATGTTTTAAGTTTATTATCTGTAATTTGTCACGTGGGTTGGGGAGTGGTGGGAGCAAATGAGTCTAGTTACCCATTCATACTTTGTCTAAGATCAGTTTAGTCTAGTTAGAGCCAGGGCTGAGCCACGGGGTGATGGCTTCTCATGGGTGGTTGTTAATTTTGCTCCTGCTCTATACCATTTATTTCACTAGTTTTAGTTCTATTAGTTTTGTTAAATCACTACAAGATTGTTCGTCTTTGCTGGTTTCACAACACAGGGTCAAAAGTTGCATTTCTGACTTTGGAAATGTATTATTTTGAAAGCACGTCATACAGTCTCAACTCTGTGTACTCGATCTCTGACTGGTTTCGGCAAGTGATATCCAAACTTTTCCTAAACGTTGAAGTCGAAATCACATCCTTCACTTGTGCTGGCAGCTCGTTCCACATTGTCACCATTTCCTGAGCGAAGAAGTCCCCCCCCCCCTTCCATATTCCCCTTCAGCATTTGTCCTTCCACCCTTAGCCCATGACCTGCAGTTGCAGTCCCACCCAAACTCAGCGGAAAAAGCCTCCTCGCATGGGTGTAATGGGGCAGTATGCGCTCACTGGACCAGAGGAGCCTGTTACTGTGTTTTATCGCTAAATAAGCTGAAAAATATATTGACAACAGGAAATGGGAATTATAGAGGACAGAAATGAGCAGAAAGGCTAAATCTTCACCATGACAAATATCGGCCACCGTCACTACAGTATCAGTACCTACTTGAACGGTTTCTCCACGGTGCAGTAGCTGGTGAACACTTGGAGCTGCTGCTGGACTCCGGCCAAAGAGTTTGCAAAGCGTTGGTTGCTGATGAGGGCGATGGTTTGCTCGATCCACTCCAGCAGCTCGGTTGCCAGTGCCCCGTACCTCGCGATGATCTGCTCAATCTCCAGCGTGTTGTCCAGCACCTGTCACGAAGGAGGAAGAGAAAGAGAGAGAGAGAGAAAGAGAAAGAGACAGACAGGCAGAGGGGGAAGAGAGATATACATATAGAGAGAAAAAAGTTGGACAAAGTGAGAGAGGGAGAGAGAAGGGGGAAAAGAAAGAGAGTCAAGGGGGAGAGAGAAGAGGGGTAAGGGGGTGTGGGGGAGGGGGCAGAGAAGGGTGAGGTGCGAGGGGGTGAGGGGGTGAGGTGCAGGGTGAGGGGGTGAGGTGGGAGGTGAGAGGAGGAGGGAGGCGAGGTGGGAGGTGAGAGGAGGAGGGGTAGGAGGAGGGGTGGGAGGTGGGACGAGGTGGGAGGTGGGAGGTGGGAGGTGGGACGAGGAGGGACGTGGGACGAGGTGGGAGGTGGGACGAGGTGGGAGGTGGGACGAGGTGGGAGGTGGGACAGGGCAATTGAAAAGAGAGGGAGAGACAGAGACCGTGGGAGATCCTGAACGGAGCCAGACAGAGACATAAAGGAAGAGGAGAGCAAGGGGAACCAGGGGAGGCGTGTGGGTCAAGTGCAGGGTGGAGCAGCGAGGCAGTGGACAGGTGCACGGAGCAGACACCAGTGTGCAGATAGAGACAATCGGGGCCACTTTCTCAGGTGCAGGAGTGCAACACGGCATGGTCTGCAGCTGAAGACCATTCACCTCAAGGGTCAACATGTTGTGCATTCAGAGATGTTCTTCTGCACACCACTGTTGTAACGTGTGGTTATTTGAGTTACTGTTGCCTGCCTGTCAGCTTGAACCAGTCTGACCATTCTCCTCTGACCTCACTCATTAACAAGTCATTTTCACACACAGCACTGCCACGCCTTGGATTTTTTTTAAATGTTTTTCACGCCATTTTTATGAATTCCAGAGCCTGCTGTGCGTGAAAATCCCAGGAGATCAGTCGTTTCTGAGATACTCAAACCACCCTATCAGGCACCAACAATCATTCCATGGTTAAAGCCACATAAATCATATCTCTTCCTATTCTGATGATTGAACTGAGTAACAACTGAACCTCTAATACAGTGCATGCTTTTATGCGGAGGGGAGGAGAAGATGGCGGCGCAATGCAGCGCATGCGGCCGCTCCGAATTGATATCGTATTTGTTAAATAGGGGCCGTGCACAATCCTGATTTGATGGAGACGGACGTGAGAAGCATGGAGGAACACCTGGAGAAACTTCTGAAATACCCGCTTCACTGCCGCTGCTGCTGTGCGATCGAGAATCTCCGGAGGGGAAGGCCCCAAATCCTCAGCTTTGCCTATCGCCTATTGCCGGGGCCGGGGTTGAAGCGCTCGGCAGAGATGGTGCTCGGTGCTCGGTGTCAGAGGGCTGGTTGAAGGCTCGAAGTTTTCAGACGAACTCAGAGTCCGCTATGGTCGGGTGCTTCCAGGATGCTGCATCGGCAAGTTCGCGGCGCTGGAAGCTCATGGCAGGAAGAGTTTTTCCGTTCTACCATCTGCGTGAGGCGATGGGACTTTCGAGAGATTTAGAGACTTTTTTTTACCATGCCCATGGTCTGTTCTTCATCAAATTACGGTATTGCTTTGCACTGTTGTAACTATATGTTATAATTATGTGGTTTTTGTCAGTTTTTTTTTAGTCTTGGTTTGTCTTGTGCTTCTGTGATATCATTCTGGAGGAACAAATTGTATCATTTCTTAATGCATGCATTACTAAATGACAATAAAAGAGGACTGTGTGTCATAATCTAATCTAATTACTGCCACATGATTGGCTAATGAGCTATTTGAATCAATGAGGTGTACAGGCATACCTAATAAAGTGGCCACTGACTGGAGAAAGAACACAGAATAACAGAAGGAATAATGGAATAAAAGAAATGGTAGAGGAATGGCATTGGGACAGAAAGCAATGAGGAAATAATAGCTCAATAAAGCTTGGGGGAGGGCGAGGGAAGGTGAGGGAACTGAGTGGAGGGTGAGCAGGAGGGCGAGAAAAGGCAAGAGAGCATCGGACAGGGCAAGGGGGAGGGAGTGAGAGCGAATGAGGATGCGAGTACGAGAGAGCAAGAGAGGATGCGAGTGCGAGAGAGCAAGGGAGAATGCAAGAGCGAGAGAGCACCGTTACATGAGAGCGCACGGGCACAAGAGAGCGAGAGAGCAAGGCATAGCAACAGAGGGCAGATGCGATAACAGAGACAAGGGTTTTCCCTCATGAAGAGGATGGTCCAGAATGAAGAAACTGAGTGACAGAGGCAGTGGGTACTCCCAAGGTGACGACACCTTGTAACTGAGAATAAGTCGCAACGCACAAGACAGTGCGTGCTGGAAGACAGGTCGTGATTTCAACCAAGCAAGAGAAAGCAGGAATGGTGGATGTGAGTGCTGGGCAAGAACTCTGAGAAAAAGCATGGAGTTGGCTGTGAGAGACCAAAAGTGAGGAATCCGTAGCCCATAAGAAGAGACCTTATAAAGGCAGGAAAGGGGGCAGGGATGGTGTGGAGTGACAGGGGAAAACATCAGACTTCAGAAGCCGAGACGGTACTATAAACGTCAATATTGGGGAGTAATAGGGAGGCTGGAGTAATGACGGAAGACTCCACTGGAGCAAGTGGCAGCAGCCAGTGTCAGAGGAAAGAAAACACAACAGTGGAGAGTAAAGCAAATTCTGGTGGAAAGAGAGAGAAAGAGTTGGTTAAACCAGAGCTAGGAGGGTAAATCTGAGCAATCAAGGGGCAGCTGACTGAGAGTTGGGGAGAGGGAGGGTGCAGGCCGATGGGCGTGAGGAACAGAGGGAGATGAGGAGCAGGTGGTGAGACAGGATGAGCAGTGAGGGGAGGGCTGATGAGAATGGGAAAGGAGATGCCACAGTTGTGGGGCAGGGATGGATGTTGGAAAACGAGACCATGGGCATCTGAGTGCAAAGGATGGACAGGAAGCTGACCAAAGATGAGAGGTCACAGAGGAGCTGCAGCCCATTAGAGAGGTCTGAGAGTGTGGGGGTCAGTGGGTCACTGGCCGTGAACTGTCAGGGTCTGGCACTGAAATCTCAGCAGGTACCTGAGAGGCAGGGCACTGAGTGGCTCTTTCCACCTGGAAGTACCCACCTTGCCAATTCTCTTGCCCTCTACAGCTAGCGCCTTCATCTTGGAGAAGTAATGGTAATAGGACACCACGTAGGTAATGATGGACTTCTCGTCTGGGTTCTCGGTGTTCACATCTGGAAGAAGAGCAAGAGATTGAAAGCAAGAAACACAACCAAAATGCTGTTGGAACTCAGCAGGCCACTTAGCCTCGATGGAAAAAAGTACCATAGATGCTGCCTGGCCTGTGAGTTCCTCCGGCATTTTGTGTGTGTTGCTTGGATTTCCAGCATCTGCAGGTTTTCTCCTGTCTGTGATTGAAACCAAGAGACCAGCCCAGACATAATTCAGAAAATGTGCAGCTCGGGCGGTTGATAGTTGAGTTGAGCTGTTCTCCGATCTTGGCAAAATGTACTTGCAAATGTTCTGTCACCAGACAAGGAGACGTTACCTGTGTGCTGTTAATCGTGGTCTGTCCTCCGAACGCTTGGCCTTTATATACTTATCAGTCAGCTGACTGGATGTCATTTCAGGAACCCAGTTGTGACGTGGAGAGGAAATCTCATCGCTGATTGGCTGCATGGCAAACAGTGTGCGTTGTGGTCTGGAATTTGCCCACATCGGCTCATAAGTAGGATCGAGATCTATACACTTGTTTACAGAATTGTTTGCAGAAAACCGGGCTTCTAGGAACTCTCTCGTATGCCGCGTCTTTGCTTGTGGCATGACTTTCACCGATGCCCGGTCGAATTTGTGTCCCTCTCGATCTTCATGGGTAGAGACTAGGGAGAGTTGGCCATGTTAAAGTCCATGGATCCTTGCAGAAGGTTTTCTCCCAGCTTGGCCAATATAATAGTTGCTGCAGTCCCCACGTTGGATCTTACAGGCCAGGCATTTGGAGGACAAAGGTGCACTGATGAGGACTCCTTGTATGGTGACAAAACGTTTGCAAGTAAATTGTGAGAATCACAGAACAATTTAAACCAAGCATGAGGTCAGCCTTCCTCATTATCAACAACAGCCTGGACCTCACTGTTTAAGCTGATGGAAGTTCCACTATTTCAACCCGTCGACAGTAGGGCATTGAGGTCAACGAGTTTTGCAATCGGCCTTCAACATGCACACTCAGCTTCTCCGGTCAAGATTAGTACGGAACAGAAATTGGCCCTCCTGCTCACTGGTCCATCCGCGAACAAATTTCCACCCTGTACGGCGCCACACAGGACAATGTGCGGACCTTTGAAAGACTGTCATATTTAGATCACTATTCCCACTTTTGCCACCTGCACAAGGTTCTTCAGCTTCCACCACTTATCTGGGAGAGGGTCCAACAGCTCTCTGAAACAAACCCTCACCTCATAATCTATTCAATCTCCGACTTCCTGTTAACCCACTTAACCTTCCTGTCCCTTTTTATTCAAAGTCATAGTCATACTTTATTGATCCCGGGGGAAATTGGTTGAAATCAAAACTTACCATCTTCAAATGCCTAAAAGTCACTCAGACTTTCCTGTTGTATAGACTTTGATTACTTGTTGAATACCTGATAGTCAAGTTACCTGCGTATAATGCTCCTTCGGTTCACATCTTTTGGCTTGATCACGAAACCATACATGTCACTTTTACTTTTTAAAGTTTTTTTTTTATCTTGGATGAGATTCTGGAACTGTTCGAGCCTGTGATTTGCAGTTTGGAGATCGTTTGGGTGTTCCAGTGCTCTGCAGTCTCCAAGAGGATTCCGGGAGGCAGAGGCAGCGTGCACGAACCTCATGGCGTGCAGACTGTGAGCCAATGTTCGACTCCATTTCGTCAATTAAAGCGACGAAGAGAATCGAAACATCGAGGCAAATGCAGAAGCTTGAAGATTGTTTGGGTGCTTCAGCGCCCTGCAGTCTCCGTGAGGCAGAGGCAGCGTGAGCGAACCTCGTGGCGGGCGGGCTGCAAGATGGGGCGCAAGCTGGTGTTCAACTCCATTGCACTGAATCAAGCTTCCATTGTTCGCCGATTTAAGCGGCAAGGGAGATTGAAGCAGCAAGGCGAGTGTGGAGGGCGAGTGCCGGCTGCCTGTCTTATGGCCGATCTGCTACGGAGAAGGGACGGTCTGCCAATGGACCCGGACAGTGCTCCCCAGGTTTTTCTGCGTTTTGGATGTGAACTTGGACTATAGACTATTTTTCAGACTTACAGTTTTTTATATTCTGTGTTTTCTCACCTGATCTTTCTCATTTTTTGTTGTGCGGGGAGGGAGATTTGGAAGGAGAGGGGGGAGGTTGATGTGCCTGTACCATTTTTTGTTCGGCAGGAGGGATTTTGGGGTCGCTGTACCTGTTCTGTTTTTGTTTGTTTCATTTGTACAAGAGGAGGGATTTGGGGGCTGATGATTGTGCTGCCCTTCTTTTATTTTCTTTCTTCGTTTCATGGCTACCAAGAATTTTGAGGTGCTTTCTGGACTCCCAGGGTATCCAAAATTGCCCTGGAGCCTGGACTACATTATACACAGTTTCCAAGAGACCAGAATCAGATTTATTATCACCGGCATGTGACATGAAATTTGTTAATTTAGCAACAGCAGTTTGCAATACATAATCCAGCAAAGAGAAAAAAAATAAATAAAACATAATAAACAAGTAAATCAATTACATATATTGAATAGATTTTTAAAAACGTGCAAAAACAGAAATACTATATATTAAAAAAATATGAGGTAGTGTCCAAAGCTTCATGTCCATTTAGGAACTGGATGGCAGAGGGGAAGAAGCTGTTCCTGAATCACCGAGTGTGTGCCTTCAGGCTTCTGTAGCTCCTTCCTGATGGTAGCAATGAGAAAAGGGCATGACCTGGGTGCTGGAGGTCCTTAATAATGGACCCTGCCTTTCTGAGACACCGCTCACGAAAGATGTCCTGGGTACTTTGTAGGCTAGTAACCAAGATGGAGCCGACTAGATTTACAATCCTCTGCAGCTTCTTTCAGTCCTGTGCAGTAGCCCCTCCATACCAGACAATGATGCAGCCTGTCACGATGCACTCTGCGGTACATCTATAGAAGTTTTTGAGTGTATTTGTTGACATGCCAAATCTCTTCAAACTCCTAATAAAGTAGAGGCTGCAGACTGTGTTTGAACATTTGAAGCATTGTTGCTTAGTTTCTAACAATGCTTTGGCACCAGAAACCTGGTCGGAAGGAGAGCAGATCAGTGGAAGACCTCCTCAGTCATCTTCTCCTCGGCATAACCAACATGGTCATTCACAGGCAGTTGGCGGTGGGGCCAGCTTTGATCCATTCCGACAATTTTCCAAGGAGACAACTGTGCCCAGGTATCCCTGGAGAGGGAGTACACAGTGACTCCTGGCTCGCTGCAGGCTCTCCTTAATTTTTGGTCACCCAAGGAATGAGTACACCCTGGGTCTCTGGGATTGGCAAGGCAAAGAAGGCTACAGAGCAATTTCTGGTAAATAAGTTGCAAAGGTGGGTATAATATTCCCTCTACACTTTCCCATCACACACTCCCAGGATAGGGACAGTGTGGGTTAGATACAGAGTGAAGCTCCCCCTACAGTGTCCCATCACACACTCCCAGGGCAGGGACAGCACGGGTTAGATACAGAGTGAAGCTCCCTCTACACTGTCCCATCACACACTCCTAGGGCAGAGACAGCACAAGTTATATACAGAGTGAGTCTACCTCTACACTGTCCCATCACACACTCCTAGGGCAGGGACAGCACAAGTTAGATACAGAATGAAGCTCCCTCTACACTGTCCCATCACACACTCCCAGGGCAGGGACAGCACGGGTTAGATACACAGTGACTCTACCTCTACACTGTCCCATCACACACTCCTAGGGCAGGGACAGCACAAGTTAGATACAGAATGAAGCTCCCTCTACACTGTCCCATCACACACTCCCAGGGCAGGGACAGCACGGGTTAGATACACAGTGAAGCTCCCTCTACACCGTCCCATCGCACACTCCCAGGGCAGGGTCAGCACATGTTAGATACTGAGTGAAGCTCCCTCTACACTGTCCCATCACACACTCCCAGGACAGGGACAGCACAGGTTAGATACAGAGTGACTCTCCCTCTACACTGCCCCATCACACACTCCCAGGACAGGTTCAGCATGGATTTTCGGACATGTGGAACTGGTATTTACTGCCAATGGGTAACCTATAGCTTGGTTGGACAATGCAGCATCACCCGCACAGTCTACAGCACACCACACCACAGATCAGCAACGCAACACAGACCCTCACCCAGGGAAGAGGTTAAAGCGGGATACTGGGGTCGTACCTTCAGGATCGAGCAGCTTGGCAACACCCAGTCTCTGCTCAGCCACACTGAATGCCTGCTGGAGGTTGAAGGTCGAGTTGGACTTCTGCAGCTTGCTGAAGTCAATAAGATCTTGCCTGAAAGGGTCAAACATGCAAACATCACAAATCCCGGAGGTCTGCCGAGATTCAGAGTTACGGAGATAACAGGACGACAGGGAAGATGGAACCTAGGATCAGTAGAGGAGGCAGGGTTATGGAACTGGAGATGTTATAAGCAAACAGGAGTAGATCACCCAGTCTGGGGTGTTCAACTATTTAATAAGATCCCAGCTGATTTGAATGTAACCTCAACTTTGCTATAAACTTTCATCCCTGTAGGAGCCACATATCTATTTTCTATCTGTGTTGTAGTTTGTGTTGCACGTTTATTATGGGCAATTAGTCATGTGGGTGGGGCGTTTTAGAAGCAAAGAGTTTATCTTTTGTCTTTGGGGGCCAGTCTGGTTTTGTGTTGAGTTAAGGGAGTGAGCTAGGGGGTGATATCTTTTCTGTTAGCTGCCAATGAAAGCTTAAACACATTTAAAATCGCTTGAATAGGTTAAATACGTTTGAATTTTCTTGAATATATTTAAGAACACTTGGCTTAAGTGCATTTAATAACTATGACTGTTTATTTTGTTATATCACTAGTTTTATTAGCTTCAAAGTTCAAAGTAAATTGTTATTATCAGAGTATATGTATGTCACCACATACAACTCTGAGATTCATTTTCCTGTGAGCATACTCAGCAAATCTATAGAATAGTAACTATAACAGGATCACTGAAAGATCAACCAGAGTGCAGAAGACAACAAACTGTGCAAATCCAAACGTAAATAAATAGTAATAAATAACGAGAATGTGAAATAACAAGATAAAGTGTCTTTAAAGTGAGACCACCAGTTGTGGGAATATCTCAATGGATGGGCAAGTGAATGTAGTTGTCCTCTTTTGTTCAAGAGCCTGATAGTTGAGGAGTGGTAACTGTTCTTGAACTAGGTGGTGAGAGTCCTGAGGCACTTGTATATTCTACCTGATGGCAGCAGTGAGAAAAGAGCATGGCCTTGGTGAAGATGTTTGATGATGGATGCTGCTTTTCTAGGCAACGTTTCATGTAGATGTGCTCAATGGTTGGGAGGGCTTTACCTGTAATGTACTGGGCGGTATCCACTAACTTTTGTGGGATTTATCCCATCAAGATAGTTTCTTTGCTCATTTCTTAATTAAAGATCGAATGTATTCTTAGACTTTGGAACTTTGTTATTGGAATTGGACAGTGTGTCTTACAGGGTTAAAACCCACTTGCCCCCACTGTACTTAGTACCCAAGCAATGCTGGTTTGTTCAAGGAACTGCTACAACCCCCTTGCTCATTGAGAATCTGTTTCTGCCTTTAAAACATTCTGTTTACTTAATCCTTTTAGGAGTTCCAAACACTCTCCATCACTGGGAGCAAGAACATGGTCTGATCTGTCTTGAGAACCCCTTTGTTTATCAACTGTAACCTGTAGTTCCAGATACAACCACAAGAAGAGGCATGCTCTCCACATGCGCTCTGTCCCAATCACAGAGGATCTTGTACGTTTCACCAAGTTCTCCTCTGGATCCTTGAGTTGTGAGGGTCTCTGCCTCCACCATCCTCTCGGGGTGACTGTTCCAGATTTCAGCCACCCTCCGGGTGAAAAGGTCTTCCTCAGGTCCCGCTATACCTCTTCCCCATTATCCAACTTCTACTGGTTTTGTTTCTCTGAGAACAGAGGAAGTGGTGAGAGAGGGCAGCCTATGGTATATAAAAATATAGGCTGGGTAGAGAAGTTAATGCTTTTGCTGGTGCTTGTGCGTGGGAGGGGGATGGAGGCTTTGGGGTTCCAACGTTTATCTGCCATTCATTCTTCGGGCTTTTCCCTCTGTTTTGTGGATGTCTGCGAAGAATAAGGTTATATACTTGATACATTCCCTAATACTAAATTGAACCATTGATAAAGAAACTTTTTCTCATAATAGTCAACTACGAAGTTTGCAGATTCAGAGGGGATATTGGATCAAAAGACTAGAAGACACAGGAGCAGAACTGAGCCATTTGGCCCTTTGAGTCTGCTCCACCGTTTCATCATGGCTCATCCATTTCTCCTCTCAGCCCCAGTCTCCTGACCTCTCTCCCCCCATCCCTTCATACCCCGACCAATCAAGAATCTATCTACCTCCGCCTTAAATATACATACAGACTTAGCCTCCACAACTGCCTGCCGCAATGTTGAATGATATGGGAGCCTGGAGATGGGGCGCGAGCTCACGATTGATTCCAATGCCTTTCTCCAACTGAGGCATTGAGCAAAATTGAAGTAGATGAGGACAAGGGCGGAAGACAGCCCGGTGTTCAGCGCCATCTCCCTGCGTTTGACCATTCTTCCTTTCCCTCCCGTTGGCTGCTGTCAGTGGAAATTGCAGGAGTCTTGCGGTCCACATTGCAAGGACCGATTGGAGAGGTTGTGGACACAATTCGGGGGACTTTCAGGCTCATGTTGCATGTGTTCCTGGATTCTGGTTACTCTTTTATTCCACTGGTTTTGAGCGATTTGATCGGTCTGGGGTGCTTCAGCAAAGAACGCTTTGCAATGCGACCTGCAATGGGGCTAGTTGTGTGGCACTGAACTGATCTAAAATGAACACTACTCTTTGATGTTTGATATTCTATGTGTTGTCCACTTACGCAATTTGTTCTTTTTTTTTTTTGCGCGTTGGGTGTTTAGTGTTTTCCTGATCGAGTTCCCTGGTGTTTCTTTGTTTTGTGGCTGCCTATAGGAGGACAAATATCAGAGTGGTATTCTGCATCCATACTTTGATACTAGATGTACTTTGAATCTTTGAATAGGGGAACTTCAAAGTGTATGTACACAGATCCTTAAAGGTGGAAAGTCAAGTCGATAAGGTGATATTAAAAAGCACACAGGATGTTTCTATTTATTAGCTGATGCACAGCATCCAAGAGCAGGCAGACTAAACTAGAATTCTATTCAGCTTGAGCACTCTGTCGAGTTGTGGACTCATCATTATCAGAATGATGTGTCTGCATTGGAGATGAGTGATTGACTTATTTATTGAGATACAATGCAGAACAGGCCCTCTGGCCCCTTCAAGCCACACTGCCCAGCAAGCCCCCGTTTTAACCCTACCCTAATCACGGGACAATTTACAATGACCAATGCCTTCGGACCGTGGGAGGAAACCAGAGCACCCGGAGGGAACCCACACGGTCACTGGGAAAAGGTAAGAACTCCTCACAGGCAGCGACAGGAATTGAACCCGGGTCGCCTGTACTGTAAAGCGTTGTGCTAACCACTACACCACTATGCCGGCCTCAGAGATTTTGGAATATTGTTACTGAGTTTAGATTGTGCAGTCTGGGATTGATTACTTTGGAATGAAGAAAGTGAGGGCAGTTTTAAGTGAAATATGAAAACGATTGGAACACAGAACAGAACACGACAGCACATTACAGGCCCTTTGGGCCACGATATTGTGCCAACCTTATCGCTCACTCTACTATCAATCTAACCCTCCTCTCCTTCATCATTCGTTCATTTTGTGCCATGCCATTTGACATGGGTGATCATAACCTTTCTGTGACCATGGCTGTTCTTGGCAAGTTTTTCTACACAGGTAGTTTGCTATTGCCTTCTTCTGGGCAGTGTCTTTACAAGACAAGTGACACCCCCTTCCCCCAGCCATTATCAAAACTCTTCAGAGATTGTCTGCCTGGTGTCAGTGGTCACATAACCAGGACTTGTGATCTGCACCGGCTGCTCGTACGACCATCCACCACCTGCTCCCCATGGCTTTATGTGACCTGATCGAGGCAGCTAAGCAGGTGCTACACCTTGCCCAAGGGTGTCCTGCAGGCTTGCGGAGGGAAGGAGTGACTTACACCTCCTTTGGTAGAAATGTATCTCCACCCCACTAACCTACCCGCTGACCTAGCCATCCATTTATCACCTATGTGCCTGTCTAAGAGTTTCTAAAATGTTCCATATGTATCTGCCTTGAGCCCTGGCAGGGCAATTAGGGGCTAAATTTCCCTTAACAGTCACTCCAAAACCAGACTGTGAACATACTGTATAACATTGAAAACCTACAGCACAATACAAGCCCTTTGGGCCACAATGCTGTGTCGGACATGTACTTACTTTAGAAATTTCCATACTCTTCTATTTTTCTAAGCTCCATGTACCTATCCCAGGAGTCTCTTAAAAGACCCTATCGTACCCACCTCCACCATGGTCGCTGGCGACCCATTCCATGCACTCACCACTCTCTGCGTAAAAAACTTACCCCGACATCCCCTCTGTACCTACTTCCAAGCACCTTAAAACAGTGCCCTCTCGTGATTTGAAGTAATGTTGGAATTGGAGGATAGGTGAGGACGTTGGTTTAAGCTTTGAGAGGCAGAGATCCACTCCAACACGCAGGAGGAACTCAGCAGGTCGGGCAGCATCCATGGAAACGATCAGTCAACGTTTCAGGGCCTGCTGAGTTCCTCCAGCGTTTTGTGCGTGGTGCTTTGACCCCAGCATCTGCAGAATATTTTGTGGTTAGAAATCCACTCCACATTGCGTCACTCGGATGTGTACGGAGTTGAAAGCTGCAGGACTCTGCACCCACTGGTGTAAGCTGTGATTACAAATGGGCAGCTCTTTTTTTTTTGGACGGGTCAGATACAATCTGATCTCCTTCCAGATTGCAATGTTCCTATGATTTCAACAATCCGAACACCAGTCCCCAGAGACTCAACCCTGACCCAAGCCTCAGCTCAAGAATTAGTCCAAGCACCAACACCAGTCCAAAGCTCAGTCTCTGGGTTCTAGGTTCTGGGGTTTGGACTCAGGGGGATGACTGCATGACCGGCTGCAAGCCCCAGAACCCTGAACCCAGAAAACGTCAAACCCAAATTCCAAGGCTCAAGGAACCAGCTCCCAGCCCTCAAACCCCAATGGCATAGGCCCCAACAAACCAGCCACCCGCCCCCGTGCCCCACACCTGTGCTTGTGGATAAGCGCATTAAATGCAAGTCCGTCCCTCCAGCTGCTGGTGAAGTTCTGGATGTTCACGCCAGGATATCTGTCAACGAGAAATCAGAAATACTTAGGCCAAGATTTTACTTGGTGGCTGAAAAGACAAACTTAATCAGCAACGGCGGTGAGATGGGAAAAGTATTCTGCACTTCAAACTTCCCACCGCATGCTCCAATTGAACCTCACTCTCTTTCCCCCTTTTAAACAATGGACTTGAAGCAATTACAATTTCTCCTTCCATAGATGCTGCACTTCCTACATTTTTTTTATTTTAGGGAGAAAAAATCTGTTTTTTATGGTCCTTGGGATAAGATGCCCAGTGGGATTGGGTACTGATTGCAGTAGGTGCGGCAATTGTGACTTCCGTCGTTAGGATATCCAGGAACGGGCACGGTCAGGTATTGTGAGGAGGTGGATGGGGTGTACTGTCCTGAGAGACAGTCACCACTAGCTGATGTCTCCGTGAAAGAGAATCTTATGGAAGCAAGCTTGGGGTTCCCATTAACCATTGCCAAGCCAAGTACACATGCCAGGCAAGGGCTTATCCCTCACCAAGGACCTAGGCAACACAGAGTACATCCATGCCAATGTAACCAACAGGAACTGGCACCTAGGTACACATTGCATTGCGATAGATTGCTGGTCTATTATCACTGCCATCTACAGTACCGTGCAAAAGTCTTATATTTACAAAAGTCATATATACAGTTAAAGTGCCTAAAACTTTTGCACCATTGTGTAATTGTCAACATGCAGTGGAGAGCTAGTATGTAAAGTTAGTGGGAGCAAAGGTTGTTGGGAATGGCAGGGTTTAGTGCTGCAGGAGGGGTGTGGGATGGGTGGCAGAGGATTATCAGGGGCATGTACAGACACACCCAACCCTGAGACACCATGCAACGTTAATTGATTCCAAACTATTGGTTTATTGATCATTGCAAAATGTCTCTCTAATACTTCCTGCTCCCCTCTTTCCCAATGATGATTCCCCTCTCCCTGCCCCCTTCCCACTCTCAGTCCATAATAGAGACCCGTATCAGAATCAGGCTTATCAGCACTGACTTATCCTTGCAAGCGGAACAAATGCCACACCTGCCCCTACACCTCCTCTTCATTACTATTTAGAGCCCCAAACAGTCCTTCTAGGTGAGGTGTTACTTCACCTGTGAGGTTGTTGGGGTCATATACTGTGTCTGATGCTCCCAGTATGGCCTCCTGTACGTTGGTGAGAACTGACGTAGATTGGGAGACAGCTTGACAGAAAAAGTGGGATATCCCAGAGGCCACCCATTTTAATTCCATTTCTCATCTCAATTCTGGTATGTCCATCCATGGCTTCTTCCACTGTCATGATGAGGCCACACTTAGGTTGGAGGAACAACACCTTATATTCCGTCTGCATAGCCTCCAACCTGATGGCATGTACATCAATTTCTCGAACGTCCACTAATACCCCCCCCACCCTTCACCACTCCCCATCCCTCTTACCCCTCTCTCACCTTATCTTCTTGCCCGTCCATCACCTCCCTCCTGTGCTCCTCCCTCTTTTCTTTCTTCCATGGCCTTTCGTCCTCTTCTATCAGACTCACCCCTTCTCCAGCCCTGTATCTCTTTCGCCAAACAACTTCCAGCCATTTACTTCATCCCTCCCCTTTAGGTTTCGCCTGTCACCCTTGTGTTTCTCTCTCCCCCTCCCCCCACCTCTTAAATCTACTCTTTGGCGTTTTTCTCCAGTCCTGCCGAAGGGTCTCGGCCCAAAACGTCGACTGTACTCTTTAGCCAGAAGGTGGTGAATTTGTGGAAATTATTACCACAGGCAGCTGTGGAGGCCAGGTCTTTGGGTGTATTTAAGGCAGAGCTTGATAGGTTCTTGATTGGACATGGCATCGAAGGTTACGGAGAGAAGGCTGATGAGGGGGAAAAGGGGTCAGCCATGATTGAATGGCAGAGCAGACTCAATGGACCAAATGGCCTAATTCTGCTCCTAAGTCTTATGTTCAGGGACCTTTCAGAAATCTGATAGCAGAGGGGAAGAAGCCATCCTTAAAACCTTGAGCATAGGAACAACGTCCTCTCTGCCATCAGAAGCACAGATGGGCCTGTGTGAGCAATCGTTAGGAGGAATGGGGAGGCCAAGCACATTGCACCCTGCACAGCGAAGATCGCATATGTACAGTGCACACAAATGCTACATTAAGCAGTCACATTCCTCACCCTGTGGTGTAGTGGTATCAGCACCGGATTTTGAAACAAATGGTCCCGAGTTCGAATCCAGCCAGCTCCTTGCACATTTTTCACCTGTGCTGGTTTGAGCATCGAGCTAGCAACTCAGCATTATAAAAAAAAAAGTCAAATACTCGGGAAATGGCAAAAATGTCGCCTGATGCAAGGTGTGAAAAGGAACAATAACAATAATTCCCTGTGGACATTCATACTGTGTACAAGCAGACTATTTATTGGTTAATGCCACAAAATTAATCATAATGACAATTCCCACTGCCCAGCCATAGCCACACAACCTCCAATTCAGGTCAAACTCCTGAATGGCATTGTCTGGTGGTCACCAATCAATCCACACACACCCAACTCTGGGGGTGCACAGGTAAGAAATTGGTGGGCACAGCACCAACCATAATGATCAGGGAAGCCTCTGTCAGAAACATCGTGGCAGAAATGAAGGGGGGTTCCCAACCTCCCAATGACTTTCGAGGCTCACGAAGTGGTCTGATACACCCCACCCTCCGAGCACTCACCCTGTCGTCTTCATCTGACACCACAGCAGCAGAGCGTCTTTGGCCGACCGGGTCTCACGATTATCTTCCGTTTCAATTTTGATCACCTGTATCTAATCCATAGGACAAAAAGGCAACAAAGTTAATCCAGGATTCCTTCTTTACCTCAGCAAGAAACAGGAGCAGATGAAGGCATTTTGGCCCATCGAGCTTACTCCACGATTCCGTCATGACTGATTTATTTTTCCCTCTCACCCCTATTCTCCCACTTTCTCCCCATCACCTTTGACACCCTGACTAATTCTGGTCACTGAATTATAGGAAAGATATCAACAAAATAGAGAGAGTACAGAGGATATTTACTAGAATGTTACCTGGGTTTCAGCACCTAAGTTACAGAGAAAGGTTGAACAAGTTTGGTCTTTATTCTTTGGAGCGTAGAAGGTTGAAGGGGGGACTTGATAATGGTATTTAAAATTATGAGGGGGATAGATGGAGTTGACGTGGATAGGCTTTTTCCATTGAGAGTAGGGGAGATTCAAACAAGAGGACATGAGTTGAGAGTTAAGGGGCAAAAGTTTAGGGGTAACATGAGGGGGAACTTCTTTACTCAGAGAGTGGTAGCTGTGTGGAACGAGCTTCCAGTAGAAGCAGTAGAGGCAGGTTCGATGTTGTCATTTTAAAAGAAATTGGATAGGTATATGGACAGGAAAGGAATGGAGGGTTATGGGCTGATTGCAGGTAGATGGGACTAGGTGAGAGTAAGCGTTCGGCACGGACTAGAAGGGCCGAGATAAGACCATAAGGCCTTAAGACAAAGGAGCAGAAGTCGGCCATTCGGCCCATCGAGTCTGCTCCGCCATTTTATCATGAACTGATCCATTCTCCCATTCTCCCAGATGGCCTGTTTCCATGCTGTAATTGTTATATGGTTATATAATCAAGAACTGATCAATGTCCTCTTTAACATTCCCAATGATTTGGTCTCCACAGCCATCTGTGGCAATGAATTCCGCCGATTGCACTGGCCAAGGAAATTCATTCTTGTATCTTTTCTAAAGGGAAGTTCTTTTACTCTGAGACTGTGCCTTCCAGTCCTTGACTCTCCCACAAATTGAAACATCCTCTGCACATCCGTTTCCCTCCAAGAGGACCACTGTGAGTGGGTCACCTCAGTTAGAATGGAAGGGTCTCTGATACCCTACAGTGGGAGGAGGTGGTGAGGGGAAAGGTCACCTCGTTGTAGGGTTTGGAGGCATGCCTGCCTCAATGATCCGGAGAGCAATGCTGGCTGGAGTCAGGGCTTTGTGCTTTGGCTCTTGGTAAGGTCACCCATGCCAAACAGGTCAAAGGGTAGAGGTCAGACCAAGAGTGGTCCACCAGGTTCGGGGGTTCAGCTCAGGGCTAACAACCCTGACTGGTGAAACAACACTGTTATTGAAACAACAATCCCACACCTGAGTTTGATGTTATTCCTGAGTCTCAGCCCAGGACTTGCATGACTGACAGTAGTGAAAACAGAGAGGAAGCTACCCACATGGTGAAGGAAGTCCTGAACACTGCCAGAGATGGAGGACCCACATTGCTGCCCTAAACACCATGGCATAACAAGCAGTAACACGCATGTCCACTCCATCCAGGCCTTTCATCAGTTGGTAGGTTTCAATGAGAACTCCCCTCGTTAGGTATGAAGTCACTTTCCAACCTTCATCCCAGGGGTAAGAAAGCAAAACACATCTCCTCTCCCACTCCCTCCTTGGTCATTAGCCCTTCATTCACAAGTCCTTCTACTCCAGTAGCTCCAACCACCAAACCTTTACCCACCCCCTCCCTCAACCTACCAGGACCCAACTGTTTGTCAGTCTTTGTTTTTGTATCATTTTTCATAAATTCTATTACACTTCTTTACATCTCTGTAAACATCTGCAAGAAAATGAATCTCAATACAGCATACGGTAACATATATAAATATAATGCCCTGGGTAAGATTTCTACTGCTATGCTGTGAGGTAATTTTATTTTAGCAGTTTCCTGTAAAAACCGTGTGCCCTGCAAGCAAGAGTGTTTTGGCTTCGGCCACGTTGCCCGACTTAGGAATGTTCTGTCAGCCAATCAGGGCCGTCTGGGCACGTGCTGTAACTTTCTGCCCAGTGGGATGCAAGAGAAGATTCTACAGAGCCAGGTGGGATGAGATTTCTGGAGAACAGTAAGCTGGTTTGTGGTCTTTTGGAGGGAGGTGGACAGAGAAGAGAACCAGGGAAACGCTTGGGGTGAATCCCATCTAAAGGGGAGACCCTACTGCAAAGAGCGCTTTGTGAGATGGAGAAGAGAAAGTTCTACCTGTGGTTGGTGATGGGAATTCAGCGCCGTGAGTAAAGTGATAAACCCAGCTACAAAAGAAACGAGCTCCAACGTTTATGTGCAACGTTTACTGCTTAGCTGTAATGGGCCCTTTTATTTATTTTTTTCTTTCTTTTCCTATTAATTGTTTGATAAAGATGAAAATTGGTAAACATACTTTCTTTGTAATTTTATACTGGCATACAATCCATCAATTCTTGGCAACCAATAATTGTGTAAGTGTAGGATTTACACAGCATTTGCTACAATCAGCATTCCTTAACTGGAACATCCTGACCTTCCAGTTTGATTGAACCCCAAGTCATACTGACCCTAGATGAATTTTGGTTCTGTAAGGTAACCTTCTCACTGCCGAGTCACGCGGGTGTTAGCAGAGTTAGCTAACAAGACAAGCGGTACACGAGTCCCAGTGAAAGGGCTGCACATACTTTAACAATAAATTTATTGTGACCTTGAAACTTTTCCAAAGGTCCAGCGCCCCTCCACAGTGACATCCACCAGCACCTTTCAAGTCTCTCAAACACCCTTCTTCTCAGCACAGATCTTTGGGCCGTCCTCAAGAGCTTTCCCCTCACCTCTCGCTCAAACCGTGTAAGGTATCAGAGACCCTTCCATGCCACCCAAGATGACCCATTCAGAACCATCGGCGGTGGCTCTGTTGCGAACTCCGCACCTGAAACCGCAGGATGATAGTCCAGATGAGGCCGAGCGTGAGGCGGTGGTTCCCATCCACAATGTCGTGGGAGCCGACGTTCTCCAGGTGGACCCGCTGCTCCTTCAGGAACTGGAGGGCCTTGTCCACGTTCTCCAGGGAGTGAATCCGCATCCGGCCCCGGGTCGGCTTGGGCTGCGCAAGGGAAAGAGGAATAGATTGAAGGGCTTGCCTTATGAGAATAGGTTGAGCGTACTTGGCCTTTTCTCCTTGGAGCGATGGAGGATGAGAGGTGACCTGATAGAGGTGTATAAGATGATGAGAGGCATTGATCATGTGGATAGCCAGAGGTGTTTTCCCAGGGCTGAAATGGCCTACTCCAGAAACAGCCTAGAATTTCCCTACTGCCTAGCCCTCTGTGTTTCTAAGCTCCGTGTACCTATCTAAGAGTCTCTTAAAAGACCCTATTGTATCCGCCTCTACCACCGTCACTGGCTGTGCATTCCACGCACCCACCACTCTCTGCGTGAAACACTTACCTCTGACATCCCCCCCCCCCCGTACCTACTTCCAAGCACCTTAAAATTATGCCCCCTTGTGTATTCTGTCTTCCTGACGACTGAATATAATATTAATGGTAAGACTCTTGGCAGCGTGGTGGATCTGAGAGATCTTGGGTTCTGTGTCCATAGGACACTGAAAGCTGCTGTGCAGGTTGACAGTGTTGTTGAGAAGGTGTATGGTGTGTTGGCCTTTATCAACCATGGGATTGAGTTCAAGAGCCGTGGGGTAATGTTACAGCTATGTAAGACCTTGTTCGGAACCCACTTGGAGTACTGTGTTCAGTTCTGGTCACCTCACTACAGGAAGGATGTGGATACGATAGAGGCAGTGCAGAGGAGATTTACAAGGATGTTGCCTGGATTGGAGGGCGTACCTTATGAGAATAGGTTGAGTGTACTCGGCCTTTTCTCCCTGGAGCGACGGAGGATGAGAGGTGACCTGATAGAGGTGTACAAGATGATGAGGGGCATTGATCATGTGGATAGCCAGAGGCTTTTTCCCGGGGCTGAAACGGGTACTGAGGGGATGTCATGGACGTCACTACCGGCAATGCAGTGATGCTGAATGTGGATACAATAGGGTCTTTTAAGAGCCTCTTAGATAGGTACATGGAGCTTAGAAAAATAGAGGACTATGCCTATGCACTAGGGAAATTCTAGGCAGTCTCTAGAGTAGGTTACATGGTCAACACAACATTGTGGGCCGAAGGGCCTGTTATATGCTGCACATTTCTATGTTACATGAATGTCAGTCAACCCCACCCATCTACGATGACGACTTTATCCAGTTGGATAGGCAACACTGGATCAACCCTAAAGGCTGACTTATACTTCTGCGTCAAATTGACACCGTAGGTACGGCGTCACCACGCACCCTACGCAGAGCCGACGCGGATCCCTACGTCGTAGCCTGACCCGCACCTCTCCCAAAATGTAACTGCGCGCCGCGGCAATGCAGACCGCAACAACTGTGATTGGTCCGCTTGGTAGTATCGTATTTCCTCCTAGGCTGCAATAGCTTCTCATTGGGCGACTGAAGGGCAGGGAAGGAACTCTGGCTGCAATGCTTTCCATAAAGCTCTACAGACCTCCAAAATTATGGAGGACACATTTTGCTTTTAAGAGAAAGGACGCTCGCTTTAAACTTGTTTACCCCGAGAAAGACTACCATGACCATGAAGCGTTGCGCGGGCAGGTGTGTGCGCATGCGTGACGTGCACGAATTGCAGAGCGAAGCAGACACACCAACGCACAAGTAGAAATGCTCACAATGCACGTAGGCCACTTGCGTAGGTTACGGCATCCAGTTGACACAGAAGTATAAATCAGCCTTTACACCTGACACCTCAACCTGTCCTGGACTGAGGTCCACTCACTCAAGGCACACTGGCCAAGTGTCAAGTGATGCTTAACATCCAACACAAGAGAGGCTGCAGATGCTGGATATCTACAGCAAAACACACACAAAGTGTGGAGGAACAGCAAGACAGGAGGCATCTGTGGAGGGAAATAGTCAAAGTTTAAGACTGAGACCCTTCGTGAATGTCAACGTACCAGCTGCTCCCCTGACAGAACCTCCAGCAATTTGGTCAGCGCGCAGCCGTCGCGGAGGTCGACGTAAAGATCCGTGATTTGGCACAGCACTCGCGCCAGGTGGGAGTTCACCCACTTGGTGAAGGTTTTCTTCTGGACAGCATCACGCTCGTCTGCGAGAAGGAGACAAAGAGAGGGTGCGGTTAAAATACTGACATTATGCGGTTGGAGTACGAGGAGCGATTGAGTCGCCAGGGACAATGCATGCCAGAGTTCAGAAGAACGAGAGAGGATCTCATAGAAACACGTGAAATTATGAAAAAGTTAGGTAAGATAGAGGCAGGAAAGTTGTTCCCACTGGTTGGTGAGACAAGAATGCGGGGACATAGCCATAGATTCAGGAGAATAGACTTTGATGGAGGTAAGAACGAATGGCTTTTCCCAGAGAATACCAGATATGTGGAATTCTCTGCTCATGGAAGCAGTACGGTCCAATCTATCATGGGTAAAGCCCTCCCCACCGTTGAGCACATCTACAAGAGTCGCTGTTCAAGGAAAGCAGCATCCATCATCTGGGACTTGCACCACACAGGGCAGGGCATACACTCTTCTCACTGCTGCCATCAGAAAGAAGGTACAGGAGCCTCAGGACCCACAGCATCAGGTTCAGGTAGCATCAGTTACTACCCCTTAATCATCAGGCTCCTGAACAAAAGGGGGTAACTTCACTCAACATCACTTGCCCCATCACTGAACTGCTCCACAACCAATGGACTCACTTTCAAGGACTCTTCCTCTCATGCCCTTAATATTTATTGTTTGTTTATTTATTATTACCATGTCCCTTGTTTTGTATTTCCACAGTTTGTTGTCCGCCCTGTTGGTGTGATCTTTCATTAACTCTATTACAGTTATTGGATTTATTGAGGATACTCACAAGAAAATGAACCTCAGGGTTGTATATGGTGACATATACGTACTTTGATAGTAAATATTCTTTGAACTTTGAGTAGAGACTTCCTCATTAAATATATTTCAAACACAGATTTTAGCAGAGTAAGGCTCTGGAGAAATAAACATCATTTGACACGATACATAATGATAATGATATTGTTACTAGATTATTATTGCCACATGTCCTAATGTCCCAATATAATTAAGTGGGACAAGCATGTTACGGTCATCACTCGGAAAGCCGAGCAGAGATTGTTCTTCCTATACCAGGTTAGGAAACTTAACGTCTCGGGAAATATCCTGATGAATTTTTGCTGAGGCACAACACCTTCCACTTAAGGTGCCTTTTGTCACATCTTGGTCATCCCCTGGAGAGACGAGAGTACCCAACAGTGAGGTTCGCTCTTGTGCTGGCCTCCCCAATTCGTACGCTTGCTAAGGCAGCGTAGACTGCGCTGGCTGGGTCATGTCTACCACTTGCAGGATGGCTGCATCCCAAAAGATATCCGCCACGGTGAGCTGCCTTCAGGCAAGAGAATCACTGGCGGCCCACGACTTCACTGCAAGGATGTCTACAAATGGAATGAAGGCACGGAACATCAACGTTGAGTCCTAGGAGCAAAAGATGGCACCAGAAGTTTTTGCAGACCAAAGCGACTTCTTCCAGTTCGTCTGCAAGTCAAGTTGTTCCTCTTATCTCATGTGTCCTTTCTTTTCAAGGTGGCTGGGGTCCTGTCGGAGTCCGTGATTTACAGTTGCAACTCAAACTATGGTTCTCCACGAGCGTGCTCTCGGATTGGCCTTGCGGCCTACCGCTTCAATCTCTGGCTGCAGCCTGGAAGGCACTCATCTTCGAGGTGTGGCCCAACAGACGAGCCAGTTCCTCGCCGATGTAGCCAACTGAAAAGTCGCAGGAGATTGAAAGAGCGAGGCAGCAGGTGGTGTGCGCTGCTGTCGGAAGAAGCCCCCAGTACCCCAGTGATCCTCTTGTTTTTGATGGTGAGTGACACCCTGTCAGTCCCCGAAACAGCGAGCTGCTGGTCTCTTGCTCTCATTAGACGTAGGAGCGACATCCCTCTCTCCCTCGCTAGTGAAAGAGAGAGCCTGTCTGAGATACCAAAGTGTTGGGATAGAGTGAAGTTTTTTTTTTAATGGTCTAGATCACGGTCTCGTGGGGGTCTTTCACTATTGCTTGAGGAGTGGGAGGGTTGATGCTCTTGCTCCTGCATGGATGTGGAAGGGGTAGTGAGGCTTTGGAGTTCTGATGTTTCTGTCATTCATTCTTTGGGGTTTGCTGTCTTGTGGATATCTGAGAAGAGTAGGAATTTCAGGTTGTATGCTATATACATTCTCTGATATTGAATTGAACCATTAAAACCATTGAAGCATGGAGTTCTGATGTTTCTGTCAATCATTCTTTGGGGTTTGCTGTTTTGTGGACGTCTGAGAAGAGTAAGAATTGCAGGTTGTAAACTGTATACATTCTCCAATATTAAACTGAACCATTGAACTTGCAGCTGACTGCACCAGGAGAAACACACTGAAACAACACCTCAAGTCAAACGAGGAAACATCCCTGAAAGCAGGCCCATAAAACGGATCCAGCGGAGCTGAGATCACTTATAGATACAACCTTTGCAAAAGAGACTGCCACTGTCGCATTGGTGTCATCAGCCTCAAACTGCGTTGCACCAACACCCATAGTCGACCTGGATCAACAGAGGACCACGGATCCAATATTCTGGTACAGTGGGGGCAAGAGTAACCACCCTTCTCCTCCTTCAGTTGCTTTTTGTAGTCCCAGCACCATGGATACTTCGCCACTTCACCACTTGCTGATCACCACAGGACTTAACCCGGTTTTTAGGGTGAATTCACTGAATGGAGAATGCCCGTGTGTGACTTCGTTTAATGTGGGAGACAGGTACACGGATAGAAAGGGTTTAAAAAGATACAGGCCAAACACCAGTAAATGAGACAAGATCTGGCGGGCAACTTGGTCAGCACGGAGGAGATAGGCTGAAGGGCCTGTTTCTGGACTATGACTCAATCTCCACGCGAGGACATCATTCCCCAAAAAATGTTCCTTCAGAGATCGGTGACTAACATGCAATGGGCTTCCCTGCGTGCACTTATCACCAGTGACTGCTGGGTCATACATTTCGATTCAGCAGCAGTGGAACTGGGACCCCAAATTCAAGCCTCATTCCTCCTTGCCGTCAAGTGGCACAGCCGTAATGCTCTCCACACCAACCTTTCACCCAACCTTGACTCAAACAGTGCCCTGACTGTTCCAGCTCCCTAGGCTCCTTTGGTTCAGTCCCAATATCCTCCTGATTGTATCACCCCACTACAGCCCCCAACCTGGTCACGTCACCCCACTAGAAGCTGGGGAAGGGGGTGCTGTCTTCCAGCTTTTGGGCTGGCAGTGCAACCTACCAAGCCTATACTGAGCGCCTTCAACACATCTGGATCACTGAGTGATAAGATCTGCCTGAGACCCTTGGAAGGATTCCAGAGTAGGTGCACGATCATTCTGTCAAATAAACCATACTCCAAAATAGAAGAGCTTTTCAGTCTTCTCATTTTTCATCTTCTTTTGATAGGAAAGGAAAACTAAAAGGGTTAAATCAAAAGAAACAGCAGAACAAATCTCAACGCAAACAGGAGAAAATCTACAGATGCCGGAAATCTGAGCAACACACACAAAATGCTGGATGAACTCAGCAGGCCAGGCAGGATCTATGGAAAAGAGTATGGGGGCCCAAAACTTCGACAACTGCTCTGCATCCAACCCATTTAGCAATGACCCTCCAACAGAACGCACTGCTTTCAAGGACTGTAACACTATGGGTTTTGGTGAGGGGCCACATACCTTTTGCAAAGCCGCGAGCTTTAAAGTTCAGGCAGGCCACAATCGCCTATTCAGTGCAAATTTGTTTATGGTGTGCCAGAGGTTAAAAAAAAATTAGAAAAAGAGCAAAATATTTACAATGCAAAAAAGGCAAAATAACGAAAATGACAAAAAGAGAAAATGCCAGACCTTTAGGACTACAGCTCCTAAACAACAGAGTGAAGTAATACACCTCACCTTCGCACACCCTCTCTCCTTTCCCTACTTACAGCAAAATAAACCTTTAAGTAAAGATCTCCTTACTCTTAGAGAAAAGGGATAAGTCTATTCTTTGGACTGCAGGAGAGTTGTTACCAGGAGCCTGGACAATTACGCAAAACTCAAAACAAAGGATTTCACATCCTTCTTCACAATCACAACTGTCCACAGATAGATTCACCACAGTAAGACCTCCATGACATTACATAACAAAAGTCGATCAATAACAAACCGTTTTCCAGCACTCTACCCCATCCCCCAAAATGAAGTCAGTATAGAAGCACGTGCCACCGCAAACAGGCACCCTATTTAAGACACCCCCACCCGTGAGTCGGGTCCGTTCCCTGAAACGAGAAGCAACAACAAACAGGACGCGTCAAAAAAATGCCACTGAACTGGGGTGTGCAAGTACAAACAAAAGTGCCCTTGCTGTGCATTAGCCTAGTGTGTGCATGTCAGCACTACCAAACAGGGATAATGGGAGGGGAGAAAGAGGATGAAATTACTTGTAGCAGACCCGCTCTGTCACAGGGATGTAGAACTGTAGAGCACAGGAACAGGACCTTTGACTCTCAGTGTTATACAGAAGCTATTTAAACCAAAGATGCCTAATTATACTGATCCCTTCTGCCTGTGTATGGTCCATCTCCCTCCATTCTCTGTATATTCATGTACACTCTACCTAAGAGTCTCTTAAATGCCTCTATTGCCTTCTCTACCATCCTTAGCAGTGCATTTCAGGCACTCATCACTCTCCAGGTAAAATATTAGTCCCGCATGTCTCCTTTGAACTTCATCACCATGCCTCCCCTTCACCTTAAATCAGGGGTTCCCAACTGGGGTCCATGGACCCCTTGCTTAATGGTTGCAAATGCATCACGGGTAGATAGGGTAGTTAAGAAAGCTTATGGGGTGTTAGCTTTCATAAGTCAAGGGATAGAGTTTAAGAGTCGTGAGGGTAATGATGTAGCTCTATAAAACTGTGGTTAGGCCACACTTGGAGTACTGTGTCCAGTGCTGGACTCCTCAGGGTGGAGGAGCAACACCTTATATTCCGTCTGAGTTGCCTCCAACCTGATGGCATGAACATCAATTCCTCCTTCCAGTAAAAATATTCTGACCCTCTCCCCTATTCCACTATTACTCACACTGGTCTACTTCTCTTGCCTCCCCTTGGATTCCCTTCTCCTTCCCTTTTTCCAATGGTCCACTCTCCTCTCCAATCAGATTCCTTCCTCTCCAGCCTTTACCTTTCCCACCCACCTGGCTTCACCTATCACCGCTAGCTATCCTTATGCCTGTCCCCCTCACCCTTGTTATTCTGCTGTCTCCACATCCCCTTCCTTTCAAATCCTGAAGAAGGGTCTCGGCCCGAAATGTTGACTGTTTATTCATTTCCATGGATTCTGCCTGACCTGCCGAGTTCCTCCAGCATTTTGTGTGTGTTGCTAAGGACTGTATGAATCTCGACAATGCACATCATATTGACAATGCCCATTATCCATCCTCAGTCAACATGGAACAGGACCTTTTACATATTTCCTTGCAATTTTGTGCTCATGAACACTGTTAACAAAAGGGATCAATTTTCATTTGGTCCTCTGGACTAGCCATGCAACTGCAAAACACTTTACTTAATAACAATTTCACTAAATAATCAACAAGTTCTGCACAAATTAAAAGTGACATTTCTATGGCTGGTTATGGATAACAAGTTGCTGATAATTGTTGGACGCTATATTGCATAGAGGGGAGGGCAGTAGGCTGATGAGAGGCTTGAAGTGCATTTTCCAAGCATTGAATGGACTCACCCAACCTGGGCTGTGAAATCAGCTTCACCCTCAAATTATCTCCTCCAACTTCTCCTTACATGCTGCTGACTGACTTATGGGAGCGAACGAACTATACCAGTGTGGTATAAAACTGGAGGGAAATTTTCATTCTAAGGACCAAATTTTTATGGGTCGCAACTCAGATGCCGGCCTGCCACTTTGCTGCTGTTATATACATTGCAAAAGGGGAATTGTTTAGGCTAGAAGTGAATTGTATCGTGAAATTTGATATTTTTTGTTGTCTTCTCATTTAGTTACCTATTATGCCACTTTTTTATATTTTATAAAATTGTGTCTTAAGCTATATTTTTTATTCATATTGCCTTGGCTTATGGTTTTTAGTAACTTTACTATTCGACATTGTCAATAAATTTTCATGTTCTAAGTAGCATTAATTGAAATCAAATTACAATCTTTATTTAAATTAAATCTACCAAGTCCACCTTTAGAAAAATTAATCCCATTTTGGCTTAAGCCAGTTAGTTAACAGAAATTTATGTTTGCCTTATGAGTTTTTAAAATTTATGAAAGGGAAACAAAGAGATTAATTTCAAGAAAGGTAAGTTAAACTTAACTGCCTCTTTTTTCAAGAAAGTTTGGCTAAAAATTCATTCTCTACTGCAAAGAGCATTGACAATTATTTTTGGATAATTATATCTACAACTTATTGATTGAACACGCTAACGTAGTTTTCAGGTCTCGAGAAACCCCTGCGCAAAAATGAGCTGTAGATATAATCATCTTTGCGCAGGAGTTCCCTGAGACCTGAAAATTGTTTCAAAGTTTCCTCCAGAGCAAAAAGGCTGCACCATACTGCTGAGCAGCTAACTTCCCTCCCCAACTAACAATGTCTGCTGAAAGGGCAATTGTGCCAGCAGGAGAGGGGCTCTTGCCACCTCGGTAAAAGGCTTCAAGACGTGAGCAGGTAATGAGATTGACACATCGGACTGACAGTAATATACTTGTGGACGACACAGTATTAACACTGCCAAGCAGGGTGAAAGATTTGCCAAGGGCATTCTTACTGCATGGCAGTGATATTTACAAAGAGAGGTGATGGTATCCTGTGTTCAGAAGTCAAAGTAAATTTATCATCAAAGTACATGTACATATATCACCCTATTCAACCCTGTGATACATCTTCCTATGAGCATATTCAATAAATCCGATAACCATAGTAAAATCAATGATGGCCCACACCAACAGGATGGACCAACAGTGTGCAAAAGACAACAAACTGCAAATACAAGGGAAAATAATAATAATAACTGTGTAAGCAATAAATATCGACAACATGGAATGAAAATATTTACAAAACAGGTGATGGCATCTTACATTCAAAGTTCAAAGTAAATTTATTATCAAAGTACATTTATGTCACCAAATACAACCCTGAGATTCATTTTCTTGCAGGCATACTCAATAAATCCAATAGCCATAATGGGATCGATGAAAGCCCGTACCAACAGGGTGGACAATCGGAGTGCAAAAGACAGCAAACCGTGTAAATACAAAAAGAAAGGAATAATAATAATAATAATAATAATAATGATAATCTGTGTACATACGTTTACTGATGCTTCTGGACACATCTCCAGTGATGTTCCTGGAATCATCGGGTGTTTTGGGTCTTTCAACATCATACAGCCTCCTCCAGGTGACCCAGCCAGGGCTGATCAGACCCCAGCTTGTGTCCAGATGGCTAGCTACTTATGACTCCATGGCTCCCCTCTTTTGAGCCACAGCCATCTTGAGGCCCTCTCTGCCGCATCGGTGGAACTGCTGATGGCTCTCCTCTTCCTCTTTCCCTCGATGCCCAAAATGCTGAAGGCTCTAACTAAGGAACGGGCTGCGGATCCCCTACAACCAACCTCTACTGGGAGACGCCTCGCTCTCCATAAATAAGTAAGCAATAAATATTGAGAACATGAGCTGAATGGTCCTTGGAACTGAGTTCATAAGTTGTGGGAACAGTTCAGCGATGAGGCGAGTAAAGTTACTCCCTCTGGTTCAGGACCCTGATGGTTGAGGGGTAATAACTGTTCCTTAACCTGGCAGTGTGGATCCTGAGGCTCCTGTACCTTCTTCCTGATGGCAGCAGTGAGAAGAGAGCATGGCCTAGTTGGTGGGTAGTTGAAAGGTACCTGAAAGGGAGGTGGGGGGAAGGGCATTTTTTTTGGGTAAGCTCACACTGGTGAGGGTATGTTCTGAGCCAACAGTGGGGGTGCATTTTATTTCAATAATCCAGCACCTGTGGGACCGTAGTAATTCTAGTTTAGCACATTTCCCAAATTACTGGTTGACCATGCAGTCAACAACTTAAACATTCCAGGATTGAAAGGCTTGTCACATGAAGAGCATTTGATTGCTCTGGGCCTGTACTCACTGGAATTCATAAGAATGGGGGGGGGGGGGTGATCTCATCAAAACCTATCTAATGTTGAAAGGCTTCGATAGAGCGGATGTGGAGAGGATGTTGTATATGGTGGGGGCGGTCTCAGACCAGAGGGCACAACCTCAGAGTAGAGCAGCGTTCTTTTAGAATGGAGATGAGAAGGCATTTCTTTAGCCAACAAGTGGCGAATCTGTGGAACTTATTGCCACAGGCAGCTGTGGAGGCCAAGTCCTTATGTACATTTAAGGCTAAAGTTGATCGATTCCTGATTGGCCAGGGCATTAAGGGATACAGGGAGAAAGCAGGAGATTGGGGCTGAGAAGAAAAACGGATCAGCCATGATGAAATGATGGAGCAGACTTGATGGGCCAAATGGCCTAATTCTGCTCCTACATCTTATTTATTGTACTTATTGAAATTTTCCACATGTTACACAGCACTGTAATACATTTGTTCAGTGATCCTGGTGATTTAAAAATGAGTGGAAGAAACACAAGCCCTAATCCTCAGATCCAGCTGGAAATGTACCCAAATTCCCAAAACCTTGCAATTCCAGACTCAAATCCTGGTTCCAGTTACACATCCACACATTGTCTGGATCATGGCCACTTGCATTCCGGACTCTCAGCTAACATTCAAAACCAGGGGTCCCCAACCTTTTTCATGCCAAGGACCAATACCATTAAGCAATGAGTCGTGAACCCCAGGTTGGGAACCCCTGTCTAGATTAATGCATGATACAGATGTCAGACTATCAGGACTTGGCAAACCAAGTTATCAGATTTGCTGTGTTTATTATGGAGATTTTCAATTTAATCCCACGCAACATACCAGCCAGGGCTTTTATCCTCGAGGATTCGAAAAGCTTGGAGGAACTGTGCTCCTCTTCCCGGTGGCTCTCGGAGGTTTCCCTGCAACTGTTCATGTTGTACTGTCGTTGGACCTCCATGTTGTCCAGGTCTGTGGTTGTGGACGACATCGCGGCAGAAATCCCACCTCTCCAGGCGGAAGGTAGAGGTCAGAACTTGAGAAAAGTAAATAATTATCAGAATCAGATTTAATATCACCCGCATAAATTGTGAAATTTCAGTCCCTTTCCCCCACCCCCCACCTTTTTATTCAGGTACCTTCCTCCTTCCTTCTCAATCCTGATGAAGGGCCTCAGCCTGAAACGACAACTGTTTATTCATTTCCATCGATGCTGCCTGACCTGCTGAGTTCCTCCAGTATTTTGTGTGTGTCGCAGAGTCATGAAATTTGTGGTTTTTGCAGTAACCATACATTACAATACATAATAATAAGTGTAAATTACATAACACAACAACAGACAGAGCGTAATAACTCGGTTAGAACTAATTCAGTCACATACAGACAGGAGAGATGATTATTACACATCTCAGTTATAATCAGGGTGGTACACAAGCACAAAAGTGAAAACTGCTTAACCCGAACCAAAATAAATGAACTTGAACACCTCACCGTAATTCTAGCGAGACTCACACCACAAACGCATTTTAAAACAAGAACAATAAGTAGCGCTGGCCACTAGGAACGCTCAGGAGAGCTGTCAATCACGCTCCCAGAACACCACAAAATATATTAGCTAAATTAAACAAGTAGTGACAAAAAATAGTATGTTGGCACGTGGCCAAGTGGTTAAGGCGTTCGTCTAGTGATTTGAAGGTCGCTAGCTCGAGCCTTGGCTGAGGCAGCGTTTGTGTCCTTGAGCAAGGCACTTAACCACACATTGCTCTGCGACGACACTGGTGCCAAGCTGTATGGGTCCTAATGCCCTTCCCTTGGACAACATTGGTGTCATGGAGAGGGGAGACTTGCAGCATGGGCAACTGCCGGTCTTCCATACAACCTTGCCCAGGCCTGTGCCCTGGAAACTTTCCAAGGCACAAATCCATGGTCTCATGAGACTAACAGCTGCCTATATATAGTGCAGAAAAAAAGTAATGAGGTTGCATTCATGGGTTCAATATCCTTTCAGAAATCGGGTGGCAGAGGGGAAGAAGCTGTTCCTGAATCGCTGCGTGGGTGCCTTCAGGCTCCTGTACCTCTGCCCTGATGGTAACAGTGAAAAAATGTCCCTATTGAGGGACGCTGCCTTTTTGAGGCATCAGTCCTTGAAGATGTCCTGGATACCAGAGGCTAGTACTCGTTATGGAGCTGACTGAGTTCACAACTTTCTGCAGCTTATTTCAATCCTGCGAAGTAGCACCCCCCCCCCCCAGCACACCAGACGAAGTTGCAGCCAGTCAAAATGCTCTCCACGATACATCTTTAGACATTTGAGAGGTTAATTACTCCAAAAATAATTCTTTATATCTAAAAGCTTACTGAACTTCACTTTGAGTTTACTCGGTGACTGACCGAAAGAATCAATACACTGTGGACAAAGACAACTTTTGCTCAGTTCTGTCCTCTGAGAGAGAAGGGACAACAGATACTGGAACCTGGAGCTAAAAGACAAACTGCTGGAGGAACTCAGAGGCTAGGCGGCATTTGTAAGGGTGAAATGGACAGCCTGCGGAGATTCGAGATGACATCAAAAACTTTGACAGACATCCTTCTTTCTTTCTTTTTCAATCTTTTTATTAGTTTCATAAAATATAAACATAACATAGCAATAATACAAAATTGTTGGGAATACATTGTTATACTTAAGATGAGTAAAACCAAATAGTATTAACTGGCAAAACTCCCAATCACGTAGGATACCAATGAATAATACCGGAAAAAAGAAAATAACTTGAGAAAAATCATGAAAAAAGAAAAAATAAATTTAAAAAAATTTTTAAAAAACAACCCCCCTCCCCAAAAAAAAACTAATCTAAACAGAATTAATCAACTAAACTAAAAAGACTTGGGCAATTCTAACAACGTAAAAATGGGAGAGAAGAAAACCTTAGTGTCGACGACTCCATTCCTCTCAACCAACACTACAGAGAAGTAAACAACAGGAATTCTGCAGATGCTGGAAATTCAAGCAACACACATCAAAGTTGCTGGTGAACGCAGCAGGCCAGGCAGCATCTGTAGGAAGAGGTACAGTCGACGTTTCAGGCCGTGACCCTTCGTCAGGACAAAATAAGTTTGGAAATGGTCAAATTACATCACATGAAAATGCTGAATAAATGGGCTCCAAGTTTTTTCAAATTTAATGGAAGGGTCATAAACCACACTTCCTAATTTTTTTCAAATTTAAACACAACATAGTTTGTGAAAACCAGTGGAATACAGTAGGAGGGTTAATCTCTTTCCAATTCAGCAAAATGGATCTTCTAGCCATTAATGTAACAAATGCAATCATCCGACGAGCTGAAGAGGTTAAATGATCTGAGTCGATCATTAGTAATCCAAAAATAGCAGTAATTGGGTGAGGTTGTATTCAAAACCGTTGAAATAATATCAAAAATATCTTTCCAATATTTTTCCAACGGACTTCTATAGATGTGTAGTGGAGAGTGTATCGACTGGCTGCATCATGGTCTGGTATGGGAACACCAATGCCTTTGAACAGAAAATCACACAAAAGGTTGTGGGTGCAGCTGAGTCCGTCATGGGCAATGCCCTGCCGACCATTGAGCAGATCTACGTGAAATGCTATCATAGGAAAGCAGCATCCTGCTGAATGGTGGCAGAAGAAGAGGAGAAAATTGGCGGCGCGACGCAGCTCGCAGTGGCCACTCCGGCGGTGATGTCTGTTTTTTGTCAAGTAGGGTACCATGCACAATCCTGATTTGATGGGGACGGACGTGAGAGCACGGAGGAATATCTGGAAAACTTCTGAAATGCCTGCTTCGCTGCCGCTGCTACTGTGTGGTCCGGAATCTCCGAAGAAGGCCCCGAGTCCTCGGCTTTGCTGGCTGCTCAGCGGCCGGGGGGGGGGTCGAAGCACTCGGCAGAGGATGGTGCTCAGAGGGGCTGGTTGGAGGCTCTAAGCTTTCAGACGGACTCAGAGTCGGCTGCTCCCAATAGTGCTGCATCGGCAAGTTGGTGACGCTTGGAGGTTCATGGCAGGGAGAGTTTCTCCCTTCTACCGTCTACGTGAGATGATGGAGCTATCCAGACTTTGAGGCTTTTTTTTTTATTGTGCCCATGGTCTGCTCTTTATCAAATTATGGTATTGCTTTGCACTGTTGTAACTATATGTTATAATTATGTGGTTTTGTCAGTTTTAGTCTTGGTTTGTCCTGTGTTTTCTTGTGATATCATTCTGGAGGAACGTTGTATCATTTTTTAATGCATGCATTTCTAAATTACAATAAACGAGGACTGAGTGTCCTCATAATCTAATCTAATCCATCTTCAGCACCCAGGCCATGCTCTTTTCTCGCTGCTGCCATCAGGAAGAAGATACATCAACCTCAGGACTCGCACCACCAGGGTAAAAAACAGTTACCACCCCACAACCATCAAGCTCTTGAACAAAAGGGGATAACTACTCTCACTTGCCTCACTTTAAAGATTCATTATCTCATGTTCTCATTATTTATTGCTATTTATTTATATTTGCATTTGCACAGTTTGTTGTCTTCTGCACTCTGGTTGATCTTTCATTGATCCTGTTATAGTTACTATTCTATAGATTTGCTGAGTATGCCCACAGGGAAATGAATCTCAGGGTTTTATGTGGTATCTGATAATAAAATTCACTCTGAACTTTGATGTTTCAGGAGACCCTTCATCTGGAATGCAAGGAGGGAGACAGCTAATATAAAGAGGTGAGGCATGGGGCAAGGGCTGGCAAGTGATAGTTCTTCCAGCAGTTTGTTCATTGTTGAATATTTTAAGACTTTGGTCCCAGTTCTAAGCACCTAGTCAAGGATGAATGGCCAGAGAATAAATTCAAAGTTCAAAGTAATTTTTTTTTAGATTATGAAGACACGCAGTCCTCTTTTATTGTCATTTAGTAATGCATGCATTAAGAAATGATACATTATTTCCTCCGGTGTGATATCACAAAACACAGGACAGACCAAGACTGAAAAAACTGACAAAACCACATAATTATAACATACAGTTACAAACAGTGTAACAATACCATAACTTGATGAAGAAGTCCATGAACACAGTAAAGTTCAAAGTTTCTCAAATGTCCCACATCTCACGCAGACGGGAGAAGGAAGAAAAACTCTCACTGCCACGCCGACCACAATCCGACTCTGAGTCATCCGAAGACTTCGAGTTCTGATCAGCTCTCCGACACCGAGTACTGAGTGCCATCTCTGTCTGAACGACTCGACCTCCTTCTCGGTCGCCAAAAGCAGGCAAGGCCGGGGATTTTGAGGCCTACCCTCCGAAAGATTCCCGACCACACAGTAATGACAGCAGCGAACGGGCGTTTCAGAAATTTCTCCAGATGTTCCTCTGTGCTTTCAGTCCATTCTCCATCAAATCAGAATTGTCCACGGCCCCTATTTAACAGATACGACATCATTTTTCACCGGAGGACTGCGCACACGCAGGCGCACCGCCATCTTCTCCCCCCACTTATTTATCGTCACTCACACATGTCATGACTAGTGGCGTTCCACAGGGGTCTGCGTTGGCACCACTTCTTTTTACATTAGATGTCAATGATTTGGATGAAGGAACTGATGGCTTTGTGGCCAGTTTTGCAGACGATACAAAGATAGGTGGAAGGGCAGGAGGTGTTGAGGAAGCAAAAGATGTTAGACAGATTGGGCAAAAAAAGTGGCAGATGGAATATAACTTCATACTCATAGTCATACTTTATTGATCCCAGGGGAAATTGGTTTTCGTTACAGTTGCACCATAAATAATTAAACAGTAATAAACCATAAATAATTAAATAGTAATATGTAAATTATGCCAGGAAATAAGTCCAGGACCAGCCTATTGGCTCAGGGTGTCTGACCCTCCAAGGGAGGAGTTGTGAAGTTTGATGGCCACAGGCAGGAATGACTTCCTATGACGCTCTGTGTTGCATCTCGGTGGAATGAGTTTCTGGCTGAATGTACTCCTGTGCCCAACCAGTACATTGTGTAGTGGATGGGAGACATTGTCCAAGATGGCATGCAACTTGGACAGCATCCTCTTTTCAGACACCGCTGTCAGAGAGTCCAGTTCCATCCCCACAACATCACCGGCCTTACGAATGAGTTTGTTGATTCTGTTGGTGTCTGCCACCCTCAGCCTGCTGCCCCAGCACACAACAGCAAACATTACAGCAACAGCACTGGCCACCACAGACCCGTAGAACATCCTCAGCATCGTCCGGCAGATGTTAAAGGACCTCAGACTCCTCAGGAAATAGAGACTCTCCTCCTCTAAGCCTTGGATAGCTCCCATCCTCCAAATCCCCTTCCACTCTAAAAATTTCCTCAAATTTCAATCGCCCTAGCCTGACCTCTTCCCTGCGCCCCCCCCCCCCCGTATTTCATCATTCCTCTTCCCCCCTTATTCACAAAGCGTTGGCAGGGGAGAGAATGGCGCTGAGGCGGAAGGTGGTTGAACGAGGGAGCAGTCTCCAAGGACGACTCTGGCTCCTACTTCCTGTGTTCTTTCCATACTCTGACCTCGTGGCCTGGAATATCTCCAGCTGCATCATCACAATCAAACCAAAGGTTCATTCACAAGTTCCTGCTAAGGAAAGTCGGAACGCGGAGCACATCACAGCCTTCCACACTTCATATGAAACACTCTGACTTCAGATAACATGGTCTTTTTATCCCCGTCTGGACAAGGACTTTCCCCACATGCCATCCTTTAATTGATTTATTTATTGAGATACCGTGTGGGACAGGCCCTTTGACGCCCTGCCACCCAGCAACCTCTGACTTAACCCTAGCACGGGGAAATTTAGATTATGAAGACACGTAGTCCTCTTTTATTGTCATTTAGTAATGCATGCATTAAGAAATGATACATTATTTCCTCCGGTGTGATATCAAAAAACACAGGACAAACCAAGACTGAAAAAACTGACAAAACCACATTATAACGTATAGTTACAAACAGTGTAACAATACCATAACTTGATGAAGAAAGTCCGTGAGCACAGTAAAGTTTAAAGTCTCTCAAATGTCCCACATCTCACGCAGACGGGAGAAGGAAGAAAAACTCTCCCTGCCATGCCGACCACAATCCGACTGAGTCATCCGAAAACTTCGAGCTCTGATCAGCTCTCCGACACCGAGTCCTGAGCGCCAACTCTGTCCGACCGATTCAACCTCCTTCTCGGTTGCCAACAGCAGGCAAGGCCGGGGATTTTGAGGCCTACCCTCCAAAAGATTCCCAACCACACAGTAACAACAGTAGCGGACGGGCGTTTCAGAAATTTCTCCAGATGTTCCTCTGTGCTTTCATGTCCATTCTCCCTTTACAATGACCAATTAATCTACCAACCGGTACGCCTTTGGACTGTGGGAGGAAACCAGAGCACCAGAGGAAACCCATGCGATCACGGGGAGAACATACAACAGGCAGTGGCGGGAATTGAACCTGGATCACCAAAACTGTAAAGCGTTGTGCTAACAACTACACTACCGTGCCACTATTTCATTTCTGTGAATAACTTAACCTGTTGGACATGCCCCAGAAACCCAGTACCACAAATCACACAACTATGACACCCTACCTCATCTGCCGTATGTGTTCACTGTACTAGAGACGTTCCCTTGGCTTCAACCTCATTTCAACACTACCAAAACTAACATTTCTCTCCCCACTTTCTTAGTTCTGATGAAGGGTTCCTCATCTGAAATGTTAACTGTTTCTCTTTCCACAAATGTTGCTTGACCAGTTAGTTTTTTGACTCTATATTTTATCCCTTTCGCAGCAGACATAATTCCAGCAAGCACCATCACTTATCATATGCATTGTAGCTTAAAGTACTGATAACTATTCCAAGCCATTTTGACTCATCCTATTGCAGACATTCCCTTTGTTCTACACACCTTCCCCCCCAACCACCTTCGGCTCCTACAGTAAACCTGCTCCCACAATCGCCCTTCAACACACACAAAATGCTGGAGTAACTCAGCAGGCCAGGCAGCATCTATGGAAAAGCGTACAGTTGACATTTTGGGCCAAGATTCTTCATCAGGACTGGAGGGGAAAAAAAAAAGATTTTTTTTTCTCCAGTCCAGATGAAGGGTCTCCGCCCAAAACATCAGGAGTGGAGAGGGAAAAGATAGATGAGGAGTAGAGTTAAAGGGTGGGGCAACGGGATTGAGAAACAAGGTGATAGGTGAAATCGAGAGGTGGAGCGGTGAAATAACAAGCTGAGAAGTTGATTGGTGAAAGAGATACAGGCTGGAGAAGAAGGAATCTAACAGGCGAGGACAGAAAGTCATGGAAAAAAGTAAAGGGGGGAGCAACACCAGAGGGAGGCGATGGCAAGGTAAGGAGATAAGGTAAGAGAGGGAAAAGGGGATGCGGAGATGCTGAGGCTTTTCTCCTGTGGAGTATAGTAGGCTGAGGGGTGACTTTATGGAGGTTTATAAAATCACGAGGGGTAGGGATACGAGGACATGGTGAGCGACAAGCCTCTGTTCAGCTTGCTCCTCACAAGATTTACTCGTACTTGTGCCGAACTGAAGCTGTGGCCTGCAACTAATGGGCTCCTGGATCGGCTGCACGGATGATCAGCTTCGTGGCTGTGGACTCACTTTCGTGAACTTCAGTTCCAAATGTTACTTGCTTGCTTTTACTGTTTGCACAATTTGTTTTCTTTTCTGCACATTGGGTCTTGTTTTACTGGGTTCTAATGGGTTTCTTTGATTTGTGTCTGCCTGGAAGGAGACTAATCTGAATGTTGTATGAAGAATACATACTTTGTCAATAGGGTGGTGGAGTGGAGATATGTCTCTACCAAAGGAGGTGCAAGGAGGTGCAACAGTCCTTCCAGGTGAGGCAACACTTCACTTGTGAGTCTGTTGGGGTCATCTATTGCATCCGGTACTCCCGGTGTGGCCTCCTCTACATGGGTGAAACCCGACGCAGATTGGGGGACCGCTTCATCGAGCACCTCCGCTCCGTCCGCCACACAGACAGGATCTCCCGGTAGCCACCCACTTCTACTCTGCTTCCCACTCCCATTCATATATGTCCATACATGGCCTCTTCTATTGCCATGATGAGGCTAAACTCAGGTTGGAGGAGCAACACCTCATATACCATCTAGGTAGTCTCCAGCCCCTTAGTATGAACATAGAATTCTCCAACTTCCAGTAATTCCCTCCCCCTCCCTTCCCCTATCCCTATTTCACTCTACCCCGTCCCCCAGCTCCCTCATGTCCACCTCCTTCTTCTACTACCCATTGTTTTCAGGGCTATGACGTCAATGCTTCCCCTCCCCCACCCTTTTGTCTTTCAAATTACTGGTCTTTCAACTGAAGCTACAAGCATTCTTCAAATCCTTCCCCATCTTTCATTCTTCAGTCCTGACGAAGGGTTCTGACCCGAAACGTCGACTCATCGTTTCTAACTGATGCTGCCCGACCTGCTGAGTTCATCCAGCGTACTGAAAGTGTTGCTTTAACCACAGCATCTGCAGATTATTTTGTGTTTAATATCTGAAGAGTATTGATCATGGCTGGGGTCAAACATCTTGTAAAGTCACTGCCCAGAAGGTGGTAACGGCAAACCACTTCTGTAGAAATATTTGCCAAGAACATTCATGGTCACAGAAAGACCATGATTTTCAACATCATACAACACAGCTCATAAAGAAATGAGCAGTTTGATAATGAATGCACTTTTAACTAAATCTCTTTTCTAAGGGTAGAAACTATATTGAAGGTATAGAAACTCTCATTGATAATGCAATCAGCCAGACCTTCTAATAACCTTCTCACATGTGCTTAGTTTAGATTTTGCCGAAAAGATGTTTCTCAAGGATACAGTCCAATCATAGACCAAAATGCCAAATTCCTGTCCACGCGTCCTTGCCATCAAGATGCCCTCAAAACCAAATGGCCTCAAGCCAAAACACGCCAATGGCCGCAGTCAGAAGGCAACATCAAAGGAAGATCCCCACCATCTGGGCCATGCCATCTCTGTGTAGCCACCACTGCACTGGAGGTACAGAAGATTTAAGACTCACAGCAGCAGGTTTAAGAACAGCTACTACTCAGGTCTTGGACCAACCTGCACAACCCTAATCACTTCCCCAGAACAGCAACTCCATGAGCACTTTGCACAACAATGGCCTCTGCTCTTCTAATTGTGTTAGCTGGTGTATAATTTATGCTCCACTTGTGAATGTTGTGTCTCTGAAGCTGCGTGCCCCTGATGCTGCCGAAAGTAAGTTCTTTTCTTTGTGCCTATGCATTCACGTACTGTGCACATGACAACAAACTTGACTTGGCTTTCGCCTCACACAAAGATGAACGTGGCTGTTGGAGATCAGTCATTCCAGCCCCACGATACCATGACAGAAGTTCCTCAGGGAAGAACAAAGAACCATACCATGCAAGAATAGACTCTTCAATCTGCGATGCTATGCAAAACTAATTAAAATTGAAATTAAATACCTAACTGAATGAATCCCTACTGCCTTCATAACATCTATATCTCCCCATTCTCTGCACATTCATGTTCCCATCCAACAGCCTCTTAAGTTAAATGCTTTCACCGTATTTCCCTCCACTACCAGCCCTGGCAATGCATTCTTGGCGTCCACCGCTCACTACTTTAAAAAAAAACTTTTCCACACATCTCTCTTCAACTTACCACTTCTCACCTTAATTGCATGCTCTAGTATGAGATACAATAAGACACTCCTTCCCTCCGCTAGCCTGCAGGTCACCCTTGGGCAAGATGTAGCACCTGCTTAGCACCACCACCCCCAATCAGGGTCATGTAATGCCATGGGAGCAGGTGGTGGATGGTCATATGAGCAGCTGGTACATACAAGTTCCGGTTATGCGACCACTGACGCCAGGCAGACAATCTCTGAAGAGTATTGATAATGGAGTCACCCGTCATGTAAAGACACTGCGAAGAAGCCGGCAATCGAAAGCCACTTCTGTAGAGAAATTTGCCAGGAACAATTATGGTCATGGAAAGACCATGGTCGCCCACATCATAGAAAAATTTGCCAGGATCAATCATGGTCATGGAGAGACCATGATCGCCCACGTCATAGAAAAATTTGCCAGGAACAATCATGGTCGTGGAAATCATGGTCACTGATGTCACATGACATGGCACATAACAATCTATGCCTCTCATACTCTAATAAATATATACCAAGTCTTCCCTCAGCATCTGTCACTCCAAAGAACCCAAGCTTGTCCAGCCACTCCATATAGCATATGCCTTCTAACCCAGGCCACATGCTGATGAGCCCTCTCCAAAGCCTTGGGGCGGCACTGTAGTGTTCTAGTTAGCGCAGTGCTTTACAGTACAGGCAACCCAGGTTCCATTCCTACCAGTGCCTGTCATAAGATTGTTTGTTCTCTCCCCGTAACCGCGTGCGTTTCCTCCGGTTGCTCTGGCTTTCTCCCACAGTCCAAAAGACGTACCGGTAGGTAGGTTAATTGGTTATGGTAAATAGTCAAGTGATTAGGCTAAAATTAAATTGAGGGATTACTGAGTGGCACGGCTGGAAGGACTGGAAGGGCCTATTCCACATTATATATCAACAAACAAAAAATAAATTGAAGGCAATGCTCCAGATTCAGCCCATCGGGAGATCCATACACCGGCAACATAACTTCCTGAAGTCGATGCCTCAAGTGATAAAGGCAAGCGGGGCATACGCTGATACGCTGTCTCTGAGCAGACCTTAAGGAAGGATGTACTGGACCAGGACAGCACCCCGAGAAGTTCACAAGAACGATCCCAGGAATGACAGGCTTAATACACCAGGAGTGCTTAACTTCCCTGGGCCTGTTCTTGTGGGCATTCAGAAGGATGGAGGTGTGGTGGGAGGGGCAAAAGAGGTGGAGGGAAGATCTCATTGAAACCTTCTGGATAGTGAAAGGCCTGGATAGAGTGGAACTGGAGAGAATATTCTACAGAGGGAGGAATTCAAAGGGCATTGCCTCAGAATTAAACAATGTCCCTTAAGAACTGAGATGGGGTGGAATTTGATGCCGCTGAAGGGTCAGTGTATTTAAGGCAGAGATTGATATGTTCTTAATTGGTAAGGGGGTGGGGTTAAGTGTTTTGGCGTGAATGCAGGCAAATGAGGTTAAAAAATAATGACCCATAATTAAATAGATCAGATCAGTGGACTGAATAGCCTAATTCTGCTCCAATAGCTTATAATATTTACCACACCAACAAGTTATACAGCCACTTGGACCCAAGTTCCCTCTGTACATCAAAGTCCAGGGTCCTGCTATAAACATAGCTCCCAGACAAAGTACAGAGAAGAGTCATACAGTCACAGAAAAGTACAGCACAGAAACAGGCCCTTCAACCTAGCCCATGCCCAACCACTCCCATCGACCTACACCAGGACCATCGCCCTACCATCCATGTACCTATCCAAACTTCTCTCAAAGATTGAAATCGAGCTTGCATGCAGTACTTGTGCCGGCAGCTCATTCCGCACCCTCACCACCCTGAGTGAAGAAGTTTCCCCTCAAGTTCCCCTTAACCTTCTCACCTTTCATTCTTAACCCATGACCTCTGGTTGTAATTCCACCTAACCTCAGTGGAAATTGCCTGCTTTCATTCTATCTATCCCCCTCATAGTTTTGTATACCTCCATCAAATCTCCTCTCAATCTTACGTATTCCAAGGAATAAAGTCCTAACCTATCCAATCTTTCCTTGCAACTCTGGTCCTCCAGACCGAGCAATGTCCTTGTACTCTTACAAACTTATTTACATCTTTCCTGTTGGTAGGTGGCCTTCATACATCAAAGTATTGAGTACAGGAGATGGATGTTATGTTGAAGTTGAAATTGAAGAGTAATGTGTGCAAATTAGGCCTCACCATCATCTCATACAACCTCAGCATAACATCCCATCTCCTGAACTCAATACGTTGATTTATGAAGGCCAATGTGCCAAAAGCTTTCTTTCATAGAACATATAGAACATAGAACATAGAATAGTACAGTACAGGCCCTTCGGCCCACAATGTTGTGCCAACCCTCAAACCCTGCCTCCAATATAAGCCCCCACCTTAAATTCCTCCATATTCCTGTCTAGTAGTCTCTTAAACTTCACTAGTGTATCTGCCACCACCACTGACTCAGGCAGTGCATTCCACGCACCAACCACTCTCTGAGTAAAAAACCTTCCTCTAATATCCCCCTTGAACTTCCCACCCCTTACCTTAAAGCCATGTCCTCTTGTATTGAGCAGTGGTGCCCTGGGGAAGATGCGCTGGCTATCCACTCTATCTATTCCTCTTATTATCTTGTACACCTCTATCATGTCTCCTCTCATCCTCCTTCTCTCCAAAGAGTAAAGCCCTAGCTCCCTTAATCTCTGATCATAAAGCGTACTCTCTAAACTAGGCAGCATCCTGGTAAATCTCCTTTATACCCTTTCCAATACTCCCAAATCCTTCCTATAGTGAGGTGACCAGAACTGGACACAGTACTCCAAGTGTGGCCTAACCACAGTTTCATAGAGCTGCATCATTACCTCACGACTCTTAAACTCTACCCCTCGACTTATGAAAGCTAACACCCCATAAGCTTTCTTAACTACCCCATCTACCTGTGATGTCACTTTCAATGAATTATGGACCTATGTTCCCAGATCTCTTTGTTCCACCACACTCCCTAGTGCCCTACCGTTCACTGTGTAAGATTTTCTGGTTGGTTCTACAGAAGTACAACACCTTGCACTTGTTTGCAGTAAACTCCATCTGCCATTTTTCAGCCCGTTTTTCCTGCTGGTTCAGAACCTGCTGCAAGCATTCTCTGGCTCTCCCAACGCCTCACACTTCTAAGGTTTAAACTCCATCTGCCACTTGTTTCATCAACACCCCTCACAGTATCAGAACTAAGAGCATCAGCCGATGGCAGGATTTTTGTTCAGTTCCAGTCACTGCTGGTCAGATGGTCCAAGGCCAGACCTGGGCAAAAGGAATCAGTTCTCCACAGAGAGAGAGAGAGAGCGAGAAAAGAAACACAATATTGAGGAGCTGAAGTGCGGGCTGATTTTTGCCTGTACTCTGTCAGGGAGCCATGCAAAGGCATTTCTCGGCCTAGCTCGATCGAGGCAAACGTCGAAAAGCCTGGACCTCACGGGCACTGTGCTACCGACGGCCATTGCCTCTCAGCTCAGCGACTGGGTACCGGCAATCCCTCAGATGGCTTCACTGACAGAAGCATCACTCCCAAACCCTGGGAGACCGGGGGGTAACACATCACTGCGGAAATATTTTAAATTTGTCAACAAGAAAAAAAAGGAAAGGTGATTAAAAAGAAGAAATAATGCAATTGGGTTTATTTGCATTGTGTTCAAGGTTAAAGCGAGGCCCCAACAGTTCTCGCTGTTTCCGCAGAGAAGCGGTGTGTTTCCTTATCATCACCAACCTGTTCACCGCTAGGACTTAGTGTGAAATGCACTGTCCACACGGCCCTGATCTTGTACTTACACACAGCTGATGGAGACACCTCCTGAGATCCGGCAGCTGGCTGCGGAATCAGATGATTCTTTTTTCGCACACGGTTGCGGAAATACGGCGGGTTTGGAACCCGGGAGAGGCTGAAAATACCACTGCACATCAGACGACAAGCCGCCAGCTCTGTCATCCCCGGCCCGTTTGAGGGCGTTTCGGGTGGTTTTTTTTTTGCGCGGAGACCCCGCACCGCGGCGGTTGACCTCGCTCCGTCGCCAGCCCCCCGCCCGGCCCATTGCCCCCTGTTACTCACCCACTCCGGCCGGTCTCCGCAGCCGCCAGACCAGCGCCCGCGGCGCTCCGGACACGCAAGCGTTTGCAGGACGACGCTGCGGCACTCGGGTCCTGCCCCGCCCCGCACTCTTCCGCAACTGGCATTAGGGGCTGGGCAGACGGGGGGGGGGGGGGGGTGGAAATCAAACGGAAGAAAGTAGATTGGGTCTTTAGATTTGCATTTCTAAAGAGCTTTTCCCATCCCTGTCAGGAGTTCCCTACTGAGGTTCGTGTTCTGTGGGCTCTGGACAATGTAGTCTCTTCCCCGGATGAGGTAAGAGGTGGACACCCAGGTTAATGAGTGTAGTGGAAGGGACTGTAGACTCATTGCCAGTTAGGAAGGACTTCCGTGTGCTGTTCAAGATGCCGATGAGACCTCGCTTGGAGTATTCTGTGCTCTTGTAATCGTCCCGCTGTCGGATGGAGTGGACACGTACAGAAAGGATTCGCCCGGCTGTTACCGGGACAGGACGACTTGAGTTAGACTGGGAGTTTTATTCCCTGGAGGGTAGGAGGCGGAGGGTTTCTAAAATCACATGGGCCATAGATGCCTTTTTCCTTGGTTTAAAACTCGAGGGCATAGATTTGTAAAGGGCCCTGTGTGTCAGGTTGGTTCTGTGGACTGAGCTGCCAGAGGAAGTCGGTACAATTACAATATTTAAAAGACTTTTCGTCATCATTAAGACACAAGGGATCCCCGCCACCCAGGCCATGCTCTCTTCTCGCTGCTGCCATCAGGTAGGTACGAGAGCCTCAGGACTCGCACCACCAGGTTCAGAAACAGTTACTACCCCTCAACCTTCAGGCTCTTGAACCAAAGGGGATGGCTTCATTCAACTTCACTTGCCCCATCACTGAGATGTTCCCAGAACCTGCAGGCTCACTTTCAGGGACACTTTCAACGAAGTGTCTTTCATTAAGGACCCTCATAACCCAAGTCATACCCTGTTCTCATTGTTACCATTAGGGAGGAGGTACAGAAGCCTGAAGGCACACACTCAACAATTCAGGAACAGTCATAGTCATACTTTATTGATCCTGGGGGAAATTGGTTTTTGTTACAGTTGCACCATAAATAATAAATAGTTAAATAGTAATATGTAAATTATGCCAGTAAATTATGAGATAAGTCCAGGACCAGCCTCTTGGCTCAGGGTGTCTGACCCTCCAAGGGAGGAGTTGTAAAGTTTGATGGCCACAGGCAGGAATGACTTCCTATGACGCTCTGTGCTGCATTTTGGTGGAATGAGTCTCTGGCTGAATGTACTCCTGTGCCCACCCAGTACATTATGTGGTGGATGGGAGACATTGTCCAAGATGGCATGCAACTTGGACAGCATCCTCTTTTCAGACACCACCGTGAGAGAGTCCAGTTCCATCCCCACAACATCACCGGCCTTACAAATAAGCTTGTTGGTTCTGTTGGTGTCTGCTATCCTCAGCCTGCTGCCCCAGCACACAACAGCAAACATGATAGCACTGGCCACCACAGACACGTAGAACACCACAGCTTCTTCTCCTTTGTTTTCCGATTTCTGAATGGACGTGGAACCCATGAACACCACTTCATGAGCTTTTTGATTTCTATTTTTGCACTACCTATTTAGTTTAACTATTTAATATATGTCTACTGTTACTGTCATTTTCTCAGACATTATGTACTGCGTTGTACTGCTACCACAAAGTCAACAAATTTCAAGACGTATGCCTGTGGTATTAAACCTAATTCTGATTCTGCCCTGGGTGGCGGAGGACCCTGATGACGGATGCTGCTTTCCTGCGAAAGCATTTCATGTAGACGTGCTCAGTGATACGGAGGGCTTTACCCATGGTGGGCTGGCCACATCCACCAGGTTTTGTAGGATTTTCTGTTCAAGAACATTGGTGTTTCTATACGAAGCTGTGATGCAGCCAGTCAATATACTCTCCACTGCACATTTATGGAACTTTGTCAAAGTTTTAGATGCCATGCTGAATCTCTACAGACTCCTAAGTAAATAGAGGCACGGCCATGGTTTCTTTGTAACTGTATTTGCACGCTGGGCCCAGGACAGGTCATCTGAAATGGTAACACCTAGGAATTACTTCATACTGTGAGTTCCACTGCTGAGTTTGGGATGACCTTGGTTCTGGAGTGTAGTCACTATACAACAAAAAGTTCCATGGAAACATAACCTGGAAACAGATCCTTCAATCATTGTGTCCACGCTGACTGTCAAACATTCACACTAATCCCATTTATTCAGCCAACATTCCCACTTCAGGATCAAAGTGAGCTGTAGAGTTGTAAGATCAGTCAGCTCTATCATGGGCACTGGCCTCCATTGTATCCAAGACATTTTCAAGGAGTGGTCCCTCAAAAAACTGTCATCCGTCATTAAAGACCGCCACAACCCAGGGCTTAACCCTCGAAACATTGCTACCATCAGGGAGGAGGTACAAGGAGCCTGAAGGCACACACTCAATGATTCAGGAACAGCTTCTTCCCCTCTGCCATCAGATTTCTGAATGGATATTGAGTCCATGAACAGTGTCTCAGTATCCTCCTCCCCCACTTTCTCCTTTCTGCAGGGATCACTCCCTACGTGAATCCCTTGTCCATTTTTCCCTCTCCACTGATCTCCCTTCCTGGCACTTATCCCTGCAAACAGAACAAGTGCTACACCTGCCCCTGCACCTTCTCCCTCACTACCATCCAGGGCTGCTTCTAGGTGAGGTGACACTTATGAGCGTCCGTGAGTCTGCTGGGGGTCATTTACTGTGTTCCGTGCTCCCAGTGTGGCCTCCTGTATATCACTGAGACTCAGCGTAGATTAGGAGGCCGTTTTGCTGAGCATCTACACAGATCGCCAGAACAAATGAGATCTCCCAGTGGCCACCCACTTCCCGATATGTCCATTCATGGCCTCCTCCAATGTCGTGATGAGACCACACTTAACTTGGAGTAGCAACACCTCTGTTTGAGTAGCCTCCAACGTGATGACATGAACGTCAACCTCTCAAGCTTCTGGTAATCCCCCCAACCACCCTTCTTCACCATTTCCCATCCCCTTATCCCTCCCTCACTCTATCTCCTTGCCCGCCCATCGCCTCCCTCTAGAGCCCCTCCTCCCTTTTTGTTTCTTCCATGGCCGTCTGTCTCTTTCACCAATCAACCTCCCAGCTCTTTACATCATCTCTCCCCACCTCTCCCCCCAGGTTTCACCTATCACCTGGTGTTTCTCTCTCCACTCACCCCACCTTTTAAATTGACTCCTCAGCTTTTTTTCTCCAGTCCTGCCAAAGGGTTTCGGCCTGAAACATTGACTGTACTTTTTTCCATTGATGCTGCCTGGCTTGCTGAGTTTCTCCAGTTCTGCAGCAGTTTGAGTGTGTACCTCACTACTTTTTTATTTCTATGTTTACACTACTTATGTAATTTAATTATTTGATATCCAGTATCCATATGTGTGTATATATATATACACATGTATATACACACACATATATACACACACAAACATACATATTATATTGGTGTTGGCGCGTGGCCAAGTGTTTAAGGCGTTCGTCTAGTGATCTGAAGGTCGTGAGTTCGAGCCTTGGCTGAGGCAGCGTGTTGTGTCCTTGAGCAAGGCACTTAATCACACATTGTTCTGCGACGACACCGGTGCCAAGCTGTATGGGTCCTAATGCCCTTCCCTTGGACAACATCGGTGGCATGGAGAGTGGAGACTTTCAGCATAGTCAGCTGCTGGTCTTTCATACAACCCTGTCCAGGCCTGTGCCCTGGAAACCTTCCAAGGTGCAAATCCATGGTCTCAGGAGACTAATGGATGCCTATAACATATTATATTCCCTTCCACCCTATCAGAGACCTCTCCTGTTCTTAGACATGTATATTCACTGTAATTCATAGTTTTTCCTATATTATCATGTATTGCATTGTACTGCTGCTGCAAAGTTAACAAATTTCACAACATATACTGGTGATATTAAACCTGATTCTAATCTCCCTCTCACCTACACACCTGGGAGCAATTTATAAATGCCAATCCACATGGGACTGTGGAAGGACACGAGAGCACGCAGTGGAAGTTCCTGCAATCTGAGGGAGAAGGTGCAAACTCCACACAGACAGTGCCCGAGGTCAGGACTGAACCTGGTTCCCCAGAGTTGTGAGGCAGCAGCTCATCGATGCGCCCCACTTTGTGGATGGCAAAGATTGACTCCTCCGTTGTGGGAGTTTCGATGAAGCTGACGTGTTACTGTGGCAAACTGGATTGAAAAATGCATTGGAGAAATGATGCAGCCATTCTGCCCTGAGGGTGGATTTTATTGTAGACCTCATGGGGCTGACATCCCGGGTCTTGGGAAAAGTTTAATCGAGGCGGTTTGTGGAACGCCTTTGTATTTCACATTATGATGTGTTTCTGATCTCTGGCCGTTCCTATTTGCTGCTGTTTTACGCGATTTTGACTGGGGCAGACTGGCTGTGCGGCCTGAAGTTAACGAATGTCACAGAGCTATATTAAACTAAACTGAGCTAAACTCCAGCTCCATCTCTGATCAGTGATCCTGAAGAAGGGTCTTGGCCTGAAACGTCGACTGGTTACTCTTTTCCACAGATGCTGCCTGGCCTGCTGAGTTCTTCCAGCATTTTGAGTGTATTACTTTGATTTACAGCATCTGCAAACTTTCTGTTGTTTCTGAACTGAATGATTTGTGGTTTGGTGTTTTACATTCAGTGTTTTTAATTTTTTTGCTGTTTGCATGATTTGTTCTTTTTTTTGTGCACATTGGGGGTTTGATGTTTTTCGCGGAACAGGTTCCATGGTTTTCTTTCTCTGCTTCGTGGCTCTCTGTGGGAAGACAAATCTCAGAGTTGGTTACTACAAACATACTTTGATAATAAATGTACTTTGAATCTTTGGCTGTGCAAGAACAGCAAGGATAAGTCAGGGTAGGTCATTGAAATGGAATACGTAGTTCCAAGGATCCCCTTGGCTGCTGGAGTCAAAGGTTTGAGTAAGGTTGAAAAGGTCTGTGTATGGTGGCTGGTCTCTGCATGTTGCCCTGATGCTGTCACGCAATGGAAGTCCTAGTCTCTGGACCTCCAGATGGTATTGGTACTGATGTATTATTGTCATGTGTGGCCGGAGGAGAAGATGGTGACGCGACGCAGGGCATGCAGCTCTCCGGTGAAACGGTATCATATTTGTTAAATAGGGTACTGTGCACAATTCTGATTTGATGGAGACAGACGTGAGAAGCAGAGGAACATCTGGAGAAATTTCTGAAATGCCCGGTTTGCTGACGCTGCTACTGTGCGATCGAGAATCTCCAGAGGGAAGGCCCCAAAATCTTCGGCTTTGCCTGCTGCTGGCGGCCGGGGCCAGGGTCGAAGCACTCGGCAGAGATGGTGCTCAGTGTCGGAGGGCTGGTCGGAGGCTCGAAGTTTTCGAACAACTCAGAGTCGGACTGTGGTCAGGCATGGCAGGGAGAGTTTTCTTCCTTCTCCCGTCTGCGTGAGATGTGGGACTTTCGAGAGACTTTGAACTTTTTTACTGTGCCCATGGCCTGTTCTTCATCAAGTTACGGTATTGTTGCACTGTTGTAACTATATGTTATAATTATGTGGTCTTTGTCAGTTTTTCAGTCTTGGTCTGTCCTGTGTTTCTGTGATATCACACCGGAGGAATATTGTATCATTTCTTAATGCATGCATTACTAAATGACAATAAAAGAGGACTGCGTGTCCTCATAATCTAATCTAATCTAATCTAATCTAAAGATACTTCTGGTTTAAGATGGGGCTGTTAAGGTTTGGTGACAACTTACTGACAGTTCTCAAAGCAAGAAATACAACAGACTACTTTATTAGTAACACTTTTTCTGGAAAACGTTATGGCAAGTGATCACCGCAAACAATGAAGAGGCCAGCGGAAGCGAGGCTGACCTGGGGGTCGAGGCGTGCGGGTGCGAGCGAGGTGGGGGCATGTTCGAGGAGAAGTGGTCAGAGTTGGAGCAAGCAGAGTGGAGAAATGTTGGAGCGGAGGAGTTTCTGAGCCCGTCTGAGCAAGGTTTGATCAATCGAAGCACAGGGCCGATTTTGATAGGTTGGGTACAGGCTGGAACGTGGCAGCGGGGTTGGGGCCCAGGGCATATAAATGCAACAGGGCCCAAGTCTTTGAGCGAGGAATGACCCGATATTTGGACGATTTAAGCACGCGGCTGGACGTATTGAAAAGGGAGGGTGTCGGGACCGGAGGCGAGGGTCAGGCCAGTTCTGCTCGCAGCTCCATGATGTCTGCTCTGCTCTTTGCTGCAGTGAGGCTGAGTTTGTTAACCTGCTCCAGGCTTCATGTCTATGGACTCACTTCCATTCTGAATGCTGGTTACTCACTTTTTATTGCCTGCATGATCTTTTCCCCCGCTCACTGCACATCGGGCATTTGTTTGTCCTTTATCATGGGTTCTTTTGTTTTATGGCTGCCTGAAAAGAGACAAATCTCAGTGTTCTACAATGGATGCATACTTTGATAATAAATGTACTTCCATTGTCATGGTGACTATCCCTCGAGGTCGAGGATGATGGTCTTCATGCCGTACAGAGCGAAGATGCCTGTGCGTGTATTTGTTTAATGTGTACTTGATGTTGCACTCCAAGAAGCACACGATACTTCACAAACCAACCAACTGATTCCAATGGCATGGAAACCACGACGATTGGAGCCGATGGATTTGTTGCAGCCTTCATCCGCCTTCACAGCATAGCTCCAGACGGCATTGCTCTCGGGGTCTCAGGACCACACAAGCTTCTCCACCACGACAAGGTGACAATCCATGGAGAAGAAATGTACTTTGAAGATGCACTGAAAAGCTTGCTTTGGACACTGTCCGTAGAAATCAAGTCAATGCACAATACGGTCTTTCATTTATGCTATTGTGGTTCTTGAATTTACTGAGTATGCCTGCAAAAAAGTGAATCCCAGGTGATGTGTGTGCACTTTGATAATAAACTGACTTTGAACTTTGAGGCAGGGAAAAGGACAGAGGATGGCAGAGCTAGGGGATCATGAGGAAGCGAAAAAGGAAATTGGAGCCAACAAGGACCATATCCTGAAGACCTGTAAAACTATTAAGATTCCTTCCCGAGCCGTGTCAGAGTCACAAACTCATGTCAGCAGTGTTACTGAGTCTCGGTGTAACATCTCCTGCACAGTAATAACCTGCAAGTTTTATTTTGTAGTTTTACAGTATAGCTGTTAATATATTAGCTGCTGAAACAGTACTGACAGCCTTTTGTTGCTCCCCTGTACACTGCATTGTCTGCCAATAGTTTTGTTCTGCTCTCCTGATTCCCTAAAATCCAGAGTTTCGGAGTGCTTCTTGAGCCCGGGTGACCTTTGTTCCCGGCACTCCCTCTGGAGCTGGAGCTGCAGCTCAGGCTGCCGGGAGGCATCTTGTCTGCGGGCTCCACACTTGCATTCAGCGACTTGGGACGAGAAGCAGCCACTGGCCGCCACGGTGGGACCAGCGAGCCGTAATTGTCTGTGAGGTCTTGTCGGCATCCCGAGACGAGCTCCAGTGCTGAAGGTAGGTTGGGGCCAGGCCTATATTCTGATCGGTTTGCTCTCCACCCTCTACCCTGGGCCTCCAAGTCTGAGGAAGGTCTGGGCCCTGGTTTCCACAGAGACAGGAGAGGCAGTTTCATTGAAGGCCATGAGTCAGAAACCTTTTTAGGGAGTGTGGGAGTCAACCAGTACTGAAGGTAAATATTCTGAGAAATATACAGTAGTGCGATCCACTGTCAATAGGTCTTGGGAATGGTGTATATTTGGCAAAAGCTCTTGACCTCACAATCTACCTTATTATGCCTTTGCACGTCATTGTCTGCCCGCACCACACCTTCTCTGTAACTGTCATACTTTATTCTGCGTTCTGTTATTGCTTCCCCTTGTACTACCCCAATACTACACTGATGCGATGAAATGATCAGTTTGGATAGCAAGCAGAACGAAGTTTTTCACTGTGCCTTGGTACATGCAACAATGATAAAACTACTTCCTTCTAACTTGGTCTCTACGCTCAATGGGAGCCCCAGGGCAGCAGGGACAAGACATAGTCATAGTCATACTTTATTGATCCCAGGGGAAATTGGTTTTCGTTACAGTTGCACCATAAATAATTAAACAGTAATAAACCATAAATAATTAAATAGTAATATGTAAATTATGCCAGGAAATAAGTCCAGGACCAGCCTATTGGCTCAGGGTGTCTGACCTTCCAAGGGAGGAGTTGTAAAGTTTGATGGCCACAGGCAGGAATGACTTCCTATGACGCTCTGTGCTGCATCTCGGTGGAGTGAGTCTCTGGCTGAATGTACTCCTGTGCCCAACCAGTCCATTATGTAGCGGATGGGAGACATTGTCCAAGATGGCATGCAACTTGGACAGCATCCTCTTTTCAGACACCACCGTCAGAGAGTCCAGTTCCGTCCCCACAACATCACTGGCCTTACGAATGAGAGAGCACCTACCCAGCCAAAACTACAACCAACCCCCTTCCTCCCCAACATCTGCTAAGATAGAAAGAATGGAAGAAGGATTTCATCTCGTAGAGCATGGGAACAGGTCCTTTCGCCCTCCAATTTGGTGATGGCCAATCAGTATCTAACCATAACAAATAAACTCTTCGCGGGCTTCCAGCTGGGTACAGGTATCGATTATCACCAACATTTCGATAACAAACTCTGCCATCTTCATCAGGAATGATGTCTGGGCATGTCTAGTATGGTGGTATTTATACCCCGTAGTCCACCCCTCCTGATTGGTTAGTCCCCACCCAATCAGGTTTCTGCTGTCGCACCTTGTTTACAGTTGAAACCTGATTGGATGAGGACTAACCATTCAGGAGGGACAGACTACGGGGGTGTAAATACCACCAATCTGGACGTGCTCAGGCATCATCCCTGAAAGATGGCAGAGTTTGTTACCAAAATGTTGGTTATAATTGATAACTAAACCCAGCTGGAAGCCTAAGAAGAGTTTATTCATCATAGGCACTGGGAAAGCACTGGATCCCTTTTTTGTCTAACCATAATATTCCTATTTCCTCACACTTGTCCAGGTACATGTTCAATATTGTGAGAGTCTCTGCCTCCACCGCCCCAAAAAAAAAGTTCAAAGTAAATTTGTTATAAAAGTACATATCAGCAACGTACAACTCTGAAATTCATTTTTTCAGGCATTCTCAATAAATCCATAATAGAATATTAACCAAATAGCCATAACAAAATCAATAAAAGCACGCCAACTTGGAAAGAAATGATAACAATAATTAAATTAACAATAAACATAGAGAACATGAGATGTGCGACCATGTCATAGTTGTCATAGTTGGATGCATCAGCAAGGGAGATGAGGCTGAGTACAGGGCTACGGTAGGAAACTTTGTCACATGGTGTGAGCAGAATTATCTGCAGCTTAATGTGAAAAAGACTAAGGAGCTGGTGGTAGACCTGAGGAGAGCAAAGGTACTGGTGACCCCTGTTTCCATCCAGAGGGTCAGTGTGGACATGGTGGAGGATTACAAATACCTGGGGATACGAATTGACAATAAACTGGACTGGTCAAAGAACACTGAGGCTGTCTACAAGAAGGGTCAGAGCCGTCTCTATTTCCCGAGGAGACTGAGGTCCTTTGACATCTGCCGGACGATGCTGAGGATGTTCTACGAGTCTGTGGTGGCCAGTGCTATGATGTTTGCTGTTGTGCGCTGGGGCAGCAGGCTGAGGGTAGCAGACACCAACAGAATCAAGAAACTCATTCGTAAGGCCGGTGATGTTGTGGGGATGGGACTGGACTTTCTGATGGTGGTGTCTGAAAAGAGGATGCTGTCTAAGTTGCATGCCATCTTGGTCAGTATCTCCCACCCACTAGATAATGTACTGGGTGGGCACAGGAGTACACTCAGCCAGAGACTCATTCCACCGAGATGCAGCACAGAGCGTCATAGGAAGTCATTCCTGCCTGTGGCCATCAAACTTTACAACTCCTCCCTTGGAGGGTCAGACACCCTGAGCCAATAGGCTGGTCCTGGACTTATTTTATAGTTTACTGGTATAATTTACATATTACTATTTAACTATTTATGGTTCTATTACTATTTATTATTTATGGAGCAACTGTAACGAAAACCAATTTCCCCCAGGATTAATAAAGTATGTCTATGACTATGACTATGTCAGCGATGGGGCCAGTGAAGTTATCCCCTCTGGTTCAAGAGCCTGATGGTTGAGGGGTGATAACTGTTTCTGAACCTGGTGGTGTGAGTCCTGAGGCTCCTGTACTAATGGCCGCAGCGAGAAGAGAGCATGACTTGGGTGATGGGGATCCCTGATGATGGAGCCTGATTTCCTACGGCAGTGTTTCATGTGGATGCGCCCAACGGTGGGGAGGGCTTTACCTGTGATGGACTGGGCCAAATCCGCTACTTTTTGTAGGATTTTCCATTCAAGGGCATTGGTGTTTCCATTACTAGGTTGTGATGCAGCCCACATACTCTCCACCACACAGCTATCTATAGAAATCGGTCAAAGTTTTAGACGTCAGGCCGAATCTTTTCAAAATCCTAAGGAAGTAAAGGTGCTGCTGTGCGTTCTTCATAATTGCACTCGTGTGCTTGAGATATTGGAATGGAAATGGGGGTCAGCAAAAGGTGGGAAGTATCATCCCATGGGGGATGGCGCTTAGATCATGGCTACTAGCTCCTGGTGAGTCAATACTTCAGCTGCGAATCTCTAAGGGTCACCCTCTTCTACATCTGTGAGCTGCGAGACCCGACGTAGATCGGGGAAGCCGCTTTGTCAAGCACCTTCACAACAGGCAGGATTCCCTGGTGACCATCCATTTTCATTCCAGTCCCCACTCCCATTCCAACATGCCGGTGCATGGCCTCCCCCTACTACCACGACGAGGCCGTTCTCAGTTTGGCGAGCAAGGGAGGGGAGGAGAAGATGGCGGCGCGCGCGGCCGTTCCGAATTGATATCGTATTTGTGAAGTAGGGGGCCATGCACAATCCCGATTTGATGGAGGTGGCCGTGAGAAGCACGGAGGAACACCTGGAGAAACTTCTGAAATGCCTGCTTCGCTGCCACTGCTACTGTGCGATCGAGAATCTCCGGAGGGGAAGGCCCCGAATCCTCGGCTTTGCCTATTGCCTGTTGCCGGGGCCGGGGTCAAAGTGCTCAGTGGAGATGGTGTTCGGTGCTCAGTGTCAAAGAGCTGGTCGGAGGCTCGAAGTTTTCGGACGGACTCGGAGTCGGACTGTGGTCGGATGCTTCCGGGATGCTGCATCGGCAAGTTTGCGGCGCTGGAAGCTTATGGCCGGAAGAGTTTTCTCCCTTCAACCGTCTGCGTGAGATGTTGAGACTTTCGAGAGACTTTGAGGCTTTCTTTACTGTGCCCATGGTCTGTTCTTCTATCAAATTACGGTATCGCTTTGCACTGTTGTAACCATATGCTATGATTATGTGGTTTTTGTAGTTTTTTTAAGTCTTGGTTTGTCTTGTGTTTCTGTGACATCATTCTGGAGGAACAAATTATATTATTTCTTAATGCATGCATTACTAAATGACAATAAAAGAGGACTACATGTCCTCATAATCTAATCTAATCTAATCACTTCATATTCCATCTGGGCGGCCTGCAACCTGATGGCAGGAACATCAACTTATCTGATTTCCAGTGATTTCTTCCCACTCCCCTTGTCGCCTTTTTCATTCCCCATTCTGGCTCCCCTCGTACCTTCTCTTCTCTTCACCTGCCCATTGCCTCCCCCCTCCTTCCCTTTCTCCCATGGTGTTGTAAGTGAGTAAACAGATTCGAAAGTCCCGCGGACAAGGATTCTGGACACGCAGCCTTGGTAGTAAAGGATTTTATTTACAGAAGGCAAACGTGAGAAAATGGCAACAGAAACAACACGCACACAATTGACAGTAGTCAGATCAGCAATAAAACACACGCGGACAATTAATAAAATTGCGTGGGAACAAAGTACACACACATACAAGGGAAAAGTCAATACGATACTCTCACACCTTGACTCTGTGCGGGCACGGCTCTTATGATATTCGGGACGATACCCACACCCCTAACCCTATTCAATGCACAACTCACCAACAGCAGGGTGGTCTCTTGGAGGTAGCAAAAAAGAGAAGAGGAAGGGTCAAGCACAGGTGGCTTCCTTTATAGTGCAGCAGGGCTGATGAATCCAGCCCAGATGATTCGCAGGGAGGCCAATGGCTTGGTGTCAGCAGGGTTAAGCTGATTGCCAAGGCCAATCGCCCGAGGTCGAGTGCAAGGCTGATTGAAAGGGGCCAATGGTTAGGTGTGCATTGATGGGTGAGGAGAGGTCAAACTTATTGGCAGGTGGCGTGTCTTTCAACCAGGTAAATGGGCATTGCTGCCACGTGACCGTCATGACCCCCTCCAGTACACATGGTCCACTCTCCTCTCCTATCAGATTGCTTCTTCTTCAGCCCTTCACCTTTTCCACCAATCATCTCCCAGTTTACTTCATCCCCTCTCCCACCCACCCACCTATCCCCTCGCCAGGCTTCACCTATCAGCTGCGGCCTTCCCTCCCACCTTCTTATTCTGGCGTCTTCCCCTTTCCCTTCCAGTCCTGATGAAGGGTCTCAGCCTGGAACGTCGACTGCAGAGATGGGGCCTGGCCTGCGGCGTTCCTCCAGCACTTTGCCGGTGTGTGTAACTCTGGATTCCCGGCATCGCAGAATGCCTTGTGTCTCTGAGGTGGGGAGGGAGATAAACTTGGCGTTCGGAACAAATTTTGCTCTGTCCTCGAGCGAGGAGAACGTAGCAAATCGGACGGTGCACTTGGGTTGGACTCAGCACTTCGACTGCTAGCAGGAACAGAGGGCTCATTTCATGACGTCTCCACCAATCTGTTGTGACAGGTTTTGCAGAGTCTCGCAATGCAGAGATATGAGGGAAGAGAGGCCCTTCCGTTGAACCGCTGGAATGCAGAAACAAGGCAAAAAGACAGCCACTCAGCAGTGAAACTGCTCAACAGGCAACTAAAGGGAGTTTGCTTACACTCCCTGGAAAGGTCTATCAAGTAAGTATTACAGTCAGAAATATACTAAATCGGTTTCAGTAGCCATTGAACTCGGCGGTACGGGCTTTGTCAATATCTGGGGTTAGTGGTAACTGGAGAATTTGTATAATTACATACTCCCACAGTCTTGCTAGATAAGATTTTGACCCAGCAATGACAAACAACAGTGTGATCAACGGGGAAGCAGTTGGCACTGGTGTCGCTGTGCCTGACGCCTTTGTAGTAGAGGTGGCCAGTTTGCAAGCTGTATCCTTACTGTGCAAAGCCGCTGTATCATTGCCCAGCTTGTGAAATCGTTTCATTGTTCACAGAAGGAATTGGTGTCACCATTTGGGCAGCTTGATATAAAGCCAGCATTGAGTATTGGTGTGCTGATTGAAAGAAGTTCTGAAGGCAGGGATAAAGGGAAATGGTGAAAGTATCTGAATTTCACAACAGACAATCTCCAATGGAGTCACAGGTGGTCAGTGTGTGGGTACAAGTGCCCAGTACCAGTAACAGGGCCTGTGTGTGGGTACAGGTCTATGGTACAGGCAACAGTGTCAGTGTGTGGGTACAGGTCTACAGTACAGGTAACAGTGTCAGTGTGAGGGTACAGGTGCCCAGTACCAATAACAGTGCCTGTGTGTGGGTACAGATCTATGGTACAGGCAACAGTGTCAGTGTGTGGGTACAGGTGCCCAGTACCAATAACAGTGTCAGTGTGTGGGTACAGGTCTACAGTACAGGTAACAGTATCAGTGTGTGGGTACAGGTCTACAGTACAGGTAACAGTGTCAGTGTGTGGGTACAGGTAACAGTGTCAGTGTGTGGGTACAAGTCTATGGTACAGGTAACAGTGTCAATGTATGGGTACAGTTCGATAGTACAGGTAACAGTGTCAGTGTGTGGGTACAGGTCTATGGTACAGGTAACAATATCAGTGTGTGGGTGCAGGTGCCCAGCACAGGTAACAGTGTCAGTGTGAGGGTACAGGTCTACAGTACAGGTAACAGTGTCAGTGTGAGGGTACAGGTCCACAGTACAGGTAACAATATCAGTGTGTGGGTACAAGTGCCCAGGACAGGTAACAGTGTCAGTATGTGGGTACTTGCCCACTACAGGTAACAGTGTCAGTGTGTGGGTACAGGTCCCACTACAGGTAACAGTGTCAGTGTGAGGGTACAGGTAACAGTGTCAGTGTGTGGATACAGGTCCCACTACAGGTAACAGTGTCTTTGTGTGGGTACAGGTGCCCAGTCCAGGTAACAGTGTCAGTGTGCGGGTATAGGTCTACAGTACAGGTAACAGTATCAGTGTGTGGGTACAGGGACCCAGTACAGATAACCATGTCAGTGTATGGGTACAGGTCTATGGTACAGGTAACAGTGTCAGTGTGTGAGTACAAGTCTGTGGTACAGGTAACAGTGTCAGTGTGTCGGTACAGGTAACAGCGTCAGTGTGTGAGTACAGGTCTGTGGTACAGGTAACAGTGTCAGTGTTATAGATACCCAGTACAGGTAACAGCTTTAGCGTGCGGGTACAGGCGCATAGTATGGGTGAGAGGGTTTTTCCCACTGACTCTCTCTGCTCTCATCATTCCTCAGAATCCAGCAGTCATGGCAGTTACAGCAGGAGTTGCTGAAGGACTATTCTCATTTTAATGACTGGATGCAGTCTGCTGAAGCCACTGCCAGGGACCCTCGCACTTCACAGATCCATTACTCAGAAGCAAAGGTGGAGCTGAACCGGTTTGAGGTAAGGAAACTGCCAGCGATCCCCCCCCAAAGTTTGAGATCGCCACTCAGGCAATGACTCCCCCCCCCCCCCAGATAAGGCTACGTAAGGAGGCTCTCCTCCCTATTACTCCCAAGCTGGGAACGTCATCGACAGGGATTTGCACGGATGGTGTTCTTAAGGAGGGATTTGTGATGGGAGTGGGTTGTCGTCGTGATAAATTGGAGTTGTGTTTTGCGGCAATTGAATTTTAATAATCAAAGTCATCGTGAAGTGTACAGGTTGAGAGAATGGGGGACAGCGAAAGTCTTGATGATACTGAATGACTGGGAAAGCTAACAAAAAGTAACAGAGGAAAGGGTTGGAATAAAGTAAAAGTCAGCTTCAAGTCCATTGTTATGTGCACAAATATACGGTGGAATGAACATCTTACCTACAGCACTGTTACAGTTGCAGGTGTCAGACACACAACATTCACAAGAAAACTATAAATTATACAAAATTATACCAGTAATGAGCTTCGACACAGCAGCCACTCCGGGTCCAACCAAATGTGCAATTATTCATCCTTTGTATCTTTTTCACGATTGCAAGACACTGCTGGCTATGAACTGCGTCAGGTACTGCAGGTCTTCCCATCAGCGAACTTCTCGATACCAATGGAGCTGGACTTATTGCGTCACAATGTTGTGTTGACACCTGGACATGTTGTGTACTATTGTTGTGCCAAGGTGATGTGCGATCAAAAAAAAAATGTGCGAGTGATTGTCTTGGTTGTTGTTCTTGTGATTGCAAGACCCTGTTGGATATTGGTAATGTGAATACGTACTGAGAGCCCAGTTCACTAGTTCTTTGGTGATACCGACAGCAAGGTGAACTCCATTGCCTCAGCTGTGTTGAGGACTAGCCTTTTGGACCATAGGGTCACCTGTTGCAACTGCCCAGGAGAAGAGACACCAAGATAGTGTGGGAGAGAGCAGAGGCCTTTGTGGAAATGCGGGGTTGAGGGCTGGTCGATCCTGTTGGTCTTCCCTCTAGTGCTGCCTCAGAGCTGCCCTCCGGTGTTCGCTTGGGGGGGGCTGCTGTCCGGTGCTCGCTCGGTGCGGCTCTCCGGTGCTCGCTCGGTGCTGCCCTCCAGCGTTTGCTCGGTGCGGCCCTCCGGCGCTCGCTCGGCGCTGCCCTCCGGCGTTTGCTCGGCGCGGCCCTCCTGCGCTCGCTCGGTGCAGCTCTCCGGTGCTCGCTCGGTGCTGCCCTCCGGCGTTTGCTCGGTGCGGCTCTCCGGTGCTCGCTCGGCGCTGCTCTCCGGCGCTCGCTCGGCGCTGCCCTCCGGCGCTCGTTCGGCGCGGCCCTCCTGCGCTCGCTCGGTGTGGCCCTCCGGCGCTCGCTCGGTGCTGCCCTCCGGTGTTCACTTGGCGGAAGAACATGCTGGACCAGGCAATGTCCCACACACCATCCATCTATACATGGGACTTGCGTTATATTCTTTTTGTGTAAATGTATGCTTTCTACTATCATATGCAGTTGTACTGTGGGCTGTTGGTAGTGTGTTTTGCACCTTGGTACCTGTGCAATGTTGTTTTGTTTTTTCTATATTCATGTAATGGTTAAACCTGAACTTGAACAAAAAAGAAAAATATTAGAACGATAAAAGAACAAAGTCCGTTGTAGAGCAAAGTGGTTACAGTGTTGCTACAACGAGGTAGTGATTAGGATTGTGAAGGTTGGTTCAGAACGGAAGCAGCTGTGGGCCTGGGATACCCGTGGTGTTTTGGAGCCTGCACTGCTTTGCGATGTCAGGGTCCACCTTTGTTCTTCCCGGTGCCTGTAGGAAGATCTGACCTCCAGAGAGCAGGCAAGGCAAGAGGTGGGGAGACCTCACCGTGCAGTGCCACAGGAGAATGTCAGATCTGATTCTGTGATTGTGGAGGAGAAACCTTTGGGGCTTGAGGAGAGAGGCAACCACAGTTGGGTAGGTCGGACTGGAGACGCTTGACGGAGTTGGATAACAAAAGGGAGCACCGGAGAGAAGTTGCTGGCCCTGCCCCGACATCTGATGCCACTGCTTAGGGCATCAGTCCCCTTTGGGTTGACTGGTCCAAAGGACCAGCCTGCTTGGCCTGCAACGCCCCGGTGACTGTGCAGTGAGCAATTTGACCACGAGCGCTGTGAAGCTCAGCATCAGTCCTCGACCATGAAGCCAGTCTCGTCCTTAACCTGGCATCTGAAAGTCATAGTCTGTTTCACGATATACTATAGGGCGTTCAACAGGGAACAGTACAACACAGTGTAGGCCCTACAACCCACAATGTTGTTGCCCACCCTCTAATCTAGTCCAAGATTAAATCTAACCCCACCCTCCCACATAGCCCTCCATTTTCCTTTCATCCATTTGCCTGTCTTTTTTTTTAAGGCATCCGTTAGTCTTGCGAGACCATGGAAAGTCTTCACTCTCCAGGGCGCAGGCCTGGGCAAGGTTGTATGGAAGACCAGCAGTTGCCCATGCTGCAAGTCTCCACTCTCCATGACACCAATGTTGTCCAAGGGAAGGGCATTAGGACCCATACAGCTTGGCACCAGTGTCGTCGCAGAGCAATGTGTGGTTAGGTTCCTTGCTCAAGGACACAACACATGTTGCCTCGGCTGGGGTTCGAACTCACAACCTTCAGGTCGCTGGTCCAATGCCTTAACCACTTGGCCACGTGCCCACACAGGAGTCTCCTAGACAGTACAGGTAACACAAAGACACTGTTACCTGTATTGTCTAGGAGTCTATTAATGTACCTACCATTCGGAATTTGGGCTTCACCTGCCTAACTTTCTCCTTCATTGTAATACAGCTAGTCTTTGGATAAACCATCCTTTCTTCAAAGCCCTCACATTATTCGGCGACTGTGTCACAACCACAGATACGGCAACTGAGCTCATGAATATGCACGAGTCAGCCAATTATTACTTTGTTGTGATAGTATCTAACTCTATTCTTTTTGTCACAGTGCTTGTCGAGACTTGAGCAGAGCACAGCAATGTCTCGCTTCCTGCTTGCATTCGGCCTTGCCTGAGAAATTGGACTTTTGAGTCAACTGACTCTGAAGACTAGCGATATTCATTTTATATTTAGTTATTCCTTTCAGCCACAGTGTTGGCTTCATTTTCCATTTGAGAGTTTTTAGTTAACGGCCCTGTTTGGCCTAGCGTTAATTATTTTCTCTTCCCTCTAACTCTGTTTATATTAAAGTCTGTGACCTGCTTAGTGTCTCTCACTTCAACTTGGGCCATATTTGAAGGTAGTGACAGACTGTCTTACCTACCAAGCACTGGTTTCCCTTTACACTGAATTGTTCTGTTCTCGTCAGATGGAAAATGGGCTTTTTCTAACACTTTTAATATTCATTCAAGGAATGTGGGCCTTGCAGAGTGAATAAGCATTTAATTGTCCTTGAGAAAGTTGGGTTGATCAACTTCCTTGAGCAACATGCAGTAGCCCTTGAGGTGTAGATAGAAGGCGTATGACATATTGGGACAACTGGTGGAGACTGAGCTGGATAACACACTCTGCAATTCTGGCTGAAGGTCTTTGTAATGTTAACATTTTCACCTTAGGGTGGATATGCTAAATATTTTACAGCTTTTAATCCTTACAAATATTATTATCACTGTTTGCTAGATCTTTTTTCCAATTTGTACTCACTCCATATTCTCTAGGATCATGCCTTGCAATGCCATCTTTCTTGTCTGGTAAAAAGTCTACTGGCCAGGAAAATTCTCCTGAAAACACTTACGAAACTCCTCCTTCCCACTTTCTGTCCCCCGTGTTACTGCTAACCCTGCCGTGTTGGCGCGTGGCCAAGTGGTTAAGGCGTCGGTCTAGTGATTTGAAGGTCACTAGTTCGAGCCTCAGCTGAGGCAGCGTGTTGTGTCCTTGAGCAAGGCACTTAACCACACATTGCTCTGCGACAACACCGGTGCCAAGCTGTATGGGTCCTAATGCCTTTCCCTTGGGCAACATCGGTGGCGTGGAGAGGGGAGACTTGCAGCATGGGCAACTGCTGGTCTTCCATACAACTTTGTCCAGGCCTGCGCCCTGGAGAGTGAAGACTTTCCAGCCGCAGATCCATGGTCTCGCAAGACTAACGGATGCCTACTCTACGTTTCAACATGAAATGCCAAGTTCACACTTACATTGGAGACGCAGAAATGACCATAGTAGAAATGTATACTTAGCTTTATTCAAACTTCTAAATGCAAAGGAAACCTATTTTCCCTCCTTGCACGATATACAGCATCATGCATTAAGACAGGAGGAGATCAGTCTTCGCCAAATGCCGGCCTATTCTTTGTCTTTTGAGTTTCTCTCTGTATGAATGTCTGCCACCCTCTGGCTTCTTCCATGAAGCCAATGTCTAATCCAATTTACGGCTCGTTTTTCTTTTATAACTCTACTAATTGCTACACATTAAAGGAAATGTGGGACGCTGGAATCTTTTGGGACAATAGTTGTGAGGTTGAGATTTCTCTTTGTCTTCTTACAGAAAAAGCACAAGGGTAGATTTCACCTACATTGTCTCAATCTTCCGTAATAGGTCATAATTTCAAGGGATGGCGCATTTTGGAGGTGATGAGATCAAAGATGAAGATAATTCTTCTTCCTGTCTTCTTGGGCCCTTAGCATAGTGGAGTATGGGTCATTGATAACCTCCTGTCTCCACCGTTCAAAGTCAATGGTCTGGTTGGAGTTCATCAACATTTCCGTAATCCATTGTATCCACTGTCCAGGGGATTGGACTGTGCACCTTCACCAGAGCCCTGTTGGCTGGCCTTGCCTGTTTCCACCTCTCATGACAGGGACGTAGGATTGACGATGATTCTTGACTTTACAATGTGGAAGGGACTACAAGTAGACGGAGGAGAAAATCCTTCATTTGGGGAATACTGAACAAAATTCTCCATGAAAAAGTTTGTGAGATCATAGAAGTGGCTGGATGTGCAAAAAAAATGGTGGCAAAATAGTAATGGCCATTCAACCATATACATATAACAATTACAGCACGGAAACAAGCCATCTTGGCTCTTCTAGTCCATGCCGAACTCTTACTCTCACCTAGTCCCACCGACCCGCACTCAGCCCATAACCCTCCATTCCTTTCCTGTCCAAATAGCTGTTCAATTTGACTTTAAACGACAACATCAAACCCGCCTCAACCATTTCTGCTGGAAGCTCATTCCACACAGCTACCACTCTCTGAGTGAAGAAGTTCCCCCTCATGTTACCCCTAAATTTTGCCCTTTAACTCTCAACTCATTTCCTCTTGTTTGCATCTCCCCCACTCTCAATGAAAAAAGCCTATCCATGTCAACTCTATCTATCCCCCTCATAATTTTAAATACCTCTATCAAGTCCCCCCTCAACCTTCTATGTTCCAAAGAATAAAGACCCAACTTGTTCAACCTTTCTCTGTAATTTAGGTGATGAAACCCAGGTAACATTTATTGACCAAGAAGAAGTACATAGATGACATTATTGATATCTTATCCTGTCAGAGAAGGACCATTGTCTTTCAATTCACACTGACAAGCATCTGCAATTTATTAGACTTTTGAGTCCTTGAGTCTCAGTAAAGCAAGCCAATTTCCCAAATTATAACTGCTGCTTATTGATTAGATTAGATTCAACTTTATTGTCATTGTGCCAAGTACAGGTACAAAGCCAATGAAATGCATTTAGCATCTGACCAGAAATGCAAAGAATAGTGTTATTTACAAAATAACTGTGAATAAAAAAAAGTGCTACAGCACACAAATATAAAAGTACCGAGACAGTACAATACAGATGCAATACTGCTTAGCGCTGTGATGAGAGGTTCAGCAGGGTCACAGCCTCAGGGAAGAAGCTCTTCCTGTGCCTGCTGGTGCGGGAGCGGACGCTCCTGTAGTGCCTACCGGATGGGAGGAGAGTAAAAAGTCCATGGTTAGGCTGAGATGCATCCCTGATAATGCTTTTCGCCCTGCCCAGGCAGCGTTTATGGTAGATGTTCTCAGTGGTGGGCAATTGGGTGCCGATAATCCGCTGGGCAGTTTTCACCACACGCTGGAGTGCTTTGCGGTCTGATACGGGACAATTGCCATACCACACTGAGATGCAGTTGGTGAGTATGCTCTCAATGGTACAGCGGTAAAAGTCCAGTATCCTGGGACAGAGGTGAGCTTTCTTCATGCTCCGCAGGAAATAAACTGAAAGGATACTGAGCTTATTGAAACTGAGAGGATACTAAATTGGGTGATTGTCCCTTATTCTGTGCTGAAAAAATTCGCCCTTTGATTAATCTGTCTTGGAGATTCATTTCCCCAATTAAGTCATCATAAATTTTCCTTGACTCTTCATTGGAGAACATCTCGGACCATTAACTACCTCATGTGTGTGTCAACCTCCAAATGGTGGGTTCAACTGAAAACACTGTCCATCCTTTTGTTTGGGATGTTTGCTTTTAACCCTTTCCCTACCACTCTCATTATCACCACTGTGGCTTCTGAACGTTACTGTAATTCCCTGGCAAATTTACTTCACGGTATCCTTCCTACAAGTTGGAAGCTCATTGATTTAAAAGTCATGTTCTACCTCAGGGGTTCCCAATGTTTCTTTATGCTGTGGACCAGCACCTTTAATCAAGGGGTCCATGGACGCTTGGTTGGGAACGCCTGATCTTTCAGGTAGTAGTGACTTCCCTCAGCAGGTAGTTCCAGGTTCTGGAGAGATCCAATAGGCAATAGACAATAGGTGCAGGAGTAGGCCATTCGGCCCTTCGAGCCAGCACCGCCATTCACTGTGATCATGGCTGATCATCCACAATCAGTATCCAGTTCCTGCCTTGTCCCCATAACCTTTGATTCCGCTATCTTTAAGAGCTCTATCCATCTCTTTCTTGAAAGCATCCAGAGACTTGGCCTTCACAGCCTTCTGGGGCAGAGCATTCCATATATCCACCACTCTCTGGGTGAAAAATTTTTTCCTCAACTCCGTTCTAAATGGCCTACCCCTAATTCTTAAACTGTGGCCTCTGGTACGACGTCCCGTCAATGTTGTATCAGCAAAATTCTCCAGACTACCGGAAGGATAATGAATCAACTGCCTTTCATCTGCCATCATGGTCCTAATACACCCAGAATCCCCTGTCCATGTAACCCATATACCCAGCAACACGCTCTTGGGATGGTCTATACCGGAACCACCTCTCATGTCAGACAAAGCTTTCGGAAACAGGAAGCCAGCATTTCAGATCATCGACCCTTCATCAGAATGGGAAAGAGAAAAAAATAAAAGGGTGGGGGAGGGTCAGGTAGAACAAAAGGAATATCTCCGATAGGGTGGGACTAATTGGGGGCAGATGGAGTACCTATGAAGAAGTATAATATGCCTGCACCCACTGGAAACCCCAAGAAGTGTATATTCATTTTTATATGCTTCTTTGGCTGTGAATTGCGCTTTTCATTGTGAGGTTGTGGGCTAATCCCAACAGGCTAGGCTGCACTGGCAGAAAAAGAAAAGAGAGCCAAAGTAATGACAGAAATAAATGGTGAGTTCTGATGCAGACAAAAGGAAACAAAGGAATTATCTTAAGTTGTAGAGTTTGATTTCAAGTTCAGAAGGCTCAGATGAAAGATGGTTACTGTCCCTCTGGGCACACGGAGCCTCTGCTCAGTGAAGCCCTGAAGAATTACGGATGGTTAAATTCAATTAGATTAGTTTATTGAGATATATAAAAGGGTGCAATTAAATTCTCTACTCGTGTTAAGCTCACATAGTACACGTGGTGTCGATCTGGTGATTTCTGATCTGCAGGTTCATTTAGGAGTCCAATAATAAATTGAAAACTTGCTGCTCTATGATCGTTTGTTGAAAGTTTAAACAAAGGAACAGGCACAGAGCACGTGATAGTAAAGAAACTGAGAGCCAAGACAAAGATGGTGATTTTTGCAGAGACCGACACTTAAACCAAGCTAAGGCAAGTTCCCAAGATAAGCGGAGGACCAATTAGAAGACGCACAGATATAACACGTTTAAAACTTAGTCACTGAGAAATGAAAGTGGTGCCACAGCAACTACCTGGCACTTAACATCAGTAAGACGAAGGAGCTGATTGTGGACTCCAGGAAAGGTCAGACAAAGGAACTCATGCCAGTCCTCATAGAGAGATCAGAAGTGGAGAGAGTGAGCAGCTTCAAGTTCCTGGGTGCCAAGAACTCTGAGGATCTAACCTGGTCCCAACATACCGATGTAGTTATAAAGAAGGCAAGGCAGTGGCTATACTTTATTAGGAGTTTGAAGAGATTTGGTATGTCAACAAATACACTCAAAAACTTCTATAGATGTACCATGGAGAGCATTCTGACAGGCTGCATCACTGTCTGGTATGGAGGGGCTACCAAAAGAAGCTGCAGAAGGTTGTAAATCTAGTCGGCTCCATCTTGGGTACTAGCCTAGAAAGAACCCAGGACATCTTTAGGGAGCAGAGTCTCAGAAAGGTAGTGTCCATTATTAAGGACCTCCAGCACCCAGGGCATGCCCTTTTCTCACTGTTACCATCAGGTAGGAGGTACAAAAGCCTGAAGACACACACTCAACGATTCAGGAATAGATTCTTCCCCTCTGCCATCCAATTCCTAAATGGACATTGAACCCGTGAACACTACCTCACTTTTTTTTTAATATACAGTATTTCTGTTTTTGCACATTTTTAATCTATTCAATATACATAATTGATTTACTTGTTTATTTATTATTAATTTTTTTCTGTGCTAGATTATGTATTGCATTGAACTGCTGCCGCTAAGTTAGCAAATTTCACGACACATGGAGGTGATAATAAACCTAATTCAGATTCTGATGTAACTGTTATATTGCTTTTCCACCAGTAGGTGGAGTCTAACACCACATATTGTGAAAAATACAAGTTAAAAATGCAAGTTGCACATTAGTGAAACTACAAATTCAGTCTTGCTAAAAACTTTATTAATTTAACCAATACCTTCTTAAAAATATGAAAACAACTGATTCCAATAATGGTCACAATAAATACAGAGTCAAATGAAAAATAACAGAAGCGTGTAAACATAGTAGTGTGGTCTCAAGTCATGTGAAAGAACTGGTGAAGAGTTGGGGTAACCAAAGGAGATGGGGTTAAGAGACAGAGAACATGACAGCACCATCAGGAAGTCAAAGAGGTGATTCGATCCGGAGTCTGGTAGCACTGGGGCAGAAACTATACGTCAGGACGTCTGGGTTTTCAAGGTCCTCCACCTCGCCCCAGCATGGTATTTGAAACGAAAGGGGAATGGCCAGGGCGGCAGGCGTCCTTGTCGATACTACTAGCCTGCTGGAAACAAAGCACCATGAAGCTGGACTGGATGCTAACTGGATTCTGGGTGGGTTTGGGGATGGTTCACATTGTATGAACATCTGGAACAAGTCCCAGAACTAGAGGTCATCCAGTTAGGGCAGAGAGAAAGAAAATGCTCTTCTGTCAAAGAGTTTTATAATTCTCTGCCCCAGGGAGCTGTGGAGCTGGAGTCACCGCATGGATTTAAGGATGAAATAGAGGGGGTTTTGCAAGGGTTATAGGGAATGGGCTGTAAAGTAAGAAGCTGAGGCCAAAAGTCAGCTCAGGCATGAACTTATTGAATGGCAGGGCAGACTTAAGAAGTTAAATGGCCGACTTCTTCTCTTCCTAAGTTTAGACCAGATGGTGAAGAGACTTCTGGTAAGATGGTGACATGTTCGATTGCAGTGGCTTCTACGCAGTCAACCAAAGGTGTTATGGGCCTTTTTACGAATGCAAGACCCTGCTGGACATTAAGAACTTTAAAGTACTGCAACTTTACTCCATCAGCGAGTTGCTCATTGGTGGAGAAACTGAAGGAGCTGGACTTGGTGCGGATCGTGCTGCTGTCTGTTTCAGGGAGATGTCGCACAAAGGAGGCGTGCGATCTAACAGCAAGCGATCGTCCTAGTCATTTTTCTTGTGATCACAACACCTCTTGGACATTGTTAATATGGAATACTGCAATTCCCATTCACAAATTTATTGGTGGATGGTGGGGGAGCTGCATGGTCTCGTTGTGGCAAAGACTAGGCCTCAGGCCATGGTGTTGTCTGTTTACATCCGCACAAGGGAGAGGAATTGAAGTGCATTGGTCAGTCCGGAGGTGTGGCATGGCGCCCAAGCTGGAGTGGGTGCTGCCCCCTAGTGCTCACTTGGCAGAAGACAGTATTGTGCTGGATGGCAGATTTCTGCAACGTTCATGGAATTAGGGTCTTGGACAATTTTTTTTATGCGTCTGTATCTTTCTGATATCTTACGTGTGTGCTTTGTGCTGTGTGTGATTGTCAGTACTGCATGTTGCACCTTGGCCCCGGAGTAACACTGTTTCATTTGACTGTGTTTATCGGCATTTGTGTACGGTTGAACTTCAACCTTGAACTAAGGCAACACAGACAAAGTGCCGGAGGAACTCAGCAGGTCAGGCAGCATCGATGGAAATGAATAAACAGTCGACGTTTCATTCCGAGACCCTTCTTTCAGGACTGGGAAGGAAAATGCCAGAATAAAAAGGTGGGGGGAAGGGGAAGGAGGCTAGCTGGAAGGTGAGAGGTGAAGCCAGGCGGGTGGGAAAGGTCAAGGGCTGGAGAGGAAGGAATCTGATAGGAGAAGAGAGTGGAGACTAGGAGAAAGGGAAGGAGGAGAGAACCGCCCGTATACAGCAAAACTCCTCTTACCCATACACTTACTGAGATGTCTTTGTTGCTGCTTCTACCACTTCCTGTGGCCGCTCATTCCATTTCCTCACCACATTCTGGTGAAAGTGTTGCCCCTCGGGTCCTTTTTAAATCCTTCACCTCTCACCTCTCACCTTTGCCTTCTAGCATTTTGATCCTTTTCCCTGGGGAAAAAAGACTGCGTGCATTCACCCTTTCAAGGATCAAGACTCAACTTTATTTGCTGTTTAAAAAAAAAATCACACGTGGTAGTAATTTGCAGTGGTGTGTTGGCCCAACATGTAACAAAAAAACAATAAATTTTAACAATTAACAAGAATAAGGAATGATATAAGATATAAAGTAAGGGTTAAATCACGGATATGGAATAAAATGTGCATAAATGCAGCAGGTTCTGGTTAATTGGGACACATCTGGGCCAGTACGTTTTGGCCCAATTAAGAGGCTGTCCAAATTAACTGAGTTTCATAGAAATAGTTAAAATGGTAGGGGGAAAAAAGACAAACTGAGTAACAAATGATGCATTTAAGTGAAATACAGAACAAGTTGGAACACTATCAGTAGCACAGTACTACAAAACTGTGGATAAGTTCTGAATACTTATCGACAGAGGAATTTATCCAGTGTACCCAATGAACAAGATCAGCACAGTCACCTAGTGCAGATAATGGATTGCCTTCATACAATGCTTTCGGCTATTACACATTCTCCAGATCGTCATTTTCACTGTAAAATTCAAAATGATTATTGATACCTTGAAATTCTTCATAGTTCCCAACTTGTTGAAGTAGTGAAATAGTTTCACTTTCAGTCCCAGCCATTTCTGGCATTTCTGAGCCTGAAACCACAGTGAGCAAAACAGCTCTGAATTGCCTTGCTGTTTATTTCTGGCCAACTATCAGTGACAAATATCACTGCTTTTTGAACACAAACACACACAAACTCACACTGTTTAAAAATGCTCACTCGAAGCACGATGTGGTGTCCAATGGTCACACAAGTGCGCGCCACTGACGCTGGACGAAACCTGTTTGGCAACAGTCCTCCGCCCCAATAAAGCAGCATAATGTCCCAAATAAAGGAAAGGAATCTCAGCAATTTTCTCGGATAGTTTTTGTTCTTCAAGAGTTGTCTGAAATAAGTGGCTGTCCAATTACAGATGGCCCAATTAACTAGTATCCACTGTACATGTATACCTGCATGTATTCACAATGCATTAAAAATAGATTTAAGTTGTTTACGGAGCAGTGACAGGGGTAATAGATGGGGGGGTGGGTTGGGTGGGATCACTGGAATGGTTGATCATATTAACTATTCTCCTCTTAATGTTATACAACCAAGCACTGATGAACCTGTAGCAAAGTTGTGAATCTCATTTTTTTCTTGAATAGCTCCTTCGGAAGCAAATAGGAGACATGATGATCTCACTGGAATCGATAAACTGGAGGTACAGGCGTCTGGCCAGGGAGCCCAGGGTGGAAGTAGCCCAGGAGCTGAAGGGGATGGTGCACAATGGTAACCAGAGATGGGACATTCTCCAGAGGAGAGTTGGCAGCATCTACAAGAGGCTTAAGGTATTTCCACCCACTCTTTGTCTGACTCCTTGCTTCTCAAAAACAGGAGGCACAAGAGGCCTCAAATGCTGGAATTTGGAGCAAAGGAAACAAGGCAGAGGAGGGAGTCAGTGAGTCAGGCTGCGTCAATGGAGGGACATGAATTGTTGATGTTTTGGACCCTTCAAAAGACAAGATGAAGGGTCTTGTTGTCCATTTCCCGCCATAGATGCTGCCTGACCCATTGAGTTCCACTAGCTGTTCATTTTTGACATTTCAACACCACTTTATTAACTTTGTGTTTGATGAGTCCAAGTTTTCCATGTACTATATAAAAGTCCATAAACTTCCATTTTTCATGTATACAGGTGCATATTTCGGTGGCAGGGTGGAGATGCCTCTCTACCAAAGGAGGTGTAAGGCGCTCCTTCCCTCCACTTGAATTGATAGTCCATGACACTCAAAGGCCATCAGCAAGCCGGGGTGTAGCATTATTCAGCTGTACAACAGCCCTCAGGAAGAAGCTGTTTTTCAGTCCTACAGTCTTGGCCAAGATGTTTCTGTATCTCTTCCCAGATGGCAGGAGATTGAACAGAGAGTGTCCGGGATGGGGTGGGTCTTTAATGATGTTACAAGTGTGCCGTTGCCATCGAGAGTTGTAGATTGTCTCCAGGTCTGGTAGTTGGAGACAGATGTTGGTGGGAGATAGGAGACAGGCAAAAGAAGAAAAGGGAAGAAGATTAAAAGGGGCCAATGGAATCAGAGACAGGAGGGGTGAAGATGAAGACAAGGGCTGGTGAGAGATCAGTAGGGACACATCATCATCATCATCATGTGCCATGTCATATGACGTGAGCGATCATCGTCTTCCAATGACTATGATTGTCCTTGACAATTTTTTCTACAGAAGTGCTTTGCCATCGCTTTCTTCTGGGCAGTGTCTTTCTTTACAAGACGGGTGACCCCAGCCATTATCAATCTTCTTCAGAGATTGTTGACCTGGCCGTCAGTGGTCGCATAACCATAACTTTGGATCTACACCGGCTGCTCATATGACCATCCATCACCTGCTCCCATGGGTTCACATGATCCTGATCGGGTGGGGGGTGGCTAAGCATATGCTACACCTTGCCCAACGGTGACCTGCAGGCTAGTGGAGGGAAGGAGTGCCTTATACCTCCTTTGGTGGAGACGCATCTCCACCCCGCCACCCAGAAATGCTGGAATCTAAATGGCACAGCTTTATACAGCATTGGTTCAGCCATAGCTGCAGTAATATGCACAGGTCTGGTTGTTTCCTGATAGAAAGGATGAGGTTGCCCTCGAGGGGAGATTCATCAGGATTTTGTTTCAGACAGAATGTTCTAGATGCGAGGAAAGACAGGAGAGGCTGGGTGTGTCTCGTGGAGGCTGACGAGGTGCAAGATGTCCTGAGGTCCACAGACCATACAAAACTTTTCCCTACAGCAGAGGTGTCCAGAACTGGATGGAAATGGGTCAGAGTAAAGGGGAAGGGGTTTAGAGGGATCGGAAGAGGATTCTCTTCACCCAGAAGGTGGTTGGAACCTGAAGGCACTGAGTAGAGGTGGATGAGTTCAACTTAAGTTTTTAGGTAAGGCACCTTCAGAAGGTAAAGGGCCAAGTGCTGGAAAGGGGATTAGTATTGATGGGTACTTGATAGTTGCCATAGACGTATCGGGCTGAATGGCCTGTTTCTGAGCGGTATTTCCCTAGTTACAGACCATACACACTCCTTTATACGTGCTCTTGTACATTCCCTTCAACACTCTGTATTCACAGCCTCGCACATCGACTCGCACTGTCTCACCTCCTCCCTCGCTCTGCATGACCACCTCACACCCTGCCTTACATCCTGTCAGATACGTGGGCTACAACCAGAAGGAAAATAGCTGGAGTCACTTAGCACTTCGGTGCAAAATGTTTATTAGGTGAGTTAAAAACCAAATTTACAAAAATTAGAGAAAATAGTGAAAAGAAAACTGGCAATATTTTACAAAAAGCTATCTACCAGAGGACACAATATTAGTTCCATACTATCTCCCTCCCCCCTCCCTCTCCCTCCCCTCCCCTTCCCTCCGTCTTCCTCTCCCTCCCTCCCCCTCCCCTTCCCTCTCTCCCCATCCCCCTCCCTCTCCCCTCCCCCTCCCCTTCCCTCTCTCCCTCTCCCCTCCCCCTCCCTCTCTCCCTCTCCCTCCCTCTCCCCTCCCCCTCCCCTTCCCTCTCTCCCTCTCCCTCCCTCCCCCACTCCCTCATCCTCTCCCCCTCCTCCCTCCCCCTCCATGAGATGAGAGCTTGCCCTGAGCGGTGGGAGTCCCTAATGACTGATGCTGCTTTCCTGCAACAATATTTGTGTGGCAGTGCTCAGTGATGGGGGGAGTTTTACCCCTGAATAACACCTTGACTGATCTGACTGTGGGTTCAACTCCACGCTCCCAATATATGACAACATCTTGTTGGTTTTTCTGATCACTTGTCGTGCCTGCAACTGAACCCCTTGTGATTCATGCTCTTGGACAAGCAGGTCCTTCAGCACCTCAGTTTTGAAGCCTCTGTCCTTTCCACTTCAGGACAATGAACTTCCATTGGAACTGGAAAATATGAGAAAATGAGTAGGTTTCAACTTTTTCTGTAGACACTCTTTCTCTCTTGATTGCTGCCTGACCTGCTGTGTCTTTCCAGCTTTTTCAGCTTTCCTCCTCCCGCCAGAATAGATTTCCAGAATCAGACCTTCTGATCCATAAGGTTTATGTCACAGGTCTAGATTAATTTCTGGTCATCGGTGACCTCCAGGATGTTCATAGCGGGGGAAACATTCAAATGTCCATTCTGAAATCAGATGGCAGAGGGGAAGAAGCTGTTCCTGAATCGTTGAGTGTGTGCTCGTGTGCCTTCTCCCTGATGGTAGTAATGACAAGAGGGCATGCCCTGGGTGATGGGGGGTCCTCAATGCTGGATACCGCACATTTGAGGAACCACTCCTTGAAGATGTCCTGGACGCCGGGGAGGCTAGTGCTCGTGATTGGAGTGATTGGGTTGACTGAGTTCATAACACTCTGAAGCTTAATTTGATCCTGTGCAGTGGCTCCCCCCACCACCCCACACCCCCCCCATACTAGACAGTGGTGCAGCCAGTTAGAACGCTCTCCATGGTACATCCGTACAAATGTGCGAGTGCCTTTGGTGACATAACAAATCTCCCCAAATTCCTGACGAAATATAGCTGCTGTCGTGCCTTCTTTGTAAGTGCATCGATATGTTGGGCCCAGGATAGATCCTCAGAGATGCTGACACCCAGGAAACTGAAATTGCTCACCCTCTCCACTTCTGATGCGGGCTGGTGTATGTTCTGTCGACTTACCCTTCCTGAAGTCCACAACCAATTCTTTGGTCTGGCTGACATTGAGTGTAAGGTTGCTGGTGCCACACCACATGACCAGCTGATCTATCTCACTCCAGGATGCTTTCTCGTCCCCGTCTGAAACTCTGCAAACAATAGTCGTGTCGTCAGTAAATTTTTAGATGGAATTTCATCTCTGCTGGAACGTTGCTCAGTTGTTGCTGCATGCAGGTAAAGACCGATTCATTTGCTGATGAGTTGCGAAGGGAAACGAGCATTGTGGCATCTCCTGCAAACTCACTTCGGGTGTGTCAGTAGGACAAAGGCAGGCATGGGATGTGATGGAGTAGTTTGGCATGTAAGCTATTGTCCTGCAAGTACAACCATGGAGGACTACGGTGATCTATGGTGATACTCTGCTGATTGTCTCCAGTCTCAAGATGTTTGTAACTGGATTGGGAATGAGCAACTTTTCCATTTACAAATTTAAGTGCCTGGGTTGATGTGAGGATTGTGTAGATGATAGTGTGAAAGGGAACGTGTGTGTGTGTGTGTGTGTGTGTGTGTGTGTGTGTGTTTCTAATCATGCTTCTGGCTGGCTGCATCTGAATACTGAAAGCTGTGGACAGTGTGGATGTGGAGAGGATGTTTCTATTAGTAGGAGTGTCTAGAATCCAAGGGCACAGCCTTATAAAGGGACCTCCCTTTGCAACTGAGATGAGGAGGAATTTCTTATTTATTGAGATACAGCACGGAATAGGCCCTTACCAGCCCTTCAAGCCACTTGGCCCGGAAGACCCCAGTTTAACCCTAGCCTAATCACGGGACAATCTACAATGACCAATTAACCTACCAACCAGTAAATCTTTGGACTGCGGGAGGAAACCAGAACACCTGGAAGAAATCCACACTGTCACAGGGAGAATGTACAAAACTCCATACCAGCAGCGGAGGGAATTCGACTCGGGTTGCTGGTACTATAAAGTGTTATGCTAACCACTACGCTACGGCGTTGTTTCTTCAGTGAGAGGATGGTGAATCAGTGGAATTCATTGTCCCAGTGGACAGAGGCCAGATCACTGGGTATATTCCTTGACATCAGGTCAAGATGGCACCTGCGTAAAACGCTCGCACGGTTTATTTATCACCTTGAATGTGATTGTGGAGCTATTGGAGCCTGTGATTTGCAGTTTGGAGATTGTTTGGGTGTTCCGGTGCTCCGCAGAATCCAAGAGGATTCTGGGAGACAGAGGCAGCGTGCACGAACCTCGTGGTGGGTGGGCTGCGGGACAGGGTGCAAGCTGACGTTCAACTCCATTTCACGGATTAAAGCGTCCGTTGTTTGCCAATTACAACAACGAGGGAGACTGAAACATCAAGGCGAATGTGGAAGGTGAGCGCCAGCTGCCTGCTTCTTGATCACGAGTGGGGTTGCTCTGCTGTTGGAGTGGGGAGGCTGCCTTTTCATCGCAGGTAGGATCACTCTGCTACGGGCAGCGAAGACTGCCTTTTAATCTTAGCGACGAATTCACGGCGCAAGCCAGGCGTCAGAGAACATTTCGGGAGTGCAGTGTTATGTGTTTCACTGGAACGGGGCTTCACGAGGACATATCCGATCAAAACTTCTCCATGGACAGCTTCCAGACCGTTCCAGCTGACCGGAAGTGCACTGAGAGCGGTAAGCATAAAGGAGTTGGGTGCTTACTGTCCTGGTTAACAACAGATGGTGCAATCCGGGTCATATTACGATCCAGGAACGTGTTTGTAGACCGGATATTGAACTTTTTACTGTTGGACTTCGGCCACATTCCACCGAGATACAACACTGCGCGACGCGGGAGGTCATTCCTGCCTGTGGCCATCGAACTTGCAGCTCCTCCCATGGAGGGTCAGGCACCCTGAGCCAATAGGCTGGTCCTGGACTTATTTTCCATCTGGCATAGTTTGCATTTTGTTGTTTGATTGTTTGTGGTTTTTGTATTGCTATATTTACGCTCTATTCTTGGTTGGTGCGGCTGTAACAAAATCCAATTTCCCTCGGGATTAATAAAGTATAGCTATCTATCTAATCGCAGGAGGGATTGCTCGGCTGCCGGGGAGGGGAGAGTCAGCCGCTATGCCCAGAGAATGTTACCCAGGTTTTTCCTGTGATTTGGATATGGACTTGGACTATGGACTTTTTTTTAAAAATTGTACTTTTTTATATTCTGTGTTTTTCACCCAATCTTCTCCGTATTTTTCTGTGCGGAGGGGGATTTGAGTGTCGACGGTTATGTTGCTGTTCTTTTCTTTCTTGGTTTCGTGGCTATCTGGAGAAGAAGAATTTCAGAGTTGTGATAATCTACTATCTTTGATAATAGATTAACCTTTGAAGGCAGAGTTGATAGTTATTCATTGGTAAGGTCGTTAACGGTTACACAGAAAAAGCTTGGACAATGGGGTTGGGAGATTTTAAAAATCGGCTACAATTGAGTGGTGGAGTAATCTCGATGGGCCGAATGGCCCAATTCTGCTCCGATATCTGATGTCTATTTTCTTGTTGTTAGTATTTTGTCAGCCAGAGGGAAGAATTTGAAAATAAGCAAGGTCATCTGTGGCAGCAGGTTATGGATTTAGACATCAGACTGACCCAGCTGCAATATTTCTGCACAGAAGGAGCACCCGAAAAGATCAATCAATTGCAGGTAACCTGGCGGAACCTGGGGTAGAGTTCCAGCGTGATACCGGTTAAGGGAGGTCAAGAAAGTGGGAGGGCTGGAAGAAGAGTCAGAGTCGATGAAGATTCAGCTGAAGCAGGGGTTTCCAACCTGGGATCCACGGACCCTTTGCTTCGTGGTATTGGTCCATGGCATAAAAAGGGTTGGGAGCTAGAAATAAAATGATGGGGTACAAGAGTTAATTTAATGAATTAACAGCTTGAGATCTGGACCATTGATTTGAGTTCAAGTCCCACTTTGGCAGATGGGGAATCTGAATTTCAGTGATTAAACAAAAATACAATTAAATCTAGACTCAGTAATGGGAAGTGTAAAATTACTGAACCGAATCTATAACTTACCTTACCTTCAGGAATCCTTACCTCGTCCAGCCAATAGGTGACACCACACTTCCCCGGTCTCCCAGTGTTTTGTTTGGGGAAGACATTTCTATCTATAAGCCATCTGAGTCATCTGAGTCACCAGCTCAATTCTTTCTCTCCCTCCTCTCCCTCCTCTTCTAACTCTGTATGAGTGTGAGTGTGTGTGTGTGATTGTGTGTGTGTGTGTGTGTGTGTGTGTGTCTGTGTGTGTGTGTGTATCTGTGTGTGCGTGTGTGAGTGTGAGTGTGTCTGTGTGTGTGTGTAACTGTGTGTGTGTGTGTGGGTGTGTAGATCTGATTCCTTTTGCCCAGGTCTCTGGGCTTGAACTATCTGACCAGCAGTGACTGGAATTGAACAAAATCCTGCCATCAGCCAATGTTCCTAATTAGACCATAAGACATAGGAGCAAAATTAGGCCATTCAGCCCATCAAGTCCACTCCGCCATTTCATCACGGCTGATCAGCCCCATACACCTGCTCTCTCGACATATCCCTTGATGGCCTGGCCAATAATGAATCTATCAACTACCACTTTAAAACACCCACAGACTTACCCCCCCATCCTCTCCACGTTCATCCTATCTAGTCCTTTCAACATTTGGTAGGTTTCAATGAGATCCCACCCCACCACGGCATTCTTTTAAATTCCAGTGAGTACAGGCCCAAAGCTGCCAAACACTCCTCATATGTTAACCCCTTCATTCCCAGAGTCATCCTTGTGAACCACCTCTGGACTCTCTCCAATGACAAAACATCCTTTTTGAGATATGGGGCCCAAAACTGTTGACAATACTACAAATGTGGCCTGACTAGTGTCTTATAAAGGATTACCATTATCACCTTGTTTTTATATTCTGTTCCCCTTGAAAGAAATGCTGACATTGCATTTGCCTTCTTTACCACAGACTCAACCTGTAAATTAACCTTCTGGAAGTCTCACACGAGGACTCCCAAGTCCCTCTGCGCCTCTGATGTTTGAGAGTTCTGATCGATGAAGATTGTTAACATAACATAGAACATAGAATAGTACAGCACATTACAGGCCCTTCGGCCCACAATGTTGCGCCAACCCTCAAACCCTGCCTCCCATATAAGCCCCCACCTTAAATTCCTCCATATACCTGTCTAGTCGTCTCTTCACTAGTGTATCTGCCTCCACCACTGACTCAGGCAGTGCATTCCACGCACCAACCACCCTCTGAGTAAAAAACCTTCCTCTAATATCCCCCTTGAACTTCCCACCCCTTACCTTAAAGCCATGTCCTCTTGTATTGAGCAGTGGTGCCCTCGGGAAGAGGCGCTGGCTATCCACTCTATCTCTTATTATCTTGTACACCTCTATCATGTCTCCTCTCATCCTCCTTCTCTCCAAAGAGTAAAGCCCTAGCTCCTTTAATCTCTGATCATAATGCATACTTTCTAAACCAGGCAGCATCCTGGTAAATCTCCTCTGTACCCTTTCCAATGCTTCCACATCCCTCCTATAGTGAGGTGACCAGAATTGGACACAATACTCCAAGGGTGGCCTAACCAGAGTTTTATAGAGCTGCATCATTACATCGTGACTCTTAAACTCTATCCCTCGACTTATGAAAACTAACACCCCATAAGTTTTCTTAACTACCCTATCCACCTGTGAGGCAACTTTAAGGGATCTGTGGACATGTACCCCGAGATCCCTCTGCTCCTCCACACTACCAAGTATCCTGCCATTTATTTTGTACTCTGCCTTGGAGATTGTCCTTCCAAAGTGTACCACCTGACACTTCTCCGGGTTGAACTCCATCTGCCACTTCTCAGCCCACTTCTGCATCCTATCAATGTCTCTCTGCAATCTTTGACAATCCTCTACACTATCTACAACACCACCAACCTTTGTGTCGTCTGCAAACTTGCCAACCAACCCTTCTACCCCCACATCCAGGTCGTTAATAAAAATCACGAAAAGTAGAGGTCCCAGAACAGATCCTTGTGGGACACCACTAGTCACAATCCTCCAATCTGAATGTACTCCCTCCACCACGACCCTCTGCCTTCTGCAGGCAAGCCAATTCTGAATCCACCTGGCCAAACTTCCCTGGATCCCATGCCTTCTGACTTTCTGAATAAGCCTGCCATGTGGAACCATTTATTGTTGATAAAATAAATGGCAGACAGAGTTCAAACTGGCTCTGTGTGAGGTGTTAGATCAGATGTAAAGGGAATGTGCACTATTAGTGGCAGGACCCTCAACAACCTTGATGTTCAGAGGGAACTTGGGGTCCATGTCCAGCTCCCCGTAAGAGGCTGCATATGTTACTTACTTACTGAGATAAAGCACAGAATAGACCCCTCAAGTCTTTTGAGCCACACCGCCCAACAATCCCCCCCGGTTTAATCCGAGCCTAATCACGGAACAATTTACAGTGACCAATTAACCTCTCAACCGGTATGTCTTGGGACTGTGGGAGGAAACCGGAGCACCCGGAGGAAACCTACGCGGCCACGGGGAGAACGTACGAACTCCCTACCAGTAGAGGCAGGAATTGAACTTGGGTCACTGGTACAGTCGAGCATTGTGCTAAAAACTTAGCTACCGTGCACTCTCCCCCCCCCCAAAAAAATTCTGGACTGTATTGTCTGGACTTTAGAAGGAGGCGCGTGGCCAAGTGGTTAAGGCATTCGTCTAGTGATCTGAAGGTCGCTAGTTTGAGCCTTGGCTGAGGCAGCATGTTGTGTGTCCTTGAGCAAGGCACTTAACCACACATTGCTCTGCGACGACACCGGTGCCAAGCTGTATGGGTCCTAATGCCCTTCCCTTGGACAACATCGATGGCGTGGAGAGGGGAGACTTGCAGCATGGGCAACTGCCGGTCTTCCATACAACCTTGCCCAGGCCTGCGCCCTGGAAACCTTCCAAGGCATAAATCCATGGTCTCACGAGACCAACGGATGCCTATTATTATTATTAGAAGGAGGAATAGGTTCATTGAGCAGTACAGTAATTGGCCCAACCAACAGTTTATAAAGTGCCTGACAGGCTGAATCCAAGGAGGATATTCTCCTGGCCAGGGTGTCTGGAACCTGGAGACATAGCCTAAGGGCGCCATGGTATAAAGGCAGTTAACATAACACTATTACAGGGCCAGCATACCGAGTTCACTTCTACCACTGTCTGTAAGGAGACTGGCCTGCGTGTGTTTTCTCCCTGTGCTTCAGTTTCCTCCCACATTCTAACACATGGGTAGGTTTAACTGGTCTGGTCACATGGGCAGGTTATCTGGTCACATGGGTAGGTTATCTGGTCACATGGGTAGTGCGGGCTCACTGGTCACATGGGGAGGTTAACTGGTCACATGGGTAGGTTAACTGGTCACATAGGTAGGTTATCTGGTCACATGGGTAGTGTGGGCTCACTGGTCACATGGGTAGGTTTTCTGGTCACATGGGTATGTTATCTGGTCACATGGGTAGTGGGGGCTCACTGGACTAGAAAGGCCTGTTTCTGAGCTATATCTCTAAACAAATTTTTTTTTAAATAAATCTCTAAGTTTTTTTTAAATCTAAGGGGTTGGCCATTTATGAGAGAGGTGAGGAGAATGTTCTTCACTCGGAGGGTGGTGAATTTTTAGAATTCCCGTCCCCAGAGAGCTGAGGAAGTTCACTTATTCTGTTCGTTGACTGATATTTCTCTGGATGTCGTGGGAATGAAGGGATATTGGGATGGTGCGGGAAGATAGAGCCGAGGTGGAAGATTTGCTATGATCTTGATGGGTGGTGGAGCAGGTCCAACGAGCCAGAGACCTCTTCTTCACTGGTTCGCGCTATTAATAATGACCACCTCACTAGCAAATGTTTACTTTCACTGAAGAATTAAATGAATACTGAAAAAGCAAGTGTTGGAAGTTCCAAGCAGGGTCATCAATAGTGATTACCAGATGGAGAGGAGGTGCTCAACGTGAGGATGAGGACAGGGTCAAAATGACTGAAGCCTCCTCAAAACTGGGCCCCAGTGATAGGGCCCGCGTTGACAGGTCCTCATTGCTCATTCCTCAGTGAAGACCGGTGAAGGGAGTAGGTAGTGTTGAGGAAGCAAGGGGGCTGCAGAAGGACTTGCATAGGTTCGGAGAATGGGCAAAGAAGTGAGAGGTAGTTGGGAAATGTATGGTCACTTTGGTAGAAGGGATAGAATCATCAACTCTTTTCTAAACGGGGATAAAATTTAAAAATCCGAAGTTCAAGGGGACTTGGGCGTTCTTCTGCAGGATTCACTGAATTTTAATTTGCAGGTTGGGCTGTTAGTGAGGAAGACAAATGCCATGTCAGCATTCATTTGGAGAGGACGAGAATATGAAAGCAGGGAGGCCTTAAAACATACTGGTAAGGCCTCACTTGAAGTACCGTGAGCAGTTTGATAACCATATAACAATTACAGCACGGAAACAGGCCGTCTCGGCCCTTCTAGTCTGTGCTGCTTGTGCCCCTTGTTTAAGAAAGGATGCGCTGACATTCGGAAGGGTTTATAGGAGTTTTACAAGAATGATTCTGGGATCCTGAGAATGAAAGGCTTATCATATGAGGAGCAAATGATGGCTCTGGGCCTCTACTCGCTGGAATTTAGGAGAACGAGGGGGGGTCTTATTGAAACCTATGGAATGTTGAAAGGCTCAGATAGCGTGGATGTGGGGAGAATGTTTCCTATGGTGGGGGAGTCTAGGACCAGAGGGCACAGCCTCAGAATAGAGGGACGTGCGTTTAGAACAGAGATGAGCAGGACTCCCTTTTGCCTGAGGGTGGGGAAGGTGTGGTGTTGACTGCGACGTATTTGGTCGTATTTAAGGCCGAGATTGGTACGTCCTTATTATTGACAGTTTACAGGAAGAAGGCAGGAGAATGTGATAGAGAAGGAAATCGATCAGCCATGGTGAAATGGTAGAGCAGACTCAATGGGACGAATGGCTTAATGCCACTCCGATGTCTTATTGTTTTATTAAGACACTGACTGGCTGGACTCTCACCAACAGGACCCACACTGACTAAAGTCTCTTGACTGGGTTCTTGTTCACTGGATCCTCAGTGCCAGGACTTCACTCACAGGCCTGTCATTAACAGTGTCCTCACTGACAGCAGTCTCATAGAGTCTGTCTTGTCACTCCGGAGTTCTCCAAGTTTTGAGCCTTTTTTTATTTGCTCTTTTCGCACTCAGGGGCTCCAGCAGAAGATCACTGGCATCACGGCAGAGACAGATGAGCTGCTGCTGACGGCGGAGACCCTGCTCCAGAAGAGCGAGTCCCTGGACGCTGTGACCATTGAGGCTGAGGTCTGGGACCTCCTCCAGTTCCAGCAGGAGCTGTTCGCGAGAATAGCTCGCTTCCACAAGAGACTGCTGCGCATAGACCTTGTAAGTGCTCTGGACAGGGTCAGGGAATTGAGAGAGAGGCCTGTGGGTCGGCTGGTTCATCGGCCGCTGTGAGTTTCCCTGGTGTGTCGGTGAGATGGAGAACCTGGGGGAGGCGATGGGAACATGGGAACAATAAGAATGGGGTTAGTATAATAATAGTATAGATGGGTGTTTGATGGAACACGTGGACACGGTGCACCAAAGGGCCTGTTACTAGGCTGCATCTCTCTCTCTCTCTGGCTTTATTTTCTGTTTGTTTCTAGCTCCTTTGTTCCCATACTTTCTTTTCCTTGCTTCATTTCTCCATCTTTCTCCCTCTTCTGATGTTAATTCTTATATTGCTTCTATTTCCTTTTATCCCATGAAACCTCCTCAAGGTCCATATTTTGACAGGATACAGTGGTGTATGTTTTTGTGGTCTGCTGCAGCCCACCCACTTCAAAGATGCTCTTCTGCACATCACCGACTGCAAAGCTCCTCGATCCCCACCCCTCTCTCTCCCTCCCACCCCTCTCTCTCCCTCTCCCCTCTCTCTCCCTCTCCCCTCTCTCTCCCCACCACCCCTCTCTCTCCCTCCCACCCCTCTCTCTCCCCACACACCCCTCTCTCCCTCCCACCCCTCTCTCTCCCCACCACCCCTCTCTCTCCCCACCACCCCTCTCTCTCCCTCCCACCCCTCTCTCCCCACCACCCCTCTCTCTCCCTCCCACCCCTCTCTCTCCCTCCCACCCCTCTCTCTCCCTCCCCACCCCTCTCTCTCCCTCCCACCCCTCTCTCTCCCTCTCCCCTCTCTCTCTCCCTCCCACCCCTCTCTCTCCCTCCCACCCCTCTCTCTCCCCACCACCCCTCTCTCTCCCTCCCACCCCTCTCTCTCCCCACCACCCCTCTCTCTCCCTCCCACCCCTCTCTCTCTCCCACCCCTCTCTCTCCCCCTCCCACCCCTCTCTCTCCTCTCTCCCTCTCTCTCCCTCCCACCCCTCTCTCTCCCCCTCCCACCCTCTCTCCCCCTCCCACCCCTCTCTCTCCCTCTCCCCTCTCTCTCCCCACCACCCCTCTCTCTCCCCACCACCCCTCTCTCTCCCTCCCACCCCTCTCTCTCCCTCCCACCCCTCTCTCTCTCCCACCCCTCTCTCTCCCTCCCACCCCTCTCTCTCCCTCCCACCCCCTCTCTCCCTCCCACCCCTCTCTCTCCCCACCACCCCTCTCTCTCCCCCTCTCCCCTCTCTCTCCCCACCACCCCTCTCTCTCCCTCCCACCCCTCTCTCTCCCTCCCACCCCTCTCTCTCCCCACCACCCCTCTCTCTCCCTCCCACCCCTCTCTCTCCCTCTCCCCTCTCTCTCCCTCCCACCCCTCTCTCTCCCTCCCACCCCTCTCTCTCCCCCTCTCCCCTCTCTCTCCCCACCACCCCTCTCTCTCCCTCCCACCCCTCTCTCTCCCTCCCACCCCTCTCTCTCCCTCCACCCCTCTCTCTCCCTCTCCCCTCTCTCTCCCTCTCCCCTCTCTCTCCCTCTCCCCTCTCTCTTCCCACCACCCCTCTCTCTCTCCCTCCCACCCCTCTCTCTCCCTCCCACCCCTCTCTCTCCCTCCCACCCCTCTCTCTCCCTCTCCTCTCTCTCCCCACCACCCCTCTCTCTCCCTCCCACCCCTCTCTCTCCCTCCCACCCCTCTCTCTCTCCCACCCCTCTCTCTCCCTCCCACCCCTCTCTCTCCCTCCCACCCCTCTCTCTCCCTCCCACCCCTCTCTCTCCCCACCACCCCTCTCTCTCCCTCTCCCCTCTCTCTCCCTCCCACCCCTCTCTCTCCCTCCCACCCCTCTCTCTCCCTCCCACCCCTCTCTCTCCCTCTCCCCTCTCTCTCCCTCCCACCCCTCTCTCTCCCTCCCACCCCTCTCTCTCCCCACCACCCCTCTCTCCCCCTCCCACCCCTCTCTCTCCCTCCCACCCCTCTCTCTCCCCACCACCCCTCTCTCTCCCTCTCCCCTCTCTCTCCCCACCACCCCTCTCTCTCCCTCTCCCCTCTCCCCACCACCCCTCTCTCTCCCTCCCACCCCTCTCTCTCCCTCCCACCCCTCTCTCTCCCCACCACCCCTCTCTCCCCCTCCCACCCCTCTCTCTCCCTCTCCCCTCTCTCTCCCCACCACCCCTCTCTCTCCCTCTCCCCTCTCTCTCCCTCTCCCCTCTCTCTCCCTCTCCCCTCTCTCTCCCCCTCCCCTCTCACTCCCTTCCCACCCCTCTCACTCCCTCCCCACCTCTTTCCCTCTACCACCTCTCTCTCTCCCATTACCACCTCTCAATCCCTCCCCCCTCTCTATCCCTCCCCCCTCTCTCTCCCTCCCCTCTCTCTCTCCCCCTCTCCCTCCCCTCCCCCCTCTCCCTCCCCTCCCCCCTCTCCCTCCCCCACTCCTCTCTCCCCCTCCCCTCTCTCCTCTCTCTCCTCCCTCCCCTCTCTCTCCCCCCTCCCTTCTCTCTCACCCTCCCCTCTCTCTCCCCTTCCCCTCTCTCTCCCCCCTCCCCTCTCTCTCCCCCTCCCCTCTCTCTCCCCCTCCCCTCTCTCTCCCCCTCCCCTCTCTCTCCCCCTCCCCTCTCTCTCCCCCTCCCCCTCTCTCCCCCTCCCCTCTCTCCCCCTCTCCTCTCTCTCCCCCTCTCTCCCCCCTCTCCTCTCTCTCCCCCTCTCCTCTCTCTCCCCCTCTCCTCTCTCTCCCCCTCTCCTCTCTCTCCCCCCCTCTCTCTCCCCCCCTCTCCCCCCTCTCTCTCCCTCCTCCCCTCTCTCTCTCCTCCCCTCTCTCTCCCCCCTCTCTCTTTCCCCCCTCTCTCTTTCCCCCCCTCTCTCTCCCCACCTCTCTCTCTCCCCACCTCTCTCTCCCCCACCTCTCCCCTTCCCCTCCCTCCTTCACCCTCTCCCATCCCCTCCTCCCCTCCCCCTCCCCCTCTATATTCTCCCCTCTCTGTTTTCAATCTTCTCTCTTTCAATTTCTCTGCTCCCCATTTCACATTCTCCCTCGCCCACGCCCCTCTCGCCTACGCCCCTTACTCCCACTCTCATCACTCCTCTTCCTCCCCTTCCCCTCCTCTTCCCTTTGCTCCCTCCCCCACCTCTTCTCCCCATCTCTCTCCACCCCCTCTCTGCTCCCCTCTCTTCCTACCCCGCACCCCCTGCATCTGCTTTAGTCCCTCCCTTTTCACTCAGTGGCCAGACTGTATATCTCATCACTGCTCCAGATTGATGCCAGTGTCTGGATAAATGAACGACTGGAAGTCTGTTGGGGTTGTGGAGGGGTGTGAGCGTGAGGGGCAAGTGCAGAGAGGCTACGTATCTCCTCGGTAACTACTTGAGTGGCGGGAACGAGTCTGCGGGTGGGTGATTGATGCAGAAAGAATTGGGCGAACCCCCAGCGAGGGGAGGAGGTGGCAATCTCTCCAGACAGATCAATTAATCAGCTTTTCTGTATGCCAGGAATTGGAATACTTAACCAACAACGAGAGCTGTGAAGCTGACTACCCCTGTGACAGGAAGCTGGAGGAAGGGCACGCCAGCGGATACAGGAGCACCCCAACACACAAGGAGGATCTAAACGACATTGACCCCGGCCGATCTAGCCCCAGCAGTTTGGACTCGTTACCCCTCGAGTGGGATCCCTCCGTCGATATTGGAGAGGACATTGATTTCCGTCACGGTGCTCTGCCAGGTGTGTACCCACCGCAGGCACGGGTTCGCTGCAGAAACTCAGTGGGGCTGAGCAGCATCTGTGGGGAGAAGGGGACTGTCAAAGTTTCAGGCTGAGACCCTGCATCGAAATAGTTCCTTTGCTCAAATAATCCCTTTCCTCCCGTAGCACCACTGAGCTCTTCCAGCAGATTAGCTTTTGCACCGGACTGCACGACCTGCTGCCTCTTGAGCACGTTCGAGGGCACCATAAGATCAGAATCAGGTTTTCTATCACCAGCATGTGACGTGAAATTTATTAACTTAGCAGCAGCAGTTCAATGCAATACATAATCTAGAAGAAAAAAAACAAAATAGTAATAATAATTAAATCAATTACAGTATACGTATATTGAATAGATTAAAAATCGTGCAAAAAAAACAGAAATAATATATATTTTAAAAAGTGAGGTAGTGTCCAAGGGTTCAATGTCCATTTAGGAATCGGATGGCAGAGGGGAAGAAGCTGTTCCTGAATCACTGAGTGTGTGACTTCAGGCTTCTGTACCTCCTTCCTGATGGTAACAGTGAGAAAAGAGCATGCCCTGGGTGCTGGAGGTCCTTAATAATGGGCGCTGCCTTTCTGAGACACCGCTCCCTAAAGATGTCCTGGGTACTTTGTAGGCTAGTACCCAAGATGGAGCGGCTAAATTTACAACCCTCTGCAGCTTCTTGCTGAATGTTGAATCAGAATTGGGTTTAATATTTATCTATCTATTTACTTATTGAGATACAGCGTGGAATAGGCCCTTCCGGCCCTACGAGCTGTGCTGTCCAGCAATCCCTCAAGTTAAACCTAGACTAATCACGGAACAATTTACAACGACCAATCAACCTGCCAGACGGTACGTCTTTGGACTGTGGGAGGAAACCGGAGCACCCGGAGGAAACCCACATAATCACGGGGGAGAACGTATAAACGTTTGTACAAACTTCTTACAGCCAGCGGCGGCAATTGAACCCGGGTCGCTGGACCTGTTAAGTGTTGTGCTAACAGCTACGCTACCGTGCCACCTTGGCATATGTCATGAAATTTGTTGTTGTGTGGCAGCTGCACATTGTTATACATAATTATAAAAACTGTGCAACACGCACAACGTGCTGGAGGAGCTCAGCAGGCCGGGCAGCAGCCATGGAAACGAACAGTCCTGATGAAGGGTCTTGGCCCGAAATTTTGACTGTTCGTTTCCATGGCTGCTGCCCGGCCTTCTGAGTTCCTCCAGCGTGTTGTGCGTGTTGCTTTGACCCCAGCATCTGCAGAATATTTTGTGTTTATAAAAACTGTGAATTACAGTAAGTATAGAAGTTTGGGCACATGGCCAAGTGGTTAAGGCATTGGTTAAGCGGTTAAGTGGTAAGCCAAGTGGCTTAACCAAGTGGTTAAGCAACCCGAAAGTCGTGAGTTCGAGCCTCAGCCGAGGGAACGTGTTGTGTCCTTGAGCAAGGCACTTAATCACACATTGCTCTGCGACGACACTGGTGCCAAGCTGTATGGGTCCTAATGCCCTTCCCTTGGACAACATTGGTGTCGTGGAGAGGGGAGACTTGCAGCATGGGCAACTGCTGGTCCTCCATACAACCTTGCCGAGGCCTGGAGAGTGAGGACTTTCCAGGTGCAGATCCATGGTCTCAGATGCCTTTATTATTAGAAGTTTCCAACAAAGCGAGGAAAAAAAGTAGCGAGGTGGTGTTCATTGGTTCAGTGTGCATTCAGAAATCGGATGGCAGAGGGGAAGAAGCTGTTCCTGAATCGTTGAGTGTGTGTACCTCCTTCCTGATGGTAGCAATGAGAAGAGTGCATGTCCTGGGTGATGGGGAATCCTTAATGATGGACGCCACTTTTTTGAGGAGCAGAATTAGGTCATTTTGCCCATTGCGTCCCCTCTGACGGTAAATCATGGCTGGTTTTTTTTTACCCTTCATACTTCTGTTCTCCCACTTTCTCCCCATAACCTCTAACCACACTCTATGATTCTCGGGCACTGCACAGCTTTCTTCGCCTGAGACCACTTTGCAGAGGTTAGACAGTTCTCGGGACGAATGAAGGTGGAACATTTGGCAGCCGGATCCCACAAAGGCAAATTATTTACTGTTCACAGCCCATGAGTTATTGACTGAGAGAAACCTTGCAGGCAATGTGAGCAGTGAGCAAATCGAGAACGCTGGCCAGAACTCTGAGAGGAGTCTATATCTCTTAGTCGGTATGATAATGTCTCAGATTGTACTCCAGAGTCTTGCCAGTGCAGCAGTGGAGCTGTTTATCAAATTACTTTTTATCTAAACTGCCTGTGCGGTGGATGGAAAACAGGCTCACAATCGCCCCCTAGTGGCACAGTATCAGCATAGCACTGGAGGGTGATTGTGTGCCTACCCGCTGTCTGTACAGAGTTTGTACGTTCTCCCCATGACCTTGTGGGTTTTCTTTGGGAGCTCCCACAAAGGCGTACCGGTCGGTAGGCTAATTGGTCATTGTAAATTGCCCCGTGATTAGGAGACGGCTAAATCAGGGATTGCTGAGCGGCACGGCTCAAAGGGCCTATTCTGTGCTGTATCTCAATAAATAAACAAAAGATCAAGCCCCAGACAACAGAAGAATTCTCTCCGGGTAGCTTCCAACCGCTTAACATGAACATGGATTTCTCTAACTCCTGGTAATTTCTGCCCTGTTCCCCTTCTCTCGTTTTCTGTTTTTTTTGACTCTTTTCTCACCCCTTCTCACCGGCTTACCACCTCCCCTTGGTGCCCTCCCTCCTTCCCTTTCTCCCACGGCCCACTCTCCTCTCTATCAGCTTCCTTCTTCCTCAGCCCTTCACCTCTTCCCCCTATCCCCTCCCAGCTTCTTACTTCATCACCCCCCCCCCACCTGGTTCCACCTATCACCTACTAGCTTGCACTGCTCCCCCACCTCCCAACTTCTTATGCTGGCTTGTTCTCCCTTCATTTCCAGTCCCAATGAAGGGCCTCACCCTGAGATGAAAACTGTTTGCTCCCCCTCTATGGATGCTGCCTGACCTGCCGAGTTCCTCCACTACTTGTTGTCTGTGCGCACCAGAAGAAATTATACTTTTTCACCCCATAGCCAATTACCCCTCACACTGTCCCCAACTTGCACTATTTCTCATTGCCTCTCTGTCTGTCCTACACTGTCGCACTCCACCCGATTTCACATTGTGCCCTAGTGCCACACTGGACTCCATCCTTGTACAGGATTCCCTGTAGGTTAATTTGCAGATTGAGTCAGTGGTGAGGTGAGGAAGGCAAATGCAATGTTAGCATTCATTTCCAGAGGACTAGAACATAAAAGCAAGGATGTAATGTGAAGGCCTCATTTGCAGTATTAGGAGCAGTTTTGAAAGTTCAAAGTAAAATTTACTACCTGAGATTCTTTTTCCTTCGGGCATACTGATCTAACAAAGGATGTGCTGAAGTTGGAGAGGATTCAGAGGAGGTTCACAAGAATGATTCTGGGATTGAAAGGCTTCTCATACGAGGAACGTTTGATAGCTCCAGGCCTCTACTCATTGAGTGAGAGGGGCGATCTCATTGAAACCTGTCTAATATTGAAAGGCCTTGATAGAGTGGACATAGAGATGTTTCCTATGGTTGGGGAGTCTTAAACCAGAAGATGGCGCAGAATAAAGGGAAGGTCCACTTAGAACAGAGATGAGGAGGAAGTACTTCAGCTGGAGAGTGGTGAATCTGTGGAAGTCGTTGCCTCGTGTGGCTGTGGAGACCAAGTCATTGGGTATATTTAAGGCAGAGGTTGCTAGATTGTTAATTAGTCCGGGTATAAAGAGATATGGGAAGAAGAGGCAAAATGGATCAGCCATGATGTAATGGTGGGGCAGACTCGATGGGCCAAATGGCCTGATTCTGCTCCTATATGTTATGGCCATTCTGTCATATCCCACCAACACTCTGTGCTCCACTGTTACACGGGACACCCACACACTGGATGTCACGTCGCATTGCAGACTGCCCTCACCGTGCATCCCTCTCACCCTGTACCAACTGTACCCCATCCTCACACTGTATCTGACCCACACAGCTTACCCTACCTCTCATTACATCCCTCTGTCACACTGTACGTCACACACATCGTAACTCACCCTCACACTGTACCCCTCTGCCATACCGAACCAACCTACCCACTGCACCCCTCTGCGTGATATCTCCATTACAGTATTAGTGTAGATGGGTGCTGGGTGGACAGGACAGACTTGGTGGGCTGAAGAGCATGTTCCCACTCTGTATGACTCCATGATTATTGGGCAGTCTATACATATCATCATCATCATTACGTACCATGTCATATGGACGATCATGTGTCTTTAAATCAGCCCGTGGGGAAGACCCCACTTCACACTGTCGTTCTTAATCTTTTCTCTATCCATGACCTTGTTAAATTTTTCTACAGCAGTGGTTTGCCTTTGCCTTCTTCTGGGCAGTGTCTTTACAAGATGGGTGACCCCCAGCCATTGTCAATACTGTTCAGAGATTGTCTGCCTGGTGTCAGTGGTCGCATAACCAGGACTTGTGATCTGCACCGGCCGCTCGTACGACCATCCACCACCTGCCCCCATGGCTTCACGTGACCCTGATCGGGGGCTAAGCAGGTGCTACACCTTGCCCAAGGGTGACCTGCAGGCTAGCAGAGGGAAGGAGCACCTTACACCTCCTTTGGTAGAGACGTATCCCCATCCTGCCATCCAAACCTTTATTTAGCAGGGCCCAATCTGCTTCTAATTCTATATTATGATTTGCAGAACCAAGGTCATCTACCACTGCTGGACTAGTCTCCTCTCTCATCAATAATGTACACCACCTCCTTTATCTTTTCTGACAATCATTCCTGAGTGCCCCTGAACGTTCATCTCCCAACTCTGACCACCCTTCCACATTTCCATAATTGTAATTAGACCGTTTACTTCAAAATGTATTTACTTCAGTCAATTCATCACTCTGTTGCAAATGCTGTCAGCTACTGGAAATAGCATTTTTTAATTATATCTTCGTTGGAGACGGAGTAGAGAAAGTTAATTCTTGTGGTGAAGGACTTGCTGCATGATGAAGGTTGAGTAGGCTGGGCCTACATTCTTTGCAAGGTGACTTTATGGGAGTGTAGAGAACTCTGTGTAGCAATTTCTTAACACTGATATGGAACATTTTGCTGAAGAAGTGGTCAAGATAGGTAAAATAACAACACTTGGATCGGAAAGGTTTAAAACAGGGGTTCTCAACTTTATGTCATTAACCATTAACCGAGGGGTCCATGGACCCCGGGTTGGGAACACCTGTTTTCCAGGTGTATGGGCCAAGTGCAAGCAAATGGGACTAGCTTAGATGGGGCAGCATAGATGACTTGGGGTAAAGGGCCTGTTTCTGTACTGTACGTCTTTATAAATGACAGGGTGGACTCTGAGAGCATGTTTTCCCTAATGGGGATTATCTGGAACTCGGGGTATAGTTTCAGATTTACGGTCAACCAGGTTAGATGGCGGCGAGGAAGAATTTCTTTGCTTAGAGCAGGAGTTCCCAACCTGGTAAGGCTCCATGGCGTAAATAGGGATGTGATGTTGAGGCTCTATAAGGCACTGGTGAGACCTCACTTGGAGTACTGTGGGCAGTTTTGGTCTCCTTATTTAAGAAAGGATGTGCTGACGTTGGAGAGGGTACAGAGAAGATTCACTAGAATGATTCCAGGAATGAGAGGGTTAACATATGAGGAACGTTTGTCCGCTCTTGGACTGTATTCCTTGGAGTTTAGAAGAATGAAGAGGGACCTCATAGAAACATTTCAAATGTTGAAAGGCATGGACAGAGTGGATGTGGCAAAGTTGTTTCCCATGATGGGGGAGTCTAGTACGAGAGGGCATGACTTAAGGATTGAAGGGCGCCCATTCAGAACAGAAATGTGAAGAAATTTTTTTAGTCAGAGGGTGGTGAATCTATGGAATTTGTTGCCACGGGCGGCAGTGGAGGCTAAGTCATTGGGTGTATTTAAGGCAGAGATTGATAGGTATCTGAGTAGCCAGGGCATCAAAAGTTATGGTGAGAAGGTGGAGGAGTGGGACTAAATGGGAGAATGGATCAGCTCATGATAAAATGGCAGAGCAGGCTCGATGGGCCAAATGGCCGACTTCTGCTCCTTTGTCTTATGGTCTAAATAATGTGGATCTGGTTTCCTCCCATAGTCCAAAGACAGACAGCCTGTACCGTTCTTTATCTCTAAATAAATGAATGAATGAATGGATAGATAGATAAATAGATTTCACTGATATTTCTTTATCTCCCGATATTCTCTATCACTTGCACTACCCTAAGGAAACCTTGTCTCCTCTGGTCCGGTTATAGATGTAGTCACAGAGCCACAGGATACTACAACACGGAAACAAGCCCTTCAGTCCATCTATTCCATGCCAAACGATCTTCCTAGTCCCAGCGACCTGCACCTATATCGTAGCCCTCCATACCCCCCCAGGGGTCTCTCCTGCTCTGAACTCATGATGTCAGGGAATGGGGGAGGGGACAGGGATATGGGAGAGAAGAGTCATGGAGGAGATTAGGTAGGGTTTGATGTGAGGGGGTGTGTGGTGATGGGGACGTGGGCGTCGAGTTGTTGGTTTGGGTGGGGAGCAATTGTGCGACACTAAGAATGACCTGTTTCTAATTTTAGACGTGCTGACCAGCCTGCTGGGAAAGAGGACAAGGAAGAGTCAGAAGAAATGGGGATGGGCAAAGATTGCCTCCAGCACACCACAGAAGGTGAGACCAGTCTGGACCACCGCCCCAGTCAGGCTCTCCCCAGTACCCAGGTCTGGCCCCTCCCACTTCCCAGAACTGGCTCCACCCCCTTCCCCCGGCCAATGCTCCTCTGACCAGCTCTGTCAGGCTTGTTCCCATTGGTCTGGGAACATTCCCTCCACTGAAAATCATATATATAACAAAAACATACAGATGTTTGAAATCTGGAATAAGAGAGAAAATGGTGGAAAAAAAGTTGGGCAGCATCTGCGGAAAGGAAAACAGCATGCCTTTCAGGTTTGTGACCCTTTGTAGATTTGGCCACCAGTCGGGGGCGGTAGCCTTCTCACTGCCCCAGACTGACTCTGCTCACTGAACCATCTAGGCTCCTCCCTCTGCTCAGAACTGGCTCCGCCCACCATCCCAGTCTGGCCCCTCCTACTGCTTCACGACTGCCCATGCCTCAGCTCCAAACCTGACCCCAGCAGATTCTCCCACGGCCCTGGTCAGATCTCTTCCTCCGTATAGGTCTGATTCCACACTAATACCCCATTGGACACCCCCATCCCCACTGCCTGGGTTCAACTCCTGCTGGCTGCTTCTCTCACAACACGCTGGAGGAACTCAGCAGGCCGGGCAGCATCCGTGGAAACGATCGGTCGACGTTCCGGACTGGAACCCTTCGTCAGGACTGTAGAGGGAAGGGGCAGAGGCCCTATAAAGAAGGTGGGGGGAGGGTGGGAAGGAGAAGGCTGGTAGGTTCCAGGTGAAAAACCAGTAAGGGGAAAGATAAAGGGGTGAGGGAGGGGAGGCAGGGAGGTGATAGGCAGGAAAGGTGAAGAAGGAATAGGGGAAAACACAAAGAGTAGTAGAAGGAGGTGGAACCATGAGGGAAGTGATCGGCAGCTGGGGGAGGGGGCAGTGACATAGGGATAGAGGAAGGGAGGGGGATGGAATTACCTGAAGTTGGAGAATTCTATGTTCATACCTATCACCTGCCTATCCTGCCTATCACCTCCCTGCCTCCCCTCCCCCAGCCCTTTATCTTTCCCCTTACTGGTTTTTCACCTGGAACCTACCAGCCTTCTCCTTCCCACCCTCCCCCCACCTTCTTTATAGGGCCTCTGCCCCTTCCCCCTACAGTCCTGACGAAGGGTTCCGGCCCGAAACGTCGACCGATCGTTTCCACGGATGCTGCCCGACCTGCTGAGTTCCTCCAGCGTGTTGTGAGTGTTGCTTTGACCCCAGCATCTGCAGATTATTTTGTGTTTACGGCTGGCTGCTTCTGACTCCAGATTAGCTTGCTCCATGCCCGAGTCAAGATTCAACCCACAGCCCAGGTCAGATCTCTCCAACCATCCCAGCACGGCTCTTCCCTAATGCCCGGGTCAGGTCCGCTACCCAGCTTCAACGCCGGCTGGTCATGTTGGGGTGTGGTTGTGGTTAAGGTCAGGGCCATATAACCAACTAGATGTTTGTAACTTACTTGAATTGTAAGGTTGGAATCTTCACCTATGTTGCCCGTCTCAACTTTCAAACTCCTCTCTGATTTACACATCTTTGTACTCGTCTGCATTTGTGTCAATGTGCCAGAACTTGTGCGTTCCCATTAATGCCCATTTGTCTGTCTGTACACGTGTAAGTACGTTGTTGTATTTGTGTGTGCGAGAATACAACAGTGACGCATGTGACGGGTAGATATCATAGAGGCATACAAGATAGAGGCCATTCAGCCCATCAATTTTGCACCATTCGTTCATACTAACTCTACACTAACCTTCACTTTGTTCTCCTCACCTTTCCAACAATTCCTCCAGGATTCCACCACTTGCCCGCACATGGGGGACGGTTTACTGCAGCCAATTAATGTGTCCATTAGTGTCCGAGTGTCTCTTTCGGTGCGTCCATATGCGAGACTGGGCCTATGTGTTTGATTGCTGTTTGGGCCTAAGTGACTGCATTATGAGAGAGGATTTGGCTGCCTCACCGTGTCTGAGTGCACGTGGATGTGTGTACACAGCTATGAGTGTCAGAATTATCAGTATGGAAGGGTGCATGGGTGTATAACTGCAGTATGTCTGTCAATGTGAGTAAAGGTTCAAAGGTTCACCTTATTGTCAAAGTATGCATGTACAATACAACTCTGATACTCATCTTCTCCAGATAGCCGTAAAATACAGAAAAAAAAAAGAAAAGACATGAAAGGGAAAGAGAAGTAAAACTTGCAAACCCCAAACCTCCTCCCCACCCCCTCCCTCACAGAAAAGCTAACAGATCACCCACATAGAAAGTGGCAGCTGGAACATCGAACCCCAAACCCCCAATCCCCTATCCCCTCTCTCACAGAAAAGAGCAGCCACATTAGCACCAAATACCCAAACCCCTCCCTCGCAAAACAAAATAGACAATAGCATCAAACCCCCATTCCCCTCCCTCGCATAAAGAACAGCGACAATAGCACCAAATCCCCAACTCCCTTTCTCCCAAACAGAACCAGACAGATCACCCACACAGAAAAATCCAACAAGGACGTCAGACCCCAAACCCCCAACCCCTCCCTCTCACAAAAACGAACGTACCACCCAACAGCCAATCGGCAACAGGAAAGGAAGTACAGGAAACCGAAAGAGAGCAATATAAACTACAGTCCAATAATCACATAAATCTCACAATTTCAAAAACGTCCTCCTGTCAGGATCGAGCTCAGTCCTTCCTTGACCGCCATGTTGCCACGCCACCGACCTGCGGCCTTTTGAACGTCGCCAGCCCAGCTATCAACCCGGCGGCCCATGGCCTCTGTGGAGAGGGTACGCGTGTGTATGTTTCAAACTGAATGTGAGTATATATGTGCGTCTGTCAGACTGAGTGTGACTCTGTGTGTGTTGGACTACATATGAGTGTGTATGTGTGTCTATTAAACGGAGTGCGAGGGTGTTAAATGCCATGCCTTACTCCTCCCCAGATGGCCATGGGGCGTCAGGGTGCCTTTGAAGGTATCAGCATGTTGGGTGAACGAGGACCCTGTGGTGTACAGACACAGACACATGGCGCTGGGCCTTGGCAGGGTAAGTGACAGCCTTGCCCCACACTCGGTGATCAGTGGGGCTTTATTTATTTACTTATGGAGATACAGCGCGGAATTGGCCCTTACAGCCCTTCGAGCCGTGCTGCTCAGCATTCCCCCGAATAAATCCAAGCCTAATCATGGGGCAATTTACCATGACCAATTGACCAACCCAACTGGTATGACTTTGTACTGCGGGAGGAATCCCACGTGGACACAGGGAGAATGTATTAACTCCTTACAAGATGTGGCCAGAATTGAACCCATCCTGCCCGACTGGCAACGTGGTGATCCAGCAGGTCACAAAGCACTCCAACGGGTGATTAGGATGGCTCAGCACATCATTGGGATTCAACTACTGAACCTGGGGACAATCTACAACTCTCCATATCTACGGTGCACTCGTAACATCATTAAAGGCCCACCCCATCCCGGACACTGTTCAATCTCCTACCATCAGGGAGGAGATACAGAAACATTGACAATAAACTGGACTGGTCAAAGAACACTGAGGCTGTCTACAAGAAGGGTCAGAGCCGTCTCTATTTCCTGAGGAGACTGACCTCCTTTAACATCTGCCGGACAATGCTGAGGATGTTCTACTAGTCTGTGGTGGCCAGTGCTATCATGTTTGCTGTTGTCTGCTGGGGCAGCAGGCTGAGGGTAGCAGACACCAACAGAATCAACAAACTCATTCGTAAGGCCAGTGATGTTGTGGAGATGGAACTGGACTCTTTGACAGTGGTGTCTGAAAAGAGGATGCTGTCCAAGTTGCATGCCATCTTGGACAATGTCTCCCATCCACTACATAATGTACTGGTTGGGCACAGGAGTACATTCAGCCAGAGACTCATTCCACCGAGATGCAACACAGAGCGTCATAGGAAGTCATTCCTGCCTGTGGCCATCAACCTTTACAACTCCTCCCTGAGCCAATAGGCTGGTCCTGGACTTATTTCATAATTTACTGGCATAATTTACATATTACTATTTAACTATTTATGGTTCTATTACTATTTATTATTTATGAGCAACTGTAATGAAAACCAATTTCCCCCGGGATCAATAAAGTATGACTATGACTATGACTATCTTGGCAAAGACTGTAGGACTGAAAAACAGCTTCTTCCCGAGGGCTGTTGTGCAGCTGAATAATGCTAAAGCCTGGCTTGCTGATGGCCTTTGAGTGTTATGGACAATCAAAGTTATGTGTTGCATTTAGATATGGGATTTTTTAAAAAATTAAGCAATACCGTATGCATTATAGACATCTGTTTTACATGGACTGGAGTAGCAACGTAACCTTGTTGTCTTGAGCAATGACAATAAGGTTCTGTTCTATTCTATTCCATTCACTTATTGACCAGGTAACACTGTTTAAAGTGTCGATCACTCCAGTTTTTCCCTATTAGAGGCATCTCCCTCTCCCATCTTCCCTGCAACCCAGGGTCACTTTTGAAAGAAAAGGAAAAGCTTGTTTTTCACTTCACCTGTGAGTCGACTGGGGTGATATACTGCATCCAGTGCTCCCGATGTGGCCTTCCATATATTGGCGAGACCCGACACAGACTGGGAGATCATTTCACTGAACACCTACGCTCTGTCTGCCAGAGAAAGCAGGATCTCCCAGTGGCCACACATTTTAATTCCACGTCCCATTCCTATTCTGACATGTCTATCCACGGCCTCCTCTACTGTAAAGATGAAGCCACACTCAGGTTGGAGGAACAACACCTTATATTCCGTCTGGGTAGCCTCCAACCTGATGGCATGAACTTTGACTTCTCAAACTTCCACTAATGCCTCACCTCCCCCTCATACCCCATCCGTTATTTATTTATATACACACATTCTTTCTCTCTCTCTCCTTTTTCTCCCTCTGTCCCTCTGACTATACCCCTTGCCCATCCTCTGAGCTTCCCCCTTCCCCCTTTCTTTCTCCCTGGGCCTCCTGTCCCATGATCCTCTCATATCCCTTTTGCTAATCACCTGTCCAGCTCTTGGCTCCATCCCTCCCCCTCCTGTCTTCTCCTATCATTTCGGATCTTCCCCTCCCCCTCCCACTTTCAAATCTCTTACTAGCTCTTCTTTCAGTCAGTCCTGACGAAGGGTCTCGGCCCGAAACGTCAACTGTACCTCTTCCTAGAGATGCTGCCTGGCCTGCTGCGTTCACCAGCAACTCTGATGTGTGTTGCTTTTCATTGAGTATGTGGACTGTATTTTCTCAGTGTAACCTCACAAGTATGCAGTGCTCCTTGGATTGTATACCTTCTTATGTCTAATTGTCTTCTGACTGGCTCTTCTAGGTTTTCACTTTGTGTTGCAGGCATCTCATTTGTGATCATGTGCATTGTTAAACTCCCTTTGTATTTATCACTTTTATTCAATTTGGTGTAATTTAATTAGCACGGGATTTTCAATGTCTGAATGGTCCTGAATTCCTATGAGCTCTAGGGTGAATTTTGGGGGGGAGGGGGCTTCCCAACCCCTCTTTGTGGATCCTTGTCTGGTGAAACTCAGGCCGAGTTCTGAGTGATTTCAGTTCTTCAAGATTCTGTATCGTTTGCCTGAGTTCTTGTCGACTTCTGTAATAAATCATTTGTTTGAATTGCAGAACTCTCTGTGATTCCTGCACTTGAGTTCGCTAGGGACCCTGACAGCTCAACAAGATTCTTTTCATTCTTTCCCACTCCTGACAAAAAGTCTTTGGTCAGAAACGTTAGCTCTGTTTCTCTTCTTACCTTACTTGCTGAGAGCTTATATGCATTTTCTGTTTGTATTTTAGCTTTAAGGAGCATGAGAACTTGAGATTCAGGGTTGGCTTAAATTAAAGTTAACCATCTGAGCGGAGATAAACCTCATTGTTCCTTCTCTCCAGATGCCACTGATCTTGGAAGGACGACCACAGAGATGAGAAGGATGAGAAAGCTGAAGAGGCGTTGTCAAGGGGGACAAAGTTTGAACTGTAAACCGTCAGGAGATCGGAAAGGTCGAGACCAGTCAGATCCAAGACAGGACCGAAGTCTGGGGGTGCACTCTCGTGCAAGAGTCAAAGATGTGGAGCATCGGCTGTGCGCGATGGAGGTCAGTGAAGGTTACAGGTCACATCCACTGGCAACGGCTAATCCCCACGAGGACCTGAATGTCATCACCTCCACATTTCAACATGCAGATGGGTGTGGCTCCCACACACACTGACCTTTATTGAATGCCAGTTCCACGGATCTGAGCCGTGTTGGATGACAGTCACACACGCACACTGACCCTCTCTGGGGGACGGTCCCACACACACACTGACCCTCACTGGGGGACAGTCCCACACACACACACACACACACACACACACACACACACACACACACACACTGACCCTCACTGGGGGACAGTCACACACACACACACACACACACACACACACACACACACACAGACTGACCCTCACTGGGGGATGGTCTCACACACACACTGACCCTCACTGGGGGACGGTCCCACACACACACTGACCCTCACTGGGGGACAGTCCCACACACACTGACCCTCACTGGGGGACAGTCCCACACACACACACACACACACTGACTCTCACTGGGGGACGGTCTCACACACACACTGACCCTCACTGGGGGACGGTCCCACACACACACTGACCCTCACTGGGGGACAGTCCCACACACACAGTGACCCTCACTGGGGGACGGTCCCACACACACACTGACCCTCACTGGGGGACAGTCCCACACACACAGTGACCCTCACTGGGGGACGGTCCCACACACACACTGACCCTCACTGGGGGACAGTCCCACACACACAGTGACCCTCACTGGGGGACGGTCCCACACACACACTGACCCTCACTGGAGGACAGTCCCACACACACAGTGACCCTCACTGGAGGACAGTCCCACACACACACTGACCCTCACTGGGGGACAGTCCCACACACACACACACACACACACACACACACACACACACACACTGACCCTCACTGGGGGACAGTCCCACACACACACACTGACCCTCACTGGGGAGCAGTCCCACACACACACACACACACTGACCCTCACTGGGGGACAGTCCCACACACACACTGACCCTCACTGGGGGACAGTCCCACACACACACACACACACACTGACCCTCACTGGGGGACAGTCCCACACACACACACTGACCCTCACTGGGGAACAGTCCCACACACACACACACACACACACACTGACCCTCACTGGGGGACAGTCCCACACACACACTGACCCTCACTGGGGGACGGTCCCACACACACGCTGACCCTCACTGGGGGACAGTCCCTCACACACTCGGACCCTCACTGGGGGACAGTCCCACACACACACTGACCCTCACTGGGTGACGGTCCCACACACACACTGACCCTCACTGAGGGACGGTCCCACACACACACTGACCCTCACTGGGGGACAGTCCCACACACACACTTACCCTCACTGGGGGACAGTCCCACACACACACTGATCCTAAGTGGAGACAGTCCTCACACACTGACCCTCACTGAGGGACGGTCCCACACACACACTGACCCTCACTGGGGGACGGTCCCATACACACACTGACCCACACTGGGGAACGGTCCCACACACACACTGACCCTCAGTGAGGGATGGTCCCACATACTGTGACCAGAGGATTGGTAGTGGGAGCCTTACTGTTAGTGAGATACAGTATATTAGCAGAGGCTTTAAGTAAGGATTGGAAAATTCATAGGGGATTTGAGGCAAAATGTTTTCGCGCAGTGAGTGATTGAAGATGCCTGAGAGGGTGGTTGAGGTAAGCATTCTCATGACATTCAAAGTTCAAAGTACAGTGCCTGCAAAAAGTATTCACCCCCCCCCCCCAGTGGAAGTTTTCAGGTCTTATTGAATCACAGTGGATTTAATTTGGCTTTTTTGACACTGATCAACAAAGGCTCTTCCATGTAAAAGTGGAAACAGATCTCTACAAAGTGATCTGAATTAATTACAAATATACAAAAACACAAAATAACTGATTGCATAAGTATTGCCCCCTTCAAGTCAGTATTTAGTAGATGCACCTTTGGCAGCAATTACAGCCCTGAGTCTGTGTGGATAGGTCTCTGTCCTGACGAAGGGTCTTGGCCCAAAACAATGACTGTACTCTTTTCCATAGGTGTTACGTGGCCTACTGAGTTCCTCCAGCATTTTGTATGTGTTGTGTGGACAGGTCTCTATCAGCTTTGCACACTGCACACTGCAATTTTTCCCCATTCTTCTTTACAAAACTGTTCAAGCTCAGTCAGATTGCATGGGGATCATGAGTGAACAACCTCTTTCAAGTCCACTCATAAATTCTCGATTGGATTGAGGTCTGGGCTTTGACTTGGCCACTCCAGGACATTACCTTTACCGTATTTAAGCCATTCCTGTGTAGCTTTGGCTTTATGCTTGGGGTCATTGTCTCGCTGGTAAACAAATCTTCTCCCAAGTTGCAGATCTCTTGCAGACTGTATCAAGTTATCCTCCAGGATTTCCCTGTATTTTGCTGCATTCATTTTACCCTCTACCTTCACAAGCCTTCCAGGGCCTGCTGCAGTGAAGCATCCCCACAGCATGATGCAGGCACCACCATGCTTCACAGTAGGGATGGAATGTTTTTGATGATGTGTGGTGTTTGGCTTACGCCAAACATAGCATTTAGTCTGATGGCCAGAAAGCTCAATTTTGGTTTCATCAGACCATAGAACCTTCTTCCAGCTGACTTCAGAGTCTCCCACCTGCCTTCTGGCAAACTCTAGCCGAGATTTCATGTGAGTTTTTAACAGTAGCTTTCTCTTCACCGGTCCCATAAAGCCGCCACTGGTGAAGCACTCAGGCAACAGTTTTTGGATGCGCAGTCTCTCCCATCTCAGCCACTGAAGCCTGTAACTCCTCCAAAGTTGTCATAGGTCTCTTGGTGGCCTCCCTCACTAGTCCCCTTATTGCACGGTCACTCAGTTTTTGAGGATCTCCCGCTCTGGACAGATTTACAGCTGTGCCATATTCTTTCCATTTCTTGATGATTGACTTAACTGTACTCCAAGGGATATTCAGTGACTTGGAAATGTTCTGGTATCCATCTCCTGACCTGTGCTTTTCAAACCTTTTTGTGGAGTTTCTTGGAGTGTTCTTTTGTCTTCATGGTGTAGTTTTTGCCAGGATACTGACTCACCAGCAGTTGGACCTTCCAGATACAGGCGTATTTTTACTACAATCAATTGAAACACCTTGACTGCACACAGGTGATCTCCATTTAACTAATGATGTGACTTCTAAAACCATTGGCTACACCAGTGATGATTTGGTGTGTCATATTAAAGGGGGTGAATACTTTGTGTTTTATATTTGTAATTAATTTAGATCACTTTGTAGAGACCTGTTTTCACTTTGACACGGAAGAGTCTTTTTCTATTGATCAGTGTCAAAAAAGCCAAATTAAATCTACTCTGATTCAATGCTGTAAAACATGAAAACTTCCAAGGGGGAGGTGAATACTCTTTATAGGCACTGTATATTTATTATCAACATACATATATGTCACCATATACAACCCTGAGATTTATTTTCTTGCAGGTATAATCAATAAATCCATAACAGAATAAAAGAACACTTGGGCATTCAAGCAGTGTGCAAAAGACAACAAACTGCACAAATACAAAAGGAATAAATAATAATAAATAAATAAGCAATAAATATCGAGAGCATGAGATGAAGAGTACTTGAAAGTGAGTCGATAGGTTATGGGAATATTTCAATGATGGGGCAAAAAAAGTTGAGTGACATTATCCCCTTTGCTTTAAGGGGTAATAACTGTTCCTGAATCTGCTGGTGTGAGTCTCAAGGCTCCTGTACCTTCTTCCTGATGGCAGCAGTGAGAATAGCATGTCCTGGTTGGTGGGGGTCCCTGATGATGGATGCTGCTTTCCTGGGGGACAACACTCCATGTAGATGTGCTCAATGGTGAGGAGGGCCTTACTCGTGATGGACTGGGCCGTTCCAATACGTTTTGTAGGATTTTCCATTCAAGGACATTGGGGTTTCTATAGCAGGCATCAGTAGAGTGCAGTGGAAAGTAATAATGCAGAACAGCACTTAAAATGCCAATGCATAGAAGGATATAGACCAAACGCCGCTAAGTAGAATTAGTATGGATACAGTTACCGGCTGGTGGCGTAGTGGCATCAGCGCTGGACTTCGAGGCGAGAGGTCCCGAGTTTGAATCCACCCGGCTCCCTTGCACGCCTGGGTTGAGTGCTGAGCTAACAACTCGACCTTGTTAAAAAAAAACCTGCAGAGGGATGGGCATCTGTATGATGACATGCCGTATGATGAGCATACCAAAAAAGCTTGTCATGGCAGCACCCCGACGACTCCACCAGGAGTTTAGGGCGCGCGTGCGCGCGCGCGCACACACACACACACACACACACACACACACACACAGTATGTATATGACATCACCATCAACATTAGCACAGTAACTGTACACTTTTGCCTTTCGTTCGATCTCCCAAAGTTCCACACCTCACACTTTCCCGATTAAACTCCATCTGCCATTTCTCTGCCCATATCTGTAACTGCTCTATGTCCTGCTGAATCCTTTCATAGTGCATTACACTGCCTACAACTTCCCCAATCCTGGTATCATCTGCGAACTTGCAAATCCACCTACAGTATTTAGATTATGAAGACACGCAGTCCTCTTTTATTGTCATTTAGTAATGCATGCATTAGGAAATGATACGTTATTTCCTCCAGTGTGATATCACAAAACACAGGACAGACCAAGACTGAAAAAACTAACAAAACCACATAATTATAACATATAGTTACTAACAGTGTAACAATACCATAACTTGATGAAGAAGTCCGTGAGCACAGTAAAGTTCAAAGTCTCTCAAATGTCTCACATCTCATGCAGACGGGAGAAGGAAGAAAAACTCTCCCTGCAATGCTGACCACAATCCAACTCTGAGTCATCCGAAAACTTCGAGCTCTGATCAGCTCTCTGACACCGAGTACTGAGCGCCATCTCTGTCCGAACGATTCGACCTCCTTCTCGGTCGCCAAAAGCAGGCAAGGAAGGGGGTGCATTTTCATTCAAATCATATATATCAAAACTAAGAAAAAAGTGCTAAGGACTTCCCACCACCCACCCCCCCACACACATATAAACTCACAAGATGTTTGTCATTTTGACAAACTTCTATAGGTGTGTGGTGGAGAGTATATTAAGTGGCTGCATTACAGCCTGGTATGGAAACACCAATGCCCTTGAATAGAAAATCCTACAAAAAGTAGTGAATATGGTCCTGTCCACCTCCCAACCATTGAGCACATCTACGTGAAATGCTGTCGCAGGAAAGCAGCATCCGTCATCAGGGACCCCCACCACCCAGGACATGCTCTCTTCTCACTGCTGCCATCAGGAAGAAGATACGGGAGCATCAGGACCCACACCACCAGGTTCAGGAACGGTTATTACCCCTCAACCATTAGGCTCTTGAACCAGAGGGGATAAATCCACTTAACTTCACGTGCCCCATTACTGAAATGTTCACACAAACAATGAACTCACTTTCAAGGACTCTTCATCTCGTGTTCTCAATATTTATTGCTTATTTATTTATATTATTGTTTCTTCTTTTTGCATTTGCGGTTTGTTGTCTTCTGCTTTCCGGTTGAGTGCCCCAGTTAGGTGATCTTTCACTGATTCTGCTATAGCTACTATTCTATAGATTTGAGTCTGCCCGCAAAAAAATGAATCTCAGGGCTGTAAATGGTGACATATATGTACTTTGATAATAAAATTTACTATGAACTTTGAACATTCAAACACACAGAGTAACAGGTGTGCACATACACTTAACTTCACTGACAGAAACCCAAGAACATAGAGGTTGCGAAGAGATTTGATAGATCTTTAAAATGCATGAGTGATTTAAACAGGGTGATCAGGGAGGGTTGTCCATTTTAGCAGTTGGCTCAAAGGAGCACAGAATGTTTTAGACCGTTTTTTAAAAATTCCAACAGTTTTAATGAACCCAACCTCGCTATCTGTGGGGATGGTGGAACAAGATCCAATCAGCCTTCTGAAGGAAAGTGGAATGGCAGGAGGCCATTGGGAAACTGGGATTGAGTTAGTCAGACTCAGTGGAAGGAGGACTCCTCTAATTCAAAGACTCATGGGTGAGATGGAGGAAGAGCTGAAGAACTACAGGGAATAGGTGTGAGGGAGACTGTGGCATAAGTAGGGTCAAAGGGAGGGACCATGGATTGGAGGCTGACAGACGTGTTTCTGTGTCTGTTTTAATACCTGTCATAAATCTTACCTTCCCACAGCCAGAACAGAAGCAAGACCTGAGAGAAATATCTCTGCCAGGAGGGATTTCAAGAGGTGGCAGCCAGTGAGTAGAGTAATTCACGTAGTTGCATATTACACAGAAATGCACGAACTAGGATTGGGAGTGGGCCTCTTCTGCATCCTCTCCAAAGCCTCAAGGTCATTCCTATAATGGGTGACCAGAACTGTATGCAATACTCCAGATGTGACCTAACTAGTGTTTTTATAAAGTTGCAATATAACCTCCTGACTTTTGAATTCAATGCCTTGACTAATAAAAGCAAGCATTCCATAAGCCTTCTTAACCACCTTATTGACCTGCGTGGTCACTTTTGATGACCTATGAACTTGGATCCCAAGATCTCTCTGTTTAGAAACACCATTATGGATCTTTCCCTTAACAGTGTACTGTCTCCTTGCATTTTCTCTACCGAGGTGCAACACCTCACATTTATCTGGGTTAAACTCCATCTGCCATTTCTCCGCCCATATCTGCAACTTATCTATATTGTGCTGTATTCTTTACCAGTCTTCTAAACTATCCGCAACTCCACCAATCTTGGGATAATCCAAAATGTACTAACTCGTCCACCTACATTTTCATCCAACTTATTTGTATACATCACAAACTGCAGAGATCCCAGCACAGATCCCTGCGGAACTCTGCTAATTACAGACCTCCAGCTCCAATAAGTTCCTTCAACAACTACCCTCGGTCTTCTATCTGCAAGCCAGTTCTGAATCCAAACAGCCAATTCGTCACAGACCCCATGCATCTTAATCTTCGAGATTAGCCTCTCGTGGGGGACTTTGTCAAATGCTTTATTAAAATCCATGTAGACATCCACTGCCCTTCCGCATCAATCTCCCTCGTAACCTTGTCAAAAAACCTCAATCAGGTTGGTAAGGCATGACCCGTCACCCACAATGCCATGCTGGTTTAATTAGGCCATGGGTTTCCAAATGCTCATATAGCCTATCCCCAAGAATTTTCTCCAGCAATTTCCCTGCAACTGACATGACACTCTCCGGTCTATAGTTCCCAGGATCTTCCCTTGTTCTCTTCTTAAATAGGGAAGTATATCAATATGATATGATATGGTTTGAAAGGGAAAGATAAGATAGAGCCAGAAAAGTTATTTACACCGACACGTGAGACGAGAACAAGGAGACATGGCGTCAAATTTTGGAAGAATAGATTTAGAAAGAGATGAGGAGAAACTGCTTTTCCCAAAGAGTAGTCAGTCTGTGGAATTCTCCACCCATGGAAGCATAAGAGGCCGCCACCTCATTAAATATATTTAAGACACAGTTACATAGAATTTTGCATAGTGGGGGAATAAAGGGTTATGGGGAAAAGGCAGGTAGATGCAGCTTTGTTAACAGCAGGATTAACAATGATTTTATTGAATGGTTCAGCAGGCTAGATGGGCCTACTGGTCCCACCTCTTACGTTTCTTAAATTCTTGTTCCTTTGTCATGGCCTTTATTTCATATAGATTAGATTAGATTATGAGGACACTCAGTCCTCGTTTATTGTCATTTAGTAATGCATGCATTAAGAAATGATACAATGTTCCTCCAGTATGATATCACAGAAACACAGGACAGACCAAGACTAAAACTGACAAAAACCACATAATTATAACATGTAGTTACAACAGTGCAAAGCAATACCGTAATTTGATAAAGAACAGACCATGGGCACGGTAGAAAAGTCTCAAAGTCCCAATAGCCCCATCATCTCACGCAGACAGTAGAAGGAAGAAAAACTCTCCTCCAGCACTGCAAACTTGCCGATGCAGCATCCTGGAAGCACCCGACCACAGCCAACTTTGAGTCCGTCCGAAAACTTCGAGCCTCCGACACCGACCACCGAGCACCATCTCTGCCAAGCGTTTCGAGCCCGGCCCCGGCAACAGGCAAAGCCGAGGACTCGGGGCCTTCCCCTCCAGAGATTGTGGATCGCACAGTAGCAGCGGAAGCGAAACAGGTATTTCAGAAGTTTCACCAGATGTTCCTCCGTGCTTCTCACATCCGTCTCCATCACATCAGGATTGTGCACGGCATCCTACTTAACAAATAACAGATATTCATTCCGGAGTGGCCACTGCGTGCTGCGTTGCGCCGCCATCTTCTCTTCTCGGATTCAGTTTTAGTCTTCAGTTTCTCACGCCCAACTGAAAGTAAAATTCAATTATATTATCAAAAATTTCTTTGGCTCTCCTGTTGGGTCCATGGAAGGCCATCACAAGGAGGAAGGGGTCGGGACTGTAAGTATTTAAATTTGGGGTTCAGCTGAAAATGCCACTACAATTAACTCCAATTGAGTGAAAATATTGCAAGTCAAGAACACAGCGCAGGCAAAAAGGACACAGATGATGTAAATTTGCGTAGTTGGCAGAAGGTTCAGTCATCACTTAAGGACCTTGGGCTTCTTGTTTAGACCCTTTTGTCTGGTGTCTTCCTAAATTCTTTCTTCTCATCTTCCTGTCTTCAAAAAATGTTTTTATTCATATACCTTATTTAGGGTGAGGTGAAATTTTGTCAACATTAAGCAACTCCATTTTCTCCCAGAGTAATTTCATTGTAAGGAGGAAAGTACAGAAGGCAAGCTTTTTCTGACTTCATTTCCAAGTCTTGGAAGCTCGGCTTTTTCTTGATATCCTGTGCAAACGTAGTATCCAGGCCATGGGCATCAATGAGTTTTTACCACAGACGTGTGAAGACTAAGAAACTTGAAAGTCAGCCCCAGTCAAGGCATTCCTGATGAATGAACTTCCGACTTACTATTTCATTTGTCATGTCAGGAAAAATCCATGTAGACCAACCTACCATGCAGGACCTTGTCAAATACCTTACTAAAGTCTGTTTAGACAGCTTTGGAGTGGATGTTTTCTACATGAACTTTAGTAAGGCATTTGACAAGGTCCCACATGGGAGGCTGGTCAAAAAGGTTCAGTTGCTTGGCGTTCAAGATGAGGTAGTAAATTGAATTAGACATTGGCTTTAAGGGTGAAGCCATAGAGTGGTAGTAGATGGTTGCCTCACTAACTAGTCGAGCGTCGCAGGGATCGGTGCTGGGTCTGTTGTTGTGTGTCATCTATATCAATGATCTGGATGATAATGGTGTTAACTGGATCAGCAAACTTGTGGAGGACACCAAGATTGGGAGTGTAGTGGACAGTGAGGAAGACTATCAGAGTTTGCAGGGGGATCTGGATCAGCTGGAAAAATGGGATGAAAAATGGCAGATGGAATTTAAGGTGTTGCACGTTGGTAGGACCAACCAGGGTCAGTTTTACACGGTAGGGCACTGAGGAGTGTGGTGGAATAAAGGGATCTGGGAATACAGGTCCATAATTGATTGAAAGTGGTGACACAGGGCATAAAGAAAGCTTTTGGCACATTAGCCTTCATAAGTCAAAGTATTAAGTACAGGAGATGGGATGTTATGTTGAAGTCGTATAAGACATTGGTGAGGGCTAATTTGGAGAATTGTGTGCAGATTTGATTACTGACCCACAGGAAAGATGTAAATAAAGTTGAAAGAGTACAGAGAAAATCTACAAGGATATTGCCGGGTCTGGAAGACCTGAGTTATAAGGAAAGATTGAATAGGTTTGGACTTTATTATTTGGAAATTAGAAGGTTGAGGGGAGATTTAGAGGGTTTCAAAGTAGGGATTAGAAATTCAAAGTAGTTGATGAATGGATAAAGTGAACTGAAATCCTCCCATAGGCAGAAAGCTGCATGATGTTTAAACAGCTTTTGGGTGTGCACCTGAAGATTGATAGCTCATGGGCCAAATAAGACAGAGGATGGGGTGAAGATACATCTCTACCAAAGGAGGGACAGGGTACCCCATCCCTCCACTAGCCTTCAGGTCACCCCTGAACAAGATGTAGCACCTGCTTAACCCCCCTGATCAAAGTCACGTGAAGCCATGAGAGCAGGTGGTGAACGGCCAAACGAGCAGCCGGTGCAGATCACAAGTCCTGGTTATGGGACCGCTGATGCCAGGCAATCTCTGAAGAGCATTAATAATAACTGAGGCCACCATCCAGGAGAAACCACTTCTGTATAAAAGTTTGTCAAGAACAATTATGGTCAAAACTATGATCGCTCCCGTCATACGACAAGGCACAAAATAATGATGACTTGAAGCATAATGACCTTCAGAATCACAGATGTGGTGCTTTAAGGTGGGATTAGTCTGGGTTATTTCTGACAAGCACAGCCACTATTGCTAAGTAGCTTCCTGTTATTTACACCTTGCTCCACAGGGTAACATTGCTGTCTTGTGTTTTCTAGACTACCTGTACAATCTGGAGCTTCCATGAAGAAGTATGGATCCCGTAGATGCTTTCTTCTTCTGTACAGTCTGCTCGCTATCCTCGTTCTCCTTCTGCTCCTTGCCGTGATGGCTGCCTTCTTCCTTCTCCTCTGCATAATGCAAGAATTCAACTGGCACCAGAAAACCAACTTCCTGCCTTTTCACTTAACGTTGACCTATGTTAATGGCCCACCGTCAATGTAATCAGTGCATTTGCAAGCTCGGCTTTCGGACCTTTGGACTGCGCAGAGCAGAGTCTAGGGCGAGTAAAGAACCTGTTACTGTCAAACATGGCCGCTGTGCCAGGATATGGACACTCGTTGGGTGCATGTCCATTTAGCCTCCCCAAGTAATGGGGTTCAGGGTCATGGGCACCTCTTTCCCAAGACAAAGGCTCCTGCCCCAACTGAGGGTGCTATCTGATTCCAGTAACACAGGTTCTGCTCTGTAGGGTCTAGTAGATCTCTATTTTGAGGGCCAATGCACAGTGAGACCACATGCATTCCAATATGAGATCTAACTGTGTTTGGGCAATGGATACTAAGAGCCCAATGTGAGAGAGCAATGTGTGGAAGTGTGGGACTACTACAATGGGAGCAAGTGTGTGTGAAACCCTAAGTCCTCAAGAACAACATTTGGTGGCGGGGGTGGGAATGGTATGTGGCTTAAGTACAGGGTCAGAGATTGAGCTCAAAAGTTGGGTAACCACTGGACCAGGGATTGCAAGCAATAGGTGAACAAAACTCAGCAAATCAAACAATAAAAAAGTTTTTTATAAATACATTTTCCTTCTTTAAACTCAATACTATATTTAGGAGGGATGAATAATGGCTGGATATGGGTTTAATCACAAAAATAAGCATTTTAATCACATATTCTGTCCAGTAGCTGTCAGCATCCTGGTGTTAAATTGCAGGAAATGTCTTTGTCTGGATTTGTGTATTCCTGTCAGTGTAGCAGTAGACATAAAAGGATATAAAGCCACTTTATTGTACAAAATTCTTTGGGCTTGTTTGGGGAAATTTGGGCAAATTAGGCTGATGAAAACTATCACTGCCAGAACTCCAGGCCAAGTTTAGCTTCCCCAGGTAATGGGGTTTTGGAATATGGACACCTGTTTCCCAAGATATGGGCTCCTCCCTCCACTGAGGATGCTATCTGATTCCAATGATGAGGCTCTGTTCTATAGGGTCTGGATATTAGGTACTCAGTGGCCACGAGGCTAAGTACACTTGTACACCTGCCTGTTAATGCAAATATCCAATCAACCAATCACGTGGCAGCAACATAATGCATTAACGCATGCAGACATGGTCAAGAGGTTCATTTGTTGTTCAGACCAAACATCAGAATGGAGAAGAAATGCGATCTAAGTGACTTTGACTGTGGAATGATTGCTGGTGCCAGATGGGGTTGTTTGAGTATCTCAGAAGCTGCGACTGTCTTGAGATTTTCACGCACAATAGTCTCAAGAGTTTAGAGAATGGTGCGAAAAACAAAAGTAACGGCCACTGAGCAGCAGTCTTGCTAATGAGAGAGGTCAGAGGAGAATGACCAGACTGGTTCAAGCTGACAGAAAGGCGACAGTAACTCAAATAACCACACTTTACAAGAGCGGTGTTGCAAAGAGCATCTCCGAATGCACAACATATCAAACTTTGACGTGAAGTGGATGAGCTATGTAGCAGAAGACCACAAGCATACACTCAGTGGCTACTTTATTACGTAAAAGAGGTCATCAGTTATGAAACAAATTTTTTTTTTTTTTTATTTCAAAATATACTTTATTCAAAAATAAATATATACAATAAACCATTCAATAACTTTTCATCCTTTACATACGTTTCCATTATACTCAGTAAAATACCCGTGTTTATAGCCACCCACGTGGCACTCCAGTAGTTCAGCTTAGCATCTCATTGTTGAGGGGTATACTCCCTGCCCACCGACCCCTCCCACTCCCACGGGTGGAGAAACCTATACTGTGGTCCTTCCCCACCGGGCCCTTGCGGTGGCTGCACCGAGTTTCAGTGCGTCCCTCAGCACGTACTCCTGCAGCCGAGAGTGTGCCAGTCGACAGCATTCTCCCACGGACATCTCCATGTGCTGGTAGATCATCAAGTTTCGGGCTGACCAAATAGCGTCTTTCACCGAGTTGATGATCAGTTATGAAACAAATGCACCAACAACTTGTATGCATGGTAGATCTGACTGCATCAAAAGATGTTAAGCTGGAGGTCTTAGTTCTTAGCAACACACATAAAAGTTGCTGGTGAATGCAGCAGGCCAGGCAGCATCTCTAGGAAGAGGCACAGTCGACGTTTCAGGCCGAGACCCTTCGTCAGGACTAACTGAAAGAAGAGCTAGCAAGAGATTTGAGAGGGAGGGGTGATCCGAAATGATGGGAGAAGACAGGAGGTGGAGGGATGGAGCCAAGAGCTGGACAGTTGATTGGCAAAAGGGATATGAGAGGATCATGGGACAGGAGGCTTAGGGAGAAAGAAAGCGGGAGGGGGGGAAAACCCAGAGGATGGACAAGGGGTATAGTGAGGGAGACAGAGGGAGAAAAAGGAGAGAGAGAAAAAGAATGTGTGTATATAAATAAATAATAGATGGGGTATGAGGGGGAGGTGGGGCATTAGTGGAAGTTTGAGAAGTCAATGTTCATGCCATCAGGTTGGAAGCTACCCAGACAGAATATAAGGTGTTGTTCCTCCAACCTGAGTGTGGCTTCATCTTTACAGTAGAGGAGGCCGTGGATAGACATATCAGAATGGGAACGGGACGTGGAATTAAAATGTGTGGCCACTGGGAGATTCTGCTTTCTCTAGCGGACAGAGCGTAGGTGTTCAGTGAAATGATCTTCCAGTCTGCGTCGGGTCTTACCAATATATAGAAGGCCACATCGGGAGCACCGGACGCAGTATATCACCCCAGCCGACTGACAGGTGAAGTGTCGCCTCACCTGGAAGGACTGTCTGGGGCCCTGAATGGCCCTTGATAGCATGAACATTGACTTCTCAAACTTCCGCTAATGCCCCACCTCCCCCTCGTACCCCATCCGTTATTTATTTATATAAACACATTCTTTTTCTCTCTCTCCTTTTTCTCCCTCTGTCCCTCTGACTATACCCCTTGCCCATCCTCTGGGTTCCCTCACTCCCCTTTTCTTTCTCCCTAGGCTTCCTGTCCCATGATCCTCTGATATCCCTTTTGCCAATCACCTGTCCAGCTCTTGGCTCCATCCCTCCCCCTCCTGTCTTCTCCTATCATTTTGGATCTCCCCCTCCCCCTCCCACTTTCAAATCTCTTACTAGCTCTTCGTATGATAACCCTTTCATTCCTGGAATCATCCTTATGAACTTCCTCTGGACCCTCTCCAATGCCAGCACTCCTTTTCTAAGATGAGGGGTCCAAAACTGTTCACAATACTCAAGGTGAGGCCTCATCAGTGCCTTATAAAGCCTCAGCATCGCATCCCTCCTGTTGTATTCTTGACTTCTTGAAATGAATGCTGGCATGACATTTGCCTTCCTCACCACCTACTCAACCTGCAAGTTAACCTTCAGGGCGTTCTGCACAAGGACTCAAAGTCTCTTTGCATCTCAGATTCCTGGATTTTCTCCCCCTTCAGATAATAGTCCGTACATTTATTTCGACCACCAAAGTGCATGACCAGGCTTCAATTATACCAGTGCCTAAGAAGAACATGGTAACTTGCCTCAATGACAAACACCCAGTAGCACTCGCATCCATAGTGATGTAATGCTTTGAGAGGGTGGTGATGAAACATATCTTGGATTCACTCAAGTTTGGTTACAGTCACAACAACTCAACAGCAGATGCCATCTCATTGGCTCTTCACTCAATCATGAAACCTCTAGATACTCGTCATTGACTACAGCTTGGCATTCGATACGATCATCCCCTCAAAACAAATCAATGAGCTTCAAGGCCTTGGTCCAAATGCCTCCTCATGCAACTAGATCCTCGATTTCCTCTCTTGCAGATCCCAGTCAGTTCGGATTAGCCACAGCATCTCCTCCACAATCTCCCTCAGCACAGATCCACTACAGGTACGTGTGCTTAGCCCCCTGCTCTGCTCGCCTTATAGTTATGACTGTGAGGCTAAGCACAGCTCCAATGCCATATTTAAGTTTGCCACAACACCACTGTTGTCCGAATCAAAGATTGTGATGAATCAGCATATAGGAGGGAGATTGAAAACATGGCTGAGTGGTGCTCCAACAACAAACTCTCACTCAAAGTCAGCAAGACCAAGGAGATGATTATTGATGTCAGGAGGAGGAAAATTGGAGGTCGATGAGCCAATCCTCATGGGTGGGGGGGGGGGGTCTGCAATTTTAAATTATTTGGTGTCATCATTTCAGAGGATGTCCTAGGTCCAGCACGTAGGTGCCATTACAAACACAGTATGGCAGCACCTTTACTTTCTTAGAAGTTTGCAAAGATTCAGTATGTCATCTAAAACTTTGACAAACTTCTATAGATATATGGCGGAGAGTATATTAACTGGTTGCATCGTGGCCAATGCCTTGTACAGAAAAGCCCACAAAAAGTAGTGTATAAGGCCTAGTCTATCACGGGTAAAACCTATACCGAGCACATCTATATGGAGCACTGTCGCAGAAAACAACATCCATCATCAGGAACCCCACGTTCAAGGCTATGCTTTATTCTCACTGCTGCCATGAAGGTACAGGAGCCTCAGGACCCACACCATCAGGTTAAGGAACAGTTATTACCCTTTAGCCATCAGGCTCTTGAACCAGAGGAGGTAACTTCATTCACCTCAGCACAAACTGTTCCCCAATCTTTGGACACACTGTCAATAACTCTTCATCTTGATATTACTTATTTATTGTTAATTTTTTTTCTTTCCTTTTGTACTTACACAATTTGATAGGTTTTTTTTTGCTCATTGGTTGTTATCCGTCATGTTGGGAGCAGTTTGTCATTGATTCTATTTTGTTGTTTGTAATTACTGTAATTACCTGCAAGAAAATAAATCTTTGGGTTGTATATGGTGACATGTATGTACTTGGTTAATAAATTTACTTCGAACTTTCGAGTCTCAGCAAAAGAAGGAGAAGATAAATGGGCTAAAATTTGAAAGTGGTTTGAGAAAGGCTGGATGCATTACAGTTAGATAAATTATCTGGTCTTGATCTCTCTTAGAAATGTTCCCTCTTTCCATTCTTAACAAGATTTGATACTTGTACGAGCCTGCCTTAATCTTTTTGGTCTTCAACTGGTTTCCATACAGTTTGCCACACATCACAACTTTGCGTCTTGTGTATGTTTAGAAATTGAGCTCTTCTGCTTATGGCATTGTATCAAACCGTGGGGACACCTCTCTAGTTTGAAAAACAACATTTCACTAATTTTCTATCCCTGCTATTCCATGGTCCTCCATCTTGATGCTAAAGCTATATCATGGACTACATAACTCGGTGGTCACTTTAGTAGGTACAGGAGTAGAACCCAGTGTGGTCTTTTGCCCACCCACTTCAAGGTTCAACGTGTTGTGCATTCAGGGATGCTTTTCTGCACACCAATGTTGTAACGTGTGGTTATTTCAGTGAGGGTCACCTTCCTTCTCAGCTTGAACCAGTCTGGCCATTGTCCTCTGATCTCTCTAATTAACAAGGCATTTTTGTCAGCACAACTACCGCTCACTGGATGTTTTCTCGTTTTTCACACGCTCCAGTTGCTCTGCAAACTCCAGAGACTGTTGGGCGTGAAAATCCCAGATCAGCAGCTTTTGAGATGCACAACCCACTGTTCTGGCACCAACAATCATTCAATGTGCAAAGTCACTTAGATCACATTTCTTTTCCATTCTGGTACTTGGTCCAAACGACACTGAACCCCTTGACCATGTCTGGCAAGCTTTTATGCATTGAATTACTGCTACATGATTGGTTGATTGCATATTTGCATTAATGGGCAGATGTACATTACTGTGCAAAAGTCATAAGCACCCTTGGTTTTTTTTATGTGGTTTCAGATGGTATGACCTCCACAAAACCCTGATCTCAACATTATCAAAGCTGGGATTACCTGGAGAGGCAGGTGCAAGCACGACAGCCGAAGTCTGCAGAACTGTGGCAAGTTCTCCAAGATGCTTGGAGCATCCGACCAGCCAATTTTCTTATAAAACTGCACGACAGTGTACCAAAGAGAATTTACGCAGTTTTAAAAGCAAAGGGTTGTCACACCAAATACTGATTTGATTTGGTGCCTTTTACTGTTTACTGCTCTCTATAGTAAATGTTTTGATTTAGAAACTTTTCATTTCATTGTTTTTGAAAGCATTTGCACTTTACAGTATGTTTACAACTTTTGCACAGACTGTACCTAATAAAGTGGCCACTGAGCATATATACAAAGAAACTACTGCTTTTGATGAACTGAGGAACTGGGGACACAGAACAATGGTAAAGATTATAAAAATCAAAAGTGATATGAAGTTTTTTTATTAACTTGAATTTGCTTTGGGAAATTCACTCATGCACATCACAAACACTTACCTCATTGACTCAATCAAATAGGTCTTCCCCATTCAGTCCATTCTTAGGCAAATTCTAGAATAATTCTGCTTAATATTCCTTCCTGCACAACTGCTCTGCAATTATTAGGTTGAATGTGCTGACATTGGAGAGTGCATGACAGTGATAACAGGAATTAAGGGTTAATGTTTGAGAGCGTTTGATGGCTCTGGGCACAGGCTCAGAATACAAGGATGTCCCTTTAGAACAGAGATGAAGAGGAATTTCTTAGTGGAGGGTGGTGAATCTGGAATTCTTTGCCACAGAGAGCCTTGGAGGCCAAGTCATTGGGAATATTTAAAGCAGAGGTTTTCGATTAGTAAGGTCATCAACAGTTACATGGAGAAAAGGATTGAGAGAGATTATAAATCAGCCATGATGGAATAGCAGTGCACACTCGATGGGCTGAATGGCCTAATTCTGCTCCTATGTCTTGTGGTCATATTGCTGTGCCTTTTTTTTTTAACAAGAATGTAACATTGGTTTTTCAGTCCTCTTCAGATAGTTGGAACATTTTGTCCAGGCTCTTTGCAATGACTCTTCCTGTCCAAATATAACAATCTGCTTCTTCTGGCCTGAGGCTTGCTGGTACGTGAAACCCTGAGAGATCTCAACAACACAAGTATCTCTGGATACCCCAGCGAGAGCCATTGCCTAAGCATCTGCACCCCAGTGTGACTCAAAATCTGCACAGCGTACTTTACAGCGTTTGTGTTTGGGCATATTCTGAACTTAGGGTGTATAGGAAAATATTAACTTCAGCAACTATCTTCAGCCACCAATTTTTAGACCTGAACGTGGACTGTAAATTAAATCTAAAATGCAGCTCTGGACAATAGGTTCCTAGAGCTGTGAACAGCAGTTAATTAGGGGATAAAAACAGACAATGTTGATTAACATTGTCTGTAGTGCGGGTGCAACGAAGGGTGTGAAAGTTGCATGTAATTCAAAGGAAGCATTGTAGATTCATTGTAAATGTAGAATTGTCCTTTGCATGCAAAATGTCATGTGATGTTGGGTTGAGCAGGCCTCTTCCTCAGAAAGGGTCTCAATCTGATACCGGCTGCTTGTTTTTGTTAAATAAACCTCTTCTGTATCTACTAGCTTCAGACTCTCTCCGTTGACTTTGTTCTCACAAGCTGTAAGATTGGGGTTCAATTCCTACCACTCTTTTGTCAGGAGTTTGTACATTCTCCCTATGACTGTGTGGGTTTCCCCAGGTGCTCTGGTTTCTCCAGGTGCTCTGGTTTCCTCCCACATGATGTACATATGACAAATCAAGCTAATCTTTACATCCTGACACACATGCTTCTGCATTTGTAAGACCCGAACCCCACTGAACCTTGTACTCCAATTAAAACTATATTAGGAGCATTACACACAAAACGCTGAAAGAACTCGTCAGGACTGGAGAAAAAAAGCTGAGAAGATTTAAAAGGCGGGAGAGGGGAGAGAGAAACACAAGGTGATAGTGAAACCTGAAGGGGTGGGGATGAAGTAAAGAGCTGGGAAGTTGATTGGTGAAAGGCAGAAGGCCACGAAAGAGGGGAGGAGCACCACAGGAAGGCGATGGACGGGCAAGGAAATAAGGTGAGAGAGAGAAAAGGAGGTGGGAATTGGTGAAGGAGAGGGGGTTGGATGGAGAGCATTACCAGAAGTTCATGAAATCAATGCTCATGCCATCAGGTTGGAGGCTACCCAAACGGAATATAAGGCGTTATCCTCCAACCTAAGTGTGGCCTCATCATGACAGTGGAGGAGGCCATGGATAGATATATCGGAATGGGAATGAGAAGTGGAATTAAAATGGGTTGCCACTGGGAGATCCCGCTTTTTCTGGCAGATGGAGTGTAGGTGCTTGGCGATGCAGTCTCCCAACGCACGCCGGGTTTCACCGATATACTGGATGGCACACCAAGAGCACCAAACACAGACTCCACAGACTCACAGGTGAAGTGTCACTTTGCTTGGAAGGATTGTTTAGAGGCCAGAATGGTCGTGAGGGAGGTGGTGTAGAGGCAGGTGTAGCACTTGTTTCGCTTGCAAGGGTAAGTGCCAGGAGGGAGATCAGTGGGAAGGGACGAATGGACAAAGGAGTCGTGTAGGCGGCGATCCCTGCAGAAAGTGGGGAGGGGGAGGCAAAGTTGTGCTTGGTGGTGGGTTCCCGTTGGAGCTGGTATTAGAGTACTCCACTTGACTACTCGAGCATGCCCAACCATTCAATATGATTACATCTGTTCTGGCCCAGGCTTCGTCTTCTCAGTCAGTATCAGAGGAATCTGTATTCCAGTAAGAGTTAGTGCCTGTGAAACCTGCATCCCAGAAGGAATAAATGCCTACATGATTCATTACCCCTTGTGACAAGTCAGAATCTGTGGACTTACGGCTCAGTGTGAACCAGGGTCTCTGGGACCTATATCATAGTGAGAGTCTTTATCTTTACGCTGTTTATTACCCCAGTTAGAACCATTGTCTATGCCGAGCATTACCCAAGCAAGAATCAGAATCTGTGTCCACGGGAAGGTCATGAAAATGATTCCAGGATTGAACGGCTTCATATGAAGGGCTTTTGATAGCTCTGGGCCTGTATTCACTAGAATTCAGAAGAATTAGGGGTGACCAGATTGAATCCTATCAAATATTGAATGGTCTGTAGAGTGGATGTGGAGAGGATGTTTCCTGTGGTGGCCAGTGCGATCATGTTTGCTGTTGTGTGCTGGGGCAGCAGGCTGAGGGTAGCAGACACCAACAGAATCAACAAACTCATCCGTAAGGCCAGTGATGTTGTGGGGATGGAACTGGACTCTCTCACGGTGGTGTCTGAAAAGAGGATGCTGTCCAAGTTGCATGCCATCTTGGTCAATATCTCCCATCCACTACATAATGTACTGGTTGGGCACAGGAGTACATTCAGCCAGAGGCTCATTCCACCGAGATGCAACACAGAGCTTCATAGGAAGTCATTCCTGCCTGCGGCCATCAAACTTTACAACTCCTCCCTTGGAGGGTCAGACACCCTGAGCCAATAGGCTGGTCCTGGACTTATTTCCTGGCATAATTTACATATTACTATTTAATTATTTATGGTTTTATTCCTATTTAATTATTTATGGTGCAACTGTAACGAAAACCAATTTCCCCCGGGATCAATAAAGTATGATTAAGGCTAAGAGTCAAGGACTAGAGGTCATTACCTCAGGATAGAGGAACGTCCTTTTAGAACGGGGATGAGGAGGAATTTCTTTAGCCAGGGAGTGGTGAATCTGTGGAATTTGTTGCCACAGGCAGCTGTAGAGTCCAAGTGATTAGGTATATTTAAGGCAGAGGTTGATAGATTCTTGACTGGCAAGGGTATGAAGGGATACGGGGAGAAGGCAGGAGATTGGGGCTGAGAAGAAAATAGGACCGGCCCTGATGAAATGACGAAGCAGACTCGATCGGCCAAATAGTCTAATCCTGCTCCTCAATCTTATGGCCTATTGTCTTATTGAACCCGTACCTCGGTGCAAGCCAGGGTTTATAGGTCCTGTACCCCAACTACAACATATGTCCATGAGATACAATACGGAATTGTCCATGGCACCTGTATGGGAGTCGGCGTGCATGAAACCCAACCCAAGTACATCAGCATTTGCGGACCATGTATCAATTGAGACCAGTGCTTTCAGGAGACTAAGAGCAAATCCTAGAAAAAGCATGCCAGCAGAATCATGATGGGTTTTATTGCAGCATGCAGAAATGTTTCATTAAGACATGGAACTGAGAGAAACCTTGGACAACAATTGGGCACAAGTCCAAGATCCAAACATACATAATATCCCATTTTTAATCACATCTTATGTTGTCTGCAGAGGGAGCTCCAACTCAAATATCAAATGATGTGCACCCTCAATTCCACTCTGGAACAAATTGGGTGCATTATGTAAAGAAATAAAATGGTATTATGTGTGACCTAGTCACATGCCCATAACTATCTTGTAAGAGTAACCAGTCAGGTAAAAGCAGAGTGAATTTTCAGAACAGAGACTGGTTAGCGGGGAATGGGAGGTTTTAGGAAATGAGTTAGCATAAATAATAGGTTTTCTGTCGTTCTCCTGGCTTGATCCACAGTGTGCGATGATTACGTACCTGTCAATATCAGTGCATGCACTGGAAGTGTGGACACCACACAGAAAGAATCATTCATACAGAGGAGCATTGTAAAGAAAAAGCTATTTCTGACAAGTAGTACAAAAAAAAACACAGCTCTTGTTAAATGTCTGTTTTCTTTTGTCCATTTCTGGAACGCTTCAAATGGATTACAGATTGGTCTCTACTTTTCTTTCCTGAGCTTCAAGTGGTCCCACAGTGTGGCCGGGGCAATGTCAGGAGATCGTGGCTCCCCATTTTCATCAAACCTCAAACGCAGGGTGTTCCTGATCACCAGCTTTTCCACAAGAACAGAAGCGCAGAACCAGGGGACCGCATACTCCAGTGTAACCAACCCCATGAAGTCATAGTCGAACTGGGAGTAATCCCAGGGACAGGCGTTGAACTGGCGCAGGATGTATCCCGTTGAGAATTCCCAGATGTAGGTCCAGAGGGTATAGATGAGGCATCTCACTAAACCGGGGCATCGGTCTTTGAGAGACAGGTACATTCGCTCCACCACCATGATGCACGTGCCATAGATGAACAGAGCCCACACACTGGTAACTCCTGGGAACTTCCAGTTAAAATTGATGACAAACTCCCAAGCAGCTGTAAACATCACCTCACAGAAGTACCCATGGATGGCATACAGGTACCAGCGGGAGAGGGCACCAAGGGGTTCCAGCGCTCCCACCATTCTTCTACTTTCTTTACGTTGCATATGGACCTGAACAAACAAAGATCAAAGCTACTTCTGAAAGAATTCTTTTAAGTTTCAGACCCACATTGTCTCTCTCCCAACAACCCAATGCCCAAAATCCAGTTACACAACCAGCTCTCAGCCCATACCCAAACCCCCAATCTCCAAAACCCACTGAGGGGTGGTGGTCACACCTGATCTTCCAAACCCAGAATGATGAACAAACAGAGAATGTCCCCCCACCCAGTCAAACCAAAAGGAGTCCCTACCCTTCCTTTTAAAACCTTAAGGACCCCTGCCCCACCCTAAACACAGAGAGAACTACCCTCAGCCCCCAATTCAACAGACCCAACTACAAAACCCATCTAACATAGACAAGTTTTTCACTTAGAGGATAGTGGGTATTTGGAACGATCTGTCAGAGGAGGTGGTATAATTACGGTGGCTAAAAGTCATTTGAAGAGATATGTGGATGGAAAAGATTTAGGGGAATATAGACCAAGTGCAGGCACATAGATGAGCATCTTGGTGAAGATGGGCAAGTTGGGTCAAAGGATCTGTTTCTGTGCTATATAACCCCAAACCCAGAGAGGGTCTCACACCTCCCCCACACATGCAAGCTCAAGAAAGGGCCACGTCCAACAATGAATAGACACTTTCCCCATCATCCAACATCAGATGCCCAAATCTTGAACCAGATGCCAACATAAATTGCTCAACATCAGACTGAGCCACGTATCATCATTCAACATTGGAGGAGCCAATAACAAAGCCAAGGGAATAAAATGTAGACAAACACCAATATATTTGCTATGGGATCTGTGGCCTGTTCCAGGGAGCCAGCAAATGGTCATGGTCACTCAGGAATCGGAGATGATTGGTAAATCTACACTTGTCTGAATGTCTGATTCTGGAGGCTGGCATTCTTTGGTAATGGGGTTAAGTGATTGCTTGGAGAAAGAGTTCCTCATCCTGGGTCAGTTCCACTCTCCTTCTTCCACAAACCTATTCCACTACAGCATCAGGCTGTTGGGCCCGTGGAAGGGCATACACCTTGAAAAACCAGGGGACACCATGACAAACAATTAGCAGCTTGCTCTTCCACTCTTTGATTTCAATACCTCCATGGTGGAGGGTAACCTTGTGTGTCTCTTTGTGTCATTTCTTTTGAGCTTCAGGAAATGGGGGGGTTGGGTGGTCTGAAGGAGGAGAACTATGTGAGGGTGACAATGTGGCCTATACGTTGGAGTTTATTAAACATAAGAAATAGGAGCAGGAGTCAGCCATCTGGCCCATCAAGCCTGCTCCGTCATTCTTTAAGGTCATGGCTGATTTGACCACGGACTCATCTCCCCCTACCTGGCTTTCCCCCGCAACCCTTAATTCCTCTACTATCCAAAAATCTATCCAATCTTGTCTTAAGTATACTTAATGAGGTAGCCTCCACGTCTTCATGGGGCAAAGAATTCCACAGATATTCCTCATCGGCAAAGCGGTGGATTATTGGTGGAAGGGTTTTAAAGGTGAATGGTCCAACTTTCACCGCAGGAGAGGATGCTAGACAGTGTGATTACGCTATAAACTTGAAGAAAGCAGCATTGGCACAATTGTACCGTATTGGACTTCTTCATTGCTAGTGGCCACAGATACCAGAACCATGTGGATGACATAAGGCATGTTAGAACATAGAACAGTCCCACACAGTACAGGCCCTTCAGCCCACAATGTTGTGCTGACCTTTTAACCTACTCCAAGATCAATCTAACCCTTCCTTGCCACATAGCCCTCCATATTTCTATCATCCATGTGCCTACCTGAGAGTTTCTTTAAATCCCCCAATGTATCTGCCTCCACCACCACCCCTGGAAACACTTTGCAAAAGATGGTAGAATCGTGGACATTGCTTCCAAAGACAGTGACTAATATTTGATTATTGATCATTAATTTTGCATTAGAACAACATAGTACAGGTCCTTTGGCCGGCAATGTTGGGCTGACCTATATAAACATAGACCATGATCAAACCCTTCTCTCCTACTCAGCCACAACCCTCTATTTTTCTTTCATCCATATACCTATCTAAGAGTCTCTCATATGTTCCAAATGTATCTGCTCTATCACCATTGTTTTCTGTGTCAATAAAACTACCTTTGTCATATCCCACCGTGCTTCTTCAAATCACCTTAAACTTATTCCCTCTCTTATTAGCCATTTCTACCCTGGAGAGAAAAATTGCTGACAGTCCGCTCTATCTCTACTTCTTATCACCTATACACTTCTATCGATTCGATGCTGTCTAAGTTGCATGCCATTTTGATCAATGTCTCCCATCCACTACATATAACCATACAACCATATAACAATTACAGCATGAAAACAGGCCATCTCGGCCCTTCTAGCCCATGCCAAACTCTTACTCTCACCTGGTCCCACCGACCTGCACTCAGCCCATAACTCTCCATTCCTTTCCTGTCCATATATCTATCCAATTGAACTTTAAATGACAACATCGAACCTGCCTCGACCACTTCTGCTGGAAGCTCGTTCCACACAGCCACCACCCTCCGAGTAAAGAAGTTCCCCCCTCATGTTACACCTAAATTTTGCCCTTTAACTCTCCACTCATGTCCTCTAGTTTGAATCTCCCCCACTCTCAATGGAAAAAAGCCTATCCATGTCAACTCTATCTATCCTCCTCATAATTTTAAAGAGGATGCTGTCTAAGTTGCATGCCATCTTGGACAATGTCTCCCATCCACTACATAATGTACTGGTTGGGCACAGGAGGACATTCAGCCAGAGACTCATTCCACCGAGATGCAGCACAGAGCGTCATAGGAAGTCAGTCCTGCCTATGGCCATCAAACTTCAGACACCCTGAGCCGATAGGCTGGTCCTGGATTTATTTCATAATTTCCTGGCATAATTTACATATTACTATTTAACTATTTATGGTTCTATTACTATTTATTATTTATGGTGCAACTGTAATGAAAACAAATTTCCCCCGGGATCACTAAAGTATGACTATGACTATCAGTGGAGGAACTTCGTCTTGAGAATGTTCTCATGTGAAAAATTAAAGAAATAACACGTTGCTGGCAGGTCCTACACTGTCTGAGCCTTCATACAATTATCAGTAAACCCAACATTAGAGATGTCCTTAATGATGACTTCAGTTTGGGAAAATAAGAATCAGGAATAGGTCAGCTGGTCCAACCAGATTTCTCCAATTTAATAAGAATACGGTTGATCCAACCTTGGCTGTCACACTCTTTTCCCTGCACCTCAACTCTGCTGTGATTCAACTGTCTATCAGTGTCTGCTGGGACATGTTAAATGACTCTGCTTCCACAGCTGTCCGGGTAGAGAACGTCAAAGAGTCAAAATCTTCTAAGAGAAGAAATTCCTCTTCTTTTGATTTTAAATCAATGACTTCTTACTCTGAAGTTATATCTCCTTGCTTTCTTTATCTACTTTGCAAATGAGTTTTTTAATCTATTCCAAGATCAATCTAACCCTTCCCTCCTATATAGCCCTCATTTTTTCTTTCATCTGTGTTTATCTAAGTGTCTCTTAGATGTGCTTAATACATCTGTCTCATTCTGTGTTATAAAACCTACCTCTCCCTTCCACCAACAAGCCCAACTTTAAATTCGACCCCACCCCACTCTTAGTATCTACCTTGTCAATGCCCCTCAGAATCTTGTGCGTTGAAACATAATAAACTCTCTATTTTCTGAACTGCCCATCCTACTAAATTTGCTTTTTTTTGATGTCATGTCATATTTCTGGTGCACGAATCAACCCAGTGAACAAATCTTTTTGAAGTTAATTGAGAATATAAAGAGCAGGGTAAATCATTGGAAACATATCTGATCTCCACAAGGCATTTGGCAAAGTGGCAGTAAGAGGGTCTTAGTCAAGCATTTACGGAGTTAGGTTTTCTTTAGCATGGAGGGATAGCTGGTTACCTGTCAGAAACAAGAGTTTCAGGATAAATGGCCCATTTTCGGACTGGTAAGGTGCAACCAAGGAGATCCATGGAAGTTCTCAACTGTCTCTTCATCTTGGTAGGCAGTCCCTGAAGAGCGAGGATGACTTGCTACCACATCGGTTTTGAAGGGTCTGAGGCGGCTGATGGGGCCAGTGACCGGTGGAGAACCTGGGCTGGAGGTTTGTGGGGTGGTGCCCTCTTTCCTTTCAAGGGAGTCTGACGAGCTCCCAGTACGTGGAAGGGATCTCAGTTTCATTCCTAATGTTCATATGGGCCAGAGGTTCCCTGGATTGGAGATAGTGCAATTTGTTTTTTTCAAAGAGACATGGGGAACATCCTTAAATCTTCCCCTTTCTCCACCTGACCTGTCAACAAGGCATTTAGTTCTCACTTCTGGTGTCAGGCGTGGAGACAACGTGGCCTGCACTATGCAATTGACTGAGTGGATCTGAGGCCTCACACCAGGGCTATTGATCTGGGAGAGGCCACTGACGATGGTTTGATGAAACTTCAAATGGACCTAGGAGTATTTTGCAGAACCACATATACTAATGACAGATAAATGGAATGAACTTACAGCTAGATTTGCTGTGGATGCAGAGGTAACTGGAAAAACAAGTTCTAAGGAGGATACATAGAGCATGCAAAGAGTACAGAAAAACAGGAAAACAGTGTAATGGCTAAATGGAAAGAATCTCCAGAACGTATCTGTCCAGAGGACTCTATATTCACCTGCATCAAATTCAGAGGTACAGCTAGTGATGAAGAATTCAGAAAGAATGTTTGCTTTGTTGCACATGTGAAGGAATACAAAAGAAGAGAATTCTTGCTTCAACACACAGCGTGTTGCTGGCACTACTCCCATACGGCCATTTTCCCTTTAGTTAATGAAGGATATTCTTGCCACGTTGGCAACGCAGGCAAGTTTGGGTCTTGGGATGCAAGCATTGCCTTCCAAAATAAAAGCAAATGCTGAAAGAAATCAATACGCTGAGCATCAGCTATGGAACCAAAGGAGTACGTCGGTGTTTTGGGTTGAGACCCTGCTAAAGGATTTGTCGAGAACAGGAAAGATCGCCAGTATGTAGATGCAGATGAGGGGAGGGAGTGGGATAGAGGCAGGTAGCTGAGAGGTGGAACCAGGTAGGGGAGAAATGTTGGACAGAAGGAAACAGGTAGGCAAGAGGGTGGTAATTTTGGACAGCACTTTCAGCAGATGGGGCATTCACTGGAGCTTAGAAGAATGATAGGCAATCTCATTTAAACATGCACATCTACAGGAAATAGTTACAATTAAAAGTAAATTTATTATCGAAGTAGTACATGTCACCATATACTGAGATTCATTTTCTTGCAGGTATTCACAGTAGAACAAAGAAATACAATAGGATCGATGAAAAACTACACACAAGCAACAACTGACGAACAACAATGTCAGTTTTGAACAAGGATTTCAAAACTGTGCAAATACAAAATAACAAATAATAATAATAATAAGTAAATAAATAATACTGAGAACATGGTTTTTTAGGGGCGTTGGAAGTGAATCTGTCAGCTGTGGAGTCAGCTCAGCGTTGAGGTAAGTGACGTTAGCCCCTCTGGTTCGGGAGCCTGATGGTTGAGGAGTAATAACTGCTCCTGAACCAGGTGGTGTTCGATCTAAAGCTCATGTACCTCTTTTCCAATGGCAGCAGTGAGAAAAGAGCATGACATGAATGGTGCGTGGCCTCCATGGCCTGGATGGAGAGTGACCCTCACAGGGGAATATGGAAGTAGGGGACTAGTTTCAGAATGAAGCAGACTTGAGGAACAACTTGCTTCTATCAGAGGGCCGTGAATCTATGGAATTCTCTACCCCACAGAGCTGCAGGGACACAGAGTCGTTGAAAATATTTAAGATATTTTTAAATGAAGCAGATCCAAAGATAATGGAGATTCGTCAGTAAGATAAAGATCCATCAGCGAGATAAAGATAGAGGCAGCGAGGCAGCGTTGACGTTAGCATAACAGTTTACATTGACAACAGTCGGGGTTCCATTTCTGCCACTGTAGGAGAGTTTTTCGGTATTCTCCTGTTGAATGCTTGGATTTCCTCCAGGTGCTCTTGTTTCCTCTCACGTTGCAAGGACATACATATCAGCAAGGGTGAGTGGGATGTGGGCAACGGAAGCAAGTCTCAGGTTGCCTCCAGTACATATTCGGACTGTGTTGGTTGCCGATGCAAATGTTGAATTTCTCTGTAAGTTTTGATGTTTCTCTGTGCAAGTGACTATCCTTATCTTTTATAAAGGTGTGGCACAGTGGGTAGAATTGCAGACTCTTATTTTTTTTTACATCTTCTCACCTGCCCATCCCTTTTACCTGGGCCCCCTCCTCCTTTCCTTTCTCCTGTGATGCACTCTCCTCTCCTATCAGATTCCATCTTCTCCAGCCCTTGACCTTTTCCACCCACCTGGCTTCACCTTCTAACAAGCCTCCCTTCCTTCCCACCCACCTTTTTACTTTGGCGTCTTCCCCTTCTGACTCAGTCCTGAAGAAGGATCTTGGTCTGAAATGTCAACAGTTCATCAATTTCCATAGCTGTTTGCTTACTGTAATTCACAGCTTTTTTCTCTGTTACTATGTATTGCATTGTACTGCTGCTGCAAAGTTAACAAAATTCACAACATATGGTGGAGATATTACACCTGATTCTGATATTCTCCAGCACACAGCTCAGTGTTTTTGGCTTCAACAACTTCGTTTTGACTCACTTCCTCCTGATAAACAGTGTTGTTATGGGGCACACATGGCTTTAACCACACCACAATCTAATTTTCAATTTGACTTCTCTCTAGCATAGCTACTTCCTACAATGGTGCTGAAGTTGCTTCTCTCTAAGAAGCCCCTAAACTTCCAGGAGCTCCTCACAACATGCCAGAATACTTGTGCCAGTGCTGCACCTCAGGAGAAATGCAATTAATGGTTACTGTGCGAATTCTCAAGGTTGGGGAATCTTGAAGAAAGCTTGAGAGATTCCAATCCCCAGAAAACCTCCTCTATCTCTGAAAATGTGTTCCATAAGCAACCACTATAAGACCATGTAGTCACACAGCTTGACTCCTGTGTGGATCCTTAACCGTTTTTCAAATCCTTAACCTCTCATACTTTGCCCTCCCTCCTTTAAGAATGCCTTAGTTACCCTTCTATGTGTGTTCTGTGTATTACTGTGCTTTATACCGTGGTCCGGAGAAACATTGTCTCTTCTGATGGTATACATGTCAGAATCTGAATCGGGTTTAATATCACTGGCATATGTTGCGAAATTTGTTAACTTTGCAGCAGCAGTACAATATAATAAATACAGAGTAAAAATGATTGACAGTATATATATGTAAATTAAATAGTTGTGTGTTGGCGCGTGGCCAAGTGGTTAAGGTGTTCGTCTAGTGATCTGAAGGTCGCTAGTTCGAGCCTTGGCTGAGGCAACGTGTTGTGTCCTTGAGCAAGGCACTTAACCACACATTACTCTGCGACGACACTGGTGCCAAGCTGTATGGGTCCTAATGCCCTTCCCTTGGACAACACTGGTGTCGTGGAGAGGGGAGACTTGCAGCATGGGCAACTGCCGGTCTTCCATACAACCTTGTCCAGGCCTGCGCCCTGGAAACCTTCCAAGGCGCAAATCCATGGTCTCACGAGACTAACGGATGCCTGTATAAAAATTAAGCAGTTAAATTAAAATAAGCAATGCAAAAACATAGGTAAGTATTAAGGTAGTGTTCACGTGTTCAACATCCATTTAGAAATCGGATGACAGAGGGAAAGAAGCTGTTCCTGAATCGCTGAGTGTGTGCCTTCAGGCTTCTGTATCTCCTACCTGAGGGTAGCAATGAGAAGGGGGCATGCCCTCGGTGGTGGGGGTCCTTAATGATGAACACCACCTTCCTGAGGCACCGCTCCTAGAAGATGTACTTAGTTAAATGACAATAAAGTTGACTTGGCTTTATCTTTAACCCAAATCTTAATTCTGCAAACTGTTGAAAGTACGGACTGTGTTTCAGGGTTGTTCTTCTTTCTCTGCAACCTCCAGCAACTTTTATGGCTAACGTTAATTTTCTTTTCTGCCACACTTGCAGCTTGCATTTCCTTATTTGCTCCTTGTATTGCTGATATTTGGTGTTTTCATACGTCTGCATTAACTTCCTTCCCCTCAGTTTCCCTGACTATTCTCTTGGGCTTATCACTTCCAGAAAGCAGTTAACGCTCTGGCCGTTCCAGGTTGAGAAGTGGGTGGTGCTCTCTTATCCCTTCGCCATCCCTCTTGTATACTGTACTACACCCTAATGGATTGTCTCTCATTCATTCATTCATGCATTTTTATCTAATTGTCTTGATCTTCCTGAGTCTCTCGTTTGGGGGGCGGGGAGGGGGGTCTGCACAGGAATGGAATAAGCTGCAGAAAGTTGTGAACTCAGTCAGCTCCATCATGGGCTCTAGCTTCCCCAGCATCCAGGATATTTTCAAAAAGGTGGCACACATTATTAAGGACAGCCCACCCCCCCAATCACCCAGGACATGCCCTCTTCTCATTGATACCATCATGGAGGAGGTACAGGAGCCTGAAGGCACACACACTCAGCGATTCTTCCCCTCTGCCATCAGATTTCTGAATGGACATTGAACCCAATGAACACCATCTCATTATTCTTTATTTTTATTTTTGCATTGCTTATTTAATTTAACTATTACATATATACATATATTGAAATCCATACTTTTTCTATTTTACACATTGCAATGTACTGCTGCAACAAAGACAACAAATTTCACGACATATGCCAGTGATAGTAAACCTGATTCTGATCTTTAGACGTGTGCTCCAGCTTCCAAACATGTACCGGTTGGTAGGTTAATTGCTCATTGCAAATTGTGGCGTCATTAGGCAAGGATTAAATCCGGAGATTACTGGGTAGCGTAGCTCGAAGGGCCGGAGGCCCTGTTCCATGCTGCATCTCAATAAATGAACATACCTCTGGCCCCAACTTCTCATATTTATTTCCTTATTTTGTGTTCTCTTTCTTTCTATCTGTGTCCCCACTCTTTCCTTGTCTTCCTTCTCACTCACTCCTCTCTGTAGCCTGCTGACCATAACCCCTTTACCTCTCAATACTGTCTCTCCCTCAGGTAAACCTCTGCCTCTCTCTCTTTCTTTCTACCCCTGTCTCTCTCTCTCTCTCTCTCTCCCCACCTCTCTCCTCTTCAGGCTTTTGCCCCTCTTTCTCATCTGCTCCCACAGCCATCACCCCATTCCCAGTGTTATTCCCTCTCTCCGTATCACCCTCTTTGCTGGATTTCTATCTCATATTTTCCCCTCTTTCATCGTCTGTTCTCTGCTCCGGACTCACCTTCTATCTCTCCCTCCAATTCTCTCACTCCATGTCTAGCCCACTATCTCACTCATTATTATTTCTTTACTTTTCCCACCTGTATGTGCTTAGCTTTCAGAATATTATTTTTTGAGATACAGTGCGAAATAGGTCCTTCCGGCCCTTCGAGCCTCGCCACCCAGCAATCCCCTGATTTAATACAAGCCTAATCATGAGACAATTTACAATGGCAAATTAATCTACTAACAGACACATCTTTGGATTGTGGGAGGAAACCCACGCGGTCATGGGGAAAACGTACAAACTCCTTATCGGCAGCGGCAGGAATTGAATCCGGTACTGTAAAGTGCCGTGTTAACCACTACCCTACAGTGCTTGTGAGCATATTCATCCTTCCCTGTCTCTTCTCTACATATACCACCCCATCCTGTTCTGGGGCCTCTCTCCCTCTCTGGTCCTTGTCTATTCCCTTGCACTTTCTCCGTGTTTCTAACATGAGAAAATCCGCAGACGCTGGAAACCCAGAGCAGTCCTGAAGAAGGGTGTCGGCTGGCCCAAAACTTGGACTGTTCAGCCTTCACTGTAGATGCTGCATGGCCTGCTGAGTTCCTCCAGCATTTTCTGTGTGTTGCTTCTCCGTATTTCTTCCTTTTTTTTTGTACAGTGGCCAGTGTCTGCACACACCTGGGTTGTGGGTGGAAACCAGAGCAGCTGGAGGGAACCCGCAGGACAACCGTGAGCATTCAAAACGTGCACAGGCAGCACCAGCTGTCCAGACTGAACCCAGCAGTGAGCCAACATCTCCACTCACCACTCCATAACCTGCTGGTGGGGCTGCCCATCATATTCTTTGCCAAGACACCAAGGGGGACCATTCGGCCCATCGATTTTATGCTAGCTTTCAATGCCACCTGTCTCTTCCAGCCATCCCCACCTGTTTCTGCTCCCTATCCTGCTGGTGAGAGGGACTTCACCTCAACTCACCCTGCTAGTGGCTCGACCTAACCTGTTGATGGTGGTGGTGGTGGTGGGGGTGCTCTTCAACCTAACTTGCTGGTGTCAAGCCTGAACCTCAACCTACCCCGCTGGCACGCCCCCCTCCCATTGGTTACCTTCGACGTCAATCAACTTGTACCTGCAGCGACTTTCCGCCTGTATCCGATCGGGACATCGACGGGCGGGCACGACACCCGTTCGGGAGCGGGCGCTCGCCACTTTACTGGAGGCGAGCGGCGAGCACGGCTGGCCGACCGAGCTCAGCCCTGACGCCGGTTCTTCCCGATTCTCCTCCTCCTCCTCCTCCTCCCGGCTCCGTGCTCTCTCCCCGGCTGGAGAACGTAAACATTGCGCGATGACGTCTCCCGCCCGCCGCAGGGGATAGGAGTGCGCATGCGCAGTGTACAGGGGAGGGGAGGGGAGGGGAGGGGAGGGGAGGGGAGGGGAGGGGAGGGGAGGGGAGGGGAGGGGAGGGGAGGGGAGGGGAGGGGAGGGCGGGGCTGCAGCGTGATTGACGGCGATCTGAGCCCGGGGAGCTTGCGGAGCGCCGGACCCATTGCTGCAAAGTGGCGTTCAGGACAAAGGGGGCCAGGTTAACATCGGGGATGAGGGGCGAGCACAAAGGATGTTGGAGCTCAGTCAGCACATTAGTGAAGGGTAAATTCACAGTAGACTAAATTCGGGCGAACGAAGGGTTAGGTTCCAAAAAAAAAAATTATGCGAAAAATCGGATACCTTGACTTCTGTGGGAGACACCAGTTACATGGGAGATTAAAAGAAAATGTTAAAAGATCGCCATCGGGGTGGAAGATAACTTTCCCGTTCGATTCAGTTAGCACTGAAGTAACCGGCTAGCCAACGTGGGAACTGCGGATTCCTCCGGAAATGGGACAAAGGTCAAATTCCTAGAGATGCTGCCTGGCCTGCTGCGTTTACCAGCAACTTTGATGTGCGTTGCTCAAATTCCATTAGGCTGTTTACCCTGTCTGGCTGTATCATGTTTTACGGTGGTTGGCATCCAGCTTAATGGTGCATTACCACCTGAGTTGTACTCGGCTCTGTGGAACTGGATGGGCCCAGACCTGCTGGAAGTGTACAACGCTATGCTTCTGGCCGGCAGTATGTCTGAGTCCATGAGGAAGGGCATCATCACCCTCATCTACAAGCAGAAGGGGGAAAGGGAGGACATTAGGAATTGGAGACCCATCTCTCTCCTGAATGTGGACTACAAGATCCTGTCCAAGGCTATCGCCAACAGGGTCAAGTCTGCTCTGGGTCAGGTGATCCACCCGGACCAAACCTGTGCTGTACCGGGCAGGAAGATCTCAGACAGCCTCGCGCTGCTGAGGGACACCATCGCCTACGTGCAGGACAGGGGGGTGGACGCCTGCCTGGTCAGCTTGGACCAGGAGAAAGCCTTCGACAGGATATCGCACACGTACATGGCGGACGTGCTCTCCAAAATGGGATTTGGGGAGGGAATCCGGAATTGGATCAGACTGCTCTACACAGACATCCGTAGTGCAGTCCAGGTCAACGGGTGGGAAACGGACAGCTTCCCCATCAGGTCTGGAGTCAGGCAGGGCTGCCCCCTCTCCCCTGTCTTGTTTGTCTGCTGCATAGAACCCTTTGTGGAAGCCATCAGGAGGGATGAGGGCATAAGAGGGGTGACGCCGCCAGGCAGTGGAGGGACCCAAGTGAAAACCTCCCTGTACATGGACGACGTCACCGTCTTCTGCTCTGATCTGAGGTCAGTTCGCAGGTTGATTGGCACCTGCGAACAGTTCGAGCTAGCGTCGGGGGCCAGGGTCAACCGCACGAAGAGCAAAGCCATGCTCTTTGGCAACTGGCCCGACCGATCCAGCGTCCCCTTCACCATCAGGTCTGACCACGTGAAGGTGTTGGGGATCTGGTTCGGAGGGGCTGAGGCGTGCAACAAGAACTGGCAGGAGCGGACTGCCAAGGTGAAACAGAAACTGGGACTGTGGGGAGGGTGCTCCCTGTCGATGACGGGCAAGAACCTGGTCATCAGGTGTGAGGTGCTCTCAGGGCTGCTGTACTTGGCGCAGGTCTGGCCCGTCCCCCGCTCCTACAGCTCGGAAATCACCCGGGCTGTCTTCAGATTCGTCTGGGGATCCAAGATGGAGCGGGTGAGACGGACCGCCATGCACAAGTCCCTGGACAACGGGGGCAAGAATGTCCCCAATGTCGCCCTCACCCTGATGGCCAGCTTCGTATGTGGCTGCATCAGGTTGTGTGTAGAGCCCAGGTATGTGGGCACCAAGTACCACTATGTGCCCAGGTTCTACTTGTCGCCCTGGCTACGAAGGATGGGTCTGGCCCCACTCCCGCGCAACGCCCCAGTCAGCTGGTCGTTGCCGGCATACCTGTCCCACGTAGCAAAGTTCTTCCAGGAGAATGCCTTTGACCACAAGGCCATCAGGCAGTGGTCGGCACGAAGTGTCCTGCAGGCACTGCAGGAGAAGGACGTGATGGACACAGTGGGGTGGTTCCCTGAGCAGACTGTCCAGTTCATCTGGCAAAATGCCTCATCGCCAGATCTCACCAACAGGCACCAAGACCTCGCCTGGCTGGCGGTGAGAGGGGCCCTCCCAGTCAGAGCCCTCCTGTACGCCCGGAATGTTGTCCCCGCACCCCACTGCCCACGGGAGGACTGCAGTGAGGAGGAGTCTGTGACCCACCTCTTTGCACACTATCAGTTCGCAGAGAGGGTGTGGAGGAGGATGGACGGGCTAGTGTCACGTTTCATCCTCAGCAGCTGCGTAACAGAGGACTCTCTGATCTACGGGCTGTTCCCGGGGACGCACACGGAGACCAACATCCGGTGCTGCTGGCAGATCATCAACTCGGTGAAAGACGCTCTTTGGTCGGCCCGAAACCTGATGATCTACCAGCACATGGAGATGTCCGTGGGAGAATGCTGCCGACTGGCACACTCTCGGCTGCAGGAGTACGTGCTGAGGGACGCACTGAAACTTGGTGCAGCCACCGCAAGGGCCCGGTGGGGAAGGACCACAGTATAGGTTTCCCCACCCGTGGGAGTGGGAGGGGTCGGTGGGTGGGGAGTATACCCCTCAACAATGAGATGCTAAGCTGAACTACTGGAGTGCCACATGGGTGGCTATAAACACGGATATTTTACTGAGTATAATGGAAACGTATGTAAAGGATGAAAAGTTATTGAATGGTTTATTGTATATATTTATTTTTGAATAAAGTATATTTTGAAATAAAAAAAAATTACCACCACCCTCTGCTCCAGAATGTGCACTAGACATACATTCTAAATCCCTTCACCCAATCTCTCTCACACACACACACACACACACACACAAACCTACACTTCACCCTCCCATCTTTGACCATCCTAGTATCCTATTCCTGTTTATTCGTCATATTCTATAAAAAACCCCTGTACCCCTTAAAAATGCTTAAAAATACCCGGACTTGTGCTCTCTCACCCATGCCCAGCAACCCTTTTAATGTGAATTCCTGCATCCCCAACTCCCTTAATTTATTTCTCATCATCTCTCTCTGTATCCCATACTTCCTGCAACACAAAACTGCATGTTCTACTGACTCCTCTTTCTGACATTCCTCACACAATCCTGTCTGGTGTGTCCCTATCATTTTCAATGTTTTGTTTAATGCACAATGCCCCAGCCTTAACCCAGTCCACACAATTTCCTCTCTCCTGTTTCCATTACCTACCCTAGTAACTGCAACACTCTTTTGTATTTGATATAAATGCCTCCCTTTCCCCTCCCTGTTCCATCTTTCTTGCCACATTCGGTTGACTTTTTCCCAGATTACACACTTAACCTCTGCTTTATTGATACTAATGTGCATTTCCACATTTTCTTTCTTTAACGCCCTCTTTGCCAACTCATCTACCCTCTCATTCCCCTTCACCCCTACATGTGCTGGAACCCATAGAAATTTTACCTGACCTCCCTGATTTGCAATTCTTGTAACTAACTGAAGGACTTCATAAAGTACATCTTGCCGACTGTTTGTGTGAAAAGACCTTAAACTTGCTAGAACTGAGGATGAATCTGAACATATCAATGCTTTGACTTGTCTGGCTTTCTGCACCCATTGCAACGCAACCAACACTGCCAGCATCTCCACTGTAAACACTCCTAACTTATTAGATGTTCTTCTGCTGATTCCAATTTCTTTTGCTGGTATGACCACCCCAAACCCTGTCACTCCTGTTGCAGGTTCCTTCGCACCATCCGTATAAATGTGAGTATAATCACTATACTTTTCCATCACATGACAGTTAAATGCATTTACCAAATCTGTTTTATATCTTTCTTTCCTTTTTACCTCTAACAAATGCCAGTCTATGTCAGGCCATACAAGCTTCCATGGAGCTACAACCGGATAAACTACTGAAGGACTTATCCTCAGATCAAATACTCCACATTCTTTCGCGATATCATTCCCTACCCGACTAAAGGTATCCCTCTGAAACCTCCCATTTTCCCAGCACTCCTGCAACACTCCTTTAGTAGGGTGAGAATCATTGTGCCCCTGCAAGTTAGCCCAGTAGTTTGCCATCAGTTGCATCCTTCTTAGTTCCAAAGGCATTATTCCCATTTCTACCTGTAGGGCTGACACTGGTGACGTTTTAAAAGCCCCACTGCACACTCTCAAGGCCTGAGCCTGAATCACATCCAGTTTCCTTATAAGAGACCTAGCTGCTGATCCATATACTATATTTCCATAGTCCAACACAGATCTCACTAAAGCCACATACATTCTCTTCAACACTGAACAACTTGCTCCCCATTCCCTACCAGTCAAACATCTCATCACATTTATTACTTTTTTACATATCTCCTCAACTTTCCTGATATGGTCTGCCCATGTTAATCGTGAATTAAATATAACTCCCAGAAATTTAAATGATGCAACCCTTTCTAATTCAACCCCATACATCCTTAACTTCTTCCCTACCTCAACCCTTTTCCTGGTAAAAAAAATACAGATTGAGTTTTGTCTACTGAAAATCTACATCCCCAATCATAACCCCACTCCACCACTTCATCAATTGCTTCTTGTAGTTTCCTGATTATATGGTCCATGTTCCTGCCTCTTTTCCACAAGGCCCCATCATCCGCAAACAGTGACCTACCTATATCCACTGGTACCTTTGTGAAGACATCATTGATCATAATCATGAAAAGTAATGGGCTAATCATACTACCTTGAGGTGTGCCATTTTCCACTATGTACTGTTTTGATAATTCTGATCCAATCCGAACTTGAATTTTTCTACCAAACAAAAAATCTTTAATCCAATTAAAAACTCTCCCACCAACCCCCACCTTGTGCAGTTTAATTAATAATCCTTCCTTCCACATCATATCATAGGCTTTTTCCAATGTCAAAGAACACTGCCACTACTGACTCTCTATTTGCCTGGGCCTTCTTTATTTCAGTCTCTAACATAATCACTGAGTCCATGGAATTCCTTCCCTTTCTAAAACCACTCTGATAACTTGCCAGCATTCCTCTTTTCTCAAGCTGATATGATAACTTTTCTGTTACACCCTTTCCATTATCTTACATATACTTGATGTTAATGCAATTGGTCTGTAGTAGTGGGTTTTGACAGATCCTTGCCAAGCTTCCTTATTGGAATTACTACTGCTTCTTTCCATGCACTTGGTAATCTTCCCTCCTCCCACACTCTGTTATAAAAATGCAGCAACTTCAAGAGCGCTCCTTCTCCTAGATTTTTTAGCATCACAGAGCATATCAGATCTTTCCCTGGGGAGGTTGGTCTCGATCTCTTTATTGCTCTCACCATTTCTGCTAATGTAAATGGATCATCAATTATATCATCTGTTCCTTCCCTCCTGCTTAACACACCTGGGTGTTGGCTCATTATTCTTTCCCTTCTTCTTCTCCCTTCTTCAGACAAATTTTCTGAACTGTGTATCAGTACAAATGACTTGGCCATGACCTCAGCCTTATCCCTACTGGAGACTGCAGTTTCCTCCTCAGATATCATTACTGGATATTCCCATTCCTTTCTATCTCCTCCCATCCTCTTAATCATTCCCCATATCTCTCCCACAGGTGTTGTTCTTCCTACCTTGTCGCAAAAACTCCTCCAACTTGCCCTTTTAGCTTGACGTATAGTTCTTCTCACCACTGCCTGTGCTTTCTTATATTGAACCAAATGCTGCATATTATGGGTTCTTTTAACTAGCCTGAATGCTCTTTTTCTGTTTTTTTGTTTTGTTTTTTACAGCCTGACAACATTCCTCTGTCCACCATGGTACCAGTTTTCTATTCATCCTATTTTTACTCCTAGGTATGGATCCTTCTGCTGCCATGATAATTGCTGAAGTCACCTGACTGTTTAATTCATCTGCATTTCCAGAAATATCAATCTTTGTCAACCCTGCTTCACTCAACTTCTGGAACTTACCCCAATCAGCTTTTTCAAACACCCACTTTGGGGTTCCGCCACCTGGTCTTACTTCAACTCTTTCACCCACTGAACACAAAACTGGGTAGTGATCACTGCCTACTGTTGAAGCAGTCCAAACTCCCCAGTTACTAATGCCAGCCAAGGTATTAGACACTGACGTAATATCTAACACTGACTCAGTTCCTGTTGTTATATCTATCCTTGTGCCACTACCATCATTCATACACACCAAATCCCTTTCTTCCATCAAATCTTCAATTACCTTTCCATTTGGATCTGTAATCTGATCCGCTATGAGCATTGAAATCTGCACACCACACTACTTTATGTCTGTTTTGTCCTTGTATCTTTAATAGGCTGTCCAAATCCAACCTTTTACATGGATTGTAGTAGTTAATTATAACCACTCCCTCCCCTCTCTCCCACATTTCCACCACTATGTATTCCTGATCATCTCCTTTTTCCAGTACCCTATATGGTACACCTTGCTTGATTAACATAGCACAACCCCCTCCTCTCCCTAGATTTCTATCTTTCCTTATCATTGTATACCCATATACCACAAAGTCTAAAGTTGGTTTCAACCAAGTTTCCTGAATACACACTACATCCGGTTTTACAACCATTTCTTTAATAAAGTGCTTGAATTCCTGGCTATTGGCCAGTAAGCTCCTTGCATTCCATTGTAAAAGAATCACCATAATTAGTATTAACCAACACATGACACTTCCTGGCTTGACTGATTACTGAGGTTCTCCCTCACTTCCTCCCATGTCAGTCCTACTAACCTTAAATGGTTTACTGCTGCTTTTACCACCAGCTGAATTTTGTCACTTTTTGACTTTACCTCAGCAGTACTATTAATCACTCCTGCAATGAATCTTACTGGAGCCTTTTTGTCTACATAAATCCTGTCATTTGTTCTTTGTTGCATCTCTCGTATCCCTGTTGCTCCTTGTTCATTAGGAGCATTATTCTGTTCTCTTGACATTCTTACAGCTTCTGCATAAGTGATCTTTCTTTTCACTCTTATTTCTTGAATTTTAGTCTCCCGTCTCACAGCCTCACACCCACTATATGCAACATTATGAGCTCCTCCACAATTGCAGCATTTTGGTTGAACTCCTGTTCCGCACTTTCCATATTCATGATCACCCCCACATCTAGCACATCTCCTCTGCCTTTTACAGTTCTTAGCTACATGTCCAAACCTTTGACAATTATAGCACCTCAGTGGCTTTGGCACATACACCCTTACTGGGTAACTCATGAAACCCAGGAACACCTTCCTTGGCACTTTTTCTTCTTCGAATTCAATCAATACTGATTCACTTTCCTTTTTCATTCCCTCCTTTGTTGTTTTCAGTCTTTGAACATTCATTACTTTCCCTCCTTTGATATTCCTCTTTATCTCCTCCATATTTATACTCATTGGTATCCCCGTGATCACTCCTTTACAACCACTGTTTTGTGCTCCCACCCTCCCAGTGTATTCCACCTTGCATTTTCCTATCTCTTTTAGCTTGAGTGCTTTCTCAAGTTGTTCCTCATTCGCACATCTTACCAATAAGTTGCCATCATTAAGGACTTTTGCAAATACTATTTCCCCTATCTTATTTGTCAGAGTTGTTGTTAGCACAAACGGGTTAATTTTCTTCATATGTCCCTGAGCCTTCTCATTAAACCTAATTATGACAACACCTCCTCTCTGAGCTTGTTCATCTTCCTCACTTTCAGAGCTTTCTCCACTATCATTTCTTATTCTTTTATTCCCTTTGTCTTGGTTTTTATTCATCTGACCCCTCACTACCTCCTCATTCCCGTTATTTTGCCCTTCACAATAATCCACCTCTCCCCAGCTGCCTACCTCTGGTCCCAAGTCTCTATTCCTCTCCTCCTCCACTTTCTTTCCCTCAATCCCGCCCCTTATCTTGTCCGCCATTACCAGACCCACACGACCCCCTCCCAGCAATTTCCGTTCCTTCCCCACTCTCTTTCCCTCAACAGGTTCCAAAACACACTCACGCATCAAGCAAAACACAGCCAGCTTCCAGTCAAGCCAACTCCCAACTCCCCAGGCTGTTTACCCAGGGCTCCAATGTACTTTTGATGCATGGCTGTGGCTCTTTAAGGGGTGGTATGCCATAGATTCCCAGTAGGTTACCGAGATGCTGTATATTTCCCTCGGGGTTTACTCCTGAAACCTCCCCCGTGAGTGGGTATGGCCGCAAGGCAGCGGAGGTTTGAGCCTCCCAACTTTCACCCTGCCCTCAAATTTACCCGGCCCGTTTCCGGCACCTCCCTCCCCTTTCACCATCTCTCTGTCTCTATATCTGGAGACAGCTTATGTGCTGATGTCTATTATAAACCGACGGATTCTACCTCTTCCCCACCCGGTTACTTGAAAAAACGTCATCCCCTTCTCTCAATTCCTCCATCTCCACCGCCTCTGCTCTCGGGGTAAGGCTTTTCATTCCAGAACGAAGAAAATGTCCTCCTCATTCAAAGAAACGGGCTTTCCTTTCGCCACCATCAATGCTGTTCTCAACCATATCTCTTCCATTTCAGCACGTCTGTTCCTACCCCATCCTCTCGTTACCCTTCCAGGACTGGGGTTCCTCTTGTCCTCACCTACCACCCCACCAGCCTCCGCGTCCGGCACGTAATTCTCCAAAACCTCCGCCACCTCCAACGGGATCCCACCACCAAGGGCATCTTTCCCTCCCCCGCACTTTCTGCTTTCCGCAGGGATTGCTCCCGACATGACTCCCTTATCCATTCGTCCCTCCCCACTGCTCTCCCTCCTGGCACTTAACTTTGCAAGCCGAACAAGTGCTACACTTGCCCTTACACCTCCTCCCTGACTGCCATTCAGGGCCCCAAACAGTGGTTCTAAGTGAGGCAACACTTCACCTGTGAGCCTGTTGGGGGTCATATACCGTGTATGGTGCTCCCATTGTGGCCTCCTGTATATCGGTGAGAACCGATGTAGATTGGGAGACTAAACAAGCAGGATCTCCCAGCGACCACCCATTTTAATTCCAGTTCCCATTCCCATTCCGATACTGTATGTCAATCCGTGGGCTCCTCTACTGTTGTGATGAGGCCACACACAGGTTGGAGAAGCAACACCTGGTATTCTGCCTGGTTCACCTCCAACCTGGTGGCATGAACATCAGAACTTCAGATAATGCCTCTTCCTCCTTCATCATTACCCATTCCCTTTTTCCTCTCTCACCCTATCTATTTGCCTGCCCATTGCCTTCCTCTGGTGCCAGAGAGTTGCGGATCTGTGGAATGCCTCTCTGCCTCAGAAGGTAGTGGAGGCCAATTCTCTGGATGCTTTCAAGAAAGAGTTAGATAGTGCTCTTAAAGATAATGGAGTGAAGGGATATGGGGAGAAGGTAGGAACGAGGCACTGATTGTGGATGATCAGCCATGATCACAGTGAATGGTGGTGCTGGCTCAAAGGGCTGAAGGGCCTACTCCTGCACCTATTGTCTATTGCCACCCACTTCCTTTCTTCCATGGCCTTCTGTCCTCTCCGATCGGATTCCCCCTTCTCCAGCCCAATCTATTTCCTAGCTCTTTACTTCACTCCTCCCCCTGTCACAATGGGGTGCTGGGAACGGACCCAAATGCAAGACACAGACACTGAAGTACAGGGAACAGGACTTGACTAGAGTAGGGACGTGACAGGATTCAGACCAGGAGCAGGGACAAGAACGCAGGCTTGGGCTAGGGAAAGCGGGACCAGGACTAGAAACCATGGACTAGGAGACAAGGCTTGGACTCCGAGCCTGAGACTGGACAAGGACCCAGAACCTGGGTCTTCCCTCGGGCTCGGACCCCAGAACCAGGCAAGGACATGACATGGCTGCAGGTTGGGGTCTTGGGTCTTGAGCTTGGCTGCAGAGTCCTCGAGGCTAGGGTTCTTGGAGCTTGGCCGCGGGGTCCTCGAGGCTAGGGTTCTTGGAGCTTGGCCGCGGGGTCCTCGAGGCTAGGGTTCTTGGAGCTTGGCCGCGGGGTCCTCGAGGCTAGGGTTCTTGGAGCTTGGCCGCGGGGTCCTCGAGGCTAGGGTTCTTGGAGCTTGGCCGCGGGGTCCTCGAGGCTAGGGTTCTTGGAGCTTGGCCGCGGGGTCCTCGAGGCTAGGGTTCTTGGAGCTTGGCCGCGGGGTCCTCGAGGCTAGGGTTCTTGGAGCTTGGCCGCGGGGTCCTCGAGGCTAGGGTTCTTGGAGCTTGGCCACGGGATCGTCGAGGCTTAGGTTCTTGGAGCTCAGAGACAGACTGGGAACTGAGCATCAACATAGAGCCAGGACTTATCCTTCAACAAGCCGGGACTCATCTTTAACACGCCACTAACATGAGACAAAACAGAACATAGACATAGAGCCGGGACTTATCCTAAGACAAGCCGGGACTCAGCTTCATCTCCACACCAAGGTGGGACAGGTCGCTCCGTCAGGTAACGGCAGAACGGCCGGATTTACCCAGCAGAGGCAAGGACAAGACAAGACAGATACCCCCACAGGGCAACAGTAAAACAGCCTGACTTACCCCACAGAGGCGAGGACAAGACAAGACAGGACCTTCCACAGGGCAACAGCTGAACAGCCTGACTTACCCCATGGAGCTGAGGACAAGACAAGATAGATCCCCCTGCAGGGCAACAGCAAAACAGCCTGGCTTACCCCACAGAGGCAGGGACAAGAAGAGACAAACACCAAAGAACAACAGACAGTTCCATCTCTGCTCCGGGGAAGCTCCGAGTCTTAGTTCAGCCAGCAACCTCAGCTGGCTACGGAAACAGCCCGATCCCTATCTAGCTCGGAGTGGCTGGCAGCCACTCAGCTGGCCCAGGAAACAGCCGAATCCATACCACAAAGACAGCCCTGACTACCAACAGCAAGCATCAATGAAGCGATGGTTCTCCAACCAGGCCTTGCTGACTACCAACAGCAAGCATCCATGAAACGATGGTTCTCCAACCAGGCCTAGAGATCACAAATGATTCACTAGCCTTCCATCAGCAGGTTGCTCCAAGGGGGACTGACAAGACAAACCAGCAGCCCACACTCAACCCCAAGGCTACTTATATTCCAAGCCCCAAGATGGGAATCAGGTGCCTATGATTAACTCACCGAAACAAGGGACAGCTGGAAGACCCGAAGTCCTGAATCCACGGACCGGACCGTAAACCGAAATGCGGACTTCATGGACCGGAACATGACACCCACTCGCAGTTTCATTTGTCACCTTGTGCTTCTCCCTTCCTTCCTCCCACCTTATAAATCTACTCCTCATCTTTCATCCTCCAATCCTGCTGAAGGATCAACTGTACTCTCTTCCATGGATGCTGCCTGGCCTGCTGAGTTCCTCCAGCATTTTGTGTGTGTTGCTTGGATTTCCAGCACCTGAAGATTTTTTCTTGTTTATTGGAGGTTTGAGATCATCTCCTGCCAACCATGGCCAATGAGCATAATCTGCCCGAAGCAACTGGTGTTAAGATGTCATGGGTAAGTTTTTTTACACAGAGAGTGGTGAGTGCATGGAATGGGTTGCCGGCAACGATGGTGGAGGCGGATACAATAGGGTCTTTTAAGAGATTCCTGGACAGGTACATGGAACTCAAAAACATAGAGGGCCGTGGGTAAGCCTAGGTAATTTCTAAGGTACTGACATGTTCGGCACAGCTTTGTGGGCCGAAGGGCCTGTATTGTGCTGTAGGTTTTTTATGTTTCTATGCCAGTAACCCACCTTTGTCCCTTCTCCTGTCAGTAGAAACGGTTCCACCAAGTTTCGTAGCTAAGCCACACGTGAAGGCCAGAGGCTGGACTTGGTTATCAGAGACTATTCGAGGCGCATGCCATTTACTAGGTTGAACATTCCAAGGATATTTTTTATCAAAGTATCCAAACACTTTACAACCTTGAGATTTGTCTTACAGGCAACCACATAACAAATAAACAGCATAGAACTGGTTTAAGGAAAAACCCCACACACCAAAGAACATCAAATACGTGGGAAAAAAGAACAAATCGCACAAAACAACAAAAAGCCAACAAATAACACAAAGAACATTAAACACTTGTAACAAGAGAAAATCTGCAGATGCTGGAAATCCAAGCAATGCACACAAAATGCTGGGGGAACTCCACAGGAAAAGCAGCATCTATGGAAAAGAGCACAGTCGACATTTCAGGCCAAGACTTTTCATCTGTAATGGAGAAAATCAGTAGTTTATGTTGGTCTCCTTCAGTTTCCAAGGTTTTTTTTTGCCAATTGGCAGGTGGTTGATATATTACTCTTTTGGGTGAGAGAGGGGCTGGTGTTTGAAGTTATTGCTGCTGTTTTTGCATGGAAGTGGCTTGGGGGTTAGGGGTTTGATGTTCTAGCTGTGGTACCCAAGTGGGCAATCTGTGTGAGGGTGGGATTTGGGGGATGGAGTTTGTGAGTTTTATTTCTTTTTTTCATGCGTGGGGGGTTGGGTCTTTTCTTTCAATGCACTCCATCATTTTTCTGTATTTTATTGCTATCTGGAGAAGATGAACCTCAGAGTTGTATACTGCATGCATACTTTGATGATAAAATGAAACTTTGGTCATCAAACCACAGAGTCCCCAGAAGTGAGTCCACAGCCACGAGCCCCCAAGGTGAGTGAAGCCGGTCCAGGAGCCGATGGCTGGAGCCACAGCCAACGAGTCACTTCAGTGCTGCGTCGAAGGTTGCAGGCCACAGCGGCAGATTCAGTTCTGTGCTGAAGCACCTCAATCAAATCACGCAAATCGCGAAGCTCGTACAGCACTGATGATGTGAAACATCAAGCTGCAACCTAAAGTGAGGCTGGGGGAGGCGGTGGGAGCTTATCCCCACTTCTTCCCCCATCTATGACAACCTTAAGGAACCTATATTAAGGAAAAATTGTATACAAGAATTGTTCTATTTCACTAACATTATGTCCTGGGTACTTTGTAGGCTGATGCCCAAGATAGAGCTGACTAGATTTACGACCTTCTGCAGCTTCTTTCGGTCCTGTGCAATAGCCCCTCCATACCAGACAGTGGTGCAGCCTGTCAGAATGCTCTCCACGGTACAACTATAGAAGTTTTTGAGTGTATTTGTTGACATGCCAAATCTCTTCAAACTCCTAATAAAGTATAATAGTGGTCTTGCCTTCTTTATAACTGCATCGATAAGTTGGGACCAGGTTAGATCCTCAGAGACCTTGACACCCAGGAACTTGAAATTGCTCACTCTCTCCACTTCTGATCCCTCTATGAGGATTGGTATGTGTTCCTTCATCTTACCCTTCCTGAAGTCCACAATCAGCTCTTTCATCTTACTGAGGTTGAGGTTGCTGCTGCGGAACCACTCCACTGGTTGGCATATCTCACTCCTGTACGCCCGCTCGTCACCACCTGAGATTCTGCCAACCATGGTTGTATCGTCAGCAAATTTATAGATGGTATTTGAGCTATGCCTAGCCACACAGTCATGTGTATATAGAGATTAGAGCAGTGGGTTAAGCACACACCCCTGAGGTGTTGACCGTCAGCGAGGAAGATATGTTATCACCAATCTGCACAGACTGTGGTCTTCTGATTAGGAAGTCGAGGATCCAATTGCAGAGGGATGTACAGAGGCCCGGGTTCTGCAACCACGATCAGGATTGTGGGAATGATGGTATTAAATGCTGAGCTATAGTCGATGAACAGCATCCTGACGTGGGTGTTTGTGTTGTCCAGGTGGTAAGTTTGCTAGTGACACCACTGTTTGTTGCTGGAATGACAAATCAGCATGTTGGAGATTGAACACCTCGTTCAGTGGTGCCATAACAACCATCTTTCAAGGAAAGAGGACCGGGTCGAGACAACAGAGACTTTTGGAGAAGAGGAGTTTGGTGGGTAATAAAATGGACGAGTTGACGGTGCTAGCCAGGTGTCAGCGAACATTTCAGGAGAGCAGTGTGATGTGTTTTACTGAAACGTGGCTGCACGAGGACATACCCAATCAAAACTTTTCCATGGATTGCTTCCAGACCATTTGGGCTGACTGGAAGTGCACTGAGAGCGGTAAGCGTAAAGGAGTTGGGGGCTTACTGTAAACAACAGGAATTCTGCAGATGCTGGAAATTCAAGCAACACACATCAAAGTTGCTGGTGAGCACAGCAGGCCAGGCAGCATCTCTAGGAAGAGGTACAGATGATGTTTCAGGCCGAGACCCTTCGTCAGGACAAACTGAACGAAGAGTTAGTAAGAGATTTGAAAGTGGGAGGGGGAGGGGGAGATCTGAAATGATAGGAGAAGACAGGAGGGGGAGGGATGGAGCCAAGAGCTGGACAGGTGATAGGCAAAGGGGATATGAGAGGATCATGGGACAGGAGGTCTGGGGAGAAAGACGGGGGGGGGGGGAACCCAGAGGATGGGCAAGGGGTATAGTCAGAGGAACAGAGGGAGAAAAAGGAGAGTGAGAGAAAGAATGTGTGTATAAAAATAAGTAACAGATGGGGTACGAGGGGGAGGTGGGGCTTACTGTTCTGGTTAACAATGGATGGTGCAATCTGGGTCATATTACCATTGAGGAACATGTTCGTAGACCGGATATTGAACTTTTTACTGTTGGACTCCGGCCACATCCCACCGAGATACAACACTGGGTGGCACGGGAGGTCGTTCCTGCCTGTGGCCATCAAACGTGCAGCTCCTCCCATGGAGGGTCAGACACCCTGAGCCAATAGGCTGGTCCTGGATTTATTTCCATCTGGCATAGTTTTCATTTTGTTGTTTGATTGTTTGTGGTTTTTGTATTGCTATATTTACGCTCTATTCTTGGTTGGTGTGGCTGTAATGAAACCCAATTTCCCTCGGGATCAATAAAGTATATATATCTATCTATCTTTCACTCAACGCCAACAAAACCAAAGAGGCATGGTAGCATCGACGTTACTGTGACGCTATTGCAGTCCGAGGAGAAGGAAACCAGGAGAGGTCCATGAGCCAGTTCTCATCAGAGGATCAGAGGTGAAGAAGATCAATGAAAGACCGCCCAACTTCGGCATTCATCCCAAGTGCAGAAGGCCACAAACTGTGCAAATGCAGACAAAGGAAAGGACTAGTATTATTAATAATAACTAAGTAATAAATTCCAAGAAGAGGAGATGAAGAGTCCTTGAAATTGACTCCATTGTTTGTGGGGATAGTTCAGTGATAGTGCAGGTGAAGCTGAGTGAAGTTATCCCCTTTGGTTCAGGAGCCTGATGGTTGACTGTTCCTGAACACAGTGGTGTGAGTCCTGAGGCTCCTGCACCTTTTTTCCTGATGGCAGCAGTGAGAAGAGAGCATGTCCTGGATGGTGAGGATCTTTGATGCGGAATGCTGCTTTCCTGCGACAGCGTTCCGTGTAGATATGCTCAATGATGAGCAGTGGTTTAGCCATGAAGGACTGGGCCGTATCCACTACATTTTGTAGGTCTTGTAAGGGAGTGCAGATGCTGGAAATCTTAAGTGAAAACAGCAAATACGGAAAATACTTGGCAGACCAGACGGCATCTGCGGAGATCGAAGTCAAGTTTATTACCATCGCGTGCAGAAGTACAGTGAAATAGTTCCAGCAGCAATTCCAGGCTTCGTGCCAGTATCATCATGAGAAAAAATAGAAATGAAACACAAATTTTAAAAGAAGTAATCAAAATTAGAACAAAAAAAAAGAGACGTTTCCGTCAGAGCCAAGACAGAAAGCCAGGTCATTAAGATTGTTGCACGGATCAAGGTAGGAACGGTGACAAAGAATAGATGGCAGTGGAATTCGACAGGTGGACAAAGAATAGTGAAAGTTATTAATCGTCCTTGATCTGTCAGGTTCCGAGACGGGAGCAGCATTGGGGCGTGGCCAGTGCCCGGAGGCGGAGCAGCAACTGCGGTGGGGGATGGGGGTGGGAGGAGTCTGTGCTTGAAGGGCGGAGTCAGCATCAGCTGCGTTCTCGCCGCCATTGTCACCTATAGCGCATGCCCTTGGCGCTCCGCGGGGCAGTCTGGGACTCGTAGTGCGGGAGACCTCTGCATTCCCGTCAGCCTTCGCGCGGCGCGGTGCCATGGCGCCCACAATACAGAGCGCGCAGCGGGACGATGGCCACAGGTGGGTCCGGGGCTTGGCCTTTGCTTTAAAACTTGTTGAGTCGGGGAGGTCACTCCCTTGAGTAAACGCCCTCCACTCATTACCGTCTTAGCAGCTTCTGATCCTCTGGATGTTCACACTTGTTACCTCGCCCAACTCATGGGTAAACCCCTCTCCGCCCGGATCCTCTGGGATGTTTGATTGCCCACTCCCACCTGGATCTCAGGGGCATAACCCCCTACCCCCGTCCCACCCGGATCGACTGGGGTGTTACATAGCCCCCCTCCCACCGGGATCCCCTGGGACATATACCCCCCCCCCCCCCCCCCCGCTGTCCCACCTGGATCGACTGGGATGTTAACACCTTCCCAGCCGGATTCCCTGTGGCAGTTCAACAGTTCAACTCTCCTGTGGAAGGAGAGTGCAATAGAGGTTATGGAAATCGTTGCCACAGATGGTTGTGGAGGGCATATCAGAGTCAGGTTTAATACCACCGGCATATGTCATGAAATTTGGTAACTCTGCGGCAGCAGTACAATGCAATACGTGATAATGGGGGAGAAACTGTGAATTACAGTAAGTGTGTATGTATTATAATTAAATAAGGTGTGCAAAAATAGTGAGGTAGTGTTCATGGGATCAATGTCCATTTAGAAATGGTTGGCAGAGGGGAAGAAGCTGTTCCTGGATTTGTGGCCCCAGCAGTACTGAGCATGTACTGAGGCAAGAGAAGTACAGGTGTGGGATAGAGGAAGGGAGAAAAGGAGAGAGAAATAGGGTGAAAAGGGATATAATATATTTAATAGTAGTGAGGTAGTGTTCATGGGTTCAACAGCCATTCAGAAATCTGATGGCAGAGGGGAAGAAGCTGTTCCTGAATTGTTGAGTGTGTGCCTTTAGGCTTCTATACCCCCTTCCTGATGGTAACAATGAGAAAAGGACATGGGATTGGACAGGCTAGATGCAGGAAGATTGTTCCTGATGTTGGGGAAGTCCAGAACGAGGGGTCACGGTTTGAGGATAAAGGGGAAGCCTTTTAGGACCGAGATTAGGAAAAACTTCTTCACACAGAGAGTGGTGAATCTGTGGAATTCTCTGCCACAGGAAACAGTTGAGGCCAGTTCATTGGCTATATTTAAGAGGGAGTTAGATATGGCCCTTGTGGCTAAAGGGATCAGGGGGTATGGAGGGAAGGCTGGTACAGGGTTCTGAGTTGGATGATCAGCCATGATCATACTGAATGGCGGTGCAGGCTCGAAGCGCCGAATGGCCTACTCCTGCACCTATTTTCTATGTTTCTATGTCCTAGGTGGGGAGGGGGGGTGTCCTTACTGATGGACGCTGCCTTTTTGAAGCATCGCTTCTTGAGGATGTTCTGGATACTACAGAGACTAGTGCCCCTGATGGAGCTGGCTAGTTTTGACGAATTTTACAACTCCCTGCAGCTTACTCGGATCCTGTGCAGTCGCCCCTCACCCCATACCAGACAGAGATGCAGCCAGTTAGGATGTTGTCCACAGTCCACCTGCAGAAATTTGTGAGTCATTGGGTACATTTAAAGTGCTGGTTGATAGGTTCCTGATCAGTGAGGGTGTCAAGGGTTTAGGGAGGAGGCAGGAGAATGGGGTTGAGAGAGATAATAAATCAGCCATGATGGAGGAGCAGACTCGATGGATTGAATATTCTGATTTGCTCCTATGCCTTGAGGTCTTGTGGACCATTCAGTGTGTAATCCTACCTACACTGATATGACTTTCCAAAATGCATCACCTCACTCTGTATTGATAATCCATTTGTCACTTCTTGGCCCACTTGCCTAAATGATATAGACGAGAAAATCAGCAGATGCCGGAAATCCGAGTAATACATGGTAATGCTTAGATGATGCCTAACTTGCTGAGTTCCTCCAGCATTTTGTGTGTGTTGCCTAATAATTGATTAGATCCCTCTGTAATCTGTGATAATCTTTCTCATTCTTTGCAACACCTCCTATTTTCGAGTCATCTGCGAACTTGCCTATCGAGCCTCGTGCATTCACCTCCAAGTAATTTATGTAAATAATAAATAATAGGATCACAATAGTGACTGATGCAGCACACTGCTGTTCGCCAAGAAGGTACAGGCAGTCCCCGAGTTACGAACAACTCGTGCTGACGATCAGCCTGCCATAAAGCCTATTATACAGTATTAAAAATCTGTCGGCTCGAGGAGGGAGAACGCCGTCCACCATTTTAAGTCGGATCGCGTTGCCGTTAACACTGTGTTGAGTGTGCAACTTTGTATTTGGCTTAAATTTTTCTTAGCAAGGTTCACCCTGACCACCCCCCCCCCCACTTTTTCAGTCAGCACCGCCCCCACTTGTCCCATTTAACCTGTCTCAGTGCGGGTGGACTTTAAGATCCGGGGGAAGCTCGGGACCCGCTGCCCGCGGCTGCTGCTGAATCTGCAGTGTTTCTGTTCTGTTGACGGAAAACGATCACGATTGAAAATAAAGTGGAAATAATAAAATGATCAGAAAGAGGTGAAACGCCATCGGTCATTGGAAAAGCGTTAGGCTACAGTCGGTCAATGATCGAAACAATTTTAAAGGATAAAGTGAGAATAATGGAGCATGAGAAAGGCCCTGCCCTGATGAAAGCTACAATTATTACTAAGCAACGCAGTGGTTTAATTATTGAAATACATACGTTTTTTAAGTGTTTTACAGTATATGCATTGAAAGGTAAAATATATACTAAGTCAAACGTTTGACTAGCTGACACTAAATAATACCAGATGTACCTGTTCTGACTTACGTACAAATCCAACTTAAAGATGGACTTAAGAATGGAACTTGTTTACTTGTTTGTAACCCGGGGACTGCCTGTACAGGAGCCTCAGGACTCACACCATCATGTCCAGGAAATTATCCCTCAACCATCAGGGCTGTGAACCAAAGGGGATAACTTCCCTCAACTTCACTTGCCCCATCATTTAAATGTTCCCACAACCACTTGACTCATCTTCAAGGACACTTCATCTCATGTTCTCGATATTTATTGCTCATTTGCTTATTTTTTAAAATGAGTTATTTCTTTCTTTTTCCATTTGCACATTGTTGTCTTCTGCAGTCCGGTTGATCGCCCAAAATTGATTGGTCTTTTGTTGATTCTATTATGATTATTACTCTATTAATGATTTATTGAGTATGCCTGCAACAAAATGAATGTCAGGGTTGTACATGGTGACATACGTTATTTTGATAATAAGCTTACTCTGATTTTTTTTTTCTGAGAAATAACTTTTCATCACAACCTCCTGCTTCCTATCTCTGAGCCAATTTTGAATCCACCCAACTGGCTCTTCCTGAAGTCCAAGGGACCTAACCTTCCAGACCAGATGTCTGTGCGGGATTTTGTTGAAGGCCTTGCTAAAAACCAAATAGACATCATCACAGTCCTATCCTAATGACCTTTTGGGGGAGCTCTTAAAATAGAACTTAGAACCTCTTGGAACATGACTTTCTGTATCCAAACCATGCTGACTCCTTCTGGAGCATATTTGCTCTAGGTGGAAGTTTGGTTAGGTACTTGTCTGGAGCTGGGTGTTGACAAAATATGATTAGGTGCATGGACAAAACCAGAGACCAGTGTGGTTTTGGATATGCTATGAGGTTTGGGAGTGTGGACATGAAGGGATAAAGCCAAGAAGGAAGCCCATGTTTGAAAATCTGCCGATGCTGGAAATCCAAAGCAACACACACAAAATGCTGGAGGAACTCAGCAGGTCAGGCAGCATCTCTGGAAAGGAGTAGACGGTCGACGTTTCGGATCAAGGCTCTTCTTCAAGAAGGGTCGGGGGAATGTCTGAATTAAACAGGGTGAGAGAAAAGTGCTGGCTGGAAGGTGATAGGTGAAGCCAGGTGGGAGAGGTCAAGGGCTGGAAAAGAAAGGACCTGACAGGAGAGGAGAGTGGACAGCAGGAGAAGGAAGGAGGGAGAGGGACCCAGGGGGAAGTAATAGGCAGGTGAGAAGAGGTAAAAGGTCAGAGTGGGGAACAAAGGGAGGGGGGAATTTTCTTCACTGGAAAGAAAAATCGATATTCATACCTTCAGGCTGGATACAAGCCCATGCTTGTATTTGTGTGTGAGGGAGTGCGTATGTTTTGGGCAGTCTCTGGAACCTCACCTCTGAATCAAGGCCTTCCTTTATGAAACCAGACTGACAGCCGGTGCGTAACAGCTACTGCAAACCAAAGAAATCCATGCCAGTAGTAACTTCCTTTTCCCTAATGAAGGTTGCTGCAAAATACCTAGGACCTTCACCATGGTTTATGCCTTAAACGATTATTTCACTTCTGAATGGATATTGAATCCCTGAAGACTTAATATATAATAGTAGTGAGGTAGTGTTTATGGGTTCAATGTCCTTTCAGAAATCAGATGGCAGAGGGAAAGTAGCTGTTCCTGAATCATTGAGTGCGTGTCTTCAGGCTCCTGTACCTCCTCCCTGATGGTAGCAATGAGGAAAGGGCATGTCCTGGGTGATGTGGGGGGGGGGGGTTCCTCTTTAATCAGTGAGGCAGCATGTTAGCATCGTGGTTGGTGTAACGCCATTACAACACCAGAGATCGTGACCCCGGTTCATTTCCCACCACTGCCCGTAAGGAGTTTGTACGTTCTCCCTGTGACTGCCTAGCTTTCGTCAAGGTGTCTCAATTTCCTCCCACGTTCCAAAAGACTTGCACTACAGGTGTGTATGCTGCATTGGCGACACTTGCCCAGCACAATCCTCGCTGTTTTGATTTGATGCAAATAATGTATTTCACTCTGTTTCAGTGTTCTGTACATGTCTAATCCTCTGTCTTTAAACTGGATCTTAAAATGAATGTAACTTGAGCCTCTTTCATGTTTATTGATTTTTTAAAATTTATTGAGAAACGCCATGGAACACGCCCTTCACAGGTACCGCGCCTTTTATAGTCAATTACTTTTACGTATATTTGTACCACCTTTTCCAACACCGCTCCAGTTAATCGATCATTGCTTCTCAAATGCATTGCCATTTTTGGATACTATGATACTAGATTAGCCTGGAAAAGTTTGTTCGTTAGTTTAGCCCATTAAACAGGCTGCCGACAGCAGCTCGCCAGCGTTCTCTGTCCTGGGCCAGTCTTTCAGGTTATCCCCCAGTGTGGCCCATCTTTAAAGATCCTTCCTGTCCCAGGGGTGAGGTTTTTGGAGGTTGTGATGACGTTTCTGTAGCTCTGGGTTTTATGGGTTGCAGTTGCTAGCCCCTCGCCCAACCCTGCTTTCACAGCTGCGTTTCAAACCATCCATGATGGAGTTAACAACAGGAATTCTGCAGATGCTGGAAATTCAAGCAACACACATAAAAGTTGCTGGTGAACGCAGCAGGCCAGGCAGCATCTCTACGAAGAGGTGCAGTCAACGTTTCAGGCCGAGACCCTTTGTTAGGACTAACTGAAGGAAGAGTGAGTAAGGGATTTGGATGATGGAGTTAGCACTGAAATGTAATGGGCCAATAAAATTCTTCCGAATTCCATCCTCACTTTGCCACATTGTTTAGCCTTGGAGGATAATTGCCTCTTTCCTTCTGCTCTTCCACTGTTGTGAAGAAACATTTGGATTAGGGTAGGATGTAAGGCGAAGTGCTCTGTAGCATTAATGTCAGGTCGTCCAGCAAACATTTCTGTATGCAAGAAATAGTAGAGTTTTGGACCTTGCTTCCAAAAATAGCAACTGATATTAGATTAGATTATGAGAACACTCAGTCCTCTTTTATTGTCATTTAGAAATGCAATTTCTCCGGCGTGATATCACAGAAAACAAGACAGACCAAAGACTAACACTGACAGAACCACATAATTATACCATATAGTTACAGCAGTGCAAAGCAATACCATAATTTGATAAAGAACAGACCATAGGCACAGTTTAAAATAAAGTCTCAAAAGTCCTCGAGTCGATCGACTCCCGAGTCCCCGATAGCAGGTGGCAAAAAGGAGAAACTCCCAGCCATAAACCTCCAGACACTGTCAACTTGATGATACCTTGGAAGCAGCCGACCCTGAGTCCATCCGTCCGAAAACTCCGAGCTTCCAACCAGCCTCTCTGATACAGCCTCCCGAGCGCCATCCTCTGCCGAGCGCCTTCGACCTCTCCCCGGCCGCTGAAACACGCAAAGCTGAGGATTTCGAGGCCTTCAGCTCCGGAGATTCCGGTTACCACACAGTAGCAGCGGTAGCAAAGCAGACATTTCAGAAGTTTTCCAGATGTTCCGCTGCGCTGTCATGTCTGTCTCCCATCAAAATCAGGATTGTGCACGGTCCCCTACTTGATAGATAACTGATATTTGATTATTGATTGCTAATCTTCCATTAGAACAGGTCCTTCAGCCAGCAATGCTATGCCCATCTCTATAAATGTACTCAATGATCAATCAAACCCTTCCCTCCTACCCAGCCATAACCATCCACTTTCCTTACATCCATGTGCATATGAAAGAATCTATTAAATGTTCCAACCATAACAGCCTCTTCCACCACTTCCAGCAGTACATTCCAGGCACCCACCGCTTTCGGTGTAAAATAATAAAACATCACCCCAAACCTTCCTCTTTACTTACTAACTCCCAGTGGAGCATAGGCCATGGATGACCTCCTGTCTCCATCGTCCAAACTCAATGGTAGGGTTGGACTTCATCAACACTTCTGCAATCCATTTCATCCACTCTACAGGGGATTGGTACATAGAGCTTCACCAGAGCCCCGTTGGTCAGCCTTGCCCACTTCCACCTCTCACGACGGGGATGTAGGGTTGGACTTTTGAGAGGCAAACCTTCCTCCACTCACCTTAAATGCAGGTCCTCTGGTATTGACCATCGCTGTCCTGGGAAAAAAATGCTGGCTGTCCACGCTTTCTCTGCCTATCGTAATCTTTAGATTATGAAGACACGTAGTCCCCTTTTATTGTCATTTAGTAATGCATGCATTAAGAAATGATACATTATTTCCTCCGGTGCGATATCACAAAACACAGGACAAACCAAGACTAAAAAAACTGACAAAACCACATAATTATACATATAGTTGCAAACAGTGTAACAATACCATCACTTGATGAACAAAGTCCGTGAGCACAGTAAAGTTCAAAGTTTCTCAAATGTCCCACATCTCACGCAGACGGGAGAAGGAAGAAAAACTCTCCCTGCCATGCCGACCACAATCCGACTCTGAGTCATCGGAAAATTCGAGCTCTGATCAGCTCTCTGATCACCGAGTACTGAGTGCCATCTCTGTCCGAACAATTCGACCTCCTTCTCGGTCGCCAAAAGCAGGCAAGGCCGGGGATTTTGAGGCCTACCCTCCGAAAGATTCCCGACCACACAGTAACGACAGCAGCGGTCGGGCGTTTCAGAAATTTCTCCAGATGTTCCTCTGTGCTTTCACGTCCATTCTCCATCAAATGAGAATTGTCCTCTGCCCCTATTTAACAGATACGACATCATTTCTTAGATACCTCTGTCAAGTTGCCTCTCATCCCCGTCACTCCAAGAAGAAAGTCACTAGCTCGGTCAACCTTTCTTCTTAAGACTGGTCTTTTAATCCAGGCAGCATCCTGAGAAATCTCTTCTTACTGCCCGTTCTGCCACTGGCGTTTAGAGCAGCAATGAAGGTCCTCCATGTCTGACAGTGTTCAGGGCTTCCTCGCGGTTTTCACTACTGTCAGTCAGGCAAGTCCAGGGTGGAGACTCAGGAATACCGTCAAACTCAGATGTAGAAGGATTCTTCATTGCTGTTTCCGTAACAGCTTTGTTCGACCAGTCAGGGTGGTTAGCCCTGAGCTGAACCCCTGAAGTTGGAGGATCGGTGGACCACTCTTGGTCCGGCTTCTACCCTTTGACCTGTTTGGCGAGGGTGACATAAGCCCTGACTCCAGCCAACATAGCTCTGCAGGTCACTGAGGCATGTAAGCCTCCAAACCCACTGACAAAGTTGTAGTCCTCTTGGAGGAAATCTCCTTTGAACCATTTCTAAATATGGTCTAACCAGGGTTTCATAGAGCTGCAACATAACCTTGCGACTTTTGAATTCGGTGTCCTGACTAATGAAGGCCAGCACATCATTCGCCTTCTTAACCACCCTATCAACTTGCATGTCAACTTTGAGGGATCTGTGGACTTGGACCCCAAGATCCTTCTTGTTCCTCCAAACTGCTAAGAATCCTGCCTTTGACCTTGTGCACAGCCTTCAATTCTGATCTTCTGAAGTGTATCATCTCATACCTTTCAAGATAGTACTCAGTCACTTCTCCGCCGAACTCTGCATCCCGTCTATATCCTGTTACAACCGACAACAGCTTTCTACACTATTCACAACATCACCAACCTTAATGTCATCTGCAAACTTACTAACCCACCCTTGCACTTCCTCATCCAAGTCATTTACAAAAGTCAAAAAGAGCAAGGGCCCCAGAACAGATCCTGTGGAACTCCATTAATCACCGACCTCCAGGCGGAATACATCTTCTGCCATCTGTGGGCAAGACAGCTCCGAATACACCCAGCCAAGTGCCAAGGATCCCATGCCTCATAAGTTTCTGCATGTGCCCACCGTGGGGAACCCTTATCAAATGCTTTACCGAAATCCATATACACCACATCCTCCACTCTATCTTCATTGGTTTGGTTTGTAATCTCCTCGAAAAACTCAATGAGGTGCATGACACAACCTGCCCTTCACAAAGCCATGTTGACTATCCCGAATAGGATTATACTACTCTAAACACTCCTGTCCCTAACAATCCTCCCCAATAGTTTGCCCACCACTGACATAAAACTCACTGGTCTATAACTTCCATATTATCCCTCTTACTTTTCTTAAACAGCGGAGCAACGTTTTCTAACCTTCAATCCTCCTGTGCCATTCCTGTGGGTAGAGAGAACACCAATATCATTGCTAACAGCTTAACAAACTTTTCCCTCACCTCCTGAAGTAACCTGAAATATGTCTTGTCTGGTCCCGGTGACTAATGTTTTTGGGAAGCTCCAACACTGTCATATTCTTAATCTCACCACGTTCCATATTACACAGTTTCACGTTGACCTCACAGTTGTCAAGGTGAATACTGAATCAAAGTCTACATTAAGGACTCTCTGTGCCCCTGGACGTATGTTTCCCACTCTCTGTTACAGTTTTGTTAAGCTATCTTATCTAAGGGTTGGAGGAGCAGGGGTGGGGGAGAGGGGAAGAACATTGAGTTGGGTCACAAATCAGCCATTATTTCACTGAATGGAGATAAGACTTGGGGTAAGATGACCCATAAGTACACAGGTCTGTGATCAGAATCAGGTATAATATCAGTAATATCTCTCTCCGGACTGTGAGAATGGCCCAGAGGATCATAGGGATCTCCCTGCTATCCATCTGGGATATTTATCAAGAGTGCTGAGTTTGCAGGGCCCTTAGTATTATCAATGATCCCACCCATCCATCCAGCATCCTATTTGATTTTCTACCATCAGGCAGGAGACTCTGATGCATAAAGACAAGAATGGTCAGGATGGGAAACAGTTTCTTCCCCCAAGGCCATTAGACTTCTGAACTCCTTGCCTTATCACATTCAGAGTGTCACTGGTTAATCTGTTCGGTGCTTTACAATATTTAATTTATGCACTTTAGTTGGTTTGTGTGTAATCCATTTGTCAATTTCATCCTTATTTTCATAAGTTGAGTGTGTGCCTGCAGGGTCCTGTACCTTCTCCCTGATGGTAGCAATGAGAAGAGGGCATGTCCTATAACAATGAACCATATAACAATTACAGCATGGAAACAGGCCATCTCGGCCCTTCTAGTCTGTGCCGAACTCTTACTGTCACCTAGTCCCATCTACCTGCACTCAGCCCATAACCCTCCATTCCATTCCTGTCCATATACCTATCCAATTTTTTTGTAAATGACAAAATCGAACCTGCCTCTACCACTTCTACTGGAAGCTCGTTCCACACAGCTGCCGTTCTCTGAGTAAAGAAGTTCCCCCTTGTGTTACCCCTAAACTTTTGCCCCTTAACTCTTAACTCATGTCCTCTTGTTTGAGTCTCCCCTACTCTGAATGGAAAAAGCCTATCCACATCAACTCTATCTGTCTCCCTCATAATTTTAAATACCATTATCAAGTCCCCCCTTCAACCTTCTACGCTCCAAGGAATAAAGACCAAACTTGTTCAACCTTTCTCTGTAACTTAGGTGCTGAAACCCAGCAAAAGTTCTAGTAAATCTTTTCTGTACTCTCTCTATTTTGTTGACATCTTTCCTATAATTGGGTGACCAGAACTGTACACAATACTCCAAATTTGGCCTCACCAATGTCTTGTACAATTTTAACATTGCATCCCAACTTCTATACTCAATGCTCTGATTAATAAAGGCCAGCATACCAAAAGCTTTCTTCACCACCCTATCCACATGAGATTCCACCTTCAGGGAACTATGCACCATTATTCCTAGATCCCTCTGTTCTACTGCATTCTTCAATGCCCTACCATTTACCATGTATGTCCTATTTTGATTAGTCTGGGTGATGGGGGTCCTTAATGAAGGATGCCACCTTTTTGAGGCACCACTCCTTAAAGTCCCAGATGCTGGGGAGACTAGTGCTCATGATGCAGTTTCTTTAGATCCTGTGCAGTAGCCCGCCCAGCCGCCAGTCAGATTACTCTCAACTTGGAATTTATAATTTATCTTTCACTGCGATTTGCATATTAAGATTGAATGACCATGCTTTGAAGAAGACATGTACATGCTTGCTGCCTGAGGTTCATTTCTTCTTATTGCTCTGTTTCAGGTCCAATGCTCATAGGGCAGCACCTGAGAGGTAAGTGTTGTAGTGCAGACTGTGATATTATCACTGGCCAAGTAGAAGTTGCATGCTGAGTGTTCTGAGTGCAATACATTTTCACTACTTCGTCAGTCCTGATGAAGGGTCTCAGCCGGAAACGTGGACTGTTTACTCTTTTCCATAGATGCTGTTTTACCTGCTGAGTTCCTCCAGCATTTTGTGTGTGCGCTGTGGATTTCCAGCATCTCACATTTATAATACATTTTTGTTTTTTTTTGTTGTTGTTGGAAGATTGAACAAAGTTAAATGTGGAACATTCCACCCATGATGTTGTCCTGACCTTTCAATGTACTGGAAGATCAGACTAACCCTTGCCTCCCACGTCACCGTCTGTTTTTCTATCATCCATGTGCCTATCTGAGTTTTTTCAATCCTCTTCTACCACCACTCCAGTAACATTTTCCAAGCAGCCATCTCTCTCTGTATATTAAAAAGAACACCTTACTCTGCCGTCCCATAGATCATAGGACTTCCTGTGAATCCCCAAGGTGGACGAGACTCATTCCAAGCCACCGTGGGAGGGATTAATCTGCAGCTAACAATCTGTTGGAGGAACTCGGCGGGTCGAGCAGCGGCTGTGGGAGGAAAGAAATTTTCCATGTGCCAGCGTCGATAGTCGCACAATTTCAACCCAAAACACCGACAGTCTCTTTCTTTCCCACAGATGCTGCCTGATCTGTTGTGTTCTTCCAGCAGATTCCTCGTTACAACAGATTCCAGCATCTGTAGTCTCTGGTGTGTTAACCTGTCACTAAACAGTGGAAGGGGGACCATCCATAGAACTAAGAGTCTCGTGGTTTTCTATTGTGTCTGGTGATAACAGGAGATCTGTGCGGGAGAGTTTTCAAAGTGGAAAGACCGTTGCACTGGGGCAGTACCACTCTCTTCACCTCAGAAGTCTGGGTCCAGTGGTACAAATAAGCGTTACAAACTGGGGTCTTCCATGGTTGCAGAAGCTGCCTCATCATGCCTTAGGCTCTCCACGAAGCATTGCAATGCCACCTTCCTGTCCTTTGGATCTCCCTGTAGATCTCATCTGCCCAGTTTGCTGGCGCTGATTTTGCATGTTAATACAGGCATGTCCCTATCTCACTGGTGTATGAGGCTCATCGGCTACCCTCACCTGGTTTAGCCCGCTGTCGAAGCGGTGTACTGGGGTGTGGCCGCTGTTGCATGAAAACAGCTACTTGGAGTCATAGGTCAGAGCTTAGTGTCTGGTGGGGACCAAAGGTGAGTGAGCTGCCCCTTCACCAGAGGTGCTACCCCTCCCTGGATACCTCATTCACCCCTCCCAAGAGTCTCTTAAATGTCGCCTATGTGTCAACTTCACCACCACCCCTGGCAATGTATTCCATGGATTCACCACTCTGTGTATAAAAACAAAACAAACTTACCTCTAACATCCTGCAGTATTCTTTCCTCCAATCATCTTAAAATTATGCCCCCTCGTATTAGTAATTTCCACCTTGGGAAATCTTGTGCTCACAACAAACAAGTGACTGCTGACGATATCTCAGGCATGCTGTAAAGACCCAAAAGGCCCTGCTCTTTTTCTCTGCTCATTCTTCTATAAAGAAGAAAGCTAAAAGGTGATCTGGAGAATTTTATGATTAAGAGAGGGTTTGCCCATTCATTGAGATGTTTCCACAACCATTTGATTTCACTTTTAAGGACTCTTTATCATGTTCTCTTTATTTATTGCTATATATTTATACCTGCATTTGCAGTTTGTTGTCTTCTGCACTCCGGTTGATCTTTCATTGATCCGGTTAATAGCTGCTATTGTATAGATTGGCTGAGTATGCCCGGAGGAAAGTGAATCTCAGTGTTGTATATGGTGACATATATGTTCATTGATAATAAAATTTGCTTTGAATTTTACTTTGAAATTTGGAAAGTCACGGCATCAATGGAAATGGGGATCCTGGAAGAAGTTGGCACACACTAGTAGCCTTAATCTTATTGAATGCTGGAGCAGGTACAAGGGGCTACTTTTGATTTTTTTTTTAATGTTCTCATTAATGTGTTGGAAGAAGCTAACCAAATAGTTTGGTAGTTGGATAAACATGAAGGAGGAAGGAAGTTACAGTACAGAAAGACTATAAGGCATAGGAGCAGAATTGGGCCATTCAGCCCATCAAGCCTTCCATCATGGCTGATTTATTACCCCTCTCAACCCCACTCTCCTGTCTTCTTCCCATAACCTTTGACATCCTTTCTAATCAAGAACCTGTCAACTTCTGCTTTAAAAGTACACAATGATTTGACCTCCACAGACGTCTGTGGCAAAGTATTCCACAGTTTCACTGCCTCTTGGCAAAAGAAATTCATCTCTGTTCTACAGGGACATCCTGGTATTCTGAGGCTGTAGTGGACTCTCCCTCTATAGGAAACATCCTCTCCATTCCTATTCTCTCTATGCCTTTCAATATTTGGTAGGTTTCATTGAGGTCCCACCTCATTCCTCTAAACAGTGAATAGAATTCCAGAGCTCCTCATATGTGGCAACCAATCCAGAGCATAGAAGAACATCAGTGAAAGAATAAAGTCTACGATTCAGTTCAAAGGAATCACTTCTTGGCACCGGGGGTGGAAGAGCCAGGTAGAGCAACAGATATAGATAGATAGACATACTTTATTGATCCCGAGGGAAATTAGGTTTCGTTACAGTTGCACCAACCAAGAACAGAGTACAAACATAGCAATACAAAACCACAAACAATCAAATGATATGTAAGCCATGCCAGACGGAAATAAGTCCAGGACCAGCCTATTGGCTCAGGGTGTCCGACCCTCCAAGGGAAGAGCTGCAAAGTTTGATGGCCACAGGCAGGAATGACTTCCCATGATGCTCAGTGCTGCATCCCGGTGGAATGAGGCTCTGGCTGAATATTACAGCACAACACAGGACATTACCTCAGGGGCATCAGGCAGGAATCATTCATTCATTATGTGCCATGTCTTATGATGTAGGTGATCATGGTCTTTCCATGACCATGATTTTTCTTGGCAAATTGTCTGCAGAAGTGGTTTCCCATTGCCTTCTTCTGAGCAGTGTCCCCCCGCCCAGCCCATTATCAATATAGGGGACAGCAGAGCTTCGCTTCCAGATGAGGTCATTGCCTTCTAGCCTCGCCTTGAGCACCAACACAGGGAGAAGCCATCGCGCACCCCCATGTCTCCCGATGATCCGTTGGTCTCTGTATCTGAAGATGACACTCAAGAGAGCGAATTCAAGGAAAGCATCCAGTCCAGATGGAATATCTAGCTGAAAACTGAAGACCTGTGCCGACCAGCTGGCTGGTGTGTTCACGGATAATTCAACCTCTCGTTCTGGCAGTGTGTGGTTCCCTCCTGCTTCAAGCAGGCTTCAATCATACCGGTGCCCAAGAAGAGCAAGGTAACCTGCCCAAATAACTATCAACTAGAGGCGCAAACACGAGGAATTCTGCAGATGCTGGAAATTACCAGCAACTTTGATGTGTGTTGATCAACTAGAAGCACTTACATCCATGGTCATGAAGTGTTTTGAGAGGCTGGTGTTGAAGCATATCAGCTATCCGAGTGGCAACTTGGATCAGCTCCAATTTGCCCACCTAAGCATCAGGTCTACAGCAGATACCATCTCATTGGCTCACCATATGACCCCAGAACATCTGGACAGCAAAGATGCATACATCAGGATGCTCTTTATTGATTACAGCTTAGCATTTAATACCATCATCACTTCAAAACTAATCAGTAAACTCCAAGATCAGGGCCTCAATACTCCCTTGTGAAATAGGGTCCTGAATTTCCTTACTTGCAGACCCCAGTCAGTTTGGATCGGCAAAAACACCTCCTCCACAATCTCCATCAGCACAGGAGCACCACAGGGATGTGTGCTTTGCCCCTTGTTCTACTCACTTTACACCTATGACGCTGTGGCGAAGTATAGCTCCAACACTATATACAAGTTTGCTGATGACACCACTGTTATGGGCTGTATCAAAGGTGGTGATGAATCAACATACAGGAGGGAGAATGAAAATTTGGCTGAGTGGTGTAATAACAACAACCTCTCACTCAATGTCAATAAGACCAGGAAACTGATTGTAGACTTCAGGAGAGGGAAACCAGAGGTCAATGAGCCAGTATTCAACCGAGGAGCACAGGTGGAGAGTGTCAGAGGACCTGTCCTGGACCCATCACATAAATATAATTGCGAATTCATTGATCCTGTTTACAGTTACAGATCTCAGGATGTGCCCTCAGGAAAAAGGACCTCAGGGTTGTGTGTGGTGACATTTATATACTCCGTTACTAAATTTTGCTTTGAACTTTGAGGTTCAATGGCATCAATGGTCGCTTAAACAGGACTGGTGACGTGCACCAGCTGCTCATACTACCGTCTCCCACAGGTTCCCATGGCCTCATCTGACCCTGACTGGTGGAGGGGAGGTCTAAGAAGGTGCTACACCTTGCCCAAGGGTGGCCTGTAGGCTAGAGGAGGGAAGGGGCACCGAACATCTCCTTTGGTAGAGGTGTATCTCCACCATAGCCCCATAGGTGGAAAAAGGATCCAATTTAACCTTTCATTATGGCACATCTCCCAAATGTAATGTGAACAAAGTCACTGGAGAGATGCAGCTGGTGGATATAAAGTAATTATTTGACAAAATGAGACACCCTCTGAATGGAGAGGCCTGTTCGACACAATATTACATGACATTTTATTTGGTAAAGATCAAAGGACAATACTACATATTATCAACAACGCTTCCCTTGGACAATAACTTTCACTCCTCCTTCTTCATACCCACACTCCAGACACCCAAAATGGATGTTAATCTTATCTGGTTTTTCAATTACCTGCGATCCACAGCTCTCAGAACCTATTATCTGGAGCTGCATTTTAAATTTAATCTACAATCCATGTTGAGTTCAAAAGAAAATGGCCGCTGAAGTTAATATTCTGCATCTCCACTCCACCACCCTAGGTATTGGATCCAATTTAAACTTTGATAGTGGCCCAGCTCCCCACTAGAGTAATGCTCCATCCCTTTCTCCATGGCCTTGTTCCATCATTCTTGAAGACTACAATGGAACCTGTCTCTCTACCTCTCTAAACAGTGCATTACAAATTCCAACAATAGGATGCACAAAGTTTTTCTGCATTTAATTCTTCCCTTTATGCATATGACCTCTGATTCTTAATCCCATTCTCTAGAAAGTTAATCCAGCCATTAGTTTGTTGTTCACTTTCATAAACTCCATTAATTTTTGTACCCATACTGTAGTAATGTGTGTATGTTTTTAATTTAGGCCTGATTGATGAATGAATTGTGTTTTATTGAATTGAGGACGTGGATCTAAGTTGATGGAGCAAGGCCTGGCTGAACAGCCACCATTGGGGAACCTAGTTTTGTGATTCCCAGGTGGAATGCTTGAGGTACAAGTCATTGGTAGGAAGTCACAGAACCTGAGGCCGGAGCTTTATGTTTGGGTCTGGTAGACCAAAGCCAAAGGTGGAAAAGCCAAACATTCATGAGGTTCTGATTGAGAAGGATGGATTACTGGCTCTGGGAAACGTTGAGCGTAAGAACTCCTGAGCCAACTGGGGGCTATAACATTGACTTTGTCATTCGCATGACTGAATATTACTATTTCTGTTCCTTTGCAGGTCTGGAGTTGTGTGTCGGGTGAAATACTGCAATTCTCTGCCGGATATTCCCTTTGACCCAAAATTTGTGACCTATCCATTTGATCCCAACAGGTACAGTGACGGTTGATTCTGTTGCTCTCGTTCTTTTCCTCCTCCAACTGCTTCTCCTCATTGTCCTAAGAAGTGCCTATTAGTAGGTTAATTGGTCATTTTAAATTGTCCTGTGATTAGTCTAATTAGTCTAGGCCAGTGTTTCCCAGCACTTTTAAGCCCCCCCCCCCCCCCACCGCTCAGGCACAATATACTTTTCAGCACACCATTGTGTAAAAACATGTCTACATGTGCTAACATGAGAAAAATTATTCTGCTTGAAATTTTTATTTGTCTTTAAACCTAGCTTACACGGTACCTGTGCGCTGTACAGCAGCTTCGGTATCAATGTCATTCTTGACCTTGACAGTTTTTAACAGGAGTTGAAATATCTGGTTTAAGTTGTGACAGCAAAAGTTTTACGTCCCCACACATAACAAGTGGTTTCTGTTTTTATGAGTATGTGGTTCACTGCACTGAAGCCTCTTTCAACAAGGTAGGAGGATGGAAACGCAAAGAAGAGCAATTTGGTTTTTCTCCAAAGACCAGGAAACTTCATATGACAGTGTAGCCACGTATCACAAAAGCCAACATTTTTGCAAAGCATTTTTGCTTCTTTATCATTTCATTTCTTCTTGCAAGCTCTCTTCCTGTTTTTCCATCTTGCAAAGAAATGGGTTAATTACCCAGTCCGGAATTTCCAGGTAGTTCAAATCCTTGAATGGGTTCTAAAAAACCTTCTTCAGTGACTGCAGGTATAAGCAGTACTCATGCAAATCACCATCTGTGAAAAGGAGTGCCATATTTTCCGTGCAGGGAGACTGAGAACATTCTTCTCCCAATGTTTTGCTTATATATTTCCAATTTTCCAATAAAAGTGGACACTGCACTTTTTGCTTGGATTAAATTGAAATTCTCACCCTGCAGTTTCATATTTAGAATGTTCAATTTTCATACAGATCGGCTAGGTATGCCACATCTCCACATAGATGTTCAATCTTGTTTCCCAAGCTCTTGTCGACTTTGAGCAAAAATTCAACCACAGTGTCAAAAAGATCAAAGAAACGTTTTAAGCAGTAGCCTTTTGACAGCCAACACACTTCAGTTTGAAGAAGCAAGTGTTTAAACTCGTCATCATTACCTTGGCATAACTGGCAAAATATTCTGCTATTTAATGGATGAGCTTTAATTTTGTCGATATCAGATATTACAAGAGTCATGCTTGAAAAAAGTTTTCGGCTGCCAGAAGTGGACAATGAATTGCACAATGGATTGCAAACACATTTGGAAGTTTTTTTCATAAGTGCCACTAAACCAGCATGGTGACATGTCATATATGGTGCTCCATCTGTTGCACACGGAATCATATTCATAATTTGGATAACTTTTATCCTTCCTATACATTTTGAGCTCATCATAGATTGCTTGTCCATTGATATTTGTTTTTAACTTTTCACAAAAGAGAATCTCTTCATAAACTTGACCCCAAGCACAAAGCCAAAGCTAAACAGGAATGGCTTAAAAACGACAAAGTTAACATTTTGGAGTGGACAAGTCAGGCCGCAAACCAACAGAGAATTTGTGGCTGGACTTGAAAAGGGCTGTTCACTCACGATCCCCATGCAATCTGACATAGCTTGAGTAGTTTTGTAAAGAAGAATGGCGAAAAATTGCAGTGTTCAGATGTGCAAAGCTGACAGAGACCTATCCACACAGACTCAGGGCTGTAATTGCTGCCAAAGGTGCATCTACTAAATACTGACTTGGAGGGGGTGAGTAATTAATGTAATCAATTATTTTGTGTTTAATAATTGTAATAATTTTGGACCAATTTGTAAAAAATTTGTTTTTACTTTGACATTAAAGTGTCTTTTCTGTTGACCAGTGTCAAAAAAGCCAAATTAAATCCACTGTAGTTCAATGTTGTAAAACAATAAAACATGAAAACTTCTGGGGGGGGCGGGGAGTGAATACTTTTTACGGGTACTGTATGCTGTTAGCAATGCCACGTTGTCTTGCACAGTTAACTCATCCTGTTGTATCTCAAGTCCTGTTCTCTGTAGCTCTGGGCATAGTTGATACTCAGTGCCTTCGCTCATTTTGTCAGTACGACGAGCTACTGAGTTGTTACTCAGAGGAATTAATTTCAAAATCCATTTTGAGAACAGTGGTGAGCGCTCCTGATACAGCAGGTGTTATTAATCTGTATGAGATTTTCCACACATTGCTATCATTTTGGAAATGTTACAAGAAGCAATGAGACTGCTATCAATGTCATTTTTTGGCTTTCTTAGCAAATGACTTGAGTGTGCAATACTTTTCAAATGCTTATTTCATGTTCTGAAACTGAGTATTACCGTAAGAAGCCCTTCCAGGATGTCTTATGCAGAAATGTTCCTGCAATCTTGATGGTTTCATGGCTTCATTAGACAGTATTATAAATAAGACACATAGGGCATCGCTGGTCTGACAGCAACAGTATGAAACTATATTCCAGGTATGTATCATTGTATTGATGCATTTTCTGTAGTTTCCGTTTCTTAGCAGGATTAGAATTCAAGGCTTACTACCTTCAGACTCATAGAAATCACACCGTATCTATTTATCCATCATTAACGGGGCTAAATTAAAATAAAAAGATAACACAAACTGGGAATGTCTATCTGTTGTTGACAACAGCAGTGAGTTGACATGGTCAGTCAGGTCTTGTGCCTCAAGTAACCCCCCACCCCCACCCCCCGAGAATTCTATTTCCCTTAACACTTCCTTTTGGACACATAACAGCCCCTGTTGGGAATCACTGTTCTAGGGTTAAATAGGTGGGTTGCTGGGCGGTGTGGTTCATTGGGCCTGTTGGAATTGTTTGGTTTTTATTGTACTTTTTATAAGATATTAGTTGAAATAATGCAAGACTAATTCATAGTTTGAATCATAGTTTCTTTCTCATGAACATAATTAGTATTTTTAACAAACGTATTTTTACAGTATGTAGTGGTTTGTCTTCCCTTGTAGAAGGCAGTGTAGCAGTTACATATACCTTTTCAATTTTCAACATTACTCACGTAACTGTGTAGCTGTTGATTGGAATCTGTCATCTAAGGGATTTCTGTTAACTCAAGTATAAAGGTGATAGATCTTCAAAGATGCCATCTTTTCCTTGAATCTACAGAGTCTCTCATCTCAGCTTTGCTTGTCAGCTCCTCACTTAGTTTCAAATGCTCTGTATCTTCGCTTATTTAAACTTTAAAATAAGCGATTGTGAAGAATCAGTGAATCAAAGCTTCTCACTCTTTCCTGAACTCCCAAAAGAACCCAGGGTTCGAAAGTAATCGATGTCCGACAGGCCTGTTTTGCCCGGTTATCTCCAAGTAAAACGGATACTGCAAAAGCTCTAACTATCTGAGACTAGACGCTGAGTTTTTAAACTGGAGAAGCCTGGTGAAGACTCCTGGTTGGCTATACTAAAAAAAGTACTGTGAGGAGTGGGGTGGGGGAGGTGGAAGCAGACGGTGCTCAAACAGTCAAAGAGGAACTGGTCTTCAGTGCAGGAGAATTAAAGTACAAAAAATGCAAGACCAGCAGCCTGGCCACACCATGCTCAGGCTGTTAACGACACCGATACTGCCTGTATTCCTAGGAACCCACGTGTCCTTGGGTAAGGTAAGAATGTGTGGCAGTGTCGACTTGTGCAACGTCAGCATAGAAATTCTCTTAGTGTTCTTGGGAACACTCCCCCTTAGTCACCAAAGCAATTGGTGATTATTTGCCATTTTGTCATCTTGCTGTGCATGGAATGGCTGCCTTGTAATTAATGTGAGGTGCCTGCATTCCATGAAATGGCATTGTTCTTATAATTGTTAAGCTTTTAACAGTTAAGAGCTAATTGATAAAATGAGCTATATTTCAATCATTTTGATGCACATAGTTTGATTTGGAATTAGGATGGCAGGAGGGAGTGGACCCCAAATTTCAGCAATACTGTTCTATAAATTTGTAAAGTGTGTCTGCAGGGAAAAAAAGAAGAATCTCAGGATTGTATGTGGTGACATGTATGCACTCTGGTAATTAATTTTACTTTGAATTTTGACGACTTACAGAGAAAGTGAAATTTGGAAATGTTGGAGAATAATCAGAGACTTCAACAGAAATTTGATAGGTTTTTAGCAAAATAGTGTATAGAACTCAGCAAAGAGTGGGAGGAAATGGGAGCACTTGGAGGAAACCTGCACAGTCACGGGGAGAAGGTACAAACTCCTTACAGGCACCTGGATCGTCCTTGCTGTAAAGCGATATGCTAACTATGTTACCCTTTGTAAGATTGCCAGAGAAGGACTTGTGGATTATGGTGCCCAGACCTTTGAAGGTGTCAAAGGAGTTAATGAATTCGTCAAAGTCATCAGCTTAAGAACTGAACAGGAGATTCTGCAGATGCTGGAATTCCAGAGTAACACACCCCGAAATGTCAACTCTTTATTCCTTACTATAGGTGCTACCTGACCTGTTGAGTTCCTCCAGTGCTTTGTATGTGTTACTTTAGTTTAAGACCTGAACTCTTGCTGTTGGGGGGGAGGGGGTGGTAACTGTGTCCCAGGGATGTGTGAAATGGAAAGATCATGATCTTGTACAGGAGCAAAAGCAACGACAGATTTTACAGCTCCCCTGAGTAGCACAGGAAAATTATTTGTTAATGTTGACTTGGCTGGGTGTAGTCTTTAACAATTAACACATTTATCCCTGAGTAATACAAACAAAACGCTGGAAAAACTCTGAAGGTCGGGAAGCATCTATGGAGAAAAGTACAAAGTTGACGTTTGGGGCCGACACCCTTCCCTCTTAAGGACTGAGAAGGAAGGGAGAAGATGCCAGAATAAAGAAGGTGGGGGAGGGGAAAGAGGGTAGCTGGAAGGTGATGGGTTGAAGCCAGGCGGGTAGAAAAGGTCAAGGACTGGAGAAGAAAGAATCTGATATGAGAGGGGTGTGTATCATAGGAGAAAGGGAAGGAGGAAATGACCCAGGAGAAGTGATAGGCGGGTGAGAAGAAGTGAAAAGTCAGAGTGGGGAATAGAGGGGCAGGGGATTTGTTCACCAGAAGGAGAAATCAATATTCATGCCATCAGGTTGGAGGCTACCTAGATGGAATATAAAGTGTTGCTCCTCCACCCTGATGATGGCCTCATCTTCCGGATTCCCATGTCAGAATGGGGGTGGGAATTAAAATGCTTGGCCACCGGAAAGTCCCACTTGTGGCAGATGGAGCAGAGGTGCTTGACGAAGCCAGAGTGATGTTTGGATCAGAAAATTCAGAATCAATGTGATCTTTTCAGTTCATCTTTTGCATGGACAGCGGTACGAACAAAGAAAATGGTGTTATATACATTACTTTTGTTGACCTCAGCAATTTGGAAATCCTCTGATAGCTGCTCAGCGTTGTCTTTTCCTTTCATAGCTCCTTCGGATACCGCATCCAGCTATGACAGGACAATATCGAAATGCTGAGATTCACATTAATATGGTAAAAGAGGATTGAATTCTGGTACTGATAGACCCTGGCCTGCTCTGTCAGCTCTATCTTGCCTTCTAATGTCCATTTACACACTGGAACCAATCGAAAGCCTTTCAACCTTCCTTGCATGAGAGCCAGGTCTTCTTCATCTCTGTGCCAATGATGCCGTGGTAGTTTTTTCATTCCCTAGCCACACATCCAATAGTACTGTATCTACTCTCCTAGAGTTCAGCTTGACCATTGATTTGAGGACAGCAAATGCTGTGGTTCAGGGTACAGCCTGTACCAGTATAGATAGGCATTGTTCATGCGGTATGGAAGACTGTTGGCAGCTCCAGGTTTCTAGGCTCAACAAGCAACAGTAATCTGTCACTTGATGGGTATTTCTGAAGCTGTGGAGCAAAAGGGCCAACAGCAATTTGAGAAGAACACCATACTGCAAGTCAGTGTCCTGAATACACACTATTTCCAGGCCTCACTGCTGTACAGGAATGTGCTCAGAACGCAGCCATGGTAAGCTGGAGGCATGTTGTTCTCTATTGATGCCATTGGTCCACATTCTTGCTCAGTCTGGGCGTAATAGTTGCAGACGTAGCAAAGCACTGTTGATTCTGACATCAAGAGAGGGTAGAGTAGTAGTCAACACAACGCATTACAGTACAAGCAATTCGTACTGCTGCCTGTAAGGAGTTCCTATGTTCACCCTCTGAACTTGTGGGTTTCCTCCCACAGTCCAACAACGTACCAATTGGTAGGTTAATTGCTCATTGTAAATTGTCCTGTGATTAGGCTAGAATTAAATCGGGATTGCTGGGCAGTGTGGCTCAAAGGGCGGGAAGGGCCAATTCCACGCTGCATCTCAACTAAAACCAGTGGTAATTGTAAAGACTTGATGTGTGAAGCTGCACAATATTTGCAAGTTGCAAGGAAAGTCTTGAAAGCTGGGAAGAGTGCAGATGCAGGAGATCTGAAACAGAGAGAGGGAATGCTGGAAACACCAATCAATATCTCCAGAAAGAAAAATTAAATTACCATTTTGGATAGAAGACCCTTTTTCAGAGTGTTTCAGGTATTTTCTGTTTTGGTGTGAGAAGAGGCTTAACAGTTTGAAGATGTGCCCCAAGCACATCCGAGTCTACTCCTGGTGGGCCAGGGTCATTGGGGTGGTGTTTCTGGACATGCTAATGTTGTCAGCATGCATTCATGATGCAGCTGCAATGGGCGGCTGGTGACCGTATTCCCGAGGATGTGCTGTGAAATGAACTCTGCCAGGTCACAACCTACTTGCGGTGCAAGAACAATTCTCAGTGAGGTTGAAAGATGGACGTGGACCACTGGTGATTAAACATATCAACTCCTGCCTGAGGAGCAGCTTGGATTTGCTCCAGTTAGCCTACCGTCACCACAGGTCAGCAGCAGACACCACTTCATTGGCCCTTCACTCAACCCTGGAACATCTGGACAGAGAAGGTGCACACGTCAGGATGCTCTCCATTGACTACAGCTCAGCATTCATTACTGTCATCCCCTCAAAACTAATCAATAAGCTCTGAGACCTAGGTCTCGATACCTCCTTGATTAACTGGATCCTCGACTTCCTCGCTTGCTCACCCCAGTCAGTTTGGATTGGCAGCGACATCCCTTCCACAATCACCATCGGTACAGGTGCACCACAGGGATATGAGCTTAGCCTCCTGCTCTTCTCACTTTATTCTTTTGACTGTGTGGCCAAGCACAGCTCCAGAGTCTTATTCAAGTTTGCTGACGACAGCACTGTCGTGGTCTGAAACAAAGGTGGTGTTGAATCAGCATATAGGAGAGTGATTGAAAATCTGGCTGAGTGGCACCACAACAACCTCTCACTCAGTGTCAAAGTAGGGTTTTTGAACCAGCCACAGAATTGACTACCAAGGCACAAACCATTATCCCGAAAGGCTGCCAGCATTAAGTGTTGAGTCTGGGGTTCTTGCAGCCAGGAAGGTTAGGAGATTTGATAGAAGTGTTTAGATAGTCTTGAAGGGCCTGGGTAACACTAGCAAGGAAAATATGCTTCTAATCACTGAAAGGCCAATATCTAGAGATTGGAATGGTGACAATTTGAAAGTTTCTCTGTTGGTAGATGCAAATTCACCTTCTAAAAGCCTTCTAAAGAGATGGTCAGATTCTTCATGGAGAGGTGAAATTGCAGCAATAGAAAGAAAAGGACATGGGGAGGAAAAAGAGGATTTATTGTCGAAAACATCCTAAGGTAACTGTTCTATAATGTATAATGCTGATAACACTGAATATTTTTCCTGATTTCCCAGATTTGTACAGTATAAAGCTACCTCTCTTGAAAAGCAGCATAAACATGAGCTGCTAACGGAGCCAGATCTTGGAGTAGTGATCGATCTCATCAATCCAGACACATACAGGATCGACAACAATGGTAAGTCCCAGCCCTGTCTGCATCTGTTGATAAAACTGTGAAAATAATCCCAACTGTATCCTAGGGCCCAAACCATCTGGCTGACCCCCTGAGCTCCTCCAGCACTTTGTGTGTGTGTGTCTGTTGCCTGTCACATCCTTTCCCTTGACAACAGAACTAGGGACAGTTATCCAGGTCGATGAGACTAACAGTTTGGCACAGACTAGATGGGCCAAAGGACGTATTTCTGTGCTATATGACAGCTGTTCTGCTTCGTTTCAGCTCCAAGTATTCTCAATTTTCCTTATTCGCCATATGACTTGCCTCCATATAAGCTGGTATTAAACATAGAAACATAGAAAACCTTCAACACAATACAGGCCCTTTGGCCCACAAAGCTGTGCCGAACATGTCCTTACCTTAGAAATTACCTAGGCTTACCCATAGCCCTCTATTTTTCTAGGCTCCATGTATCCATCCAGGAGTCTCTTAAAAGACCCTATCGTATCCGCCTCCACCACCACCGCCGCCGGCAGCCCATTCCACGCACTCACCACTCTCTGCGTTTTAAAAAAAAAACAACTTACCCCTGACATCTCCTTGAATACCCCTGTTATTCTTTGAGCAGCTTAAAATGTCCAGTGACAATCGTAGGACCTGCAGAAATCTCCCTTTTGACTTTTGACTACATTCATGCGAGGAAAATGTGCGCGGTGTGTTTAATATTAAATTCATTAGATAAACCCTTTTAGAAATTAAATTGAGTGTATTAGCCACTTACAAGTGACTCCCCCCTCTTCCCCCCCCCCCCCCCCCCGCGGGTGGGCCAGTCCCCGCAAGAATATTGTCAATATTAAACCGGTCAGCGGTGCAAAAAAACGTTAGGGACCCCTGATTTAAACTAGCTGGCTAGCTGTCAAGGAGCTAAGCTATTGATGTCCTATGTGATGAGGCCAAACTCCCTGTAGACTTGCTTAAAGTTGTAATAGAATAAACTTGATAATATAATATAAGTACATATTTTAATGTCACATTTGCTGCATATACCCAACTTGATTTACAGATTAGACAAAATCACTAAACAAAGTATCACATACAACCTTGGAGGTCGATCGGGAGGGGGGGTGGGATATGGTGTTACGGGGGGCGAGGGTGCTACCTCCCTGAAATGGTAGTGCTGCCTCCCTGAAATGAGTTTTTTCAGGGTGGGATGTCTGCTGAGATGGAATAGAGTACAGGAAAATGTTTGGTATTGGTACTGATAGAGGAATTTTTTGAGAGCCATCATAGGCTCAAACGGACAAAAGGCCTCCTCTTCGTTCTTGAAGATATAGTATTTTGACTCTTAACCATATTAGATCCTTGCACCTACTTTGAGTTTATATGACAACAACCAATTGAGAAAGTGTAACCATCAAAACTAAGAGTTGGAGAGAACAGTGTATCAATTTACCATATTAGAATTGGGTTTAATCACTGGTATATATTGTGAAATTTGTTGTCTTTGTGACAACAGTACAATGCAATACATAATAGATAAAAAACTAAGTTACAGTAAATATATTAAGTAATGCAGAAATAGAAATTTTAAAAAAGTAGTAAGATTCATGGGTTCAATGTCCTTTTGGAATTAGAGAGTGGAAGAGGCTATTCCTGAATTGTTGATTGTGTGCCTTCAGGCTTCTATACCTCCTTCCTGATGCTAACAATGAGAAGGCATGACCTGAGTGATGGGGAATCCTTAATGGTGGACTCTGCCTTTTTGAGGCATCGCTTCTTGAAGATGTCCTGGATACTACAGAGGCTAGTGCCTTTGATGTAACTGCATCGATATGTTGGGTTCAGGATAGGTCCCCAGCGGTATTGACACATAGCAACTTGAAATTGCTCACTCTTCCCACTACTGATCCCTTTTATGAGGACTGGTGTGTGTTCCCTCATCTTACCCTTTCTGAAGTCCACAGTTCTTACTGACGTTGAGTGCAAGGATGTTGCTGCATACCTTATTGTCAATAATCTTTCTTGTAGCTCGTAAAGAGATGTGATGTCTTCATACTCTTATTTTTTGTTGTCTTCTCTCTTTAGTAATGCTTGACATTGCAGATGAGAAATTACTCGAGGAAGAAATTCAGGCACCGTCTAGTTCTAAAAGGTAAAGCCATTGGTTGTCTTTCTGTGATTCTTGGCCACGAGTGGTTGGCGTTGACCTGTACCTCTGGCAAAGAGCTCGGTTTTTCTGGAATTCTGGATGGGTGTGATTTGGGGTTGCTGCACTGAAGACAGGAGGGTAATATTGGGGTGGAGGATGTGATTGGCTGTCCATATCCAAATATTAGAGGGACTAAGAGTGATTTTTTTTTTAGAAATTCCTGGTGAAAGAATCAGTATCAGGGTTAATATCACTGGCATAGTCATGAAATTTGTTAACTTTATGGCAGCAGTACAATTGGTTGGCGTCCATCTGACTTGAAGGACAATGGGTGATGACGATCATCATCACAGACCTCAGTGTAAGGTATGGAGATCCTGATGTGCCCAGTCATCAAGATCCCCCTCTCGGCCTCACCAGTGTAGTCCAAAGGAAAGCTTATGAAGCAGTCTGTTTGGCACCAGCTTGGCTGCAGGAGCTGCTGGAAGGATGTTCAATGACGTCTAGCCGCCTTTGGGGCTCCTCTCCAGATTTGCTGTCCAGGTTTACTCATAGACGTAGACATAGACATACTTTATTGATCCTGAGGGAAACTGGGTTTCGTTACAGCTGCACCAACCAAGATTGGAGCATAAATATAGTATTACAAAACCACAATCAATCAAATAACAATATGCAAACTATGCCAGGTGGAAGTAAGTCCAGGATCAGCCCATTGGCTCAGAGTGTCTGACCCTCCATGGTAGGAGCTGCAAAGTTCGATGGCCACAGGCAGGAACAACCTCCATGACGCCCAGTGTTGCATCTCGGTGGAATATGGCCGGAGTCCAACAGCAAAAAGTTCAATATCCAGGCTACAAACACATTCCTTGATCGTAGTATGACCAGGATTGCACCATCTGTTGTTAACCAGAACAGCAAGCCCCCCTCCTTTACACTTACCGCTCTCAGTGCCCTTCTGGTCAGCCCGAACAGTCTGGAAGCCCTCCATGGAAACGTTTTGGTCGGGTATGCCCACGTGCAGCCGCGTTTCAGTAAAACACACAGCACTGCTCTCCCGAAATGTTCTCTGACTCCTGGCTAGCGCCGTCAACTCGTCCATTTTATTACCCAGCGATCTCACATTTCCCCATAATGAGAGAGGGAAGACACTGCTTATAACTCCTCTTCTTCATAAGTCTCTGTTGTCTCGACCCGGTCCTCCTTCCTTGCCTTTTTGATCCCCCTCTGCATCCTCTCTGTGTTTTCCTCCAGATTTCAGCCGGGGTGTCCACCACTCTGTTCGCTAAACCAGCCGGCGTAAGCACAATCAGGTGGTCCCTGGAATAAATAATGTGACCATACTGCTGCCCCGCTAATGAGACGTGTCCGAATGTAACTATTTCCAGCGCTAAAAACCCCTATAAAACTCTCTCCACCAGCATGTTAGAGAGGGTGCAGCTTCAACGTGTTACCGTGGGAAAAAAACAAAAATAACGTAAGCTAAGAAAGTAAGAAAACTAGTCGGAACGGCTGTCACAGGCTGCACGCACGACTGGCGCATGCGCACTGTAGCCTTTGTCTCTCCTGAGGCTACCACAAGGCAGTGGGGCTATTTACCCATAGCTGGGAATCTGGTTCACATGCACCAGGGCGGGTCCACACACTGGTGGGCCTGCGCGCTATGTGTGCAGGGGCCAGACCTTGTCCCCAGTAGTTCATCCTAAGTCCGAAAAAGAGCTCGGTTTCTGTGTGTTGGCAGCAAGCAGGCACTACTTGAGGTTTGCTATTGGGGAGACTTACACATTCAGATCTCCTTTTTGCAAGATTTCTAGCCAGCAGTGGAAGCTGAAAGTGAGAGGAGCAACACCTTATATTCTGTCCAGGTAGCTTCCAACCTGACGGCATGGACATCGATTTTTCGAACTTCCTGTAATGGCCCCCCCCCCCAACAACATTCCCCATTCCTGTTTCCCTCTCTCACTTTATGGCCTCACCTACCCATCACCTCCCTTAGGTGGTCCTCCCCCTTCCCTTTCTTCCATGGCCTTCTGTCCTGTCCGATCAAAATCCCCCTTCCCCAGCTCTTTATCTCTTTCGCCAATCGACTTCTCTGCTTTTTACTTCACCGCTCCTCCTGTACTAGTGTCACCTATCATCTATCACCTTGTACTTCTTCCTCGCCTCCCCCCACCTTCTTACTCTGACATCTCATCCTTTTTCTCCAGTCCTGATGAACACTCTCGGCCCAAAACATCGACTGTTTACTCTTGTCCAGAGATGCTGCCTGGCTTGCTGAGTGCCTCCAGCATTTTGCATAGGAATGATGAAAACCAGGTTCACCACCTGGGGAGAAGCCGATATTAATGGACTGAATATATCATTTAGGAAATTAAAATGAGCAGGTGCACTGGCAAACAGTAATGTCGAATAGCAATGGAAAACATCTGAAATGTTGTTCAGGAAACACAGGAAAATACTTCCTTTGAAAGGAAATAATGTACTGAGCACTGAAAATTTGGGGTGAATCGGGAAACATGAGGATAAACAAAGTAGAAAACATATGCATTAAACATATGGAGAGTGAAAGAATGCTTAATCAGAGAGAAAAAAAGGATTGGGAGACAAGTTCTAAAAAACCCAGAGGCAAAGAGAAACTATGAAATTAAATTATTACGTGCGTAACATGCTCACTGCTGTTAATTTCATGATTTGTACTCTGCCCTTTGTTCTACTGCTTGGTGAACTGCAGACAACTCCTACTACAGCTGGAAGGTCATCATCCTGAAAAGTTAACTATTTCTCTGTCCATAGATACTGCCTGAGTGTCCCCTGTATTTCCCGATTTACCTTCAGCTATGTATCAGTCTGATTCCGGATACAGGTCAATGGGACCAGGCTGTTTAAATGGATCGGCACAGACTAGATGGGCTGAAGGGCCTGGTCCTATGCTGCACTTTTCTATGACTCTATATATCTTCTTGTTTTTGCTTCCCCACTATGTCTTCTACCTCTTCCTGATACACAGCTGCACCTAAATTGTTTCTGCTACTCTACATTCTGTACTAAATTCCTTTTTCTTTCCTGCCTTTGCAATATTTTTAGTTCATCCCTGCACCAATTCGGCACATCAGGCAGCAACCTTCCATTTCTTTAGTGCTTGACTGTTTTACGCATTAGCTCGACACTCAACCCAGCACAAGTAGAACTTGTGCAAGGAGCCGGCTGGATTCGAACCCGGGAGCTCTCACAGATGCCGCTACACCACTGACGTTTGCAATATTTACTGGGTAGAAATTGAGACCTGAAATATTGAGCTGCAATTTTACCAGACTTGTTTTTTTCCTTCCCCTCCGTCTCTCTCCGTCTCTCTCCGTCTCTCTCCATCATTTCTCCATCATCTCTCTCCATCTCCTCTCCATCTCCTCTCCATCTCCTCTCCATCTCCTCTCCATCTCCTCTCCATCTCCTCTCCATCTCCTCTCCATCTCCTCTCCATCTCCTCTCCATCTCCTCGCCATCTCCTCGCCATCTCCTCGCCATCTCCTCGCCATCTCCTCTCCATCTCCTCTCCATCTCCTCTCCATCTCCTCTCCATCTCCTCTCCATCTCCCCTCCATCTCCTCTCCATCTCCTCTCCATCATCTCTCTCCATCATCTCTCTCCATCATCTCTCCCTCTCTCATCTCTGGTTTCAGGTCACAACAGCACGCTAAAGTGGTGCCATGGATGAGAAAGACTGAATACATTTCCACCGAGTTCAATCGCTACGGGATCTCCAATGAGAAACCTGAAGTCAAGTGAGTAAAATGTTGCTGTGCAATTGTAACTCTTTAGTATTTGAAAGGGGTATTTAGTGTGTGTGTGTGAGAATTTCATGCTTTGAAACAGACCCACCTTGGTATTAACTATGAGCCAAGAACAATTAAAGTAATTTAAAAATAGCAATGGTCAGCACTAATTGTGCTCTTGGAAAGTGGAAAGACTAGTTTGAGATTCTCAGTTCAGCAGGGCCCATGTGAAAGCCAAGTCCTCTGTTCTGTTCTCTAACCAGAACTGGGAAAGCTCCCTGTACTTAGTCGCCAAACCCAGCTTTGAAGGCCTGGAGATCACTGGGGCCCTAAACAAGTTCTACAGAGTACATTGAGGACCAAGAGATGGGGCAGTGATGTAGCCTTCCTTGACACTTGTCTACAATGTTTGCCTCTGTTAAGGATTCTATCCATAGTGATATATCCCAGACCATGCAGATTATAATTTTGATGGAACTGTAGATTATATTAGTGAAATGGTGGATTCAGGTGTTCTGAAGTTCTGATTCACGTGATTTATCATATGAATTAGCATGTCTAGTTACTGTTTTGGTGCTTAAGGCAGATGCTATTTTCTGCATTGTCCCAAATCTGACTGGTATATCATCTTTGTATTCTCACAATCCAGGATTGGTGTATCTGTTAAACAACAGTTTACAGAGGAGGAGATTTATAAGGATCGTGACAGTCAGATAGCAGCAATTGAAAAGACCTTCATGGATGCGAATAAAGAGGTAGGGAAATTATTCAGATCTGCTCCACTGCAGAGAAGAATGAGAGAGAATACTGGACACCCCATCCGTGATGGGGTGTTAAAACCTCTATCATATCTTAATGAGCTTTACCAACCTATATCCTGAGTCCTTCCTTACTTAATGGTATACCATTTAATACCTCCCTCCAAAACCCATGTCCTACTGTAGCCCATTTGGTCCAGTCTTTACATTAAAAAAAAATTCCCCCCTCCATCGTCCCTCTTATTCGATTCTCCACTCTGGCTTCTTACCTCTTCTCACCTGCCTATCACCTCCCCTAGGTTCCTCTCCTCCTTCCCTCTCTTCTGTGGTCCACTCCTCTCCTATCAGATTCCTTCTTCTGCAGCCCTTGACCTTTCCCACGTATGTGGTTTCACCTCCCACCTTCCAGCTGGCCTCCTTCCACTCCCCTCCAACTTTTTATTCTGGCATTCTCCCCTTTTCCTCTCAGTCCTGAAGAAGGGTCTCAGCCGGAAACGTTGACTGTTCATTAATGTCCATAGATGCTGCTTGGCCTGCTGAGTTCCTCCAGCATTTTGTGTGTGTTGTTCTGGATTTCCAGCACGTGCGGACTTCCTCGTGTTTATGATTTGTTCAATCTTGTTTGTCAGGAGTGATGATAAGACTGGACCAAATGGGTGTTGGTGAGATATTGGTATTGGTTTCTTGTTATTGTGTGTACTGAGAAACAGTGAAAAGCTTTTGTTTTGCACGTTATCCAGACGGATAATGCCACACCAGGATAATCAAAAGAAAATTAGATTGAGATGCTCGTGTTGCAGTTACAGGTGTTTGGCAGGTGGATAAAGTGCAAGGGCTACACTGAAGTAGATTGAAGGTCAAGTTCAAGAGTTAACCTTTAGTGTATGTGATGTGCATTCAGAAGGATTCAAAGTACAATTATTATCAAAGTATGTATGCGGCATACAACCCTGAGACTCGTCTTCCTGCAATCAGCACGAAACCAACAAATCGCACATACAGCAACAACAAAGACAAGGAAAAACACAGAATATAAAACAAAACAAAAAATCAAGAGACATAAGACCATAAGACAAAGGAGCAGAAGTCAGCCATTCAGCCTATCGAGTCTGCTCCGCCATTTTATCATGAGCTGATCCATTCTCCCATTTAGTCCTACTCCCCCGCTTTCTCACCATAACCTTTGATGCCCTGGCTACTCAGATATCTGTCAATCTTTGCCTTAAATACACCCAATGACTTGGCCTCCACTGCTGCCCGTGGCAACAAATTCCATAGATTCACCACCCTCTGACTAAAAAAATTTCTTCGCATTTCTGTTCTGAATGGACGCCTTTCAATCCTTAAGTCATGCCCTCTCGTACTAGACTCCCCCATCATGGGAAACAACTTTGCCACATCCACTCTGTCCACGCCTTTCAACATTTGAAATGTTTCTATGAGGTCTCCCCTCATTCTTCTAAACTCCAAGGAATACAGTCCAAAAGCAGACAAACGTTCCTCATATGTTAACCCTCTCATTCCCGGAATCAAATTCTAGTGAATCTTCTCTGTACCCTCTTCAACGTCAGCACATCCTTTCTTAAATAAGGAGACCAAAACTGCCCACGGTACTCCAAGTGAGGTCTCACCAGCACCTTATAGAGCCTCAACATCACATCCCTGCTCCTATACTGCTACACATATTTTAGTTCAGCACAGTGTTCCTTATCTGGTTCAAAATTGCCCAAACTAGCACCAAAAAAAAAAGGACCGACCAGAAAATCTAGAAACACATCATGATGTGAATCAGAGTCCACAATCCACAAACCACGTCCATTAAACCTTGCTCCGGCACAATCATCCGACAGCATTATGGGAGGGAGAGATCATTCAAACACAAGGACCTTCCTCGGGAGCAGTGAGCAAGAAGGAGAGAGAGAGAGAGAGAAAGACAGTCACACGCAGACACCTTCCTCCGGCGGCAGCCAGCGATAGGCTGGTAGACAGTGCTGAACACTCTCTTGCCCTCTGCACTCGCCTCAACGATTTCAGTCTTCCTTGGTGAGAGATGGAGTCAATCACGAGTCCGTGCCCTGTCTCCTGGCTTCCTGGCCTTCATGCCACGCACTTTGCTCGCGGCCTCGTGGAACCCTCTCAGAGACCGCAGAGCGCCAGGTCGCACGGTCAGACTGAAAACACACTGGCAGACTCCAACAATAGCAGATCTAAATTTGAAATAAAAGGAAGACACAAAAGAAATGAAAGGAGTAGCTTCGTAAATGGTCTTGAGGATGTTGTCCTTGGTAGCGCTGTTCACTGGTACCATCTGCTTCAAGGAAAATGAGTCTGATAGATTCAGTATCACTGACAGCGGGGACGGAGTTGCGGTTGAAGATATTTCCAGTCCGTTCCTTCCAGCAGGTGCCTGCTACTTCTGCCCTTGATAAGTTTATGTACTATCAGACAGGGAGAACTTTGGGTGTTAAGTAGATGGTCTTGACAGCACCGAGGCACATGTCGTGGACTTAAGTGGGTTGTTGAGCCTTCTGTGCTCTTTCCGATCACATTCTGTCATCACAAGTGTCCTGGTGATGCTGTGTATTTGTTCTTTTCTGAGAACAATCAAGAGTCTCTTCACTGATGCTAATTATGGTGGAATTTCAAGGTGATCCGTAACTGTAGGACTCCTGTCCGACAACAGCTCCAGAGATCCGGCAGTGTCCGTATCCAAACTGGCACCTAATTCCTAAATGTATGCCCAAAAAATATTATTGGTGTGCAAAATTAACATCCTTGGCCTGTCACAAACGAGAAAATCTGCAGGCGCTGGAAATCAAAGCAACACACACACAAAATGCCGGAGGAACTCAGCAGGCCAGGCAGCATCTATGGAGGAAAGTAAACAGTTGATGTTTCAGGCTGAGATCCCCTCAGCAGGGCTGGAGGGCTGGAGGGGAAGGGGAGAAATCAGCATTAGAAGGTGGCGGGAGGGGAGAAAGAAGTACAAGGTAGTAGGTGATAGGTGAAATTGGGAGAGGGGGAGGGGTGAATGATTCTCTCCCCCCCCACCCCCCGGTCTATGTTCATTATTATACCTCCCATCCCTTTTTTTTTAGAGGTGTTATCAAAACAAATTACAATTTTGCAGCAGGAAAGGAACCTTAGGTCAACAATATGCAGTGAAGCTATCATCTGTTGCCATTCCAATTTCAATTTGCTGCTCCCTTCCCCCTCAGTAGCATTGGTACATTAGAGCATGGAACAGGCTTTCTGGTCCACGATGTCTGTGTTGACGACGATGGCATTTTAGTTTAATCCCACCTGTCTGCACATGGTCTGTATTCCTCCATTCCCTTCCTGTTGGTGCGCCTGTCTAAATCTATCTATTTTATCCATAGTGTGTTCCAGGTACGTGCATATCTGCCATTCTCTGTGTTTTTAATAAAGACTGGTTATAAGGAAGCTTTACAGTACTAGTGACCCATTTCAATTGCCACCGCTGACTGTTCTCCCCGTGGCCACATGGGTTTCCTCCTGGTGCTCCAGTTTCCACCCACGGTTCGATGATGTACCAGTTGGTAGGTTAATTGGTCATTGTAAATCGTTCCCTGATTAGGTGAGGATTAAATTGGGGGATGGCTAGGCAGTACGGCTTGAAGCGTCGGAGGGGCCTCTTCCGCAACTGTATCTCAATAAATAATTATAAATCTCCTTTAACTTTAAACTCCTCCACCCCCCCCCCCCCACCGTTCAGCTTGAAACTATGCCCTGTAGTACACAGGGGTTCCCAAACTTTTGTGTGCCATGGACTCTTACTATTAACCAAGGGGTCCGTGGACCCAGTTTAGGACCCCCAGATTTTAATGTTTCCATGATGGCAGTAAGAAAGAGTCTTATCTACCCAGGCAGTGCCTTTTATAGTTTTATATACTTCCCTTGGGTCAACTCTCAGCTTCCTGTGCTCCAGAGAAAACAATTCAACCTCTCCCTTGAAGCTAAACATAATTGAAGTTTGGTTAACCTCTTCTGTTCCTGTGCGATGGCTTGTATGACTCTGGTGTCTCACTCTGTTCCCTAGGTCACTCATCATTACAGTAAGCCTCGGGTCGTCCCTGTGGAAGTTATGCCTGTGTTCCCTGATTTTAAGGTAAAACCTTTGGATATACTTTCTAGCAGATGATGTGTGGCCTTCAGACGTGATTCTCTCACCGTGAGGTGTGGATTTGTGACCTTGTGCACTTTGGCTCGAGCAGAGGCTTGTGGCTGAGAGCCAGAATGGGGAGGAGGTGCACTGGCGCTTGCTGAGCGTCAGGGTGCAATTCCAGTGATGAGTAAAAATATCTCTAAATGGGATCATTATAATATTCAAGGTTCAAAATTGGTTAGTGTTATTTCCTGTACACAACTGTAAGGAGAACGAAATAATTGTTTCTCAGTATCTGATGCAGCACAAAAAAACACACAAAGGATAAAGAACAGAATAAAAATAATAAATTACACAATAAATACAACAAGATAAATATACATTGATTGATTGTATGTCTATAAAGTGATGCTGGGATGTATAACGCTTTACAGTTACCAGCAACCCGGGTACCGGGTTCAATTCCTGCTGCTGTCTGTAAGGAGATTGTACGTTCTCCCCGTGGCCGCATGAGTTTCCTCTGGGTGCTCCAGTTCCCTCCCACAGTCCAAAGACGTATCGGTTGGTGCGCTAATTCGTATGATATGGAGAACAAGCTGTTGCCTATGTAGTAGTCTCCCCCTTTCCATGCCGTCCGGCACAGGCGGCGTCGGAAAAGTTGCCAGTCAGCATTGAGCTCAACGTAGGATTGTGGTAGGGGCTCCAGCTCCAGGAATTTTCCTCGGGGTTTACTCCCGAAGCCTTCCCCATGAATGATTGCAAGGCAACTGAGGTCTGAGATTGGAATTTTCCTTTTAGATGAGCTGCCAACCACAGCTGATGAGCCCCATCTGCCTGAAGTGGCTGGTTTTAAGGCACCAGTGAGCTGCCCTTGCCCTTTTACTCCTGTCAGTAGAAGCAGTTCCGCCAGGCTTGGTAGCTGAGCCGCATGTGAAGGCCAGGAGCTGGACTTGGTTGTCAGAGACTATTTGAGGCACGCGCCATTGGGAGCATTTATTAGTGGGAGCTTATCTCTACTACCTCCCCCAGCTATAACAGCCTTAAGGAGCTGCATTGGGATATAAGGAATGCAGAAGTAAACCCAGTGCTCTCAACTGGAATGTGCAAGTTGTGAACAGTACCGATATTAAGTGCAGTTACTGGGATTGTGTGGGCATGTGGCCAAGTGGTTAAGGCATTGGACTGGCAACCTGAAGGTCGTGAATTCGAGCCCCAGCCGAGGGAACGTGTTGTGTCCTTGAGCAAGGCACTTAATCACACATTGCTCTGCGACGACACTGGTGCCAAGCTGTATGGGTCCTAGTGCCCTTCCCTTGGACAACATTGGTGTCATGGAGAGGGGAGACTTGCAGCATGGGCAACTGCCGGTCTTCCATACAACCTTGCCCAGGCCTGCGCCCTGGAGAGTGAAGACTTTCCAGGCACAGATCCATTGTCTCGCAAGACTAACGGATGCCTTTATTTATTTTTTTTTTTATTGGGATTGGCGGCATAGCGGTTGAAATCTGAAGGAGATGGATGTGCAGTTGGAACTGACTAGAATCCGAATCATGTTCATGAAACTTGCTGTTTAGCGGCAGCAGTGCAATACACATAAGAAAACCATAAATTACAATAGGAAATGTATTTTAAAAATTAAATAAGTAGTATAAAGAAGACAAAAGTAGGAGGTAGTGTTCAAGGGTTGGTTCATTATCCATTCAGAAATCTGATGGTGGAGGGGAAGAAGCTGTTCCTCAAATGTTGTGTCTTCAGGCTCCTGTACCACTTTACTGGTAATAATAAGAAGAGCACATGCCCTGTGTGATGGGGTCTCTAACCCCATTGGAAAATATAAGATCCTTGTGGGCAGAGTTAAGAATTTGCAAGGGTTAAAAGACCCTGATGGGAGTTGTAGACAGGCCTCCAAATAGGCTACAATTACAACAGGAGATAGAAAAGGCATGTAATAAGGGCAATGTTAAAATGGTAATGGGGGATTTCAATATGCAGATAGATTGGAAAAATCAGGTTAGTGCTGGATCCCTAGAGAGGGGTTTTGTAGAATGCCTTGGAGACAGTTTTCTAGAGCAGCTTGTAGGGGAAAGGCAATTCTGGACTAGGTGTTAATGAACCAAATTTGATTAGGGAGCTTAAGGTAAAGGAGCCCTGAGGAAGCAGTTACCATATGTGATAGAATTCACCCTGCCGTTTGAAAGGGAGATGAAAAGTTAGATGTATCAGTATTACAGTGGAGTAAAGGAAATTACAGAGGCATGAGAGAGGAGCTGGCCAAAATTGTTTGGAAGGGGACACCAGCAGGGATGATGTCAGAGCAGCAAATGCTGGAGTTTCTGGGACCAATACAGAAGGCACAGGATATATCATCATCATCAGGTGCCATGCCCAGTTTGAGCTTTGACCACCATAGCCCACACACTCCTGTTTCGGGTCAAGTGGATCATTTTATTGGTATTCATTTCAAGTTCTCTAGCTGCTGTCTCCATCATCGTTTGTCTTTGTCTTCCTCTTACTTTCTTCCCTTCAATCTTTCCCATAATTACCGTGCATTCTAACTCCTCTTTCCTAATCGCATGTCCAATGAATTTGCGTTGCCTTTTCATGATCTCATACATTATTTCTCTTTTTGGATATATACATATCAAAAATGAAGAAGTTTTCTAAAAGGAGGATGAGGCATCTGGCTAACGAGAAAGACAGCATAAAAGCAAGAGAGGACAGACAATATAACAAAAAAATAGTGGGAAGATGCAGGATTGGCGTGCTTTTAAAAATCAACAGAAGGCAACTAAAAAGCCATTAACAGAGAAAAGATGACCTATAAAAGTGTGCTAGCTAATAATATAAAAGAGGATACCAACATTTTTTTCAAATATATAAAGAGTAAAAGAGAGGCGAGAGTGGATATCAGATTGCTTGAAAATTCTGCTGGAGAGGTAGTAACGGGGGGCAAAGAAATGGTAGACAAACTTAAATGTTTTGCATCAGTCTTCATTGTGAAAGACACTAGCAGTGTGCCAGAAATTCAAGAGCGTCAGGAGGCAGAAGTGAATGTTACTGCTATTACTAGGGAGCAGGTGCTTGGGAAGATGAAAGGTCTGGAGGTAGATAGAAACATAGAAAATAGGTGCAGGAGTAGGCCATTCGGCCCTTTAAGCCTGCACCGCCATTCAGTATGATCATGGCTGATCATCCAACTCAGAACCCTGCACCAGCCTTCCCTCCATACCCCCTGATCCCTTTAGCCACAAGGGCCATATCTAAGTCACCTGGATCAGATGGACTACATCCTAGGGTTCTGAAAGAGGTACCTGAAGTTATTGTGGAGGCATTAGTAATCATCGTTCAAGAAACACTCAATTCTAAAATGGTTAGAAGGACTGGAAAGGTGTAAATGTCATTCAAGGTTCAAAGTACATTTATTCTATTATGTATACTATATACAACCTTGAGATTCATCTCCTTGCCGGCAACCACAATACAAAGAAACCCAATAGGGCCCATCAAAAAAATCTAAGACCGTCAAGCACCCAGTGTGCAAAAACAAAAGCACAAATCGTGCAAACAATAAAAAGTAAACAAATAGCATTCAGAACTAAAGTTCACAAAAGTGAGTCCGTGGCCACAAAGCCGGTCATCATTGCAGCCTGTCCAGGATCCTGTTAGTTACAGGCCACACCCTCAGTTCATCACAGAGAGCTGAAGTGAGCTGAACACCGGCCCGTTCTTCACCTCTGGCCCCGACACCCTGATCTTTTCAATCTGTCCCTGCATGTAAACTAGCCAAACCTCGACTTGCTCATTGCTCCCAGACCAGGGCCCTGCTGCTTAGATATGTTTTTGAGCCTGGGCCCCACTGCCTCAATTTGGCATATACCCAACCTTTCTATTCTGTCCTAGTGCTTAAATCGGTCATACATCAGCTCACTCTTCACTCTAGCGCCTGGGCTCCACCACCTCGGCTTGCCTCACCTTGGATCCACCACTTCAAATCAGCTCGAGTCCGCTACAGCGTGCACCTTTCAGTCTTCAGTTCACACTGCAAACATGCCTGGTCATAGAAGCGGTTCAAAATCCAAAAGGGAAGTTACAGGCTTTTGATAGTGGTGATTATTTTCCAGAAAAACTGTGACTATTAAAGTAGTTAGTAGTTTTGTTTTCTGTCAGTAAGTCATTAATTTTTCAACAGCGCCATCTTAAAATAGAAGATCTCCACTCTTTAAGAAGGGAGGGAGGCAGAAGTAAGGAAATTTTAGGCCACTTAACCTGACTTCGGTGGTTGGAATCCGGTATTAAGGATGAGCTTTTGGGGTACTTGGAGAACATGATACAATAGGTCCATTAGCATGGTTTCCTTAAAGGTTTTCTTAGAGACGTTTCTCCACCCCGCCACCCCACCCTGTCTGTATCCTTCATGATTTTATGTACCTCTATCAAACCTTCCCTCTTTCTACTACACTTCAGGGAAAAAAATAGTGCTATCCTATTCAGTCTTTCCCTATGCCGTCATATGAAGTTTGCAGATTATCTCCATTTGGGATTCCCCTGTGTACTTAGGTTTCCTCCCACATCTTAAAGATGCATGGGTTGATTGATTAATGTACAGTAAGTAGCTCCTAGTATGTAAGTAATTGATTTAACCTACACATAAAATGCTGGAGGAACTCAGCAGGTCAGGCAGCATCTATGGAATTGGACAAACAGTTGACGTTTTGGCCTGAGCCCCTTCAGCCCTCAAACCGTCGCCTGTTTACTCATTTCCACTGTTGCTGCCTGTCCTGCTGAGTTCCTCCAGCATTTTGTGTGTGTGTTGCTTTGGGTTTCCAGTATCTGCATATTGTCTCCTGAATTGGTTTAACCTGTTGGGAACGAGGAGAATAAAATGAAATTAATGTAGGACAGGTGTAAATGGGTGTTTGATGTTCGGCTGGTCTTAGTAGGCTGGAGATATTTCCCATGCATTTTCATCACTTTGTGATTACCTGGATGGCAGGGTGGAGAAACTTCCCTACCAAAGGAGGTGTAAGGCGCTCCTTCCCTCCGCTAGCCTGCAGGTCACCCTTGGGCAAGGTGTAGCACCTGCTTAGCCCCCCACTGACCAGGGTCGCTTGAAGCCATGGGAGCAGGTGGTGGATGGTCATATGAGCAGCTGGTGCATATCACAAGGGTTATGCCAGTGGTCCCCAACCACTGGGCCACAAAGCACATGCTACCGGGCTGCGAGGAAACGATATGATTTGGCGATATGAAACGATGTGAGTCAGCTGCACCTTTCCTCATTCCCTGTCACGCACTGTTGAACTTGAAATAACCTACCAAATCATACCAAATAATACATAAAACCTAAAATAACACTAACATATAGTAAAAGCAGGAATGATATGATAAATACACACGGACATCCCACCTCTCCCGGAAGTTCCGGGAGTCTCCTGCATATTAGTAGTGGCTCCCTGATGGCCGCAAATTATATACAATATCACGGAAATCAATTTGTGTGTGTGTGTGTGTGTGTGTGTGTGAGAGAGAGAGAGAGAGAGAAAAAAGAAAATATAAAACGTACGTCACCCCAGACTACCCTAAAGTGTACCCCTGCCTAATAGAGGTCAAAAATAATGACAGTGTTGCTCGCTGCACTGTTTGCAACAGTGACTTTTCTATTGCCCATGGTGGGTTAAGACTGTAAAAGACATGTTGAGGTGAGTTTAGCAGGTGTCATTCGTTCATTAGCATAGCTAACGTTATTTAAACTAGCTAGCCAGCTGCTAAGGAGCTACTCTATTGCAGACATCGCACCTGTCCCGGAAGTTCTGGGAGTCTCCCGCAAATTGATGGTGCTACCTCCCTGAAATGAGTTTTTGCAGGGTGTGATGTCTGTACACAGCCTATATAAAGTAGAAATAATGTATGTACAGTGTAGTTTCACTTAACAGAATTCAGAAGATTAAGCCAAAACCGATTTGTAGGAAAAAATCGGCAGTACACGTGTGCGCACACAGGTGCCCGCACAAGGCTTCATGGTCATGGTAGTCTTTCTCGGGGTAAACACAAATGTCCCGTATTTGACTGCTACTTTTGTCCCTTATTTGGGAGTGAGAAAGTTGGCAATCCTACTTGAACATCCGCCCCCCCCCCCCCCCCCCCCCGCCGGTCCACAAGAATATTGTCAATATTAAACCAGTCCGTGGTGCAAAAAAGGAGGTTGGGGACCCCTGGGTTATGCGACCACTGACACCAGGCAGATGATCTCTGAAGAGTATTGATAATGGCTGGGGTCGCCCATCTTGTAAAGACGCTGCCCAAAAGTCGGTAATGGCAAAAATGTCAAAAAAATTTGCCAAGAACAATCATGGTAAACACCATGATTGCCTACATCATACTACACAGTACAAAAATGAATGAATGTGATGTGGTTACAGATAAGCATTGCCAGAAACCGTGCTTTATTTCAGATTATTAGGAATGATTCCAAAACTCAGTTAACCTTCTTTCCGTAGATGTGGATCAACCCATGCGCGCAGGTCATATTCGACTCTGACCCAGCACCCAAAGACGTCACTGGTTCAGGGGCTGTGGAGATGATGTCTCAAGCTATGATCAGGTGAGGCAAGCTGCTGGTGCGATGAAGATGTCGGAAGCTTCTGGGGTTAATCTCTAGAATTCTCAGTTTATTACAACAAAACTGACAAATAATTTGTCAGGCAAATGATACAATTGCATTAGTTCGCAATGGGGCTACTGCACAGGAAGATGAAAGACTGGAGATGCTAGAATCTGCAACAAGAAAACACAAGGGATCTAAGTTATTTAGCATTTGTGGTGGCGAGAGGTGCAAGATGATGTGTCTGGTTGAGACCCTATATCAGGATTCATAGCCCTATTAGTATTAAACAAATACTGAGGCAAGACAAGTGCGGGTGTGGGTTAGAGGGAGGGAGAACTGGAGAGAACTCTAATAGCGTGGAAGGCATAAGGAGTTAAGTGCCAACGGGGTGCTGGTGCACGCAGCAGGGGATGAAAATGGGACCAGTCCAAAAACTAAAGATGAGGTGCAAATGCTCACAGAAGGATTACCAGGATTAGAAACCGGAGCAGAGGTTTTGAATCAAAATCAGAATCGGATTTAATATCACCAGCACATGTCACAAAACTTGTCAACTTTGCAGCAGCAGTATAATGAAATACAGGATAAATAAAAACAACTGAGTGACATTCAGCTCTGCTTTTTGCAGGACTGCTAGCCAGTGGTGGAAGTTGCAAGTGAGAGTGACAAGCACAACACACTACACTACCACATTTGACACATTACAACAACCATTTTGACACCAATGCACTGAAATACATGATAAATAAATATAGAGAAAAACAACTGAGTGACATTAAGTGTGAGGTAGTGTTTATGGGTTCAATGCCCATTCAGAAATCAGATGGCAGAGGGGAAGAAGCTATTCCTGAATCACTGAGTGTGTGCCTTCAGGCTTCTGTACCTCCTTCCTGACAGTAACAGTGTGAAGATGGCATGTCCTGGGTGGTGGGGGTACTTAATGATGGACACCACCTTCTTGGGGCACCACTCCTTGAAGGTGTCTTAGATACTGCAGAGGCTGGATTTTACAAGTTCCTGCAACTTATTTCAATCTTGTGCGGTAGCCCCTACCATACCGGACGATGATGCAGCTAGTCGGAATGCTCTCCACGGTACATTTATAGAAGCTTTAGTTGACAAACCAAATCTCCTCAAGCTCCAAATGAAATATAGCCGCTGTCTTGCCTCCTCTATAGCTGCATCGATATGTTGCAGCCAGGTTAGGTTCTCAGAGATATTGACACTCAGGAACTTGAACTTGCTCATTCTGATCCCCTTTTGAGGACTGGTGTGTGTTCCCTTGTCTCACCCTTCTTGAAGTCCACGATCAGTTCTTTGGTCTTACTGACATTGAGTGCACGGTTGTTGAATGCAATGAAACTGTTAAACACTTTGATGTCAAATCTTGGAAGTCCAGGATGGGGATCCATTCAAAAATGACCATCTTTCAAAACTGACCATTTCTTTCCACTCAGGGGCATGATGGATGAGGAGGGAAACCAGTTTGTTGCTTACTTCCTACCCAGTGAAGAAACCACAAGGAAGCGGAAGCGAGACAGCGAGGAGTGTATTGATTACATGCCTGACGATATGTAAGTTCGCAATTAGTTCACCATGCCAGAATTTGGAGTAAAGCTTCATATCTGACTGTGCAATAAATTCTGAAAATGAACACTGCGGGAGAGATGGGGCTAACTATATCAGAAGGCTTTAGCATGTCTGTTTACTGTGTTCCCAGCATGGTCCATCACTGAGTAGATAGAGAGTAATGTTCCATTCACATTGCTCCGGCCAACCTGCCCAAGTAGGTCACAAGTAGCGCAGGGGTCAGCACAACACTTTAGAGTACAGACGACCTGGGTTTAATTCCTTCCACTACCTGTAAGGCGTGCGTATGTTCTCCACATGAAGCTTGGGTTTCCTCCAGGTGCTCTGGTTTCTTCCCAGAGTCCAAAGGCATATCAGTTGGTAGGTTAATTGGTCATTGTAAAATGTCTTGTGATAAGTCTAGGATTGAATCGGGGATTACTGGGCAGTATGGCTTGAAGGGTTGGAAGGGCCTATTCTGCAGTATACCCAATCAATCAATCAATAATTTATCAGTAAAATAATGGGCATGGTTTCTAAATTTAAGTGTGTCTCTGTACAAGTATTTGGATACTGAATATGAGACAGTGCTGAATTCCACTCAGTATATGTACTAACCCAGTTTTATGTCCAAGGTCCAACGAATTTCTTTTTTCAGATATGAATACAAAATATCTCGAGAATATAATTGGAACGTGAAGAACAAAGCCAGCAAAGGATATGAGGAAAACTATTTTTTCATTTTCCGTGATGGAGATGGCGTCTACTACAATGAGCTGGAGACCAGGTGGGCACAGTGTTAGCTGATAGAAGGTAGTAGTTGGGAACTCCTTAGAGTTTAATTAATTTATCTCGTGCCTTCTTTTCACCTGTACCTCCTCAAAACCCCCAAATAGTAACTGGTTCACTCATTTCTCAAGCAGATTTAAATTATGGAGATTCTTGTCTCTGGCAATTTTATCCTGTGTCCTAAACTATTCTGCTGCTCTGACAGCCAATTACTTCATCTCCACAAACATTATTTCGTCCCAATATGTAGAATGAGGCCTGCATCGGTCAGGGTCGATCATGGATGTTGAGCCCTAGCTGTCCTAGCCTGGGCAGTACAATATGGAGAGCAAGCTGTTGCCCATGTAGCAACGCACCCCCCACCCCCACCCAGCCCGCATCTGAACGGCAGAGGATGATACAGTTTGGCATCAGCAATGTCGTAGGAGTTGCCAGCCAGTGTTGAACTCAATATAGGACTGCCTTGGGTACTCCAACTCCAGATTTTTCCCTCAGCATATACTCCCAAGGCTTTCCACGTGAGTGGGTATAGCCGCAGCAGAGGTTTGAGATCACAGTTCTTCTTCTAGATGAGCTGCCAAGCCTCATCTGCCTGGAGTGACTGGCTTTAAGGCACCATTAACGTGCCTTTGCCCCTTCTCCTGTCAGTAGAAATGGTTCCGCCGGGCTAGGTAGCCACACATGAAAGCCAGGAGCCTGGGCTTGGTTGTCAGAGGCTACTTGAAGCACACGTCTATAACAACCGTAAGGAGCCACAGTATACAGAAGGCTACTGGAAAAAGGCCAGCGATATTGTGAATGATCTCACCCTCTCTGCTCAAGGACTGTTTGTCCCACTTTTATTGGGGTGGTGGCTTTGTAGCATCCACGCCAGGACCACCAGACTCAAAAACAGTTACTTTCAGCATACAGTAAGGCTGATCAACACGTCCACCCACTAACCCACCTTACCACACCCACAACCACCAATACTTTTATCATTTCCTGTCAGTCACCTTGTGAAAAGAAACTCCAGTACCTAGAATCACTTTATGTACATACATCAATTTCTATGTACATAAGATATCAAGTATTTATATTTAATGTGTATTTTTTTAATTATTTTCTGCTGCATCAGATCTGAAATAACAATTATTTTATTCTCCTTTACATTATGTACTGGAAATGATGTTAAGAAATCTTGAATCTTAAACTGCAGCCCTTCTAATATTACTGGCTGTAAAGTATTCACCTTAAGTACTGCTATCCACTCTTCTATTTAATTCTTACCCCATGGCGTTTGCTAAATGACCTACCTCTTTTTATGTCATAGAGTCACAGAAACGTACAGCAATGAAAACAGGTCCTTTGGCCCATCTAGTCCATACTGAGCCATTTGAGCTGCCTACTCCCATTGACCTGCACTGGGACCATAGCCTTCCTTATCCCAATCCTATCCAAACTTCTCTTAAGCGGTGAAATCAAGCTCACATGCACCTCTTGTGCTGGTGGCTTGTTCCATACTATCACAACCCCCTGAGTGAAGAAGTTTCCCCTCATGTTCCCCATAAACTTTTCACCTTTCACCCTTAACCCATGACCTCTTGTTGTAGTCCCACCCAACCTCAGTGGAAAAAGCCTGCTTGCATTTACCCTAGCTATACCCCTCATAATTTTGTATACCTCTATCAAATCTCCTTTCAATCTTCTACATTCCAAGGAATTAAGTCCTAACCTAATCTTTCCACATACCTCAGATCCTCCAGACCCAGAAACATCTTTTTAGATGTTCTCTGTACTCTTTCAACCTTATTTACATCTTTCCTGTAGGCAGGTGACCAAAACTGCACACAATACTCCAAATTAGGCCTCACCAACGTTTTATACAACATCTCATCTTCCGTACTTTGAATTATGAAGGCCAATGTGCCAAAAGCTCTGTGTGATTCCACTCAAACCTGTCCCACAGTTGGCTGCAGATTTTCGCTTCCATCATCCATTGTTGCCATCTGCTCCTCACTGAAGCCGCAGAGTGTGGTTTTCTGTGTTAAGAGGCATTGTTTATGTAAGTTACCTGATAGCTGCAGCTTCCAGATAACTGACTGCGTCGTCCATCTTCACAGAGTGCGTTTGAGCAAGCGCCGTGCAAAGGGTGGTCATGGGGTTCAGTCTAACACCAACGCAGTGCTTGTGGTGAAGCACAGAGAAATGAACGAGAAAGAATTGGAGGCACAGGTAGGTGAAGCTGCTCTTAATTCAGCGACTGAGTTACCAAGCAGTTCAACATTTCTGAAGTACTGTTATTTTTCTGTGTACTAAAATATACATCAAACATATTGCATATTTCTAAACCTTAAGAAACAGGAGCAGAATTAGGGCATCTGGCCCATCAAGTCTGCTCCACCATTTCATCACAGCTGATCCAATTTTCCTCTCAGCTCCAATCTCCTGCCTTCTCATCGTATCCCTTCATGCCCTGACCAATCAAGAATCCGCAACCTCTGACTTAAATATACATAAAGACTCCCCCATCATGGGAAACAACTTTGCCACATCCACTCTGTCCATGCCTTTCAACATTCGAAATGTTTCTATGAGGTCTCCCCTCATTCTTCTAAACTCCAAGGAATGCAGTCCAAGAGCGGACAAACGTTCCTCATATGTTAACCCTCTCATTCCCGGAATCATTCTAGTGAATCTTCTCTGTACCCTGTCCAACGTCAGCACATCCTTTCTTAAATAAGGAGACCAAAACTGCCCACGGTACTCCACGTGGGGTCTCACCAGGGCCTTACAGAGCCTCATTTGCCTTCCTTACTACAGACTCAACCTGCAAATTAACTTTTGGGGACTCCTGCACAAGGACTCCCGAGTCCCTTTGCACCTCAGTTTTTTGTATTTTCACACACACACAGACACACATATATATTCATATATGCGTGTGTGTATATGTATACATATATGCTTGTGTATATGTGTGTGTGAGTGTATGTGTATATATATATATGTGTGTGTGTGTGTATACATATATATATATATATATATATACACACACACACACACACATATATATATATATATATATATATATATATATGAAATTACATGTAGATTACCATGCTTTCCCACATTATTTTTGAGTCAGAGAGAGGCAGAGCACGTCGGCAGGCCCTTCAGCCTATCAAGTCCATGCTGGCCACTGTCGTGTACCACTCAGCTGGGGTCTTTCATATATAGTAACAGACAACAACAAACTCTGACTGGATCAAACGATAGACACATTTAATACCTGCAAGGGAATGTCTACCTCCATACTTTTAAGTCGTTGCCAGGTAGCTTCAATCATACAGCTCAAAATAAATCATTTTTGTATGTTTATTGAGTCCAGTAATTCGTCAACTTCATGCCTTTGAGGCCATTCCATCCCTTAATTGATTTCCTTTCTTATCTGCACCCGTCTTCCATCTGTCTTGAATTCGTCTATTTGTCTTTTGAGACTTCTCCCTTCCACCTTCCCCCACAACAGCTATGTCGTGGCTCTTCAGGCTCTGTTGTCAAATTATTCCCTAAACACACCCTCTTCTTGCAAGCCTTCCAAACCAGCAAAGCTCTCTGAAACACATAGATTCCATTTTGTCACAGCATGGTTTACAGAAGTTGTAAGTTCATAATGACCTCAGGATTACAGATGTATTTCCATACAATCAGCCACCCATTTACACTAATCCTATTTATTCCAGACTTTTAAGCAGCTTCCACTTTATTATTACTGACATATAGGGTGCCCAAGACTTTTGCACAGCACTGTAGTAATTTTATGTATTGCATTGTATTGATGCTGCAAAAAAAATACTAATAACCTATATGAGTGATGATAAACCTGATTCTGATCTGGGTCTGTATTGTGGACTGCGAGTGGGAAGAGGACAGGGAGGAGAGAATCATGGTTGGGAAAAGGGAAAGGAAAAGGGGAGGGAGCAGGAAGCACCAGAGAGACATTCTGTAATGATCAATTAACCAATTGTCTCACCCATGCCAACTTCCACCTCAGCACTCCTTCTCTGCCACCTGTCCCACACCCCTACCGGGGTGCTTCACCCTCGCCGTTCCCAACATCTTTTGCTCCCACCAGAGTGTAAACTCTCTGCTCCAGGTTGACAAACACAGTACTGTGCAAAAGTCTTAGGCACCCTATAGCAAATATATATGTATGTGCCTAAGACTTTTGCAGTTCTTTATCATAAAATTTGCTATTTTATGGAAGTAATACAGTGCAACCACAAAAAGTTACTATATAATACAATTTTTAAAAATTCTAGACACTACGAAAGAATAGTGAGGTAGTGTTCATGGACTGTTCAAAAATCTGATGGCAGAGGGGTATAAGATAAGAATCTAAAAATTTGAGTGTGGATCTTCAGGCTCCTGTAATTTCTCCCTAATGGGAGTAATGAGAAAAGGGCAAGTCCTGACATTGAAGATCCTGAATGATGGATGCCACCTTCTTGAGGCACTGCCTTTTAAATTTATTGTCGATGATCTAGAGGCTTTGTTCGTGATGGAACTGACTGAGTCTACAACTGTGTATTGGAATCCTCCATATCAAGTGGTGATGTAACCAGTCTCAGCGTCCTCTTACCAGCTCTACCCAGATTCTACCGCTCGACGACACATTAGGGGCAAGTCTCAGTGGCCAATTAACCAACCAACTTGCACACACCTGCCTACCACTTCCCCCTGGGTCCCCCCCTCCTATGGTCCACTCTCCTCTCCTACCAGATTTCTTCCTCTCCAGCCCTTTATCTTTCCCACCCAGCTGGCTTCATGTAACACCTTCCAGCTTGTCCTCCGTCCCCTCCCCCTGCCTTTTTAATCTGGCGTCTTCCCCCTTCCTTCTCAGTCCTGAAGAAGGGACTCTGCCTGGAACTGTTTATTCACTTCCATAGCTGCTGCCTGACCTGCTGAGTTTTCCCACTATTTTGCGTGTGTTGCTTTGATTTCCATCACCTACAGACTTTTTGATGTTTAGAACCTGCAAGTTTTGTTTGGGATTGAAACATAGAACATAGAACAAAGAAAACCTGCAGCACAATGCAGACCCTTTGGCCCACAATGTTGTGCTGAACATATACTTACTTTAGACGTTCCTGTATCTGTTATTATCTAAATAGCACCAGTTTTCCAACCACTAAAGTGGATAACTTCAACTTTATCCACATTAGAATACATCTTTTAATTATCTGCCCACTCTGTTTGTCTTCACAAAGGATAAGGATGACGCAGATTTATGGTTAAAGAGGAAATTTTAAAAATTGGGTAGGATAAATAGTAAAAGTATATTGTGGTTTATTGTCATTCTCCTTTGTAATATATCAACCTGGTAAACCTTCTCTGCATTCCTCTCATTGCAAATATATCCTTGTTTAGCTCGGGATTTCGGACAGTATTCCAGGTGCATTATCACTTTGACTTTGCAATATTTCTGCAATTCAAGCGATCTTATTCCTTTTCCCATTTCAATCAAAGGCCTCTCTGTTACACAGTTCTAAACCTTGATATTTGCCTTTCATACTGTGTTGCTACAAAGATGAATTCCCCATCTATCTGCTATCAGTATCTGTTATCTGCTATAATTCAGTAAATGGTGGAAAGCCCAGCAGAATCCACGAGTAAGCTCTAAAAATTACGTCAACCATCCGATAAATTGGGTAAAAAAAATTGGGATTCTTAACCTTTTATATGCTATTGGCTCCTTTGGCAGTCTAGTGAAGCCTATTGACCCCTTCTCAGAGTACTGTATTTAAATATATAGAACAAAATACACAGGATTACAACATTTACCAATTATATTGAAATATTGTTATCAAAATATGTTAAAAAATCATTTGTGATACCTCCTTCTACATACTGATCAACGTGCAATTGTAGATGGGCAGTAATAGAAAGCAAAGTAGATGTCTGGGTCGCAAATGTGAGAACATGCAACTTCACCGTTTGGTGCAGGGCTGCCCAATAGTTGGTTGACTCATTATAGAGCATAATGGCCAAGTGTAAGAATTACCACAATTGGCACTCTTTAGAGTAGTGCAGTTGTCTGAGTCTATTACTGAAAATGCTCCTCTGTTCAGCCAAGGTGACAGACAGGGGGTGAGAAACTTTGTCCAGAATTACCAGGATTTTCCGGAGGGCCCTTTCGTTCTTCCACAGACTCCAGTATGTCCAGTTTGACTCCTAAAACAGAGCCAGCCTTTCTAAGTTCAATCTAGCGGGGTGTCCAATAAGTACAATCATTTCCAAGTAGTGACGAGCGTAAGATGTTTGTACAACTGTAATGTGATATGATAATATCTGTGATTTCTCTTCAAGTACATTTATTATCAAATAATGTATAAATAATACAACATTGAGATTTGCTCGTTTGCCCACGCAACTCTACCAGTTTGATGTGGCCCATGCCTTCATTAACCAGGTCCAACATTTGCCTTTATTGGAATCTTCCTCCTCCTTACACAAATTTTATGGTTTATGGTTATGGATATGCTAAGATGATGGTGTTATGACTTAGGTTTGGTGTGGGGGATGATGGATTGTAAAGAACGAGTGGTCAGATGTGGGGATGTCCAGAAAGGGCTTGCAGGGATGTGGGGGCCAACATTAGGACGTAATTATGTGGGCAGTGGGAAAATTAACCCTCTCCTTTGATCTCACAACATAAAATTCAGTGCCACCTGACCGTGAATAGGTGACAAACTCACAGGTACTGCTAATACTACTGTGGTTTGTTGCCTTCATTCATCATTGAAGGAAATGCTGAATTTCAGTTGGAGGTTAGCAAACGTAAAGATATAAATTTTGTCCCATCCATGTTCATGTACCCCATGGAGTCTTATCCATGGATCCCGGCTTAAGAAACCCTGGTTTAAAATGTCAACAATCGAAGGGCAAGATATTTCCAAATCAGGATAGTGTGCAGTTTACAGGGGAACCTCAAGGTTGCCATTTTGTTGTGCGCACCTTTACGTACGTTGAATTCCGATCATAGCTGCTGTAATAGTCAGGGTACAAGTGAAAAGGTAAAGGGCTGCGAGGAATCCTTGTAACTCAGAATCCGAGAAATATTCGCCTGAATTTTTTTTTACTCTACAGGAAGCCAGGCGTGCTCAGCTGGAGAATCATGAGCCTGAGGACGAGGAAGAACTGGAACCAGGCAAAGACATCGTGGGATCAGGTAAAGTTTTTTTTGGCCAGATGGACTGACTTTAAATTACTTAGTTCAGTTGCAGTGACATGGTACAGATCTCTCACTCATTACAATAAGAGTCCTAGGTCTGTCCCTCCTGGTCTCCTCGGTCCCTCATTGTCAGGAATCATTTTGGTATTTCATGGTTCTGTTAGTTGCCTGGTGCATCTTTAAATGTTGTTTGAAAGTACCGATTGATATTGACTGCCCTGGTTTAACTAGTGAAGACACTGCCTTTACTCATTGGAACTCATCTGACTGTTCAAGATTCAAAGATGCAAAAAACTTTATTGTCATCCTAACCGTACATCAGTTCTGCAGGGCAGAATGAGACAGCGTTTCCCAGCAGCAGTGCAATCATAACATAACAAACGCAACACTAAATCATAAACATAACAATAAATAGTAAAACACAACAGCCACATGTCAGTTAAAATCAGTTATAATTGTCCAGTGCAAGTTAAAAGTGTCCAAAGCAGAGTCAGGTAGAGCAACTATTTAGCATTCTGACTGCCTGTGGGAGGAAGCTGTTAAGTAGCCTTGTGATTTTAGTTTTGATGCTCCTGTAACGCTTGCCTGTTGGCAGAAGAACAAACAGTTCATGGAGAGGGTGTGAGGGGTCTTTAATGATGTACCGTGTCTTCTGGAGGCATGGACTCTGAAAGAGGTCTTGGACGGAAGGTAGGGAGACCCCAATAACCTTCTCTGCTCCCCTAACCACCCTCTGCAAGACTTTTTCGTTGACAGCACTGCAGGTGGAGTACCAGGTTGTGATGCTAAAGGTCAGCACACTGTCAACCACACCTCTGTAGAATGTAGTTAAGATGTTAGTGGGGAGTGATGGCCCGTTTCACAATCCCAGTGGTGTTCCTGGACCAGGAGAGATTACCCGAGATCTGCACCCCAAGGAACTTGATGTTTTCCGCTCTCTCCACTGTGGAGCCGCTGACACTGTGGGGTGTGTGCTCAGGCTGAGACCATCTGAGATCGACATTAACAATGCTGTACTAACATTTAGTCTGCCTTCTGCTTGCACTGCTGATGTGGACTGCTGCTGGAGTAGAGTCATACAGCAAGGAAATGGGGCCCTTCTGCCTATCAACTGTGTGGCCCAGTGCGTTAGTCCCATCTGTCTGTGTTTGGCCCATCGCCCTCTAAAGCTCTCCTATCTACGTACATATAAGACCATAAGATAAAGGACTGGTCCATTTGGCCCATTGAGCCTGCTCCGCCATTTCATTATGGCTGATCCAGTTTTCCACTCAGCCCCAGTCTCCTGCCTTCTCACCATATCCCTTCATGCCCTGACCGATCAAGAAGCTATCAACCTCTCTTTAAATATACATAAAAACTTGGCCTCCACAGCTGCCTGTGGTAAAGAATTCCACAAGTTCGCCACTCTCTGGCTAAAGAAATTCCTCCTCATCTCTATTCTAAGTGGACGCCCCTCTATTCTGAGGCTGTGTCATCTGGTCTTAGATTCTCCCACCATGGGAAACATCCTCTCTGCTGCCAGTCTATCAAGGCCTTTCACCATTCAATAGGTTTCAATGAGATCACACCTCATTCTTCTGAATTGCAGTCAATACGGGCCCAGCGCCACCAAATGCTCCTCATATGACAAGCCATTCCATCCCAGAATCATTTTTGTAAACCTCCTTTGAACCCTCTCCAGTTTCAGCACATCCTTTCTAAGGTAATGGCCTCAAACCTGCTCACAATACTCCCAAGTGAGGCTTCACCAGTGCTTTATAAAGTTTCAGCATTACATCCTTGCTTTTGTATCCTAGTCCTTTTGAAATGAATGCTAATGTTGCATTTGCCTTCCTCACCACAGACTCAACCTTCAAATTAACCTTTTGGGAATCCTGCACAAGGACTGTCAAGTCCCTTTGCTCCTCTGTTTTTGTATTTTTTTTTCTCCATTTAGAAAATAGTCAACTCTTTCATTTCTTCTGCCAAAGTGCATGACCACATACTCCCGACACTGTATTCCATCTGCCATTTGTTTGCCCATTCTCTGAATCTGTCTTAAGTCTTTCTGTAGCCTTTCTACTTCAAAGCTACCTGCCCCTCCACCTATTTTCATATCATCTGCAAACTTTGCAACAAAGCCATCCATTCCATCACCCAAAACATTGACATATAACGTAAAGAGGATCGGTCCCAACACAGATGCTGGGGGACCGCTTCGTCGAGCACCTCCGCTCCATCCGCCACAACAGACTGGATCTCCCGGTTCCCATCCACTTCAACTCTGCTTCCCATTCCCATTCGGATATGTCCATACATGGCGTCCTCTACTGCCATGATGAGGCTAAACTCATGTTGGAGGAGCAACACCTCATATGCCGTCTGGGTAGTCTCCAGCCCCTTGGTATGAACATAGAATTCTCCAACTTCCGGTAATTCCTTCCCCATCCCTATTTCACTCTGCCCCCTCCCCCAGCTGCCTATCCCCTCCCTCATGGTTCCGCCTCCTTCTACTACCCATTGTGTTTTCCCCTATTCCTTCTTCATCTTTCCTGCCTATCCCCTTCCCCACCCCTTTATCTTTCCCCTTACTGGTTTTTCACCTGGAACCTACCAGCCTTCTCCTTCCCACCCTCCCCCCACCTTCTCTATAGGGCCTCTGCCCCTTCCCTCTACAGTCCTGACAAAGAGTTCCGGCCCGAAACGTGAACCGATCTTTTCCACAGATGCTGCCCGACCTGCTGAGTTCCTCCAGCATGTTGTGAGTGTTGCTTTGACCCCAGCATCTGCAGTTTATTTTGTGTTTACGATGCTGGTGGAACACCACTGGTCACCTGCAGCCAACCAGGAAAGGCTCCCTTCATTCCCACTCTTTGCCTTCTGTCAATCAGCCACTGCTTTATCCATGCTAGAATCTTTCCTGTATTACCATGGGCTAGTTGCTTGTGTGGCAACTTGTCAAAGGCCTTCTGAAAATCCAAGTACATAACATCAACCGATTTTCCTTTGCCTATCCTGATTGTTATTTCTTCAAGTAATTCCAATAGATTTGTCAGGCAAGATTTTTCCTTGAAGAAACCATGCTGACTACAGCCTTTTTTATCATGTGCCTCCGAGTATCCCAAGACCTCAAACTTAATAATTGACTCCGATATCTTCCCAACCACTGAGGTCAGACTAACTGGCTGATAGTTTCCTTTCTTCTCCTTCTGTCCCTTCTTGTATAGTGCAGTGACATTCGTAATTTTTCAGCCTTCCGGAACCATTCCAGAATTCAGTGATTTTTGAGAGATCATTGTTAATATCTCCACGATCACTTCAGCCATCTCTTTCAGAATCCTGGACTGTACACCATCTGTTCCAGGTGACTTATCTACCTTCAGGATTTTCAGTGTCCCGAGAACCTTCTCTCTAGTGATGGTAACTTCACACACCTCATGACCCCTGGAACTTCCACCATGCTGCTTGTGTCTTCCACAGTGAAGACTGGTGCAAAATACTTACTCAATTTGTCCGCCATTTTGTTGTCTCTTCCCCCCCGCCCCCCACCACCACCATTAGCACCTCACCAGCATCATTTTCCAGCAGTCTAATATCCACTCTCACCTCTCTTTTATACTATATATCTAAAGAAGCTTTTTGTATCCTCTTTAATATTATTGACTAGCTTACTTTTATATTCAATCTTTCCCTTAGTGACTTTTTAGTTGCCTTCTGTTGGGATTTAAAAGCTTCGCAATCCGCTAACTTCCTGCTGATTTTTGCTCTATTGTATGGCCTCTGTTTGGCTTTTATGTTGGCTTTGGCTTCCCTTGTTAACCATTTTTGTGTCATCTTGCCTTTAGAATACTTTCAGAAATTGCTTCCAGAAATCCCAGCCATTGATGCCCTCCCGTCATCCCTGCCGGTGTTCTTTTCCAATCAATTTTGGTCAGCTCCTACCTCATCCCTATAATCCCCTTTACTCCACTGTAATATTGATACATCTGACTTCAGCTTCTCCTTCTCGGATTTCAGGGTGAATTCGATCACTTGCCCCTAAGTGTTCTTTTACCTTAAGCTCTCTAATCAATTCTGGTTCATTGCACAACACCTAGTCCAGAATAGCTGATCTTCTAGTGGGCTCATCCACGAGTTGCTCTAAAATGCCCTCCCGTAGGCATTCTAGAAAATGTCCTTCCTGGAATCCTCCACCAACCTGATTTTCCCAATCACCATGCATATTGAAGTCCCCCACGACTATTGTAACATTGACCTTTTGGCATACATTTTCTATCCTGCATTGTAATTTGTAGGCCACGTCCTTACTACTGTTTGGGGGTCTGTATGCAACTCTCATCAACGTCTTTTTACCCGTGCAGTTTCTTAGCTCTATCCACAGTGATTCAACACCTTCCAACCCTGTATCACCTTTTTCTAATAATTTGATTTCATTTTTTTTTTACCAACAGAGCAACACCACCCCCTCTGCTTTCCTTCCTGTCCTTTTGAAACAATGCATATGCTTGGACATTAAGTTCCCTGCTATAATCGTCTTTCAGCCATGATTCAGTTATGCCTGCAACGTCATACTTGCCAATCCGCAACTGTGCTGCAAGTTCATCTACCTTTTTCCGTATACTGCGCACATTTGAATATAACACCTTCAGTCCTGTATTCACCTGTTTTGATTTTGTCCATCTTTTACATTGCAACTCATCCTGTTGACTGCAACTTCACCCTATCAACGGACTCTCCTCACTACACATTGCCTCTGTTTGTAAACCAGCTACCTCATCTTCAGCACCATCCTCCTTCTTTCCAACAATACTTCTTCCATTGAAATATACGCAGCTCAGAACACTAGTCACACCATACTCAACCTTTTGACTCCTACCTTTGTCTGAGGTCTTACCAACATCTGCCTTCACAACCTCTCCACTAACTGTTCTGGCACTCTGGTTCCCATTCCCCTGCAACTCAAGTTTAAACCCCACTGTGCAACATTAACACATTTACCCCCTAGGATATTAGTTCCCCTCCAGTTCAGGTTCAAGTTGTCCCACCTTCCCTGGAAGAAAGCCCAATGATCCAAAAATCTTATGTCCTCCCTCCTACACCAACTCCTCAGCCACATATCAAATCTTCCTAGTTCTGGCCTCACTCGCATGTGGCATGGGTGGCAAACCTGAGGTCAGTCATCCTACCCAAGTCATTGGTACCTACATGGACCACAACTTCTGGCTGTTCACCCTCCCACTTAAGAATGCTGAGTACTTGATCCAAAATATCTCTGACAACCAGGAGGCAACATACCATCCAGGAATCTCGTTCTTGCCCACAGAACCTCCTGTCCCATTTCCCCTAACTAACGAATCCCCTATCACCATAGCATGCCTGTTCTCCCTCTTCCCTTCTGAGTCAGAGAGGCAGACTCAGTGCCAGAGACTCGAATTCTGTTAGGTCATCCCTCCCCCACATCTGACAGTATCCAAAGTGATATCTGTTGTTCAGGAAAATAGCCACAGGGGTACTCTGTATCGGCTCCTTAATCCCTTTCCCCTTCCTGACTGTCACCCAGTTTCCTGTGTCCTACACCTTGGATGTATCTGCCTCTCTATATATCCTATCTATCACCCCCTCAACCTGGCGAACAATCCGGAGTTCATCTAGATCCAGCTTCAATTCCTTAACGAGGGTTGTTAGAAGCTGCAACGGGATGCACTTCTCATAGCTATAGTTGTTAGGGACTCTGGAGGTCTCCCTGCCTTCCCGCATCCTGCAAGAGGAGCATTCAACCATCTCGCCTGGCATCTTTGTCCTAGTGGAGCAGATATAAAAAAGGGAAGGGGAAAAGAAACTTAACCTAAAGGTTTTCTGTTCTTTGCCCACTTTAAAGCCTTTCTTTGCGGAAGCCTCGAAGAGCTAAAGCCTCAAGATCACTACTCAGACGACGGCCGCTGTACTTGCCCCTACCTTCCTTTAATTTGCTCTTGCTAATAGAATAGTACAGCACAGTACAGGCCCTTCGGCCCACAGTGTTGTGCCGACCCTCAAACCCTGCCTCCCATATAAGCCTCCACCTTAAATTCCTCCATATACCTGTCTAGTAGTCTCTTAAACTTCACTAGTGTATCTGCCTCCACCACTGACTCAGGCAGTGCATTCCACGCACCAACCACTCTCTGAGTAAAAAACCTTCCTCTAATATCCCCCTTGAACTTCCCACCCCTTACCTTAAAGCCATGTCCTCTTGTATTGAGCAGTGGTGCCCTGAGGAAGAGGTACTGGCTATCCACTCTATCTATTCCTCTTATTATCTTTCCAAATCAATCCCAAACAGCGAGTGGTCGCTGTTTATCGCTGTAGTGACCCGCTGCTGTCTCTTGTACTCAGGCAATGGACCTGATTGAAGTCCTCTTCTCTCAAAACTTCTGCTGTCCAGATTGGCTGCTGGTTAAAGCTCTTTTTTTTCTCGCTGGCTTTCAAATGTTGTTACTGCGCCCGCTTCAGCCACTATGTCAAGCAGCTGTTTCCAAATGCACACCATCCTTTGTGTGAAGAAGCTGCCCCTGATATCCCTTATAAATCTCCAACTTCTTTTAGTTTTTAGGACCCCCTTGGAAAAGGACAAGGTGCTTTCATCCTGTCTATTCCCTTCAGGATCTTGTATAGCTCTCTCAATTCACCACACAATCTCAAGTTCCAGGGAATAAGGTCCTGGTCTATGCAACCTCTCCTTATTACTCAAGCCCCCAAGTTCAGGAACCACACTGCTAAATCTTTTCTGCACTCTTTCTAGTTTAATAATATCTTCCGTAAACCAGGATGACACAGTAATCCGAGGGAGCCTCACCAACGTCTCGATAAGCTGTCCAGCTCCTGTACTCGGTGTTCAGGCTGATGAAAGCTGAGCACCTTATTCACTTGTCTGTCTGCCTGTGACTCCACTTTCAGTGGATGATCCACTTGCAATCCTAGCTAGGTCCCTCAGTTCCATAACATTCCTCACGGTCCTACCATTCACTGTACAAGTTTGAACTCTCAAAATGCAGTACCTCACATTTAACTGCATTGAAAGCCATTTGCCCATCAAACCCAAGTTTAATTATCGTACTACCATACATGGATACAGCTGACGGAAGGATCATTCCTCTGGGGCCAAGGTGCAAAACATACACAGCGCATTCAAAATAGCAAGGAAAGGAAAAAACATAGTCGCACAAAAATCGATATATATAGTACAAGACTCTGAGCGACACTTCTCGCAAAATGGTGCAGTCCAGCCTGTCATTCCACCGATCGGACACTGGGGGGCAGCACATCCTGTTACTATTGACATCATGGGACAAAGGATCTTCTTGGTCACTACTGCTCTCTATTCTGATTTTTGAATGGATTATTGGTCCTCAGTGTGGGAAGGAGTGGGGTAGGATTAGAGCCCACAAACATGAGAAAATCTGTAGATGCTGGAAATCCAGAACGACACACAAACATAATGTAATCAGCAGGCCAGGCAGCCTCTATGGGAATGAATAATTGGTCAACATTTGGGGCCGAGATGTTCATCAGGACTGGAAAAGAAGAAATGGGGAGTCAGGGTAAGAAGGTGGGGGGAGCAGAGGAAGAAGTACAAAGTGATAGGTGATGGGTGAAACCGGCAGAAGGGGTGAAGTAAATAGCTGGGAAGTTCATTGGTAAAAGAGATAAGGGCTGGAGAACGGGGAGTCTGATTAGAGAGGGTAGAAGACCATGGAAGAAAGGGAAGGCGGAGGAACTCCAGAGGGAGATGATGGGCAGGTAAGGAGATAGGTGAGAGAAAGAAACGGGAATGGGGAGTGGTGAAGGAAAAGAGGGGGTGCAGTTATTGGAAGTTGGAGAAATTGATGTTCATGCCATCAGGTTGGAGGCTACCCAAATAGAATATAAGGTGTTGCTCCTCCAACCTGAGTTTTGCCTCATCACGGTGGTAGAGGCTGCCGTGGGCTGACGTGCTGGAGTAGGAATGGGAAGTAGAATTGAAATGGTAGCCACTGGGAGATCCCACCATTTGAGGCCAGGTGGAGTGAAGGTGCTGGACAAAGAGGTCTCCCAATCTCCCAGTCAGAGTCCCTTGCCTGACACGCCTGTTTCTTTCCGCTAGACGACGAAAAGGACAAAGAGAGTGGCAGCGAGAAGGCTGCCAGCGGGGATGAACGTGCGGCGAGTGAAAGCGAGCGGGAAGAAGAGGACAAAGCCAGCAGCCGGAGCGGGAGCCAAGGGGAGAGCGACAGCGGGGATGAGCGGCAGGCTCGCGAGGCCCGCGACAAGGAGGAGATCTTCGGCAGCGACGACGACAGCGACAACGAGGATCAGCCGGACGAGAGCGGCCGCGAGGGCAGCGGCAGCGACGACGAGCAGCAGAGCGAGGAGGAAGAGCGGCGGAGCAGGAGTGCGTCCAACAGCGGCAGCGAGCACTCGGATAATGACAGCCACCACCCCGCGCAGAGTGGCAGTGAGCAGGGCACAGAGTCAAGTGAGAATGAGGAAAGTGGCAGCGAGAGTGACTGAAGAGCTTGGCCCTCCCATGCCTGGCGGTAACATGTTCCAATGGACAGGGCTGTGGTCTTATAAACTCACTGTGACTTTGGTGACCTCCCTTCCCCACCCTCCCCGCCCCACACCCCATCTTTCCTGTTTCTTCATACATTTGGTGAGTATTGCATCGTGAGATACATCTTGATCCTTGAGCTGTTGACCCAGGTACGTCGAGGGATGGGAGACTAAACATCCAGCCAACAGCTGGGTGCTTGGGTTCATTTTTATAAGCATTTGTATAAAACTACATCTTTCTATAGTATGTTAACAGAGGTTAAAAACCCATGTATTAAAGATGATGTCAAGGTGGCAGTGGAGAATGTGTAAGATCATATGCGCAGTGGGAGACATTCAGGAGCATCGACCCAACACTGGACTCAAATGAAGCATTATTTTTTTGGTGAAAACCTCATTTTAGTACATTGCTTTTCTGAAATTTGTATGGGATGGAACGTTTTATCTTTCAAAAGGAAGGAAGTTTAGCTTTATTTGTGCACGTCAAAACATCCAGTGAAATATGCCGTTTGCAACAAATCAAATCACCGAGGATTGTGCCGGGCAAGTGTGAAACACTTCCAGTGCCAACATAGTGTGCTCACAACTCACTAACCGTGTGTTCCTCTGGAATGTGAAAAGGAACAGGAGTCCCTGACAGAAACACAAGGAGAACGTACAGTCTCCTTACAGGTAGAGGCAGGAATTGAACCCTGAGTCTTGCAGCTGGCACTGTAAAGCATTGTGCTAACTGCTGTGCTGTTGTGCTTCTAAATATTTTAACAGAGCTGGGGTCTATGGACCCCTCAGTGAATGGTAGGGGTCCATGACATGATAAAGGTTGGGATCAACTGTTGTAGAGCTACAGCATGGTTACTAGCCCAACAAGCTCATACTACATACCCATGTGACGAATTAATCTACTCACCTGTACATCTTTGCATTGTGGAAGGGAACTGGAGCCCCCAGAGGAAACAGGGAAAGGTAATAAACTCCTTCGAGGCGGCGGCAGAATCGAACCTGCGCTGGCGCTGCAATAGCTTTATGCTAACTGCCGTGCTGCCGTGACGACGTCACGCTTGTTGTGTCTTTACTGCGGGACAGTGAATCTGTATATGGAGTGGGCTGCCAGGGAAATGGTAGAGACGGGTACAATGACAGCACTTAAAAGACATTTGGACAGGTGCACAGCCAGGAAACATTCAGAACGTAACTACATAAGAAATAGGAGCTGGAGTTGGCCATCTGGCCTGTTGAGCTGCTCTGCCATTCAGTAAGATCTAGGCTGATGTGGCTGTGGATTGAGTTTCACCTGCCTGCCTTTTCCTCATAACTCTTAAAGGGACTGACAGCTGAAGTTCCCCAACCATATCGCAGCCACCACTCTGCGACCAGACATTGTCCTAGTGTCTGAGTCGGCTAAGCAAGTGGTGCTGCTGGAGCTGACAGTCCCAAGGGAAGATAGCTTGGAGGAGGCCTTTGAAAGGAAGCTCTCCAAGTACGCAGGACTGGTCAGCAACTGTCAGCAGGCTGGATGGAGAACGAGGTGTCTCCCAGTGGAGGTTGGTTGTTGGGGATTCGTAGCCTGTTCTTTAGTTAGAGCCTTCAGCATTTTGGGCATCGAGGGAGAGAGGAAGAGGAGAGCCATCCGCAGTACCACCGATGCGGCAGAGAGGGCCTCAAGATGGCTGTGGCTCAAAAGAGGGGAGCCATGGAGTCATAAGTAGCTAGCCATCTGGACACAAGCTGGGGTCTGATCAGCCCCGGGTGGGTCACCTGGAGGAGGTTGTATGATGTTGAAAGACCAGAAACACCCGATGATTCCAGGAACATCACTGAAGATGTGTCCCGAAGCATCAATAGATGTATGTACACAGCAGAATTCCCCTGCTAGGCACAAATCTATATTGCTCTCTATCAATACTGTGCTATCTTGGGTTGTTTCCTTTGGAGCAGCAGATCTGATAGAGGTTTATAAAATTATGAGAGGCATAGATAGAATAGACAAAGAGTATCCAGGGTTGAAAATGGTAATTTTTGGTCTCCATACTTAATGAAGGATTTATTTGCAGAGAAAGCTTACTAGGTTGATTCCTGGATTGAAGTGGTTGACATATGAATGTAGGTTAGACAGGGGCAATTATATGTATTAAATGAATGAGAGATGAAATAAAATGTTCAAAGGGAATTGCCAGGATGGATATTGAGAAGGAACAGTATTTCCCCTGGTGAGAGTATCTAGAATTAGAGATAAAGGTTTGTAAGTTCAAAGTAAATTTTATTATCAAGGTACAAATATGTCACAATATGCAACCCTGAAATTCAGTTTCCTGTGGGCCAACTCAGCAAATCTATAGAATAGTAACTACCACTCTCATGAGTTGAGAGTTAAAGGGCAAGAGTTTAGGGGTAACATAAGGAGGAACTTCTTTACTCAGAGAGTGGTAGCTGTGTGGAACGAACTTCCAGCTGAAGTGGTTGATGTTGTCATTTAAAGTTAAATTGGACAGCTATATGGACAGGAAAGGAATGGAGGGTTATGGGCTGAGTGCAGGTCGGTGGGACTAGGTGATAGTAAGAGTTCGGCACGGACTAGAAGGGCCGAGATGGCCTGTTTTCCTGCTGTAATTATATGGTTAAATGTCTAATACCAGAGGGTATGCATTGAAGGTGAGCAAGGGTAGGTTCAACGGGAATGTGAAAGTGGTGGATGCCTGGAATGCACTGCCTGGTGTGGTGGCAGAGGCAAATACTTTAGAGGCTTTTAAGAGACGTTTGGATAGGTGCAAGAATATGAGGAAGATGGAGGGATCTGGACATTGTGTAGGTAGGAGGGATTAGTTTTTGGGGGGCTTTTGTGATTTACTTTTTAGCTGGTTCAGCACGACATTGTGGGCCAAAGGGCCTGTTCCTGTACTGTACTGTCCTATATTCTATTACATTTGCCTTCTTTGCTATTGACTCAATCTGTAAGCTTAACCCTAGGAATCCTGCACTACAACCCCCAAGTCCCTTGGTACCTCTAATTTCTGAATTTAGAAAATAGTCTATGCCTACCAAAATGCACGACCATGCACCTCCTAACACTGGTGAGAAGACAGGGTAAGAGCAGAACTGAAGTAAATACACTGAAGCAGGGGGGAAGCTAGGGTTCAGAAGAACGACGACTTTTCAGAGGGAGAGGAAAATTTCATCAGCAGAGTGAATATGAGCGACAGACAGTAGGAGAATGAAATGCAATCCTTACCAGAGGCAGAAGAGGAGGACTAATTGTCTAATGAATGGTTGTGCTCTGAGATGGAGATAGTTCCAGAAAGGGAAGGGTAGAGGCAGAGGTGACCATGTGAAGGTGACGGATATGTGTTGATGGAAAGTAGCATCAATACGTTTCATCAGTCCCGTGTCGGACAGAAGCAAGAGGATTTCTCCATGTGTCCATCCCATCAAAAGATGGCCGTAGCCCGGGATGATATAACTTCCAATACCTACATCTTCACTTTAGTGAAAGTGAGTGGAATTGAAGCAAGTTGGTCAGCATGACGAAAAGTTTGTCCAGATCAGGTGAGTGTTGTTAGAGATATAGTTGGGTTTCTGTTGAAAGATGAAGGAAAATGTCCCAGATTTTCTTTATGTGGGATGGAGATGTACAAGGTTTGTACATGCATTGTGAAGATGAACCAGCTGGGACAAGGAAATTAGAAATTGTTGAAGTGGCAGGAGGCATTAAATTTCAAGTGCAGAGATTGGACCAGGAGATGGAATCAGGGTAGAAATAACCATGTTGAGTGAGGCAAAAACAGGTTGAAACAATGGGCCATGTGTAGCCCTATTTACAGTTCCTGAACAGAAGGTAGATCTTTGGCAGTTTAAGATAGAAGTTTGGAAGGAAGGAGTTGGGATTTTTGTTTGCCTGGGAGATAAAGGCCTGTTATTAGTGGGGTCATGGTCCAGAGTGAGGTACGAGGATGTGTCAGAGAGCTGATGCTTAGACTTAGTGAGATCAATGTCAGTTCTCCAGACCACAACTGTCCTACTGTTATGAGTATTGATTCTGAGTGAGGTGCTACAAGTTCAAAAAAAGGCAGGGAAGAGTGAGAGTGAGGACTAGTCAAGGTGGCCAATGTCCTATCAGCAGTTGGCAACAAATTGATTCAGAGAGGGTAAGAAGCAAATGGGAAGGGGTCTAGTGGAATTCTGCAAACTGCAGTGAAGACTGCGGTCCAAAGATGTAAGCAAAAGCAGCAGTACAAGTTCAACATTAAGATATGGATGTAGGAAGCAATTCTGGATCCTCTGAAGACTGGTCATTGGGGATCAAAAGGGTGGTGATGATAAGGATGATGACACAACGAAGGTAGGGAGAGAGGGAAGGGAGGGGAGGAAGGGTATTTGAGAGCGGCTGAGGTTTGCAATCTATGACATCTGAAAGTCCCCTGCTGCAGCAGTAAGTGTAGCAAACAATAAACTGAACTGTGGACCATAGCAGCCTCTGAGCTCGACACAAAGCAAAGTGGGTGATTCGCTACAGTATTCAGTGAGACATGACTTCTTCAATGCTCCGGGTGTGTACACCAATTGTAAGAAATTATGGATTATGTAAATTGACTGCTGCTTCCGAGAAGTGATACTGTTCTCCAAAGTGGTTCATTGTCCACAGAGCTTTGTTACACAATGACAGAGAGGATTCATCAGGATGGACAAAAAAAACATAAAACAAGAACTGAGAAATCAGAGCTACATCCTTAGAACAGAAAAGGGATTTTTGTTTCAAGTGAAAGAGCAGAAGAGAAATATTCAGTAGATTTCTCCCTTACCTTTTCAGTTAGAGTGAACCTGAAACATCATTTGTCCATTTCCCTCCACAGATACTGCCTAACTTCCAGTAGTTTGTCTTTTGCCAAGGTATTTCTCCCAATGGGAGAAAATATTTTTGCCAATGTAAATGATACGCTAAATGCCATTATCCAGGAACAACAAGTCACAGTAAACATGAGGAATTCTGCAGATGCTGGAAATTCAAGCAACACACATCAAAGTTGCTGGTGAACGCAGCAGGCCAGGCAGCATCTCTAGGAAGCGGTACAGTCGATGTTTCGGGCCGAGACCCTTCGTCAGGACTAACTGAAGGAAGAGCTAGTAAGAGATTTGAAAGTGGGAGGGGGAGATCCAAAATGATAGGAGAAGACAGGAGGGGGAGGGATGGAGCCAAGAGCTGGACAGTTGATTGGCAAAAGGGATATGAGAGGATCATGGGACAGGAGGCCCAGGGAGAAGGAAAAGTGGGGGGGGGGGACCCAGAGGATGGGCAAGGGGTATAGTCAGAGGGACAAAGGGAGAAAAAGGAGGGAGAGAGAAAGAATGTGTGTATATAAATAAATAACGGATGGCGTACGAGGGGGAGGTGGGGCATTAGCGGAAGTTAGAGAAGTCAATGTTCATGCCATCAGGTTGGAGGCTACCCAGATGGAATATAAGGTGTTGTTCCTCCAACCTGAGTGTGGCTTCATCTTTACAGTAGAGGAGGCCATGGATAGACATATCAGAATAGGAATGGGATATGGAATTAAAATGTGTGGCCACTGGGAGATCCTGCTTTCTCTGGCGGACAGAGCGTAGGTGTTCAGCAAAACGATCTCCCAGTCTGCGTCGGGTCTCGCCAATATATAGAAGGCCACATCGGGAGCACCTGACACAGTATATCACCCCAGCCGACTCACAGGTGAAGTGTCGCCTCACGTGGAAGGACTGTCTGGGGCCCTGAGTGATGGTAAGGGAGGAAGTGTAAGGGCATATGTAGCACTTGTTCTGCTTACAAGGATAAGTGCCGGGTGGGAGATCCGTGGGGAGGGACATGTGGATCAGGGAGTCGTGGACGGACCAACCCCTGCGGAAGGCGGAGAGGGGTGGAGAGGGAAAGATGTGCTTAGTGGTGGGGTCCTGTTGAAGGTGGTGGAAGTTGCGGAGGATAATACGTTGGACCCGGAGGCTGGTGGGGTGGTAGGTGAGGACAAGGGGAACCCTATTCCTAGTGGGGTGGTGGGAGGATGGAGTGAGAGCAGATGTGCGTGAATTGGGGGAGATGTGTTTGAGAGCAGAGTTGATGGTGGAGGAAGGGAAGCCTTTTTCTTTAAAAAAGGAGCACATCTCCCTCATCCTGGAATGCAAAGCCTCATCCTGAGAGCAGATGCGGCGGAGACGGAGGAATTGTGAGAAGGGGATGGCATTTTTGCAAGAGACAGGGTGAGAAGAGGAATAGTCCAGATAGCTGTGAGAGTCAGTAGGCTTATAGTAGACATCAGTAGATAAGCTGTCTCCAGAGATAGACAGAAAGATCTAGAAAGAGGAGGGAGGTGTCGGAAATGATCCGCTTATGGACACCTACTGGTGACTGAAGGCCCAGAATTTCCCATTGCACCACAATAAATCTACCAGTCTACTGGATCTTTTCATAATTTTCAGAATGGTGGATGTCTGCGGAGAGTAAGAATTTCAGGTTGTACACAGTGTACGTTCTCTGATATTAAATGGAGCCTTTTGAAGAGGTCAGGGATATGCACCTCAGGATCTGATGGAGAGCACTAGTTAGCACTACCAGCATCAGTGGAGAGGCATACTAATTACTGCCTTCTGGACTGACTTAAATCTTTCCCTGTCACAAAACTTCTATCTTCACCAGAGGGATCTAGAGCCCCCATAAAGGAGAGAACCAAGCCATCTATTCTCTGTGGATCTGTGACAGAGGAACTGTTATTGGCCAGCAGTTCATGCTGCCTACAGTGTATTAGCCTCAGCTTAAAAGGCTTTTTTCCTTTCTCACCTCTTGTAATTGGTAAAGAGAAACCTGAAATGTCCTATCTGTGAGAGCACCCTCATTCCACAGAAGGAGTTGGTTTTACTGGAGATTCTCAATAGAATGGAAGGGCCTTGTTGCTCACATAGAGTTTGTGCCCTGGATGGTGTTGGTGGCCAGAAAAAGATGAGAGAGGTGGTTCCTCCCAGTACATAGCTCTGGAATCTTCCGTGGGGCATGGAGCAGCTTGCAAACCACCATCACCGGAGGTTTCAGAATCAGGAAAGAGTCAAAGTCGAGTTTATTATGTGCTCAAGTTCAATGAAAAACATAATTGCAGCAGCATCACAGGCACATGGCGTCGTAAGAAACAGACACAAAATATATGCAAACGAGAAAATCTGCAGATGCTGGAAATCCAAAGCAACACACGAAATGCTGGAGCAATTCAGCAGGCCAGGCTGCACCCATGGAAAAGAGTGAAGAGTGGATGGGCGTTTCAGGCCGAGATCCCTAATCAGTCCTCACGTCTTGATGAAGGGTCTCAGCCAGAAACACTGAGTGTTGATTCTTTTCCATAGATGCAATCTGGCCTGCTGAGTTCCTCCAGCATTTTGTGCGTTGCATAAAGTATATACAATTACTTGTTTTACAAGGAAGAACACAGAACAGAAATAAAGTAATGTGAAGTGGTTATAGTGTTACTGAGGTAGTGATTAGGATTTGTGCAGGATGAATCAAGAACCAAACGGTTGAAAAGTAGCTGTTCTTGAACCTGGTGTGTGTGGGACTTCTGGCTTCTGTAACTCCTGCTGGCTGGTAGCTGTGAGAACATGGCATGACCTAGACAGTGGGGAAATTTGGTGATAGATGTAGCCTCCTTGGGGCAGCACCTCGTGTAGATACTGTCGATGATGGGGGAGAGATGTGCCTGTGATGTATTGAGCTGAATCTACTCGCTCTGCAGCTTCTTGTGTTCCTGCATTTGAACTGCTGTAATAATGCAATCAGTCAGGATAGCCTAGACAGCTCATCTTTGGAAATGTGTTAAAGTTCAAAGTAAATTTTATTATCTAAGTACATATGTCACCATTTACAACCCTGAGATTAATTTCCCTGTGGGCATACTCTAAATCTATAGAATAATAACCATAATAAAATCAATGAAATGCCTTCCAACTAGGTCGTTCAGCCGGAGTGCAAAAGCCAACAAACTGTGTAAATACCAAAAGAATAAACAATAATAAATATTGAGAACATGAGATGAAGAGCCCTTGAAAGTGAGTCCATTAACTGTGGAAACACGTCAATCATGAGGCAGGTGAAGTTATCCCTTTTGGTTCAAGAGCCTGATGGTTGAGGGGTAGTAACTGTTCCTGAACCTGGTAGTGTGAGTCCTGAGGCTCTTGTACCCCATTCCTGGTGGCAGCAGAGAGAAAAGAGCATGACCTGGGCGGTGGGGCTCCCTGAATATGGATGCTGCTTTCCTGCAACAATGTTTCATGTAGATGTCCTCAGTGGTGGGGAGGGTTTTGCCCGTGACGGACTGGGCCATAACCACTAAATTTTGTAGGATTTTTTTGTTCAAGAGCATTGGTGTTTTCATACCAGGCTGTGATGCAGCTAGTCAATATACTCTCCACTCACAACACACTGGAGGAACCCAGCAGGTTGGGCAGCATCCGTGGAAACGATGAGTCGACGTTTCGGGCCGGAACCCTTCATCAGGACTGAAGAGGGAAGGGGCAGAGGCCCTATAAAAAAGGTGGGAGGAGGGTGGGAAGGAGAGGGCAGGTAGGTTCCAGGTGAAAAACCAGTAAGGGGAAAGATAAAGGGGTGGGGAAAGGGAAGCAGGGAGGTGATAGGCAGGAAAGGTGAAGAAGGAATAGGGGAAAACACAATGGGTAGTAGAAGGAGGCGGAACCAAGAGGGAGGTGATAGGCAGCTGAGGGAGGGGGCAGAGTGACATAGGGATAGGGGAAGGGAGGGGGAGGGAATTATCAGAATTTGGAGAATTCTATGTTCATACCAAGGGGCTGGAGACTACCCAGACGGTATATGAGGTGTTGCTGCTCCAACCTGAGTTTAGCCGCATCATGGCGGTAGAGGAGGCCATGTATGGACATATCCGAAGGGGAATGTGAAGCAGAGATGAAGTGGGTGGCTACTGGGAGATCCTGTCTGTTGTGGCGGAGGGAGCGAAGGTGCTCGACGAAGCTGTCCCCCAATCTGCATCGGGTTTCACGGATGTAGAGGAGGCCGCACCGGATTCAATAGATGACCCCAACAGACTCACAAGTGAAGTGTTGCCTCACTTGGAAGGACTGTTTGGGGCCCTGAATGGTGGCAAGAGAGGAGGTGTAGGGACAGGTGTAGCACTTGTGCTTACAGGGATAAGTGCCGGGTGGGAGATCCGTGGGGAGGGACATGTGGATCAGGGAGTCGCGGAGGGACCGACCCCTGCGGAAGGCAGAGGGGTGGAGAAGGAAAGATGTGCTTAGTGGTGGGGTCCTGTTGAAGGTGGTGGAAGTTGCGGAGGATAATGTGCTGGATCCGGAGGCTGGTGGAGTGGTAGGTGAGGACAAGGGGAACTCTGTCTCTGTTGTGGTGGTGGGAGGATGGGGTGAGGGCCGAAGTGCGGGAAATGGAGGAGATGTGGGTGAGGGCATCATTGATGACGGCAGAAGGGAAACCACGATCCTTAAAGAAAGAGGACATTTGAGATGTACTGGAACGGAAAACCTCATCCTTGGAGCAGATGCGGCGGAGACGGAGTTACTGGGAATAGAGAATAGCATTTTTGCATGTGGCGGGGTGGGAAGAGGTATAGTCGAGGTAGTTATGAGAGTCAGTGGGCTTGTAGAAGATGTCAGTGGACAGTTTGTCTCCAGAGATGGAGACTAAGAGATCGAGAAAGGGAAGAGAAGCGTCCGAGATAGACCAAGTGAATTTGAGGGCTGGGTGGAAGTTAGAAGTAAAGTTGATGAAATTGATGAGCTCAGCATGGGTGCAGGAAGCAGCACCAATGTAGTCGTCAATGTACCGAAGGAAAAGTTGGGGAGCAGTACCAGAATAGGTTTGGAGCACAGACTGTTCCACATAACCAACGAAGAGGCAGGCATAGCTAGGGCCCCTGCGAGTTCCCATAGCTACACCCTTAATCTGAAGAAAGTGGGAAGAGCCAAAAGAGAAGTTATTGAGTGTGAGAACCAATTTCACCAACCGGAGGAGGTTAGTGGTGGTGGGGAACTGGTGAGGTCTATTATCCAGAAAGTAGCGGAGGGCTTTGAGGCCTTCTTGATGGGGAATGGAGGTGTATAGGGATTGGACATCCATAGTGAAAATGAAGCGGTTGAGACTGGGGAAGTGGAAGTTATTGAAGAGGTGGAGGGCATGGGATGTATCCCGGATGTAGGTGGGGAGGGACTGAACTATGGGTGACAAAATGGAGTCCAGGTAGGCAGATAGCAATTCGGTGGGACAGGAGCAGGCAGAAACTATGGGTCTACCGGGACAGTCAGGCTTGTGTCTCTTTGAGAGGAGGTAAAAACGAGCGGTGCCGGGTGTGGGAATAATGAGTTTGGTGGCTGAGGATGGAAGGTCTCTGGAGTTGATAAGGGCAGTGATGGTACGGGAGACAATGGTTTGATGTTTTTTGGTGGGATCCTGTTCCAGGGGTAAGTAAGAGGAGGTGTCAGAGAGCTGCCGTTTGGCCTCAGTGAGGTAGAGGTCCATCTGCCAGACTACTACAGCACCACCTTTGTCTGCTGGTTTGATGGTGAGGTTGGGATTAGTGTGGAGAGAGTGGAGGGCAGTGCGTTCAGAGGGAGTGTGGTTGGAACAGGAGAGAGGAGTGGTGAAGTTGAGACGGTTGATGTCTTGGCGACAGTTGGAGGTAAAAAGATCGAGTGCAGGTAGAAGGCCCAGGCAGGGTGTCCAGGAGGAGGAGGAGGGTTGAAGACAGGAGAAGGGGTCATCAGTAGGGGGAGGGGAATCCTTGCCAAAGAAATAGGCTCGGAGACATAGGCGACGGAAGAAGAGTTCAGCGTCATGGCGGGCACGGAACTCACTGAGGTGTGGACAGAGGGGGACAAAAGTGAAGCCCTTGCTAAGAACAGAACGTTCCACCTCAGAGAGGGGATGGTGAAGTCACGACAAGGGTATTTTGTGAATATACTCTCCACTACACTTATATAGAAGTTTATCAAAGTTTTAGATATGCTGAATCTCTGTCCAATCCTCCTTAACCTTCTAAGGAAGTGAAAACACTGCTGCACCTTCCAAGTGATTGCATCTATATGCAGGGTCCAGGAGGTCATCCGATATGTTAACATCCAGGACTTTGAAGCTGCTGGCTCTCTCTCTCCACTAGTGATTTCTCCCAATATAGACACATGCTTGCCCTCCTTCCCCTTCCCGTAGTCAACAGTCAGCTCTTTTGGTCTCTCTGACATTGTGGCACCACTCAAACTACCTTGTTCCTGTATGCGGACTGTGCGCCACCTGTGGTCTGTCCACCTACAGTGATGTCGTTGGTGAGATATGTGCTTAGCTACATAGCCTCGTGACTTGATGGTGGACCAGGGGGCTAAAGCACACAGCCTTGAAGTGCATCTGTGTTGATGGTCAGCAAGGAGATGGGTCTCCCAATGAGGAATTGATCCATTTGCAGTGGGAGGTGCAGAGGTCCATTTCTTGATGAGTTTGAATGGGGTGATTGTTTTGAATACCAGAGCTTTGTGTTATCCTTGTTCCCAGCTCCATTGGTCCTTGGTGTAAACGTGGGGGATGGTTGGTCCCTCCGGGTCAAACTCCAAAACGCGCTGCTATTCAGTGTCCTGGGTATGTACCTCCACCTGCTCTGTTCTGTCCAGATGGTCAATACCCCTTTGTTTCCGATATCTGACTCCTATCACTGTTCGCACTGTTTCTCATGCAGGAAGTGAGGTGAGGGGCTGCACAATCGTAGCCCTCAGAAGCCGTATTATGGCCCAGAGGTTGGGCAGCTCGTGAAGTAGGAGCAGGCCACTTGGCCCCTTAGGGCACTGCTCCCATTCATGTTATCATGTTCACCAGATTGACTCCTGGGATGACAGAACTTTCATATAATGAAAGACTGGATCAACTAAGCTTATACTCTCTGGAATTTAGAAGATTGAGGGAGGATCTGATTGAAATGTATAAAATTCTAAAGGGATTGGACAGGCTAGATGCAGGAAGATTGTTCCCGATGTTGGGGAAGTCCAGAACGAGGGGTCACAGTTTGAGGATAAAGGAGAAGCCTTTTAGGACCGAGATGAGGAAAAACTACTTCACACAGAGAGTGGTGAATCTGTGGAATTCTCTGCCACAGGAAACAGTTGAGGCCAGTTCATTGGCTATATTTAAGAGGGAGTTAGATACGGCCCTTGCGGCTAAAGGGATCAGGGGGTATGGAGAGAAGACAGGTACAGGGTTCTGAGTTGGATGATCAGTCATGATCGTACTGAATGGCCTACTCCTGCACCTATTTTCTATGTTTCTATGGCTGTTCTAACCCAGGTCTCTTCCCTTCTGTGCCAGTTCCCCATTGTCCATGACTCCCTGATCTTCCAAAGGTGTATCTGATTCCTCTTTAAATACTGCAGAGTTCGCTTGAGCATGCTTTGAGGTGCAGATGATGTGAAAGTTCCTTCCCTGAAACTTAAGATGTATTTGTGTTCTCCTCCTCCCTGCATGAAGAGTTGCCAGCAGAGGACATGATAGATGCTACTCAGATCTCCGGTTGTACTAATCTGTTATAGTATAGAGGGAGATAGAGACTTGGGCTTCTAGCAACCTTTCAGTCTTTATCCATGTCTGTGCCCCCCTCCTTCCACTCCTAATGTGTAGCTGCATGTTCAGGAATTCCCCAGGTTACAAGCATCCAATTACAAACTAACTAACTTGCAGCCCATTACACTGCTGGTGTTTAGGGCAGCAGTGAAGATCCTCCATCTCTGGCAGTGTTCAGGGATTCCTTCATCAGATCAGTAGCTTCCTCTCAGTTTTCACTATGGTCAGTCACACAAGTCCCAGGTGGAGACTCAGGAAAATCATCGCACTCACATGTAGAAGGACTTTTCATTGCTGTTTCCGTAACAGTTTTGTTTTGCCGGTCAGGGTTGTTAGCCCTAAGCTGAGCCCTCGAAACTTGAGGACAATGGACCACTCTTAGTCTGGCCTCTACCATTTGACCCGACTAAGAGCCAAAGCATAAAGTCTTGACTCCAGCCAATATGGGCGTCCAGGTCACCGAGGTACACAAGCCTCCAAACCCAACAAGGTTGTGGTCCCCTTGGAGGGACATGCTAACAGCCTGTACATAAGGCTTCGTCAGGACGAAGGGTCTCGGGCTGAAACGTCGACTGTCCTCTACCTAGAGATGCTGCCTGGCCTGCTGCGTTCACCAGCAACTTTGATGTGTGTTGCTTGAATTTCCAGCACCTGCAGAATTCCTGTTGTTTACCCTTACACAGTACTGTATTTGACAACATGGAGTGGAGAGTGAGTTTGTAAGCCTGGTGGGAGCAAAGGATGCTGGGAATGGCGAGAGTGAAATGCCATGGGAGGGGTGTGGGAAGGAGTGCCAGAGGCAGTAGTGGGGTGGGGTGCGGCAGGTGCAGACACACCAAACAAGGTCATTTGATTCCAAACAATTGGTTTATTGACCATTACAGAATGTCTCTCTGGTGATTCCCACTCCCTCCCCTCTCCCTTCCCCTTTTCCCAACCATGATGCCCCTCTCCCTGCCCCCTTCCCACTCTCAGTCCACAACAGAGACCCAGATCAGAATCAGGTTTGTCATTACTCATATAGGTCATGAGTTTTTATTGTGCCAACATTAAATTACTATAGTCCTGTGTAAAAGTCTTGGGCACCCAAGCTATATGTATGTGCCTAAGACTTTTCCACGGTGCTGTATGCCCTCATACCAGTTTTAAAGAGATAACCCTTTATTCTCAGGCTGTGCCCTTGGACCCTAAACTCTCAAAGTTCAAAATTAATTTATTATCAAAGTATGTATACATTATACAACCTTGAGATTCCTACTAATAGAAACATCCTCTCCAATTCCTCTCTATCCAGGCCTTTCAGTATTAGTAGGTTTCAGTAAGATCTCCCCTCATCTTTCTGAACCCCATCGAGTTCAGGCCCAGAGATATCAGATTCCCCCCTATCAAAACTGCTCGTCAACAAAATGTAATAACTCTTGCCTCCTGGGCTGACACAGACTGTTCAGTCCCAACAGAAGTTCTACCACTTGGAAAACTTGTGGTGGAATAACAAACACTGTCAGACACTGTCAGACATGTTTCTTAGGCATCGCCCCATTGGGTATCTTGGTTTAGCAATAATTATTGGCTTGTGGAAAAGGTTCTGCTCCAGACACATCCACAGGAGTGAAGTGTTGGTGTGGATCTGGAAGAACATCTGCTAACAGTGAAAGCAAGGAAGAGTAGGTGAACATGGAGGCTCGTACTGTGTAGGTGGGAGTTCTGTTATGGTTGATCGTCTCTCCAGAAGTCCACAGGTGCTTCATACTGTATGTCTGGAAACCCAAACCATCCTTTCCGAACATAAGACATAAGAGCAGAAATAAGCCATTCGGCCCATCGAGTCTACTCCACCATTTTATCATGGCTGATCCATTTCCCTCTTGACACCAGTATCCCGCCTTCTCCCTGTAACCCTTCATGCCCTGACCAATCAAGAATCTATCAATGTTTGACTTAAATATACCCACAGCCAGATGTGGCAATCAGTTCCACAGCTGCACCACCCTCTGGCTAAAGAAATTCTTCTTCATCTCCATTCTAAATGGACGTCCCTCTATTCGAAGGCTGTGCCATCCAGTCCTCAACTTCTTCACTGTCAGAAACATCCTCTCCACATCCACACTGTCTGAGCCTTTTAACATTCAATAGGTTTTGATGAGATTCCTCCCACAATCTTCTAAATTCCAGCAGGTAAAGGCCCAGAGGCATCAATAGTTTCTCATACGATAAGCCTTCCATTCCCAGAATCATTCTCCTGAACCTCCTCTAAACCCTCTCCAATATAAGCACATCCTTTTGTAGATAACGGGCCCAGAACTTCGCACAGTACTCCAAGTGAGGCCTCACCAGTGCCTTATAAAGCCTCAGCATTATATCCTAGTCCACTCAATATGATAGAGATGTTCAACTGGCTGTTAGACACAAAACATGGAGAATTATGGGTTCTGTCAGTTTGTCATAGCTAGGGGGAGGGATGTTGGTAGTGGGGCCAATTTGTTTTCACCTACCAAACATCTGGACAGGCTTGGTCATCTTAGAATTAGATTTAATATTACTGACTGTCATGAAATCTGTTGTTTTGCAGCAGCATACAGCGCAATACATAAATACTATAAATTGTAATAAGAAATATTTGTAAATAGTGAGGTTCTGTTGATTGTCCACTCTGAAATCAGATGGCTGAGCAAATGAAGCTGCTCCTAAGATGTTGAGTATGTGTCTTCATGCTCTTGTGCCACCTCCTTGATGGTAGTACGGTCTTAAGAAGAGAGCATGGATGCAGCCTTTGAGGCATAGAGTTTTGAAGATGTTACAAGATGTCAGTCTTAACACAAGTTCCGATTAGCTTCAGTTGCTGTTTCAAAACAATACAAGATAAATCAGGCTGGAGCAGGGCTGGGTGAGTGTAAAGTTCAAAGTACATTTATTATCAAAGAATATATACAATATACAACTCTGAGATTCATCTCCTAACAGGCAGTCACGAAACAAAGAAACCCAAAAATTCCTTTTTAAAAAAAGGCCATCAAACCCCTAGTGTGCAGAGAGAAAAAAAAAATCATGCAAACAATAAGCACAAGCAAATAGAGTTCTGAACTGAAGTCCACAAAGAGAGTCTGTCCCCAGACCCTTAGTTCAGTGCGGAGCTGACATTCAAAAGCATTTTGGCTGGTGTCCTTTTGGCCACTATTTGAAAGATGTGTAACTTAAGAACTGTTCCAATATTGGGAAGAGGGAATCCTGTTTCATCCAAGCCCCCTCAGTTGCACTGATTTGTTTTAAGGATGATGTCAGAATCTAGTTTATTATCACTGACATGTCATGAATTTTGTCATTTTGTGGCAGTAGTGTGGTTCAGTACATAAAAAATTGCTATAAAGTACAATATACAACCAACACACATCCAAGTTGCTGGTGAATGCAGCAGGCCAGGCAGCATCTCTGGGAAGAGGTACAGTCGACGTTTCGGGCCGAGACCCTTCGTCAGGACTAACTGAAGGAAGAGCTAGTAAGAGCTTTGAAAGTGGGAGGAGGAGGGGGAGATCCAAGATGATAGGAGAAGACAGGAGGGGGAGGGATGGAGCCAAGAGCTGGACAGGTGATTGGCACAGGGGATATGAGAGGATCATGGGACAGGAGGTCCGGGGAGAAAGACGGGGGGGGGGGGTGAACCCAGAGAATGGGCAAGGGGTATAGACAGAGGGAGAAAAAAGAGAGTGAGAGAAAGAATGTGTGTATAAAAATAAGTAACGAATGGGGTACGAGGGGGAGGTGGGGCATTAGCGGAAGTTAGAGAAGTCGATGTTCATGCCATCAGGTTGGAGGCTACCCAGACGGAATATAAGGTGTTGTTCCTCCAACCTGAGTGTGGCTTCATCTTTACAGTAGAGGAGGCCGTGGATAGACATGTCAGAATGGAAATGGGATGTGGAATTAAAATGTGTGGCCACTGGGAGATCCTGCTTTCTCTGGTGGACAGAGCGTAGGTGTTCAGCAAAGCCGTCTCCCAATCTGTGTCGGGTCTCGCCAATATATAGTGTTATGTACCCCGTAACTGGGTTGCCAAACCAGCAGAAATGGATCACTCAGTTGGAGTCTGGATTACTAGATCTAAGAAAGTTTTATTAAAGAAACAAGCAACACAGTAATCGAAAGGATAATAAATGCAACAATGATAATTATCAACAATGATAAACACACATGTGCACAGAATTAAGATAACAGGATCAATCAAGCTCTATCGTTGTCTAGGGGTAAATGACCAATTTCAAAGTGACACAAAGTCCAGTTCAATTTAGTTCAGTTCGCAGTAATCGTTGCCATGGTGATGGACAATGTGGGGGGAAGGAGAGAGAGAACAAGAACGAATGATCATTCAAAATGGTTTCCACACACAGACCTGCGATATTGCTCACAAGCAGCTTTCGGGCGAGTCCTTTGTGATGTCACCTGAGGTCACCAACTGTGACCCCTCCTCCAGATGCGGTCAATCCTCTGCAGTGAACCCGGCACCCAAGCAAGGGCGGACACACACCGGGTTCCCGCTGATCGTACCTTTCCACCGTGCGTCTAAGGCTTGGTTCCGCAACCAGCCTTCCAAACGACTCCCGCCGACTTACGGGGGGGGGGGGGGGGCACCGCTTCCAGGGTCTCGTTGCCTCGTGGTGTCGTGTGTGTCCTGCCTTAGCGAACCTGTCCCTTTTTATCCCCCTGCTGGGGTATCGCCTGTCCATCACTTCAAACAGTTCAGGGTTCAAAGGGGAAGCCGCTCTAGACAGCTCTCTCTCCCGTCCCTTCATTACACATCTCCCAAATGCTGCTCCATTGTCTTCCCTATCTCTCTCTCTCCCGAAGACAGGTGGCAGACCAACCGCTGATCACACAGGACAGCTAACATCTATGTGTATTCTTGTCACAATAGAAGGCCACATCGGGAGCACCGGACGCAGTATATCACCCCAGCCGACTCACAGGTGAAGTGTCGCCTCACCTGGAAGGACTGTCTGGGGCCCTGAGTGGTGATAAGGGAGGAAGTGTAAGGGCATGTGTAGCACTTGTTCCGCTTACAAGGATAAGTGCCAGGAGGGAGATCAGTGGGGAGGGATGGGGGGGGACGAATGGACAAGGGAGTCACGTAGGGAGCGATCCCCGCAGAAAGCCGGGGGGGGGGGAGGGAAAGATGTGCTTAGTTTTCCAATGATGACAGGAAACCTGTGCAGGAGAGAAAACAGAAAAGCCATTGCATTGAGAAGGTTCCATTCTCTTGTCCTCAAACATCCAGGTCCAGTGGTACGAACAAGCATTACAAACTGGGGTTTTCCTTGATTTACAGTGGATGACCATTATGTCTTCTGTGCCTTGTGCCCTCTGCTCCCCACAATCTGTTGCACAATCACCTTCCTGGCCATTGGATCTCACTGTTAATCTCATCTGCATAGTCCGCTGGAGCTGGTTTTGCTTGCTAGGATGGGCGAGCCCCTATCTTAGCAGAATAGGAGGCCACCACTACCCTCACCTGGTTTAACCCGCTGTCGCAAGCAAACAGCTGCTTGGAGATACAGTGAGAGCTGAGTGTCTGGTGGGGACCAAAAGTGAGCGAGCTGCCCCAGAATAAGCACGACCAAGCCCCTCCACCAGAGGTGCTACCCCTACCTGGACACACAGTTACAACACTCGTTGGAATTTAGAAGATTGAGGGGGGATCTGATTGAAACGTATAAGATCCTAAAGGGATTGGACAGGCTAGATGCAGGAAGATTGTTCCCGATGTTGGGGAAGTCCAGAACGAGGGGTCACAGTTTGAGGATAGAGGGGAAGCCTTTTAGGACTGAGATTAGGAAAAACTTCTTCACACAGAGAGTGGTGAATCTGTGGAATTCTCTGCCACAGGAAACAGTTGAGGCCAGTTCATTGGCTATATTTAAGAGGGGGTTAGATATGGCCCTTGTGGCTACGGGGGTCAGGGGGTATGGAGGGAAGGCTGGGGCGGTGTTCTGAGTTGGATGATCAGCCATGATCATAATAAATGGCGGTGCAGGCTCGAAGGGCCGAATGGCCTACTCCTGCACCTATTTTCTATGTTTCTATGTAACACTAAATATTGCAAAAAGAGCAAAATAGTGAAGTAGTGTTCAAGTACCAATCAGAAATCTGAAGGCAGAGGTGAAGGAACTGTCCCTAAAGTGATGAGTGTGATCTTTAGGTTCCTGCACCTTCTCCCTGATGGCAGGAATTAGAAGAAGCCATGTTCTGGATGGTGGAGATCTATTTGTTTTCAGGAAGATTTGAAGTTTATCTGCAACAAACAGGATTAATATATGACCAGCTCTATCAGTGATTCAGATGATGCAAAGTGATGTCTCAGTAGATCTGCAGTCCGGTCAGTAGTGGTGAGTTGTGTGGTCCACTTCAGGGTGGTGTACATACATAAATGTGGCCCCATGATGCTGTGTTCCAGGACCATGGACAGAGAGGTTCAGGGACAGTTGTATCTCAGTTTTCACAGGTTGCAATGCTAACTCTCACATCTCTCCTGTGCCTTGACCCAGTCCTTGCCACCAGAAGAAATCCTGGATCAGTGCCTTTGTGCAAGAAATACCAGAGTGATACCCATCTAGATCATAGAACATAGAAACATACAAAACCTACAGCACAATACAGGCCCTTTGACCCACAATGCTATGCTGAACATTTACTTTAGAAATTAACTAGGGTTACCCATAGCCCTCTATTTTTCTAAGCTCCATGTACCTATCCAGGAGTGTCTTCAAAGATCCTATTGTATCCGCCTCCACCACTGCCACCGGCAGCCCATTCCACGCACTCACCACTCTGTAAAAAAAAAAAGAAGCTTACCCCTGATGCCTCCTCTGTACCTACTTACAAGCAGCTTAAAACTGTTCTCCCTCCATTTCAGCCCTGGGAAAAAGCCTCTGACTATCCACATGATCAATGCCTCTCATCATCTTATACACCTCTATCAGGTCACCTCTTGTCTTCCGTTGCTCCAAGGAAAAAAAGCCGAGTTCACTCAACCTATTCTCATAAGGCATGCCTCCTAATCCGGGCAACATCCTTGTAAATCTCCTCTGCACCCTTTTTATAGTTTCCACATCCTTCCTGTTGTGAGTTGACCAGAATTGAGCACAGTACTCCAAGTGGGATCTGACCAGGGTCCTATATAGCTGTAACATTACCTCTTGGCTCTTGAACTCAGTCCCCTGAAGGCCAATGCACCGTATGCTGCTTTAACCACCACAGTCAACCTGCACAGTAGCTTTGAGTGTCCTATGGACTCAGACCCCAAGAACACTCTGATCCTCCACACCGCCAAGAGTCTTACCATTAATACTATATTCTGCCATCATATTTGACCTACCAGAATGAACCACCTCACACTTATCTGGGTTGAACTCCATTTGCCACTTCTGTGATAGCTGCTTCACCTGGAGAGACACTTTGAACCATGGATGGGATCAGAGGAGAAGGGCGGAGGTGAAAGGCCAAGTATTGCAGTTCCTTTAGCTGCATGGTGAAGTGCCGTCAGATCAGGAGTGGTTTGTGGGACAGAGGACTGGACCAGGGAGCCACCAAGGGAACTTGAAAGTGCTAGAAGTGGAGGGAGGGGAATGAGTGCCTGTTGGCCGAACCTTGTTGAAACTGGCAGAAGTTGCAAAGAGTGATCCATTGAATGAAGAGGTTTGTGAGATGTGAGAAAAGGACCAGGAGTGAGAGGCCTTGATCATGAGGCTTTTTCCCAGGGCTGAAATGGCTAACATGAGACAGCACAGTTTTAAGGTGCTCAGAAGTAGGTACAGAGGAGGTGTCAAGGGTAAGCTTTTTTTATGCAGAGTGGTGAGTGTGTGGACCAGGGGAACCCTATCCTTGCTCTGACCGAGAGAGGGGTAAGACCAGAGGTGCAAGAGATAGCTTAGATGCAGTTAAGGGATTTGTCCAGACCAGCGAAAAGTGGTGTCTTTATTGGAGAAACCAATACAGACTGGGTGACTGCCTTTGCACACCGCTGCATTCAGTTTACAAGGCTGACCCTGAGCTTCCTGCTGCCTAATGGTTTAATTTTTCACCTCTCTCTGACTCCTTGGTGTGTGGTCTCCTGCTCAGTGAAGTCCAACACAAACTTGGGGAACAGCACCTAAGCAACACACACAGAATGCTGAAAGAACTCAGCCTGCCAGGCAGCATCTGTGGAAAAGAGTAAACAGTTGATGTTTCGGGCCGAGACCTTTCATCAGGACTTGTGTGTGTTGGTTTGGATTTCCCGCATCTACAGAATTTCTTGTGTTTGTGAACAGCATCCAATCTTCCAACTGGGCGCGCTGCAGTCTTTTCGATTCAATATTGAACTCTGCAACGTCAAGCAACTTGATTTTTATCTCTGTATCATCTATGATATTGGCTCAGCTTGTAATTTTCTCCTTACTTTTCTCTCTCTGGGAGTGCAGGATGCGAGCTACCTGATCCACTGGGCATGCCTTCATGTTCAACACGCACAAAATGCTCGAGGAACTCAACAGGTCAGACAGCATCTACGGAGAGGGGTAAACAGGGCGTACGGGAGTGAGATAGGTCAGCTGATTGAATGGTGTTGCTGCAACAACCTTGCACTCAATGTCAGTAAGACCCAAAGACCTGATTCTGGACTTAAGAAAGGGTAAAGACAAGGGAACACACACTACGCATAAAAGGACCAGAACCATGGTCATAGTCATACTTTATTGATTTCGGAGGAAATTGGTTTTCGTTACAGTTGCACCATAAATAATAAATAGTAATAAAACCATAAATAGTTAAATAGTAATATGTAAATTATGCCAGGAAATAAGTCCAGGACCAGCCTATTGGCTCAGGGTGTCTGACTCTCCAAGGGAGGAGTTGTGAGGTTTGATGGCCACAGGCAGGAATGACTTCCTATGACGCTCTGTGCTGCATCTCGGTGGAATGAGTCTCTGGCTGAATGTACTCCTGTGCCCACCCAGTACATTATGTAGTGGATGGGAGACATTGACCAAGATGGCATGCAACTTAGACAACATCCTCTTTTCAGACACCACCGTCAGAGAGTCCAGTTCCATTCCCACAACATCACTGGCCTTACGAATGAGTATGTTGATTCTGTGGTGTCTGCCACCCTCAGCCTGCTGCCCCAGCACACAACAACAAACATGATCGCACTGGCCACCACAGACTCGTAGAACATCCTCAGCATCGTCCGGCAGATGTTAAAGGACCTCAGTCTCCTCAGGAAATAGAGACAGCTCTGACCCTTCTTGTAGGCAGCCTCAGTAGAGAGTAGAGAGAGTGAGCAATTTCAGGTTCCTGGGTGTTAATATCTCTAAGGACCTGATGTGGTTCCAACACATTGCTGCAGCCAAAGATCCAGAGTCCATCAAAGTATAATTCATGAACTGGTACTTTGGTACCACAGACAGTGAGGGAGAGGAAGGTCACTCCTGCAATGGGAGGGGAGACAGCAACTCGTTGTTCCAAAGTGACAATCTTCCACATCACTTTTCCAATCCCCCGCCCCCCCCTCCAAACACCCAGCCCGGATCTTGTGGACTGAAAGGCCCACCAGTCCTCCAGTGAGGCAACACTAACACAGAGGTCTCCTCAGAATAGTAGGATTGAATGGTTGACTTCACTACCCACTGCCTGCAACAGCCACCAATGGCAAAGCCCAGGAACAGACTGAGGAGGAGGTCCCCAGACTGACCCGAGCCTTACACACAGCCCAAAGGTCAAGAGCATGAGGCTGAAGTGCAGTCAGAACTTGGAGTTCGAATAGGCTCATATAAACATGGAACACTAATTCCTCCATGCCTCAGAAATTGCTGCTGGTCCTGGGGTTCATGAACCTTTACATGGATATGCTTTGTGCAGCCCTATCTGTTCCCAGAAACAAGATCTAAAGGGAACTTCTATTCAGACATATGCTTGCCGCCTGATGGGAGACAGCTCACTTCAGTGAGTTTAGATGACAGAGAAGGAAACAGGAGCAGCCCATACAAAGATGGACCATGTTGTCTGGGACTAGCTTCTAAGCAGAGTTTCAGGACCTGGGTCTGATGAGCATATCTGGCCAAATGTGGGAGGTACATCTAGTCTAGTGGTGACGATACGTCTTTACCAAAGGAGGTGTAAAGTACTCCTTCCCTCCACTAATCTGCAGGTCACCTTTGGGCAAGGTGTTGCACCTTCTTAGTCCCCCCCCCCCCCACCCCAGTCAGAGTCGCATGAAGTCATGGGAGCAGCTGGTGCAGATCACAAGTCCTGGTTATGCAACCACTGACACCAGGCAGACAATCTTTGAAGAGTATTTGTAATGGCTGGGGTCACCCGTCTTCTACAGACACTGCCCAGGAGAAAGACAATGGCAAACTGCTTTCAGTAGAAAAATTTGCCAAGAGAAATCATGGCCATGGAAAGACCATGATTGCCCAAATCATACGACATGGCACATGACAAACGAACGGACATCTAGTCAGGAATTACCGTGAGACTCTTGAGCCCTCTGGCATGCCAGGACTTCAGCCCAAGCCCATTTGATGACCTCTTGTCCACAATCGACATCAACCACGACACAAATCCATTTTAATCTCCCCACGTTCTTATCAATTCCTCACCAGATTCTATCTCTATCCTACACACCAGGGATAATTCACTGTGGCCAATTTACCTACCTATTTGCATTTTGGGGGGGGGTGGGGGTTGATGCAGGATGAAACCAGAACACCCTGAAGAAACCTGCACGGCTGCAGAGAAAACATTTCAAACCCCGTACGCAGAACCCTGGAGGGGTTAGTATTGAGCAACGTACACAAAATGCTGGAGCAACTCAGCAGGTTGGGTGACATTTCATCTGTTGTTCTGGAATTCCAGCATCTCCAGAACCTCTTGTGTTTACGGTGCTGTGCAAAAGTCGTAGGCACATATACAGTATATAGCTAGGGTGCAAAAGCACAGTGTATTTATCAACGTGGAGTGGGAGCGAGTTTGTAAATCTGGTGGGAGCAAGGTATGTTGGGGGTGGTGAGGGTGAGGTGCCCTGGGAGGGGTGGAGGACAGACGGCAGAGAAGGAGTGCCAGTGCTGCGGGTGGGGCAGGTGCAGACACAACCATCCCTGATTCCAAATTTATTGATCATTACAGAATGTCTCCCTGGTGCTTCCCGCACCCTCCCCTTTTCCCAATCATGATTCCCCTCTCCCTGCCCCCTTCCCACTCTCAGTCCACAACAGAGACCCAGATCAGAATCAGGTTTATCATCACTCACAAATGTCATGAAATTTGTTTTTTTTCTTTGTGGCAGCAGTACAGTGCAATACATAAAATTACTACAGTACTGTGCAAAAGGTTTAGGCACCCCAGCTATATATGTGCAGTACTGTAATTCACACACAATAGTCATAGTCGTAGTCATACTTTATTGATCCCGGGGGAAATTGGTTTTCGTTACAGTTGCACCATAAATAATAAATAGTAATAAAACCATAAATAGTTAAATAGTAATAGTAAATTATGCCAGGAAATAAGTCCAGGACCAGCCTATTGGCTCAGGGTGTCTGACCCTCCAAGGGAGGAGTTGTGAAGTTTGATGGCCACAGGCAGGAATGACTTCCTATGACGCTCTGTGTTGCATCTCGGTGGAATGAGTCTCTGGCTGAATGTACTCCTGTGCCCAACCAGTACATTATGTAGTGGATGGGAGACATTGACCAAGATGGCATGCAACTTGGACAGCATCCTCTTTTCAGACACCACCGTCAGAGAGTCCAGTTCCATCCCCACAACATCACTGGCCTTACGAATGAGTTTGTTGATTCTGTTGGTGTCTGCCACCCTCAGCCTGCTGCCCCAGCACACAACAGCAAACATGATCGCACTGGCCACCACAGACTCGTAGAACATCCTCAGCATCGTCCGGCAGATGTTAAAGGACCTCAGTCTCCTCAGGAAATACATAAAATTACTACAGTACTGTGCAAAAGGTTTAGGCACCCCAGTTATATATGTGCAGTACTGTAATTCACACACAACACAAAGTAATATTATCACAAATAAATTAAAGAATAAAATATATTCCAGAAGACTGACAGCACAAATGGCTTTTATGATACAGGTCAAACTGTAAACAGTATAGACCTTCGGCATCCAAGCTATATATATATATGTGCTTTAGACTTTTGCACAGTACTGTATACATTAATTGAGTCACGGTAATTACAGATTCAAAGTGACAATAATGAGTACAGGGACAATCGGTGGATATAATGAGAAAGTAGAGGACTGAGTCCGGCTCAATCATGATTGCCTTGAATGGCTGAGCAGAATGAAGGGGCCAAGTTGTACCCTATTATTTTCTGTGTGAGGGAAAAATTTTTATCTAGGAATGGTAATGAACTGGAAGTCGGAAGCAAAATGCTGTGATTTGGAGATTAAAAATTTGTTGTGTTTGATGGTCTGGGCCAATACTTGCTTGAGTTTAAAAGATTGTGGGGGGGTGTCTCATTAAAACCTATCGAATATTGAAAGGCCTGAATAGAGTGGATCTGGAGAGGATGTTTCCTATAGTGAAGGAGTATAAGACCAGAGGGCACAGCCTTAGAAATATTGGGATGTCCCTTTGGAACAGAGGTTTCTTTAGCCAGGAGGTGGTGAATCTGTGGAATTCATGATCATGGATGGATGTGGAGGCCAATTCATTGGGTATATTCAAAGCAGAGAGCATCAAAGTTCAGGGTGAGCAAGCAGCAGAAGGGGGCTGTGCGGAATAATAAATCAGCCACGATGGAACGATTGAGCAGACTTGGGCTGCATGGCATAATTCTGCCCCATGGTCTTGAGTTCCAATACTCTGCAGGTCAGGTAGAATATTGGAAAGATGGAAAATGTTGTGAATGATTCTGGTATCTTCACCCTTCCTTTTCAGTCCTAGAAAGGGTCTTTGCCCTGAAATGTCAACTGTTTATTCACTTCTATAGATGCTGCCTGGCCTGCTGAGTTCCTCCAGCATTTTGCCTGTGTTGCTTTGGGTTTCCAGCATTTACATCTTCATGTGGCTTTCATTACAATAGTTTATCTAGAACTCTCTTCAGCTGAGAGAGTAGTTAATTACGGCTTTCAAAAGGAACTTAACAAATGTGAGGAAAAATAACTTGCTAGTTTTGGAGGAAAGAAGTGAATGGATGCAATGTTTTATAAAGAGCCAGGTGTTTAGTGCGTTGTCTTCGAGGTCTGTGCTATGTGGTGGTGTATGAATCTAAACTATGATCTTTGAGTACCATAATACAGTAGTTAGATGGCCAGATATCGCGTAAGGTGTCATATGATCTTTTAATGTGCACAGTCATAATGTAGGCAGGACATCACATGATCAAGCCAACCAAACTGGAAGCGTGCAGCTGGAAAAACTGACGATTTTAATGTGCATCAGCAATACACAATATGGAATACCGGCGTTATGAACTCCCTCCCAATGACTCATCATCTAGAAAATATGAGACTAGTGTACTGAAGTTCAAAAGCAGTTAATGGTCTGGATTTACAAAAAACACTTTCGACGGGGATGGTGACAACGAAAAGAAGTATTATGATCGTAGTATTTTACACATTGCCGTGACCATGATGCATGCGAATGGACTAGCTGATCTTTTCCTGCCTGTCAATTTCGTATGCATCGCTTTACCGAGCTGATCCCAATTGGCTCTCTACAACTCATTTTACTATGACTTTAATAAAGCAAGATTAAATTCCCGATGGTTAAAAACATGTTTGCACACAATTGCACTCCGTTAAAGAAAGCACTAAAAGGAAGAATCCCTGGTACTGGCACGCTGCATAGCAGGGAAGCATGCAATTGTGCCAATATCAATGATGGCGACACGCCACATGGCATGGACCCAGCAGGTCACACGGGATGAGATCTCGTTCGACCCCAGCAAAATCCCGCAGTTAGTTCGCAAAGGAGGAAGATGGCGGCGCGGGAAAGCGAGTTGGCGACTGGCGAGGCGACGGCGAACGGCGAGGTAAGAGGAACCGGGGGAGGACGGGCGCCCTCCCGTAGTCCCATAATGTCCGGCAGCAGTCCTGGGCGACGGATAAGGGGAGTGGATGCTGGACGTTGCCGCTGTGGTCTCTGGTAGCCGATACCCCGTCCCGGGGTGAGACCGGTGCCGGTGCTCCCAAAGCCGGGCCTCGGCCTCTCCTCCGGCCCCTCGTCTGGGCGCAGGACAGAGAGCCTCAAACTCTCCATTGAGTTGCCGGATATCTTAACCTCTGAGACCCTTGGGGGTCTGGTGGCGGCACAGTCCCAAGGTTGTTTGTGGGTGAAGACACTGGAGCCTTTAGTACCCCCCCCTCCCCCGAATACTGGGTTCCGCGTTGATTTATCCATCAAATGGAAGACGGAGCCTTCATCTTCATAATGCCGCACAACTTTTGAACGCAACCTCTCCCTTTAATATAAAGAGCCTTTATGATCTAGGCAGTTATTTCAATTTGAGGTTATTTTCTTTATAGAGGAACTGCGGTAGGCAAGCTTGTCATTGCTAGCTCTCAAGGCAATCACAAATATGTTTCAGTTGAGTTTACTACTCAATTGAGATAACTACCGTTTACGACATCTCATTGATAATCAACTAATCTCTTCCGTCTGCGGGTGAGGCTCGTAAGATTTTGTTCAATGATATAGATAGCATTCCCTCTCTTCTGGATCACAAACCATCATCCTGGATTGTGTTTATGAATCTGAGGTGCGGCTTGTGCCTCATTTACGTCGAGGGTAACATTGTGATCTGGATATTATTAAGAGAAAATGAAAATGGGGAGACATTTACTTTGATAGTGAGTTGTAGAAGTGAACTGTAGTCATTTTTATCGAGGATAAGGCTGATAGCAATTATACAATCTCAATGTGACTCGACATAAATTCCATGAATCTGAATGGTTATGTTTTAAAATCCGGTTTTAATGTGTGCGGCAAAAGATTTCTCAGAATTGAATTTTATATCACCAACGTGTGGAATTTGTTAACTTTGCAACAGCAGTACAATGCAATACATAAAAAAAATTATAGTTGTGTGTGCGTGTATATATATATATATATATATAGTTAAGTGAGATAGTGGTCATGGGTTCAATGCCTATTCAGAGATCTGATGGCAGAGAGGAAGAAACTGTTAATGAATGATTGAGTGTGTGCCTTCAAGCTTCTGTACCTCCTTCCCGATGGTAGCATTGAGAAGAGGGCATGTCTTGGGTGATGGGGACTTTTAATGATGATGGCATGGCATTGGAATTAAAAGTCAGGGATGTTGGGAAATGCTGATAACCTGGTCAGAAATATTTTAAGAGATTGCTTAAAGGTGGCGAGGGATGATCAGACTGTAGGTGTATGGCTTGAGAGTGAAGTCCAGACTACTAAAAGCGTGGTTACTGTTGTTGGGGTCAGGGAATGGAGGATGTGAAGAGATTTTTTTCAATTGTCTGACACATTTGTTGAAACTTGCTAGGCCTCTTGATGATGTAACTTTGAGGAAAACTGGCATGTTGAACTTTATAAATAGAAGCTTGCACCAAGGTTAGTCATGTTAATAAATTACTCATGAAACCTCTGGTATGCCACACTCAGTTCTGGGCACTGCACTTCAGGTGAAATGGTGAGCATTTGGAAAGGGTGCAGTAGGGATTCCCAAATCGATAACCAAGGATGAGGGATCCATTTATATGGAAAAACTATTGGACCTGGAATTGTTCTTGGAGATTTAAGAGGTCATGTGGTTTAGATTGAGTAAGAAACTGTTGTCCTCGATAGTAGTAAGCAGTTACAAAGTTGAGTTAATTAGTAAAAGACTGAGGGATGAGTATTTTTTTAATACAGTATGTTATCTGAAATGTATCAGCTGAAAAGACCATGGAAGCAAATTGGATATTAACCCATGAAAGAAATGAAATTTTGAAACATTTGGAAGGATCTTGTAAACCAAAGGAATGGGATGGAATGGCATTAGAAGTACAATCAGGTAACTGGGCGGCACGGTAGTGTAGTGATTAGCACAACACTTTATGGTACCAATGACCAGGGTTCAATTTCCGCCGCTGTCTGTCAGGAGTTTGTATGTTCTCCCCGTGACTGCATTGATTTCCTTCGAATGCTCTGGTTTCCTCCCACATTCCAAAAACGTTCCGGATTAAATCAGGGGTTGCTGGTCGGTGCAGCTTGAAGGGCTGGAAGGGCCTATTCCAGTCTGTAGGTCAATAAAAAAAAATTTTAAAGTGTGAATGTAAAACAGAGCTGTATAACTGATTCTGACTGACTGCTTCACTGTCTGGTGGCTACTGCAGAGGATCAAAGTAGGCTGTGGAGATTTGTAAACTCAGTCAGCTCCATCATGGGCACTAGCCTCGATGCTATGCAGGACATCTTCAAGGAGTGATGGCTCGAAAAGGCAGTGTCCATCACTAAGGATCCCTGTCACTCAGGACATGCCCTCTTCTCATTGCTGCCATCAGGGAGGAGGTACGGAAGCCTGAAGGCACACACTCAGCGATTGAGCAACAGCTTCTTCCCCTCTGCCATCCGATTTCTGAATGGCACTGAACCCATGAACACTACCTCACTATTTTTTTATTTCCTATTTTTTGCATTACTTGTTTAAGTTAACTATTTAATATGTCTATATTTACTGTAATTCAGTTTTTCTGTATTATTTATTGTATTGTACTGCTGTCGCAAAGTTAAATTTCACAGCATATGCCAGTGATGTTAAACCTGATTCTGATATCATTGTTAGACATTGTACTTGGGCTCAAAGCCCAATTCTCTGCTAGGAATTGGATACAGTTGGGTGCAAAGTGAAATTTGAGGCAGTATGGCATCTTGAACTCACAAAGGAATAAATGGGTAGGCCCAGGACTGTTTTTGGAGTTGGGTAACTAAATCATCCTATGGTCTCTCTTCTTCTCTTTCTGGCCTCTGGAGCATCACTTTGCTCCCCTGTTGATGTGTCTTGAGCTGCCAAAGCCTTTCATTCTGGAATTCCCTTCCCAAATTTCTCCAATTTTCAATATCTATCACTTTGAGCAAACTTCAGGTCATGCTGAAGTTGTTTATATAGTACTGTATCAGAGTTTGTCTGTTTATGGCCCTTTGGAGCTCTTCAAAGTGTTAAAAACAGTCTGGCATAATTCAACCTTCAGTATAGAAGGCACAAGGTAACAGTGGGGAACTGACAGTTCAGTCTTGAAGAACTTAGTGATAATTATCTTTAAACGTGTTTATAAATTGCTGGAAATAGAAGGTGACCAGTCAGGACACTACATGGATCTATATTAAACCGTCTGGTGGTGTAGTTGCGTCCACACCGGACTTCGAGGCGAATGGTCCTGAGTTCGAATCTGGCCAGCTCCTTACATGTTTCCATCTGTGCCGGGTTCAGTGTCAAGCAAGCAACTCAGCCTGGTAAAAAAAAAACCTGACAAATGCTAAAGAAATGGCAAGGTTGCCACAAGACATGGGGAGGAACAGCGATGGATCTATACTGGGCTAATGATTATTCATGAATTATCACAAGGAAACAAACCCTTTGGACCACCCAATCTGTGTTGACCATTAAGTACACATCTACAGTGATCCATTTGCCAATACTTGGCTCTTAACTTCCTTTCCCTAGGTATTTCAAGTGCTTAGATATTAAATTAGTTTCTGCCTCTACCACCCTGTCAGGCAGACTATTCTAACTCGAACCACCATCAGGGTGGGAAAAAGATTCACAGTGTAGTGGTTAGCACAACACACAATGCAGTATCAGTGACCCAGGTTCAATTCCCACTGCTGTCTGCAAGGAGTCTGTACGTTCTCCCCTGTGACCGCGTGGGTTTCCTCCGGGTGCTCTGGTTTACTTCCACAGTGCAAAGACGTACTGGTTGATAGGTTAATTGTCATTGTAAATTGTCCCATGATTAGGCCAGGGTTAAATTGGTGGATGCTGGGCTGTTTGGTTGGAAGGGCCTATTCTGTGCGATATCTCAATAAATAAATCTCTTCACAATTTCATGCTCTTTAAATTTATGCCCTTTGGTTATAGAACATAGATTATAGAACAGTACAGCACAGGAAAGCCATTCGGCCCTCAGTATTGTGCCAAGCTAGCTAAAAAGCAAATCAGAAACACCCAAACAGTAATCTCTCCTACCTGCACGATGTCCATATCTCTCCATCTTCCTTACGTCCACGTGTCTCTTCAAACATCCCTTAACAGTCTCCAATGTATTTGCCTCTACCACCATATCAGGCAGCGCATCCCAGACATCCAGCACTCTCTGAGTAAAACAACTTACTCCTCACATCCCCTGTGAATCTACCTCCTCTCAGCTTCAATGCATGCCCTCTGGTACTTAGACATTTCTAACCTGGGTAACAGATACTCCCTGTCTACTCTTTCAATGCCCTCATTATCTTATAAAACCTCTATCAGATCTCCCCTTAGCCCTCGACACTCTGGAGAATACAACCCAAGTTTATCCAGCCTCTCATGGTAGCACATGCCCTCTAAACCAGGCAGCATCCTTCTGCACCCTCTCCAAAACCTCAACATCTTTCCTGTAGTGGGATAACTAGAAGAGACATCTACTATGGGAGGAAGCTAACCCCTTCTAATTTCATGCACCTCCACCATTCCATGGAAAATGAGCATACTTTCTTAATAAAGACCTTGATGTACCACATCCAGGACTGTTAAGAGAACTAATCCTTCTGAGACAACGTGCTGTTAGGTGGAAAATATGGGCAGGTTGAGTGACAAGGAAGCTTGTGTAGATTGCGGCAAATTTATTGTTTGCATCAAGAAAACAACAGGAAAATGGTTAGTGTAAAATTGTGAAGAGTATTTAAATGTTCATATGGTGACTTTCCGTATGGCACTTCATGAACTGAAAAAGATTAATTTGGAAGTTTCTTTACTGTCTGTTGTGCCACTGGCATTAAGGGCAGCAGTAAAGGTCTTCCATCACTGGCTTGTCACTCCACCGTTCGAACACTGGAGCACGGCACGAACCAGAGAGGCCAGTCCCCAACCAAGCGTGGACGCCACGCTTCTCCAAAATTGCAAGAGATCCAGTGACTGCCTAGAGCAGAGGTTCCCAACCTTTTTTATGCCTGGAGCATTACTATTCACCAAGGGGCCAGTGGACCGGAGGTTGGGAACCAATGTTCCCTCTAAGGTGTGCACGTGTGTGCGCACAAAAGTATCTTTTGACACGAGGGCACCAAGGAATTTAAACTGTAAACTGCACACAGAAGGTTATCACCGTCTACCTCGGCATGTTAAGTATATTTCATGATTCGTACTCAACTATATTTCCTTTTCCGGTTTCTGATACAGACAGTATTGACAACATGGAGTTTGCGATGATTTGTCTGCAGATTTTAGAACTGGCTATTTATCCTGTTTTTATTGAAGAAATTATTGATTAATTATGGCAAATTCCAAAGAAGCAAAGGGCGTGAAGTGCAGAAGAACTGCTAGTTAATCTAAAGTGGAATGGCTTAATGACCGTTTCAGACAACTTTAATAACATGTGAAAAGATTTGTGCCATTATGTGCTGTCATATAGAACATGAGAAATAAGACTCGATGTGTATTATTTTATTCATTTTAAACAATGAACAGCAAACTGGACTTGGAAGTTTATTATCATTAGAATAGCATCAGGTTTACTTCCACTTAAAACTTCAGTGTGCACATGTTGTCACTGGGCAAAAAGTTGTAAGGCACAAGATTTTTGCATACACTGGTCATTACAAACTAGAAGGAACAATGCTAGGAACCCAGGCCCAGAATCATACCTGTGTTCTGTAGTGTTAAGTTTTTCACAGGCTCGCACATCCAAGGTTCCATCACAGTAAGAACAGAGGAGTGCTTAGAAACATTCTTATTGCCAGCTGGAAGGAGCATCTTGAAGCGATTACACTGGACAATAATTCTTTTCCAAAAATGTTGCCCCCTCAGAAATATTTTTTTGTTTATGATAGACCGCTTGAAGCTCAACACACTACTTGTATCACGTAGGAATTTGGAGAAACAAGAAATAAACTTTTATTGAATATAATGTGTTTAATTGCATAACAGCACTGACGATTTGCAATAGTTCAACTAAGCTAGAAATGTTTTGTTGATTATTTTCATTTGTACTCGATGTCTGAGGCTTCTCACTTTAGTGTCCAACAGTAATCAGCCAACATTGACGGATTTTAGTTGCCCCGATAATGTTTCTCCAGTTGCCCTGATAATGTTTCACCATGCTTGTCACTGACAGCACCAAGATTTGCAGGGAAGAAATCTGGAAGAGAATGCAGAAAATGAATCTTTAGTGGCATGTTGCACTTCATGGTTCTGTATGCTTGAAGCATGTTGTCAACCAGTTGCATGTAGTTTGGTGCTCTGTAGTTGCCAAGAAAATTTTCAACATTCTTGAATGCCTTCCATGTGATTTTCTCCTGTCCCACTAGAAGCTCTATGACTTGCCTGTCATTGATGATCTGCTTGATTTGTGGACTGACACAAATGCTTTCCTTAATCTTGTCATCAATTATTCTGACTTGAATTATGAATTGAAATAACAAATAGAGGTGATTTTTTAAAAAATTGCATGATAGGGAAATTTAATCGTAATTTTCATGATCAGCAGCCCAAAATCCATAAGGTACCCTAAAAGTATTCAGGAAGCAAAATCTTTGTTGTCCAATGCTGTATTGAACTTAGTGAATAAAAGGCTGAAAAGGCTATACACCAAATAAAAACAACAACCTGTGGAGTAGAATTTCTCATGCACAGCTTCATCTCCGACATCTGAGAGGGGGAGGGTGTGCACGGAGTCCTTGGAAACATTAACGGGTCTCTCAAGTGTCTGGCATAGGCCGAGGTCATCTAAAAGGCCTTTCTCGATGGACACCTTTTACTCCAAGGGTAGCTATTGAATGGTCTTCGTGTAAATGGCAGGGCATAGTTTTCAATAAGTTGTTCAAAATCAGAACCTGCATGTCGTGAAATTTGTTGTCTTTGCGGCAGCAGTACAATGCAATACATAATAATACAGAAAAAAACTGAAGTAGAGTAAGTATATTAAATTGTTAAATAAGTAGTGCAAAAATAAAAATTAAGAAAAACTAGCGAGGTAGGGGTTCAATGTCTATTCAGAAATCGGATGGACGCCACTCAACCAGCTGACATCTCGCTCCTGTACACCCTCGTCACCATCTGAAATTCTGCCAACAATAGTCGTGTCGTCAGCAATTCTATAGATGGAATTTGAGCCACACAGACATGATGCTTTCTGTCCACATGATTCCAAGTTGTTTTCTTGTTTCTTCAGTCTTCCTGATGCCAAATATTGGTAACTAGGCTGTAATCTCAGCATTTGACTTTGATCTGAGACCCATGAAGTAGTTAAGCATGGGTAATAATTTCATGCCTGTTTCCTATTTTATTTCATTGCTTTTTGTCGCAATAGACCATTTCTCAACTTAGAAATTCATTCAACCTCTGTTGTATTCTCAAAGTTCAAAGTACATTTATTATCAAAGTATATATATGTTATACAACCTTGAGATTCATCTCCTTACAGGTGGCCACAAAACAAACCCCAAGAGAACCCATTTTTTTTTTAAAAAGACCATTGAACTGGTGGTAGACCTGAGGAGAGCTAAGGTACTGGTGACCCCTGTTTCCATCCAGGGGGTCAGTGTGGACATGGTGGAGGATTACAAATACCTGGGGATACGAATTGACAATAAACTGGACTGGTCAAAGAACGCTGAGGCTGTCTACAAGAAGGGCCAGTGCCGTCTCTATTTTCTGAGGAGACTGAGGTCCTTTAACATCTGCCGGACGATGCTGAGGATGTTTTATGAGTCTTTGGTGGCCAGTGCTATCATGTTTGCTGTTGTGTGCTGGGGCAGCAGGCTGAGGGTAGCAGACACCAACAGAATCAACAAACTCATTTGTAAGGCCAGTGATGTTGTGGGGATGGAACTGGACTCTCTGATGGTGGTGTCTGAAAAGAGGATGATGTCTAAGTTGCATGCCGTCTAAGTTGCATGCCATCTTGGTCAATGTCTCCCATCCACTACATAATGTACTGGGTGGGCACAGGAGTACATTCAGCCAGAGACTCATTCCACCAAGATGCAGCACAGAGCGTCATAGGAAGTCATTCCTGCCTGTGGCCATCAAACTTTACAACTCCTCCCTTGGAGGGTCAGACACCCTGAGCCAATAGGCTGGTCCTGGACTTATTTCCTGGCATAATTTACATATTACTATTTAACTATTTATGGTTCTATTACTATTTATTATTTATGGTGCAACTGTAACGAAAACCAATTTCCCCCAGGATCAATAAAGTATGACTATGACTATGAACACCCAGTACGCAGGGTGAAATAAAAATTGTCCAAACAATAAAAGTTAGCAAATAGCATTCAGAACTGAGGTTTTACAAAAGACACGAAGCCAGTCGGAACTGCAGCTGAAGCAGGCCACAGCCTCAGTTCATCGCAGAGCCGAGTAAACGTTGCAGGACCGCAGGCACGAAGCCAGGCATCACTGCTTTTCATCTGATATGGTTGCACAGTTTTATGGATGCACCAGAAAAGGTATCATATCTGGGTGTATCATAAATTGATATGGCAACTGCTCTAGATGACTGCAACAAAACTACAGAAAGTCGTGGACTCAGCTCAGCACATCATAGAAACCAGTCTCTCCTCCAGGGACTCAGACTACTCATCTCGTTTCCTCAATGAAGCAGCTGGTCACCCCACTATCAGAGAGGGTGCAGAAGAGGTTTACCAGATGCTGTCTGGTTTAGAGGGTATGTGCTGTCATGAGAAGCTGGACAAACTTGGGTTGTTCTCTTTGGAGCGGCAGAAGCTGAGGGGAGATCTGAGAGAAGTTTTTAAGACTATGAGAGGCATAGATAAGAGTAGACAGGGTTCATTTTTTCTCCCGGAGTAGAAATGTCTGATACCAGAGGGCGCGCATTGAAGGTGCGAGGGGTCGGTTCAGTGAGGAGGAAGTTTTTTTTTACTCAGAGTAGTGGCTGCCTGGAATGCAGTGCCTGGTATGGTGGTAGAGGCTTTTAAGAGCCGTTTAGATAGTCACATGAATATGAAGAAAATGAAGGAATATGGGCATTGTATACGTAGGAGGGATTCATTTTTGATTTATTTGTTAGCTGGTTCAGGACAACATTGTGGGCTGAATGGCCTGTTCCTGTTCTATGTTCTAAAATCATCAACACAGTTTGTGGATGGGACTGTAGTTCACATTATGATGTGTTTCTGATTTCTGGTTGCTCCTATTTTTTTTTGTTGCTATTTTGAGTGATTTTGATTGGGGCAGCCTGCAGATAACGAATTGAGCTGAACTGAATATGCCTGGACTTTTTTTTTTATTTTCTGGGTTTTATTTTGCTTGTTTTTTGTTGCCGTTTGCGTGTTTTTTTTTGTACCATGGGGGTGAGGGTTCCGATGTTTTTCTTTGAACAGGTTCCATCGTTTTGTTTGCTTCATTGCTGTCTGTGGGGATGATGAATTTCAGGGTTGTCTACTGCGTACATATTTAGCTAATAATTGTACTTTGAATCTTTAAAAAGGTTGAAAGCACATAACACTAGTCTCAGAGATCTCTTTGTAAGACTATTGAACTTTTCCCTCTTACTATAATATGGACTTTCAATTTTGCCATCTACCTTGTCATGGCCCTGCACCATTTGTCTGCCTGCACTATACTATTACTGAAACTGTAATGCCATAATCTGTATTCTATTACCGTCCCTTGTACTACCTTAGTACACTGATGTATGATCTGAATGGATAGCATGCAGAACATTTTTTCACTTAACTCTGTATTTCTGACAATAATAAACCATTTATTTTGGCAGGTGTAATGGATACCTCCAATTGCGAGTTTACCAATTTACCGAATTTACATTACATGCTGCAAACTTTCCTTGCTATTTCCTTTGTCTAAATCTGTTCCCTTGTGTGCTTTCCACATGGTGGTTGGGGTTAAAATTTGAATGTTAGGTTTTCCCAATACATTGGCATCCTGCCATATCATTCTGCTCTTGTATAAACTGCTCATGACATCTGTTCAAACTTGGCCTTGCCCAAGATCTAATTCTGCTTCCGTTTACATTGATGCTTTCTTTAGGATTAGATTGTAAAAGCAAGCACAGAATATTAAGGCTGTATAAGACACTGGTGAAGGCTCATTTGGAGTACTGTGAGCAGTTTTCAGCCCCTTATCTAAAGAGGGATGTGCTGACGTTGGAGAGGGTTCCAGGATTGAAAGGCTTATCAAAGGAATGTTTGATGGCTCTGGGCCTGTACTCACTGCAATTCAGAAGAATTCAGAAGGGTGGGAATCTCATTGAAACCTACAAATATTGAAAGGCCTTAATAGAGTACATTTAGAGAGGATGTTTCCTGTAGTGTGGGAATCTAAGACCAGAGGGGACCGTCTCAGAATAGAGGGACGTTCATTTACAATGAAGTTAAGGAATTTATTTTGCTGGAGTGTGGTGAATCTGTTTAATTTGTTGTCCCAGGTGGCTGTGATTTCAAGTCATTGGGTATATTTAAGGCAGAGGTTGATAGGTTCTTGATTGGTCAGGGCATGAAGGGATACAGGGAGAAAGCAAGACATTGGGGCTAAGAGTAGATCAGCCATGGTGAAATTTGGCTCCTGTATCTTATGGTCTTACGGATGTTCTCCCATTTAAAAAAAAAAACTAAGCTTTTTGTTTCAGTTGTTGGATCCTGGTGATTTTGTGATCCGAAGGTTCTTCCCACTGAGCACCAGTAGACCTTCATGTGGTTTCTTGACCAGGTCACACTGGCCAGGAATTAAGGTGTCCCCCTCCTGCTGGATCCTTCCAAGCAGCAGAAACCAGCTGAGAAGCAGACTGAACAGTTTCACACAATAGTTAACTAAACTATCTACCATAACATGTACATCAGCCTCTGTGAAATCACAACGGTGCAAGGATAATAATATAGGTTGCCCCGTTATCAACTCAAATGGGCTTAATTTAGTTTTCTTGTTTGGGATTGCTCTGATGTTGCTTAAGACCATAGGAAGGGCTGTAGATGGGGGATCCTCTTTATAATACATTGTTGTTTATTATTTATCCCATATATTTGTCCTAATGATTCTGGATGATGTGGAGAACAGAAGCACCAATCAGTTTTTGTCAGGAAACATAATTCTTGACAAACATTTCTAGTGAAGTGTGTTCCTTGGTCATAATCAATATGATATTAACCAATCTCCCCCTGGGATCAATAAAGTATGACTATGGCTATATGACAATTCCATTTTGGAATATAGTCCTTTATCAGAGTTTTTTTTTGCTGTATATGTGTTTGGGGGCGGGGGGGCAGTGAGTTTACTTCCACCGATCTTGAAAATTTGTCCACTATTACCTTTGTGTCTGAGCGAGACTCTCCGTTGGCTGGGGTCAATCATGAATGTTGCGTCCCAGCTGTCTACATGATACCAGCTGTCTACATGATAGGCAAGCCAGGGCAGTGTGATATTGAGAACAAGTTGTTTCCCTTGTAGCAGCCACCCCCTCTCCACGCAACTGATGAATCCAAAGGAATGGCAGAGACTCATGCAGTTTGGTTCCAGCAGGATTGCCAGTCAGCGTTGAAGTCAACATAAGATAGCCATAGGGACTCCTCTGGATTGTTCCGCGGGGTTTACTCCTGCAGCCTTCCCCATGAGTGACAAGGCAGCAGGAGGTTTGAGATCAGAGCTTTCCTTCTCCGAGATGAGCTGTTAACTATGACTGATGAGCCCCATCTGCCCAAAGCCACTGGTTTCAAGGTGCCAGTAACCCTTTCTCTTGTTAGTAGAAACAGTTCCTCAGGGCTTAGTAGTTAAGCCGCATGTAAAGACCAGGAGCTGGTCTTGGTATTTAGAGGCTATCTGAGACACATGCATTGGGAGCATTTGGCAAGAAGTGGGGGCTTATACCCACTATCACCCCTGGCTATAACAACCATAAGGTACCTCCCTTCTGTACTTGAGATATAACACTGGGAAGTGTTACAAAGAGTAGTGAGTGCCTTAAGGAATCATGTCCGAGTATTTGTAGTATCTTGAGTATTGAGTAATGTAGTCTATTTATAGATGCAAAATTAGTCCTGGTGGGACAGGATCACTTCACTGTGCAGCTTTACTACTGCTCCAGGATTTGTTTTCTTTTCAAAGTTTGATGAGCTTCTGTCCTGAATTTTGGATTGGAACACCAGTGAGAGAATCTGTTCATCTCTCCACCACTCCAGTGTGTTTTAGGGAGTGTATCTGCCAATTCAGATGTAAACAACGTTGTTGGGGTTACTAGTCTGTGTATTTGGCGGGGTGGAGGTACATCTCTACCGAAGGAGGTGTAAGGCACTCTTTCCCCCTTCTAGTCTGCAGTCACCCTCGGGCAAGTTGTAGCCCCTGTTTTATGTGAAGCTGTGGGATGAGGTGGTGGTGGTCTTATGAGTAGCTGGTGCATATCACAAGTCTTGGTTAAGTGACCCATTGATGTCATGCAGTCAATCTCTGAAGAGTATTGATAAAGACTGTGAGGCTGGGATCACCTGTCTTGTAAAGACACTGCCCAGAAGAAGGCAATGGCAGTCTACTTCTGCAGAAAAATTTGCCAAGAACTTTATGGCTGTGAGACCGTGATCGCCTACATCATACAGCACTTCACATGGTGATGATGACTAGTTTGTAACTCATACTTTATTTCTATGCTTGATCGCTTTTTAATTTCTCACCATTCTAAAGTTCAAAGTAAATTTTATTGAAGTAATACAACCCTGAGATTAATTTTCTATAGAATAAATCTATAGAATAATAACCATAATTGAATCAATGAAAGACCACCCAACTAGGGTGTTTAGCTAGAGTGCAGGACAACAAACTGCAAATACAAAAAGAAAGAAATAATAATAACAATGAGGAAGGTTTTCAAAACTTGCAGAGGGATTTGGACCAGCTGGAAAAATGGCAGATGGAGTTTAATACAGACAAGTGTGAGGTATTGCACTTTGGAAGGACAAACCAAGGTAGAACATACAGGGTTAATGGTAAGGCACTGAGGAGTGCAGTAGAACAGACAGATCTGGGAATACAGATACAAAATTCCCTAAAAGTGGCGTCACAGGTGGATAGGGTCGTAAACAGAGCTTTTGGTACATTGGCCTTTATTAATCAAAGTATTGAGTATAAGAACTGGAATGTTATGATGAGGTTGTATGAGGCATTGGTGAGGCCGAATCTGGAGTATTGTGTTCAGTTTTGGTCACCACATTACAGGAAGGATATTAATAAGGTTGAAAGAGTGCAGAGAAGGTCTACAAGGATGTTGCCGGGACTTGAGAAACTCAGGTACAGAGAAAGGTTGAATAGGTTAGGACTTTATTCCCTGGAGCGTAGAAGAATGAGGGGAGATTTGATAAAGGTGTATAAAATTATGATGGGTATAGATCGAGTGAATGCAAGCAGGCTTTTTCCACTGAGGCAAGGGGAGAAAAAAACCAGAGGACATGGGTTAAGGGTGAGGGGGGAAAAGTTTAAAGGGAACGTTAGTGGGGGGCTTCTTCACACAGAGAGTGGTGGGAGTGTGGAATGAGCTGCCAGATGAGGTGGTAAATGCGGGTTCTTTTTTAACATTTAAGAGTAAATTGGACAGATACATGGATGGGAGGTGTATGGAGGGATATGGTCCGTGTGCAGATCAGTGGGACTAGGCAGAAAATGGTTCGGCACAGCCAAGAAGGGCCAAAAGGCCTGTTTCTGTGCTGTAGTTTTTCTATGGTTTCTAAATAAATAAGCAATAAATATCAAGAACATGCGATGAGTCCTTGAAAGTGAGTCACAGGTTGAGGGAACATTTCAATGATGGCTTAAGTGAAGTTAACCCCTTTGGATCAAGAGGCTGATAGTTGAGGGGTAATAACTGTTTCTGAACCTGATGATGTGGGTCCTGAGGTTCCTGCACCACCTTCCTGATGGCACATCCAGAGCTACTTTTCTTTTGAATATCAATGTTGTATCTTTCAAATATTCTGTATATTAATTTGTGATAGTTCAAATTTGTTTCCATAATTTCAGTTGACAGATTCACCTCATACATTCCTTATATTCCTTGTATGCCTTTATTGCATTTTCTTCTTTTTTATTATTTCTTCATCTTATTTCATTTTTCTTGGCTGCCTCCTTGTGCTGCCTTTTTTGGTACTTTGAATCCATTTCCACAGCATTCAATTGTGTTCATTTTGGAGTGCCTTTTGTATTTTAATACTGACTGCAAGTGTGTAACATTCATTAATCCTTTTATAAACTGGCCATTTCAGCCCCCCCCCCCATACCAATTACAGTGCTGTATATGGTATATCTGTAGAAATTAGCGAGTGCCTGTGGTGACATCCCACATCTCCTCAAGCTCCTAATGAAATATAGCACTGTCAAACAGGGCTTTCAACTTTTCCTATTGTGCATAGCTACCAGGAGCCGTACTTCAGTTTCAGAAACAGCAGCCCACTGACTCTTTTAACTCCCCTGTCACCCACTGGGAAGCTATTGGTGTACAGAACCTGATGCAGGTTCAGTAGAGTTGACTCTTTGTCCAGGCTTGCATTTTCATGCCATCTTGTTATCCTTGCACTTGTCTTCCATATCCAGTGACAGCAGCGTAGTTGGATTCACATAACTCAATTGCTGAATGGGTGCTTCAGGAACAGTAGAACCATTTGGATCTTTGTGCAGAAGTACTTCAGTGATCCTGTTCATTGTCAGTAAGTGCACTGAGTGAGGAAATTGAACACTTAAAACTTGATTGAGCAAAACGCTAGAAACGGCCATAGCAACACATGCAAAATGCTGGAGGAACTCAGCAGGCCAAGCAGCATCTATGGAAAGAGTAAATAGTCAACTTTTCGGGCCAGGACCATTCATCAAGACTCTGCCATGGCTGCCAGATAGCTTGCTGGTACTGTTCACAAACACAAACTAAGTGCTGGTGTCTTAAGGTCTTATTACCCAGTTTGGCAGTTCCAACTATTCCACTTGCCTTGCAATATTTCCTGTGCCAGGTAAATTATTGCTACTTGTTGCATTTGTGCCTTGTCCAAACTTGCCTTGTGACCCTTAGAGGATAAATAATCAGGTAGTTAATGCAGACTTCATTTGTGCTGGTTTGCAGTGTCAGATGCAATCAAGACATCAGCCACATACTATATAATAGTAGTATCAGTGACTGGTCTCTCAGATGTTCTCAGAGCAATGGGGCTGTCATAGAGTGCTTGTGGCAGCCTTGTCTACTAGTATTCTTGACGATGAACTGTAAAAGCCAACCACAGTTGACACTTAGTTGTCAGCTGTACAGACCAGAGTCCATTGGCTGTATCAGTAACTGTAAGCCACTTGGCTTCCATACATTGAAAGTGGTTTTCCACTGAAGTGGTAAGCTTGCTGATAGATGGATTACCAACCTAGTGCAACACAAGATGGCCCTTGTGGGATCTAGTGACTTCTGATCCCCAGGAGTCCAACAATGAGTGAAAACTTAATGCTTTATGATCACGTGTTTTAAAATTTAAACAAGGAATAGGTATAGAACACATGAAACTAAAGAGAAGAAATGTAAGATCATGGTTTTTGCAGAGACTGACTGGCACTCCTTCCTTCTGATTGCCTGCAGGTCACCCTTGGGCAAGCTGTAGAACCTGCTTATATCCTGGTTATGTGACCACTGACGCCAGGCAGACAATCTCTGAAGAGTATTGATGATGGCTAAGGGTCACCAGTCCTATAAAGACACTGCCCAGAAGATGGTGATGACAAACCACTTCTGTAGGAAAAATTTGCCAAGAACAATAATGGTCATGGAAAGACCATGATCGCCCCATGTCATACGATGAAGCACATAATGATGATGACTCTTTAACAACTTGCATTCATAAGGCATTGTTAGGACAGGCATCAGTAATCTTAATCAGAGATGTAGTTGTAGGGATTCCCTGAACAAGAGAGGAAAGGTGGAGAATATTAAGGAGGGCATTGTAGAGCTTGGGTCCTGGACAATTGAAGGCACAGCCATTACTGGCGAGATGAAGGAAGTGCAGAGTGCACTAGCGTAGAGTTGGCAGTTTCAAGAGTTCTGTGAAGAGGGTACAACTGACAGATTATAGAAATGGGAAGGAGCCTGCAAGTGTCAAGTTCCTGAATTTAAGGGTGAGAATTTTAAAATTATTTTGGAAGTCTAGGAGCCAGTGAAGATGGGTAAGTGGGACTTGTTTGAATATGAGTTTGAGCAGCCAAGTTTAGATGACCTCAAGTTTATGGAAGGTGGAAGACGGGAGGCTGGCTAGGCGAATATCAGAGCAACTGAATGTAGAAGTAACATACTTTTGTGAGTATGTTTTTCCTTGCGCTTGTGAGTTTCATATAAGAATGCTAACCACTAGTAATTGCTTCGTCTATTGGATTTATTATTGTAGACCTGCATTGGTCATGGATGTTGCGTACTGGCTGTCTCGATACACAAGCCAGGGCAGTACAATATGGAGAACAAGCTGTTGTCCATGTAGTAAGCTTTCCCTCTCCATGCAGCTGATAAACCCAAAGGAGTGGCAGGGAGCAATGCAGCAGCATCGCAGGATTAATCATGTCAGTGTTGACTCCAGCTCCGGATTTTTCCCCTGGGATTTACTCCCAAAACCTTCCTCATGAGTGAGTTATTGCTAAAAGGCAGTGGCGGTTTGAGATCGGGGTTTTCCTTCTAGACAAGCTGCCAACCATGGCTGACAAGCCCCATGTGCCCAAGGCGACTGGTTTTAAGATACCAGTAACCCGCCTCTGCCTCTTCTCCTGTGAGTAGAAACTGTTCCGCTAGGCTTAGTAGCTAAGCTACGCATGAAGGCTAGGAGATGGACTTGGCTGTCAGAGGCTATTTGAGGTGCACGGCATTTAGAGGATTTGATGGGTAGTGGGAGCTTACGCCCACTACCACCCCCAACTATAACAACTTTATGGAACCAATAAATTTATTAGTAACTCTTGTGTCATCATGATGTTCATGAGTCAGATCATCCCTTCTCCCTGAGAAAGAATCCTATCCTATACTAATTTCCATGTCAGAAGTTGTCTTTTAGTTCTATATTTGCCTTTAATGGAGGTGCATTGAGTGATCATGTCGATCAGTAGTTCCCAAACTGGGGGCCACCAACCTTTCGGTTAAGGGTTGGGGTCCATGGCAAAAAAAAAAGGGTTGCCCCCTGATGTAGATGATTTTCTCATAGTTTCTGTTGTGGTTTTGTTGCATCTTTCTGACTATGGCAATAAATACATTAAACTCAACTGAAATGTAATCTGATTGTTTGAAAGTATGAAGAGGGGCAATATCAGTTGAAAACTTTGAAAAAGATCCAGGGTTAAAGACTTCAAGGGTATTATCAAAAATATTTGTAAGTAGTAAGATGTCATTATTTTAAATTGATATCCAGCACGGAATAGGCCCTTTTGACCCTTCAGGTTCTGCTGCCCAGTAATCCCCCAATTTAATCCTAGCCTAATCACAGGACAATTTACGATGACCAATTAACATACCACCAGTACATCTTTGGACTGTGGGAGGAAACCAGAGCACCCGAAGAAAGCCCACGAGGTCACGGGGAAGAACGTACAAACTCCTTACAGGCAGCAGTAGGAATTGAACCCAGGTCGCCTGTACTGTAAAGCGTTGTGCTTACCACTATGCTACTGTGCTGCCCCAATATCATTGAGCTAAGCTCATTATATATTTGGTGAATAGAACCATGGAGAACAAAATCACAAAGCTGCATTTAACTTGTACAAGTTATTTGGTTCAGCTTAGCTGGAATGTTATATACTGTTCCTGACAACACATCAGGAATAGCATCAAGATTGTGAAAGGGTATAGAGGAGATTTACTAGAATGAAACTGGGAGTGATTGCATGGAGAGTTCAGAACTGGCATTTTTGTCCTCCTAAGAGCAGTGAAGATCAAGGGCAATTTATTAGTGAAGTTAACACAGAGCACCTGCTGAAATGGCAGGTGGTGAGTAACCAAATGGAACAGAACCTGAAGGTTTTGTTTTCAGGTTTATGTTGCATATACAGCCTCCTGAAAGGAGAGTGGTATCATATTTAGCAGCAATTCCAAAGAGCTGATTTCTAGACTTCAGGAGAATGAAACCAGAGGTCCATGATCCTCATTAGAAGATCAGAGCTAGAGACCATTAACAACTTTTTAAGTTCCTAGGAGTTATTATTTCGGAGGACCTGATCTGGGCCAAGCACGTAAGTGTAATTATGGAGAAAGCACAGCAGTGCTTTTACTTCCTTAGGAGTCAGCAGAGATTTTGCGTAACATTTAAAACTTTGATAAACTTCTATAGATATGTTGTGCAGAATATATTGCCTGGCTGCATCTCTGCCTGGTATGGAAACACCTCGGAATCTGGGTAGGATATGGAAACACCAATGTCCTTGAACTGAAAATCCTATAAAAAGTAGTGGATACAGCCCAGTCCATCAGGGGTAAAACCCTCCCCACCATTGAGAACATCTGCATGAAACACTGTAAGCTCTGTGGTACCTTACTCAATGAGCCATTCTCCATAAGTGAAATCAGGTGCGTAAGACTATCTGACAGGAACTGAATGTTTATTTTCAAGCATTTGTGTTTCTAAGGCGTATCACAGAGCCACAAATATCTCTTTGACATTTTTAATAGAAATGAATTGCACATTTTGTTATCCAAAATTAGTCAACTCAACAGCATACAGGAAAATTATCTTGCTCTGCTGATTAGACTAAAGTAGAGACTGTCTCTGACTTCCACAAGGAGAATTCATGCATTGATTCTACTTCTGAATTCTGATTGTGGTGTCCTTTCCCAAACAGAATCATTGAGGCAGAGGCGACGGTGATGGATGCGGATACAATAGGGTCTTTTAAGAGACTCTTGGATAGGTACATGGAGCTTAGAAAAATGGAGGGCTGTGGGTTTCTAAAGTAAGTACGTGTTCGGCACAGCATTGTGTACCGAAGGGCCTGTATTGTGCTGTAGGTTTTCTGTGTTCAATGTTTCTATGAAAGCAGCATCCATCATCAGGGACCCCCCAGCACCACCCAGGACATGCTCTCTTCTCACTGCTGCCATCAGAGAAAAGGTACAGGAGCCCCAGCTCCAGGTTTAGGAGCAGTTACTACCCCGCAACTATCAGGCTCTTGATCCAGAGGGGATAACTTCACAACTTCACTTACACCATCCCACAACCCATGGACTCACTTTTGTGGACTGCTCGTCTCATGTTCTCAATATTTATTGCTTGTTTATTTATTATTGTTTCTTTCTTTTTGTATTTGCATAGTTTGTTGTCCTGCACTCCAGCTAAATGCCCTATTTGGGCAGCCTTTCATTGATTCTATTGTGGTTATTATTCTATAAGTTTATTGAGTATGCCTCAAGAAAATGAATTTCAGGGTTGTATATGGCAATATACATGCACTTTAATACTAAAATTTACTTTGAATTGTCAAACATGTCAATGTCATGGGCTTCGGGGAATGGTGGGTGAACAGAACAATTGGAAAGCTCCTCGAAGGTGTCAGCACAGGTTCGCTGGCTTCCTTGTGAGATGGATTCCATCTTTCTTTCTGCACTTTTAATTGATCTGTATCAGAAAATCTATTTGCAACGTGTTTAAATATTTTTTCCCCTCTTTGGTTCTTTGTATTTTAGTTTTTTACTGACACCTTGGGCCATTCAAATTAGGGCAGAAACAAATATTGATTGACTTGTGGATAAAAATGATTAACATTTGATTATTCCGAGGTGTGAGCTGCTTATCTATCATGTGGCCTTTGAATACCTTGTATCAGAAAACTGCATTAGTAATTTAACTGAAGGACAACTGCAGGATGTTTCGGAACTTCATTGTCCTTGAGCCCTTGAATATTTGAGCAATTGCAGCTTCGGTGTAGGAGAAAGTGCAGCAGCGGAAAATAAATAATCTGATTTGAGTGTTGGTTGCAATGTAAATGCTGTTCAAGACTTTGGGAAGCGCAGAGAGGTCTTTTATCATCATTGGAGAAGGAAGACTTTGCTCTCAACTGAGCCCCTGATCTCTGCTTAGGCTGGAGTCTATCCAGCTGAAAATACTCCCTTGCCCTTTCCATTATCTACCTTCATTGGTCCCCAAGTGTTATGTGTTTGTTGCTCTTTTCCGCTAGGCAAGTAATCCTATAACTCTAATATGTTAATACTTGCATCTTGTAGGTCAGCAGTGAGGTGGTCGCAGATGGGCAGGTCCAGGTATCGGAATCTAATCGGGTGGAAACACAACCACCGCAGCAAAACCAGCAACAGCCTCCCAATGCCTGGCAGGTGATAAAAGGTGTTTTATTCAGGTGAGTGCAACGTACTCATATGTTCCTTCCTTTTCTTAAGACCATCATCCCTGCAGGGGCACAAGCTGCCAAAAGCAGTTCACCAGAGTCCTCTGTCATGGGCCGAAGGTTGATTGACCTTGTGGAAACACCTAGGAACCTGGGGAGAATATAGAAGCACCAAAGCCCTCGAACAGAAAATCCTTCAAAAAGTACTGGATATAGCCCAGTCCATCAGGGGTCCCTCCTTACCATTGAGAACATCAACATGAAACACTTCACAGGAAAGCAGCATCCTTTCTTTTTTGCTACTGCCATCAGGAGGAAGATCCAGGAGCTTCAGGCCTCACATCACCAGTTATTACCCTTCAACCATCAGGCCTTTGAACCAAAGGGGATAACCACTCAACTTCACTTACCCCATCAGTAAGATGTTCTCACAACCAAAAACTCATCTCATGTACTCGATATTTATTGCTTATTTATTATTTCTTTTATATTTGCACATTTTTGTTGTATTTTGCACAGTGGTTGAATACTCAAGTTTGTGCGGTCTTTCATTGATACTATTATGATTATTCTATAATGGATTTATTGGGTATACCTGGAAGAAAATGATTTGCAGGGTTGTATATAGTGACATATATGTACTTCGACGATACATTTGCTTTGAAGCTTGAAGTTCTACCATTATCCAGCTGATTGCAAAAACTGATTCAAAGGATTGAATTATGTATCTCCCTGTGTAATGTTAGGGAAAGTAGATGGCGCTATCAAGTTATAAGGGATTTATTTGCTGAGTTTATATAGTATTTTATTCTAAAGTTCAAAGTAGATTTTATAATCAAAGTTATACCGCTGCCTGAGGAAGTTTGTGAACCCTTTGCAATTGCCTGGTTTTCTGTATTAGGCATAAAATGTGGTCTGATCTTCATCTAAGTTACAATACTAGGCAAGCACGATCTGCTTAAACTAATAACACAAAAAACAATTGTACTTTTCACGTCTTTAGCCGTCCCTGTATTTCATAAGTGTAGAACCTCCTTTCGCTGCAATAACCTCCACCAAATGTTTCCTGTGGCTACTGATCAAACTTGCATAACAGCGAGGAGCACTTTTAGACCATTCCATTATACAAAACTGTTTCAATGTTTCTGGCATACATTACATGGACAGCCCTCTTCAGGTCATGCCACAGCATCTTTTTTTTATAATATAATTTTTATTGAGTTTTCAAAAAGAATACATGAAAAGATAAAATCTACCCTCCCCCCTCCCCCATATATAGTCCTACCTAAAAAGAAAGAAGAGAAAAAAAAAGAAGAGCCGCCTGGGTGTTGGAAGGTTTCCACATGCACCATGGGATTCAAAATAAATTTGGTATAATTATTCGTTACTTTCCCCAAGGGACCAAGATCTTTATCGGAGCACTTAAATATGCCATCCTATCTTTTGTAAATAAGGGCGCCAAATATTCAAAAATGTTACATATTTATCTCTTAAATCATAAGTAATTTTTTCGAGTGGAATAGAACTAGCCATTTCATTATTCCAACGATCCATACTTAAATACGAATCAGATTTCCAAGTAACTGCTATAGTCTTCTTAGCTACTGCCAATGCAATTTTTATAAATTCTTTCTGATATTTATTCAATTTAAGTTTCGGCTTTATCCCTTCAATAAGACCTAATAGAAATAATACAGGGTTATGTGGAAGTTGAGTTCCAGTAATTTGTTCCAATAAGACTGTTAAATTTATCCAAAAGGGTTGAATTTTAAAACAAGACCAAGTAGAATGTAAAAAAGTACCAATTTCTTGATTACACCGAAAGCATTTATCGGATAGATTTGAATTTAATCTATTTATTTTTTGTGGTGTAATATATAATTGGTGTAAAAAATTATATTGTATTAATCTAAGTCAAACATTTATTGTATTTGTCATACTGTCAAGACAGAGTCTTGACCAATTTGTTTCATCAATATTAATATTCAGATCTGTTTCCCATTTTTGCTTTGACTTATGGGTTCCTTGTTTAATTGTCTGTTCTTGAATCAAATTATACATACAAGAAATAAATTTTTTAATTTTCCCTTTTTGAATTAAAATTTCAATTTCATTAGGTTTTGGCAAAAACATTGTTTGACCCAGCTTACCTTTTAAGTAAGCCCTTAATTGAAGGTAACAAAAGAAAGTATTATTTGATATTTTATATTTATCCTTTAATTGTTCAAATGACACCAATATACCTCGTTCATAACAATCTCCTATAAATTTAATCCCTTTTTGGTACCAATTATATAAAAGTTGATTGTCCATTGTAAAAGGAATAAGTCTATTTTGGAACAAAGGTCTCCTTGCTAATAGAGATTTCTGTGTTTCATTATCAACATTTATCTTATTCCATAGATCAATCAAATGTGTTAATATAGGAGATTCTTTCTTTTCCTGTATCCATTTAGATTCCCATTTATATACAAAATCTTCAGGTCTATTTTCTCCTATCTTGTCTAATTCTATTTTAATCCATGCTGGTTTTCGATCATCGAAGAAAGATGCAATAAATCTAAGCTGATTTGCTTTATACTAGTTTTTAAAGTTTGGAAGTTGTAACCCTCCTAACCCAAATTTACATGTCAATTTTTCCAATGATATTCTTGACATTTTACCTTTCCAAAGAAATTTTCTCACACATTTATTTAACTCTTGAAAAAATTTCTGTGGCAATTGTATTGGTAATGTTTGAAACAAATACTGTAATCTAGAAAATATATTCATTTTTACAGCATTGACTCTACCTACTAATGTTATTGGTAGTATCATCCATTTGTCAAAATCTTCTTGAATTTTTTTCAATAGTGGTAAATAATTAAATTTATATAAATTCTTTACATCATTATCAAGTCTTATACCTAAATACTTTATACCATTTACCAGCCATCTAAATTGGGTTACTAATCGACATTGACTATAGTCTCCTTTAGTAAGAGGTAAAATTTCACTTTTATCCCAATTTATTTTGTAACCTGATACCTTCCCATATTCATCCAATCTAGAAGATAAGTTATGTAACGAGTGTTGTGGGTTTGTTAAGTAGATCAAAACATCATCGGCAAAAAGATTAATTTTATATTCCTCCTGATTAACTCTAAAACCCATAATATCTGGATCAATTCTGATTAGTTCTGCTAATAGCTCTATCGCCAGTACAAATAAAGCAGGTGATAATAGACAACCTTGTCTAGTTGACCTTTTTAACTGGAATGGTGTTGAAATTTGAGAGTTTGTCACTACTTTAGCCTTAGGGTTAGAATTTAAAGTTTTAATCCAATTTATAAAAGATGTTCCTAACCCATATTTTTCTAATACTTTTAATAAAAAATCCCATTCTAATCTATCAAATGCTTTTTCTGCATCCAAGGCTACTACTACATTCTTCTCGTCCCTTTTTTGTGCCAAATGAATTATACTGAGTAGCCGGGTTACATTATCTGCCAATTGTCTATTTTTAATAAATCCTGTTTGATCCATATGTATTAATTTTGGTAAATATTTAGATAATCTATTCGATAAAATTTTTGCTATTATTTTATAATCCGTATTCAATAGAGAAATAGGCCTGTATGATGTTGGTTTCATAGGGTCTCTCTTTTTTTGGCAATACTATTACAATCGCTGTTGAAAAAGATTCTGGGAGTTTGTGTTTTTTCTGCTTGACGTATTAGTTCCATAAAGAGAGGAAATAATAAATCTTTAAATTTTTTATAAAATTCAGGTGGAAAACCATCTTCTCCTGGAGATTTATTACTTTGGAGTGATCCTAAAGCTTCTTCAACTTCTTTTAATGTAAAAGGCATATCTAATCCCTTCTGTTCTTCCAAATTCAATTTTGGAAGAGATACTTATGATAAAAACCTTTCTATCTCATTAACATCATTTTGTGATTCTGATTGATGTAATTCAGAATAGAAACTTTTAAAGGTTTCATTTATTTCAAGAGGTTTATAAGATATTTTATTTGCCCTTGTTCTAATTGCATTTATTGTTTTGGAAGCTTGTTCAGTTTTCAACTGCCAGGCAAGAATTTTATGTGCTCTCTCACCTAACTCATAATACCTTTGTTTAGTTCTTATAATTGCTTTTTCCATTCTATATGTCTGAAGCGTACTATATTGTAACTTCTTATTGACAAGTTGCCTTCGTTTTTCTTCTGACATATATCTTTGAGATTCTTTTTCTAATTTTGTAATCTCTTTTTCCAATTGATCTGGTTCTGCCATATATTCTTTCTTAATTTTAGACGTATAACTTATTATCTGGCCCCTAAGATATGCTTTCATCGCATCCCATAATATAAATTTATCATCCACTGAATGAAAATTTGTATCCAAAAAAATTGAATCTGCTTTTTCATAAAATCACAAAAATCTTGACATTTTAATAATGTTGAATTAAATCTCCATCTATAAGCCACTTCTTCCTTATCAGCCATTATTATTGTCATTAATAAAGGAGAATGATCTGATAATATTCTTGCTTTATATTCCATATTTTTCACTCTGTGTTGAATATGCATTGATAATAGAGAAAAATCTATCCTTGAGTAAGTTTTATGTCTTTGAGAACAGAACGAATAGTCTCTTTCTTTAGGATTGATTCTTCTCCATATATCAATCAAATTTAAATCTTTCATCAATGATAAAGTTAAATTTACTACCTTCGATTTTATAACAGCCTTAGTTGATCTATCTAAGACTGGGTCTAAGCAAAAATTAAAGTCTCCTCCAATTAATATTTTTTCATGTGCATCCGCCAAATTCAAAAAAGCTTCTTGTATGAATTTTGCATCATTTTCGTTTGGTGCATAAATATTCATAAAAGTCCATAGTTCAGAAAAAAGTTGACAATGTATAATCACATATCTCCCCGCAGAATCAGTTATTACATTTTGTATTCTAATTGGTAACGTTTTATTGATCAAAATTGCTACTCCCCTCGCTTTTGAATTAAATGAAACCGCAACAATACTACCCACCCAACCTCTCTTTAGTTGCTGATGTTCTGTTTCTGTTAGGTGTGTTTCCTGTAAAAAAAAAGCTAAATCTATCTTCATTTTTTTAATATGTGTTAAGATTCTTTTTCTTTTCACTGGTCCATTAAGCCCGTTAACATTAAAACTCAAAAAATTCAATAAATTAGTCATTATTCTTAACAAAGTTACTCCAATCTAAAACATTACTTATCTTCTCAACTCTCATAGTTCCTTGGGGAATCTCTTTGAACTTCACCATGTTGCTATGTGTTTCCCTCCCAACCCTCCAGGCAAAAAGAAAAAAAAAGATAGAAAGAATACAAAAAAAGAAAAAACAAAATACCCCCCCACTAATGTTATGAATGAAAAGATACACAACACTACCCCCCTCCATTTTATGGGTCGTGGCTAAAGCCACGCTTGCACACATGATTAGCATAGCAATTGGTCAATACTTCTTCCAGCTCCCCTGCAACAAAAAAAATTATATATAGACAAAATTAATGTTGCTATTCCCAACTAATATTCCTCCAATTTTAACCTTTCTTACCCCCCCTCGTATAATTAATAATATATTTATACATTCATCCACCTTCAAAAATCCAACAAGTCCATTCTTTGACCCAATCTTCATCTTCAATCTATCTCGCTCCCCTGGATTTGTTCTTGTATCTGGTGAATATTCAGAGAATCTCGCACAAACTGCTCTGCTTTCCGGTAGTCATCAAAAAATCTTTTTTCTCCACCAGGCAAAAAAATCTTCAAGGTTGCAGGATAACGCAATATAAATTGATAACCGTGATCCCATAGGGTTTTTTTCACTGGATTAAATTTCTTCCTTCTCTTCAAAAGTTCATAACTTATATCAGGGTTTCCCATCTCGCGGCTGCTTCGCAACAGCAGACTTCTTTTGTTGCGGTTTAGGAGGCATATCGTAAAGTAGTCTTGCAAAGTTTATAAATAGTTTTCGGAAAGTATTAACTTTGTTTTGTTGAAACGATACTTTGCTGATTTTTTATGGGAGAGCTGGATTTACACGTCTCAATCCCACGTCATCACGTGACGCCCCCCATGCCACAGCATCTTAACTGGATTAAGGTCTGGACTTTGACTTGGCTATTCCAAAGCATGAATTTTCATCTTTTTAAACCATTTAGTCATTGATTTATGCTTGTATTTTGGGTCATCATTTTGCTGCATTATCCAACTTCTATTAAGCTTCAGGTAATAGACCACTGCCCTGACAGTCTCTTGTAAAATGTCTTGATGCAATTATGAATTCATTGTTCAATGATTGCAAGCTGTCTAGGATCTGAGGCAGCAAAGCAGCCCAAACCGCAATGCTCCTCACACCATGCTTCACAGTTGGGATGAGGCTTTGGTGTGCAGTGCTCTTTTCCCTCCAAACATAGCAGCGTGCATTTCTGCCAAAAAGTTCAACTTTTGTCTCATCTGTCCACAAAACATTGTTCCAGAAGTGTTGTGAAACGTCCAGGTGGTTTTTTCCAAACTTTGGACTTGCAGCAATGTTTTTTTTGGAGATCACTGATTTCCTCTCTTTTGTCCATCCATGAACGCTGTTCTTGTTCAGTGTTTTTCTTATAGTGGACACATGAACAGAGACTTGAACAAGTTCTAGAGGTTTCCGCAGGTCTTTTACACTTGGATTCTTTTTCACCTCCTTCAGCATTGCACATTGTGCTCTTGTTGTGATCTTAGTAGATTGCCCACTGCTAGGGAGAGTAGCAGCAGTACTGAATTTCCTCCATTTGTAGACAACTTCTCTTACTGTGGACTGATGAACACTCAGGTCTTTAGAAATGCTTTTGCAGCCCTTTCCAGCTTCATACATCTCTACAATTCTTCTTCTAAGGTCCTCTGAAAGTTGTTTTGATCAAAGCACGGTGCACATAAACAGGTCTTTCTTGAGAAGTGCCAGCTCTATCAGTAACTTGACTTTGTGTGTCTTTTTTAGGGCTGGGCACCTCTACAATTCAGATCTCCAATCTCAGCTCACTGATTGGAACACCTGATTCCAAATAGCTTTTGTAGAAGGCATTACCCTAGAGATTCATAGTCGTTTTTGAACTGAGACTGTGAATGTTTAAGTAGTGTATTCAGTATCGACAAGAAGTACAAGTGTTTAGGCAGATTATGTTTGTTTATTATTATGACTTAAATGAAGATCAGACCACATTTTATGAGTAGTTAATAAAGAAAACCAGCTTCACAAACTTTTTCTCCCAACTACATAAGTCACCATGTATAAACCTGAAATTAATTTTCTTGTGGGCATACTCAACAAATCTATAGAATAATAACCGCAACAGAATCAATGAAAGACCACCCAACCAGGACATTAAACCAAAGTGCTGAAGACAACAATCTGCAAATTCAAAAAGAAGAAATAATAATAATATAAATAAATAAGCAATGAATGTTGAGAACTTATGAGATGAAGAGTCCTTGAAAGTGAGTCCATTGGTTGTGGGAGCATTTCTATGAGGGGGGAAGTGAAATTATCCTCTTTAGTTCAAGAGCCTGATGGTTGAGGGATAGTAACTGTCCCTCAACCTGGTGCTCCGAGTCCAGGGGCTCCTGTACCACCTTACTGATGGCAGCAGTGAGAAGAGAGCACGTCCTGGGTGGCGGAGGTCCTTGATAAGAATGCTGCTTTCCTGTGACGGCGTTTCATGTTGATGTGCTCAATGCTGGGGAGGGCTTTACCCTGATGGACTAGTCCAAATGCACTTCTTTGTGTAAAATTTTCCGTTCAAGGGCATTGGTGCTTCCGTACTCTTCTCAGCTTCGTATAAGCTCTAAATTCTACCAGCTCCCTACACACTAGGGGCTTTTAGGTGTGGCCAATTAACTTACCAAAGAGTCTGAGGGAATGTACAAGCTGCACACGTAGCGCTGAAGATCGCAGGAGCTGTGAGGCAGCAGCTCTATAGCTATACTACTGTGTTGCCTCTGATTAGTTTCTGGATGTCTAAAGTTCCTTTCAGTGAAGGTTCTCAAATAAATTCATTAAATTACCATAGTGGTCCATATTCTACCTAGGGTGGTGCGATGGAGATACATCTCTACCAACGTAGGAGTAAGGCGTTCCTTTTCTCCGCTAGCTTGCAGGTCACCCTAAGGCAAGGTGTAGCACCTGCTTGACCCCCTGATCAGGGTCACGTGAAGCCATGGGAGCAGGTGGTGAATGGTCGTATGAGCAGCTGGTGCAGATCACAAGTCCTGGTTAATGCAAACTCTGACACCAGGTAGACAGTTTCTGAAGAGTATCGATAATGGCTAGGGTCACCCATCTTGGTAAAGACACTGCCCAGAAGAAGACAATGACAGAAAATTTGCTAAGAACAATCATGCTCAAAGATCAAGATCGCCCATGTTATCATATGGCACATGATGATGATGAACCTACTTCCGAATACTGAAGTTGCTGACTTGATGCTTCTGAGCTGAGTCTTAAGGGATTGTCTTATAGGATTGGAGGACAGTTATTTTGAATCTTACACAGCAGTGATTTTCAATAATTTTCCTGCAGGATTTTTATCATCTGGCTTATAAGCAGTTGGTTCCGTCGAGGAAATGCACCTCCAGAGCAGACCGATCCAACTGGGACAGTGCGGCAGCCCAGTCGCAATCTTTTCCCCAAAGACACACTTATGGTAAGCAGTCATTTTCTGAAAGTTATGAAAGAAGTTATCGGTTCATTCAACATTCAATGCAAAAGTCGTTGCTAATAAAATCTTCGAGGAGTGCTGATCATTTAACCATTGAGTTGGATAGATGCCACTACTAATTAGATTTCACAAGCTGGTTCCCAAGCATTAATAGGTATTCGCTAAATTCTTCACACTGTACACACAAGCAGTATGCAAAACCAGAGGTTAATATTTGTTTTGAAGCAGTATGCCAGTGTAATATTTTGAAGGATGTGCTGACATTGGAGAGGGTTCAAAAGAGATTCAGAAAAATTATTCCGGGATTCATGTGAGGTGTATTTGATGGCTCTGGGCCTGTACTCACTGGAATTCAAAAGAATGAGGAGGGGATAGAGAGGCATTCTTTTAGAACGGAGATGAGGAAGAATTTCTTTAGTCAGTGAGTGGTGAATCTGTAGAATTCGTTACCACAGGTGGCTATGGAGGCCAAGTCGGTGAATATTTAAGGCTGAGGTTGATAGATTCTTGATTAGTCAGGGCATGAAGGGATACAGGGAAAGGCAGGAGATTGGGACTGAGAGGGAAATGGATCAGCCATGATGAAATGATGGTGCAGACTCAATGGGTTAACTGGCCTAATTCTCATATACTTTATGGTATAACCAATCTTTGGTGCACGAATGTAGAAAGAAAGATTCGCTTTATTTGTCATATCAAAACATACAGTGAACTGCATTGTTCACAACAGCGACCAACACGGTCCAAGGATGAGCTGGGGGCAGCTCACAACTGTTGCCATGGTTCCAACGCCAGCGTAGCATGCCCACAATTTACTCGCCTAACCTGTACGTCTTTGGAATGTGGGAGGAAATGGGATGTGACAGAAGGCCCTGTAATAATTTCACAATTTCAAGTTATTATACACTTATTTTCTTCCATCCAAAGCACAATCTTACATTTGGTCCTGCTGTTTGCTGGATGGTATTGGGGCTGCACACCCATAGGACAGAAGACATTATCCATATAGACAAACACATATGTGCTTATTTGGCATAATCAATACACCAGTAAGCACACACAGACTCATAGAATAAGTTAAATTTATTAAATTTAATATGTAAATATTTATTTGTTTTGTGTTGTTTGTCGACATTGGTGAGTTTGGTTGTTCATTTCTTTGTCGTTTGGTGGTTCCGGGTATGTCTTGGCAAAACCGAGGCGTTGCTTCCAAGCTACTCAATTCGTGAAAGAGAGAAAGTGCACATGCGCAGTATGCTGAAGGGATGTACCACTGGGTGGGCAACGATTGGTTAAAATGTATGTAAGATGATAAATACAAAAGACATTATGCAATGGTTAGTACGTGTTCAGAAATTTTTGATTTTTTATGGAGGTACAGTGTGGAGTAGGCCCTTCTGGCCCTTTGAGCCACACTGTCCAGCAACCTCCATTTAGTCCTGGCCTAGTTATTGGAAAGTTTTCAGTGACCAATTAACCTACCAAACAGTATATCTTTGGACGGTGGGAGGAAACCAGAGCACCCGGAGGAAACCCATGCAGTCATGGAGAGAACGTACAAACTCCCGACAGGTAGCAATGGGAATTGAACCCGGGTCACTGGTACTGTAAAGTGTCGTGCTAGCTACTAGGCTACCATGCCGCCCCATATTATGTGGTAGACAATAATTCTCTTGTACACTGTATATTAACTAATTGAGTTTTACTGACGTGGTATATGCAGGTGAATAGGATAAAGGTATAAAATGAACCCCAGTTTATCCCCCAGGGGTGGTTAGACACAGACCCTAATTGTGATAAGCACTTGTGATCTAAACTGAGCAAGGAGTTGAATATTGTTTACTTGTGTAAATATTATATTGTGCATCTGTGTAAGAATACAACATAGTTTTATTCTCACTGTACATATATCTTCACACTTTGGGACCTTAATTGAAAAATTGGGAACACTTCATAAAACAGTTGGACCTGCTTTTAAGGCAGAGCCAGTTTCTTTTTTTCAAGACACTTAGAGCCCAGAGAAAACTCGCGATGTCACTGACGACAGTGGCACTCCCTCGAGGCTGTACTCGATAGAATATTACATTGTGTTATCCCTTCAGCCCACAATGTTGTGCCAACTTTTAATTTACTCTTGCCTTTCCCTCTTAAATAGATGAGCCACATTCAAGTACCCCCAGTGAAATCCTGCAGAGGGTTCTTGAACACGGCAGAGTGCTACTAGCTGGAGTTGAACCTGACTGTAGAAAAAAAAACACGGCAATTTGTGTCCAACCAGCTCCCCTGAAGCAATATGGTCATGACCACTGAAGAGGGTTTAGTGTGCATTGACTATGGCATGGGAAGACAGCATCACTGCTCTATCGGGTGGTGTCATTGCATTAACCAGAACCAAATATAGAGTTGCATTAGTTTTTCTTGAATGCTGCTTTTTATTTACCATGTCATGACTACTTAGATCAGGGGTTCCCAACCTCCTTTTATGCCATGGATGAATACCGATAAACAAGGGGTGCATTCAGTTGTAGCGGGTGAAGGACTGTTGTTTTAAAATACCACGGAAGGAATACAGTGATAAATACTACATTGTTTCGTAAAATTAAAGAAAGAGTGCTCCCAGCTTCCTGAACCTGACTCTTTCTTTTTTGCCCATTACACCACTAACGTTTAGGGCAGCAATGAAGGTCCTCCAATTCTGGCGGTGTTCAGGGTTTCCTTCATTGTGTCAGTAGCTTTATACTTATACTTTTATACTTTATTGTCGCCAAACAATTGATACTAGAATGTACAATCATCACAGTGATATTTGATTCTCCGCTTCATACCTCCTGGATTATAGATACTAAATATTAAAAATAGTAAAAATTAGTAAATATTAAAAATTTAAATTATAAATCATAAATAGAAAATAGAAAGATGGAAAGTAAGGTAGTTCAAAAAAACCGAGAGGCAGGTCCAGATATTTGGAGGGTGCGGCCCAGATTGGGGTCAGGATCCGTTCAGCAGTCTTAGCACAGTTGGGAAAAAAAGCTGTTCCCAAATCTGGCTGTATGAGTCTTCAAGCTCCTGAGCCTTCTCCCGGAGGGAAGAGGGACGAAAAGTGTGTTGGCTGGGTGGGTTGTGTCCTTGATTATCCTGGCAGCAGTGCTCCGACAGCATGCAGTGTAAAGTGAGTCCAAGGACGGAAGATTGGTTTGTGTGATGTGCTGCGCCGTGCTCACGATCTTCTGCAGCTTCTTTCAGTCTTGGACAGGACAACTTCCATACCAGGTTGTGATGCACCCTAGAAGAATGCTTTCTACGGTGCATCTATAAAAATTAGTGAGGTTTTTAGGGGACAAGCCAAATTTCTTTAGTTTTCTCAGGAAGTAAAGGTGCTGGTGGGCCTTCTTGGCAGTGAACTCTGCTTGGTTGGACCAAGTCAGGTCATTTTGATATTGACCCCGAGGAACTTAAAGCTTTTGACCTGTTCCACTTGCACACCACTGATGTAAATTGGGTCGTGCGGTCCGCTACGCCTTCTGAAGTCAACAACCAATTCCTTCGTCTTGCTGACGTTGATGCTTCCTCTTGGTTTTCATGACTGTCAGTCATAAAGACCATAAGGCATAGGAGCAGAATTAGGCCATTAAAATGGTGAGTCTGCTCCACCATTTCATCATGGCTGATCCTGGATCCCATTCAACCCCATGTACCTACCCTTTCACCATATCCCTTGATGCTCTGACCAATCAGGAATCTTACCAACTTCAGCTTTAATTATACCCATGGACTTTGCCTCCGCTACAATCTGTGGCAGAGCATTCCACAGATTCATCACTCCTTACCAAAAAAAAATCCTCCTATTCTAAAAGGCACCCCTCAGTTTTAAGGCTGTGCCTTGTAGTCCTGGATGACCACAGCAGAGGAAACATCCTCTCCACATCCACCTTATCTAGTCCTTTCAACATTCGGTTAAGTTTCAATGAGATCCCCATGCATTGTTCCAAATTTCTGTGAGTACAGACCCAAAGCTGCCAAACACTCCTCTTTTATTCACCCCCTCATTCCCAGAATCATCCATGTGAACCTCCTCTGGACTCTCTCCAGTGACGATACATCCTTTCTGAGATGCGGGGCCCAAAACTGTTGACATCACTCCAATTGTGGCTGGACTAATGTCAGCAATATCTGCTTATTTTTATATTCTATTCCCTTTGAAATAAATGCCAACATTGCATTTGCCTTCTTTACCACAGACTCAGCCTGGTAGTCTCTGCACCTCTGATGTTTGAATTTTCTCTTCGTTTAGGTAACAGTCTGCACCATTGTTCCTTTTACCAAAATGCATACATTTCCCAACACTGTATTCCATCTCTCACTTTTTTTCCCATTCTTCCAATTTGTCTAAGTCCTGCTGCAATCACATGGCTTCGTCAGTGCTACCTATCCCACCACCTTTCTTCATGTCTTCTGCAAACTTTGCCACAAAGCCATCAATTCCACTGTCTAAATCACTGACAAACAATATGAAAAGTAGAGGTCAGTATGGGACTGCTCAGGAACACCACTGGTCACTTGCTCCCAACCAGAAAAAGCCCCCTTTATTTCTACTTGTTACCTGTCAGTATGCAAGTAGATTTCCTGTAACACCATAGGATTTTATCTTGTTAAGCAGCTTTGTGTGAGGCATCTTATCAAATGCCATCTGAAAATCTAAGTAAATGACATCACTGCCTTCCTTTTCTCCATCCTGCTTGTTACTTCCTCGAAGAACTCTTTAAGAGATGTCAGGCAAGATTTTCCTTTACATAAACCATACTGACTTTGACTTACTTTATCATTAGTCTGCAAGTACCCCAAAACCTCATCCTTAATAATGGACTCCAACACTATCCCAATCACCGAGGTTAGGCTACTTGACCTATAGGTTCTTCTCTTTTGTCTTCCTCCCTTCTTAAAGAGTGTACCATTGCACTTAGATATAGAAGGATTCTTCATTGCTGTTTCTGTAACAGTTTTGTTGTACCAGTCAGGTTTGTCGGACCTGAGCTAAACTCCTGAGCCTGGGGGACTAGTGGAGCACTATTCATCAGACCTCTACTCTTTGACCCTGCCAAAGCATAAAGCCCTGACTCCAGCCAGCATAGCTCTCCAGGTCATTGAGGCACAAAGCCTCCAAGCCCTACGATGTGGTCCTTTTGGAGGTTAATCTGATTGCAACACAAAGTTGTGTTGGAGATTTCAATTCATATGTACTCAAACCGTAGAAAGTAAACCCACTTGTATGAAACCTGAATGTTGGAATTACTGAGTGGTAAGAGGGCAAATCAATCACTGTTTTTGATCATTGATCTTCAGTCTGTACTGTTGCTTTCCTCTTTTAAACCCCACTGAGAAGGAGAAATGGAAGTGTTAATTGTAGGAGTGAAAAAAGAACTCTGAAATGATTTACCAGTAATCTTCAACCCTGCATCTTGCAAACACTAAGCTCAAGCTCACACTGGGAAAAATTAGAAACCCTGGATGTACATTCTGTTAATGCTGGTGTCTCAGTAGCCTTCATGCAACCTCTTTCAACTCATTCTGGACAGATTTCTCAGTTTGGTTCTCGTTTCCAGCTTGCTATGTGCTACACCAGTTAGTTTCTATTTATTTATTGAGATACAGTGCGGAATAGGCCCCACCAGTGCTTTGAGCCGCGCCACCCTGATATCCCCTGATTTAATCCTAGCCTAATCACGGGACAATTTACAATGACCAATTAACCTGCAAACCGCTACATCTTTGGACTGTGGGAGGAAACTGGAGCACCTGGAGGAAACCCTTGCAGAACAGGAAAAACTGAACCTCTGTGCTACCAGTGGTGACCAGCAGTTAAATCTACAGATATTTTTATCAAATCGGAATAAACTGATTTTTTTTTTATTCATTGTATTTAGTAATCTAAGTTATTGTTCTTGACCCTTGCAGGACCTGCGGGTTTATATCTCAGAGAAGGAACACTTCACGGAATTTAATAATAGTGCTCCACTTTTCTGGGAACTTCCGGACTTGGTATATGGAGACTGGACAAGTGGAGAGTCAGGGACAGGATGTTATGAACACTATGGAGAAATAGAAACCACTGAGGTATGAATATTCTGCTTTGCATATTTTGTGATAATCTTAAACAAAATAAAATTGACTGGGTTGTACTGAATTTCTTTGCTGTTGTGCTGCTACCAGCTAAAAGTCTAGCAGTTATTATTGGTCACTTTGCAGTAGGTGAAAATTCCATACTGATTCCTCCTTCTGGTAATCAACCCTTCTCCCCCCCCCCCCCCATTTCCCCACTCTGACCTTTTACCTCTTCTCACCTGCATATTACTTCCCCCTGTGTCGTCTCCTTCTTCCCTTTTTCCAATGGTCCACTCAGATTCTTTCTTCTTCAGCCCTTGACCTTTCCCACCCACCTGGCTTCACCCTTCACCTTACAGCCAGCCTCTTCCTCCTCCCCCCCGCCCCCCACCTTTCCATTTCAGTATCTTCCGCCTTCCTTCTCAGTCCTGAAGCATGATCTTGGCCGAAAATGTCGACTATAGATAGTTGCCTGACCTGCTGAGTTCCTCCAGAATTTTGTGTGTGTTTTTGCAGATGAAAAGCGTGTAAAGTTTTTAAATTGAAACTTGAGTTTTTTTTTGTTTCAGTTGAGCATAAAAGGTAAAGCTAGTAACCAATCTCCCACTTCCCAATCCTTTAAACTCCTTGCTTGGCTGAGTGTAGCAAAAAAAGAAACAATTAATAAACACACTGAATGGCCACTTTATTAGTTACCCCCCGTACCTAAATAAAGTGGTCACTGAGTGTATGTCCGTGGTCTTCTGCAGCTGCTGCCCATTCATTTCGCGGTTCGAAGTGTGTGTTCAGAGATGTTCTTCTGTGCACCACTGTCGTAACTGCATGGTTATTTGAGTTACTGTCAGCGTGAACCAGTCTGGCCATTCCCCTCTGACCTCCCTCATTAGCAAAGTGTTTTCGCCCATGAAACTACTGCCGCTGTCTGGATTTTTATTTTGTCTTCCACACCTTTTTCTGTGAACTATGGAGACTATTGTGTGTGAAAATCACAGGAGACCAGAGAAATTTCTTGGAAACTCAAACCACCCCTCGTGCTCCAGCAATCAGTCTAAGGTCAAAATCACTTAGAAACATTTCAGTTGTTTCCTCTGAACAACCAAACCTCTTGACCATGCCTGTGTGCTTTTATGTATTGAATTGCTGCCACACATTGGTTGATTAGATATTTACATTAATGAGCAGGTGTACCAAATAAAATATCCACTGAGTATCCATGCACTGTGATATTCTGTGTACACATACCCATATCTGTTGACCTTGGCCTTGGAGTTGTGTTCCATTTACTTAACAAAGCAGCAAGCAAATTTGTCAACTAACTAATGGTAATTACATTGTTTTAAGCAGTGAACACATTTATTATAATACATAGAAATTTACTCCTTTATAATAATGACTAGATCATGCCTAATGGCCTTATAAATCAGAATCAGGTTTACTATCACCGGCAAATATTGTGGATGTTAAATTTGCGGCAGCAGTACAATGCAAGACATGATTTGTGGACACTGCAATTACCTGGTTTTTTGCATTAATTACTCATAAAATGTGGTCTGATCTTCATCTGTCACAATAATAGACATACACAATCTGTCTAAACTAATAACACACAGACAATTGTACTGCTTCTTGTCAATACTGAGTACATTGTTTAAACAATCACAGTCTAGGTTCAAAAAAAATTACGTGAACCTCTGGAATAATGCCTTCTACAAAAGCTATTTGGAGTCAGGTGTTCCAATCAATGCCGAAGGAGGTGAAAAAGAACCCAAGGGTGACAGCAAAAGACATACAGAAATCTCTTCAACTTGTTGAAATCTCTGTTCACGTGTCCATATGAACAGAGCTGAGAGCACTAAGCCGAGAGCATGCAAGCAGTGGGAGAATCATCCCTCTTGTGCTTCTTGATCTCGTCACTGGAGATTCAGTGTCACACAACCCTGCCACTTTGATCTGGCCCACGCCTTCACTAACCTTTATTGGATCTTGCTCCTCCTTACACAAGCCATCAGGTTTGTGGGGGTGTGGCCAAGGTTAATCAGGGTACGCCTCGATTTAGTGGGGGTGTGTACCCCCTTGTACCTTAGGATTAGGTTTGAGGGTAGGGCTGGTGGATGTGTATGTGGGGCTGGGAGAAGAAGCTCAGAGACCTCAACCTTGACTGCCTTGTGCATTTGGATCCTGGACCTCCCGTCAGATCGCCAGCAGGTGATAAGGGTGGGCTGCCTCTCCTCCACCCCTCTGACTCTCAACACAGGAGCCCCTCAGGACTGTGTGTGAAGCCCCCTCCTTTACTCCCTGTATACCCATGACTGTGTCGCCACACACAGCTCTAATCTGCTAATTAAATTTGCCGATGACACTACGTTGTTTGGCCTTATCTCAAACAATAGCGAGGTGGCCTACAGGAAGAAGGCATCTCTCTGACATTGGGTGTCAAGAAAACAACCTCTCCCTCAATGTTGCAAAAAGAAAGGATCTGATTGCGAATTACAGGAGGAATGGAGACGGGCTAACCTCTATTGACATCAATGGATCTGGGGTTGAGAGGGTGAACAGCTTTTAAATTCATGGGCATCCACATCACTGAATACCTCACATGGCCTGTACATACCAGCTGTGTGGTGAAAAAGGCACAACAGCGCCTCTTTCATTTCAGACAGTTGGGGAAGTTTGGTATGGGCCCCCAAATCCTAAGAACTTTCTACAGGGGCACAATTGAGAGCATCCTGACTGGCTGCATCACTGCCTGGTACGGGAACTGTACCTCCCTTAATCGCAGGACTCTGCAGAGAGTGGTGCGGACAGCCCAGCACATCTGTAGTTGTGAACTTTCCATGATTCAGAACATTTACAAAGGCAGGTGTGTAAAAAGGGCCTCTTGGATCACTGGGGACCTGAGTCACCTCAACCACAATCTATTCCAGCAGCTACCATCTGAGAAACAGTACCGCAGCATAAAAGCCAGGACCAACAGGCTCCAGGACAGCGTCTTCCACCAGGCCATCAGACTGACTAACTTACGCTGATTTGAGTGTATTCTATGTCACATTGACTGTTCTATCTATTATAAATTATGATAAATTACTATGATTGCACATTGCGTATTTAGATGGAGACGTAACGTAAAGATTTTTACTCCATGTGAAGGATGTAAGAAATAAAGTCAATTCAATTCAAGAAGAATACTGAACAAGGCCATGGATGGGCACCATGCTGGAAACCACTGCCCCCCCCCCCCCAAAAAGAATTATTGCTGCATGTCTCAGGTTTGTAAAGGACCACTTGGATGTTCCAAACGCTTCTCTGACAATGGAGGGAAAAGGGCACTGCAGACCGTCACCAAAACCTCATCCCAACTGTGAAGCATGGTGGAAGGAGCGCCATGGTTTTGCTGCCTCAGGGCCTTGACATCTTGCAATTGTTGAGGAAACAATGCATTCAAAATTGAATCAAGACATCTTACGGGAGAATGTCAGGACAGCGGTCTGTCATCTGAAGCTTAACAGAATTTGGGTGATGCAACAACACAATGATCCGAAACATAAGAGTAAATCAACAACAGAATGGTTTAAAAAGAGAAAATTCATGTTTTGGAATAGCCAAGTCAGAGTCCAGACCTTAAGTCAACTGAGATGCTGTGGTATGACCTGAGGAGGGCTGTTCATGCTAGGTATCCCAGAAATACTAATGAACTGAAATAGTTTTGTTTGAAGGAATGGTCTAACATTTTTCTATGCTTTTGTGCAAGTCTGGTGGGTATCTAAGGAAACGTGGAGATTATTACTGCTAAAGGAGGTGCTACCTGTTATGCAATATAAGGGTTCACATACAGCAAGGAGGAATTTTAGACCAATCCTCCATACAAAACTATTACAGTTCATCAATGTTCTGGGATACCTTGCATGAACAGCCCTGGACTGTGAATGATTAAACAATGTGTTCAGTAAAGAGACGAAAAGTACAATTGTTTGTGTGTTACTGTGTTTGACTGTTATTGTGACTTAGATGAAAATCAGGCCACATTTTATGAGCAATTAATACAGCAAACCAGGTAATTGCAAAGGCTTCACAGACCTTTCCTTGGAACTGTGTGTGTGTATATTTTATATTATTTATTCCCCTCTCCCTGCCCCCTTTCCATTCTCAGTCCACAATAGAGACTCTTATCAGAATTGGGTTTATCATCACTTACGTATGTCATGAAATTTGTTTTTTTTGCTGCAGCAGTACAGTGCAATACATAAAATTACTACATTGCTGAGCAAAAGTCTTAGGCACCTGAGCTATATATATATATGTACACCTAAGACTTTTGCACTGTACTGTATGTATTTTTTTCTTATTGTAATTTGTAGATTTTTACAACAAATTTCACAACAGATTGCAGTGATATTAAACTTGGTTCTTATTTTGACTCTCTTTTTCTGCTTTGACTTCATTGATAACCTTATATATATCTTTTGCCCTCTAACTTGAAAAAGTTCAGTATGTCTAAAGGATTGTATTTGGTTCTGATTTTACAATTATTTTCTTGTGTAGCTGAATTTTTTTTTCCCAGAGAAAAATGTTCTGGTTTGTCTCCTTTTGTTCATGAGGTATGGGCATGGATGTCAGCATTCATTGTGCATGCCTGAGTTCGCCCTGAACCAAGAAGGCAAGTAAATCTCAGCTGCCTTTACCTTGTCCAACTGCATTTAACATTAAGTATCTTCACAGATCATCCCTCAGTCTCCTCATACCGAGGAGAAAACTTTGATCTTGTCGTACTTATTCCTCGTCATTTATTAATTTCTAATGCCACTCATATGGTCTCATCTTTTTAGACCTATTGTTTGAGTTTAACTGTTCAAATTTTAATACTAAATACATATTCAATTGATGGATAAAAAAAGAGAATGATTAAAGTTGTCTTGGTAAACTGTCCCTGATAATCATCTTCAGATGGGCAGCCGCAAGAAAAAGAAAAACCATGGAACCTGTTCAAAGAAAAAAAAACATCACATCCACTCCCCCATGTACACAAAATGAAATATAACGTGCAAACGGGACCAAAAAAACGAGTAAAAGACAGATTATAAAGCACAAAATCAAAACTGTCCAGGCATACTCAATTCAGCTGAGTGTTCTTCATCTGCAGGCATTCCCGATTCAAGGTCAGCCAAAATTGCAGCAGAAATAAAGGAATGAACAGAAGCCAGAAACTCATCATAGCATGAACTACAGAGTCCAATGCACAAATCTCTTAAATTAAACCTTATTTTACCTCGTTATATAAAGAACAAAACACATTACTTCTGAGATAGTCCTTGGCTGCTCTCACTAGGCATAAAGATCTGCAAATTGCCTAGTTACCAAATTTCTCTGATACATTCAGAACTGGTGAAAGTGTAATTTAAAAAAAAAATTATCATTTAGAGTTCTTCTATTATCGAAGTATGTATACTATATAAAACCTTGAGATCCTTCTACTTGCAGACACAAAGCAAAGAAACTCAATAGAACCCATTAAAAAAATGCCAATGTACACCCAATGTCCAGAAAAAAATTGCGCAAGCAATAAAAGTCAGCAAATAACATTCAGAACTCAAGTTCCGGAAAGTGAGTCCACAGCCACAAAGCCGGTCATCACTGCAGCCAATCCAGGAGCAGCAATCATAACACCACCCCATTCTTTGCCCTTGGCCCGGTACTTAAATTGGCAAACCTCGGGTTGTTCCTCGCTCTCGAACCCAGGCCCTGCTGCCTCAGCACTGCCTTGTCTCTGCTTGCCTCGCCTTGGTTCTGCCACGTTGAAATGCCTCCAGATTCACTCCAGCAATGGCCAAATATTGGCTCATACCCCACTTTCAGATCCAGGCCCTGCCGCTTCGATTTGGCCTCTACCCAACATGCCACAACCATCCTGCACCTACAAGACTTCAGTGCGAACTGCGGAAATGCCAGGTAGTGCAGGAGGGTCAAAAGCCCAACTCTGAAAGGGAAGTTACAGGTTGTTAATTGTATTTGAGAAAAAGTGTGTTTAATACAGTAATATTTCATTTTGTTTGCTACCAGCAAGTCCTCACTGTGCTTCACCAGCATCACCTTACTCTCTCTTCAGCATATAAGGTCCAATGGTTCCATGTACATTCACATATATTTCACCAAGAGTGGGTTCCATCCAGATCCAATGAGGAAAGGACAATACAAGCGCTTAGCCACTGTGTCCACAACGAAAAGTAAGTCAAAAGATAGTTTTCTTTCAAAGAATTGTTGTCGCATTGGTGTCCTGAATGTGTCAGTAGTGGTTACTGCCACAGTATTATTGCTCGGGGTGTTTCAGAGTTTGGTGTTCAGTTCCGGCTCCATTCTGTGAGTGGTCTCTGTATGTCCACCCTGTGGAATGTGTAGGTTCCTCCCTCAATCCAAAACCTTAACGGGTAGGTTAATTGTTCTGCAATTTGGTTAGGGTTAACTGGGGTTGTGATGTTGCTGGGGCGGCGTGGCTCAAAGCGCCAGAAGGGCCTACTCTGCTTTGTATTACTAGTTAATGAAAGAAAGTAATAAAATCTTCCTACTGATTGTATCACCATCCTTGATTTTGCTACTGGGGTGGGTAATTAACATAAGCACTGAAATAATCATAATACCAATCCTATAATGATGTCTTATCTACATAGAGCCAGTATTTCGAGTTGTAGAACACACCAATGTAATTGCTGATTCAATATCTATAGGTTCAGAGATGCATATTCAAATATTTCATTGACAGCTGTGTATTTTAAATCATTTAAATCTGGAATAAGAAAATCTATTGGTGAAAGTGAGCGTGAAGTGACTGGATTAGCTTGAAATCCAATCTGGTTCACTGATGTCCTTCAGGAGAGCACATTCCAGGTGTCTGGTGTAGACCTGGGGCGGTGGCGTAGCAGTTAGCATGACGCTCTTACAACCCGGGACTCAATTCCAGCGTCCTCTGTAAGAAAGTTTGTAACCACAAGGGTTTCCTCTGAGTGGGGTAGCACAGTAGCTTAGTGGTTAGTATAATGCTTTACAGTATTACCCAGGTTCAATTCCTGCTGCTGTCTATAGGGAGTTTGTACGTTCTCCCCGTGACTGTGTGGGTTTCCAAAGAAGTACCGGTTGGTAGGTTAATTATTCGTTGTAAATTGTCCTCTGATTAGGCTAGGGTTAAATCGTGGGTTGCAGGGCAGCACGACTCGACTGACTGGAAGGGCCTATTCTGCGTCGTATCTCAATAAATAAATGGCTTAACAAGTCAGTTTTCTGAAGGGCAATTTGAGATTGGCAATAAATTGAGTTTACAAAGCCCGTATTTCCAGAATGAATAAAGATGTACAGTTTCAAACGTGCATTGATTACTGTGTACATTTCACATTTTGGAGTATTGTGTTCAGTTCTGGTAGAAGGCTGTAGAAGCATTAGAGAGGGTGCAGAGGTGATTTACCAGGATGCTGCCTGGATTAGTGAACATGTCTGTTGAGGATAGGTTCTGTGAGCTGGGGCTTTTCTCTTTGGAGTGAAAGTGGATGATAGGTGACTTAATAAAGGTGTTCAAGATGCTAAGAACCATAGATTGAATGTACTGTCAGAAATATTTTCCCAGAGCGGAAATGGCCAACACAAGGGGAGCATCATTTTAAGGTGATTGGAGGAAAGTATAGGTGTAGGTGGGGGGTGTGATGATGTCGGAGGTAAGTTTATTATTTTATACAAAGAGTGGTGAGTGTGTGAAGCACTCTGCCAGGGATAGTGGTAGAAACAGATTCCTTAGGGAAAGGGTTCTCAACCAGGGGTCCATGGTATAAAAAAGGTTAGGAGCCCCTGCATGAGAAATAATTAAGAAATTCTGAGATGGGCACATGGATGATAGAAAAATTGAATGCTAAGAATGGTTGGATTCATCTTGGAGTAGGTTAAAAGATTAGCACAACATTGTGGGCTGAAGGGTCTGTACTGTAATGATCGATGTTCTGTGTTCTAGTGTTAAACAAGTATAAGAGGAGAAAGTTTCAAAAGACAAAAAATCTTCTGACTGGGCAAACGGAGGCTGATCCTGAAATAATTAAGGTACACTTCAAAACAGTTTGCTATTTTCAACATGTACTTTCTTGCATAAGACACGGTTTCAGGGCTGTTTAATAATATTCCCTGTGCATTTTCTTGCAGCGAGCTGAAGACTATGGGCCAGTTGAAATAATCTCCCACTGGCATCCAAACCTCACAGTTCATATAGTGGATGATCACACATCATGGGCAATGGGCGCAGTGCCACCTCCTCTTGATCAGTGTAAGTCAATAATTTTAAGCCTTGTGTTAAACCCTCTGTTCCATCATTAGTTCTATTCTTAAATGCCCTCTGTAATGGCCTAGCAAGCCAGCAGATACATTGGGGCAGGGCTCCCAAACCTATGGCCAAAGCATAATGTCCAGACTCCAGCCAACAGAGCTCTCTGGGTCATTGAGGCACGCAAGCCTCCAAACCCATCGACAAGGTTGTGGTCCACTTGGAGGATAATCTACTATACTGTGGATGAAGAAATGAAAAGTGAGATGAGTGCCATTAGCACATTTTCTGATGACATGGATGATCTTCCTTCCTCAGTGCTATAACCTTCATACTCAGTATGATCAATTGTGTTTTAATATGGCAGTTGCTTTGGCATTTCACCCTTCTCCTGTCAGTTTTCTGGGCATTCACCTTGTGCTTTCAGTTGTCGGATGTCTGTTTAATTTCTGATTTGTAGGGTTCTTCCAGGAGTCAGAAATGACAGGCAGCTTTAATTCCAAGGTTTCAGTTGATTTTAGAGTATAAAAATGCAAATGCTGAGCAAATTAAATGAAAAGCTGAGGGGAATTAATGCTAAGGGGTGTAAGACAAAGGAATAAAGATGGCGCCTTTGGAAAAAATCCCTCACTTTTATAGTTCAGATAAGAGATGTTCCTTTGATAGAGATGAATTAATTATCACCTCAGAAATCTTGATCACTTCAATTGGTTTGCATGATTTGTGTTTTTTTCTTCCTTTCTCTTGTTCATTGGGTGTTGGTCTTTTTATTTTTTCCTTTTAATTAGGTTCTTTCAGATTTTTTGCTTTGTGGCTACATGTAAGCAAATAAATCTCAAAGTTGCGTAATTTATACAGTCTATAGAATAGTAGCTATAACAGGTACTTTGATTGTAATAGGCTACATAATTAAAGCAATTACATCACTTGGGTAATGTGCTAATATTTAGCCAATGAATAACGAAAAAGGTGATAAACTGTTTAACTGCTGTACTGATTTCTGTCAGGGAGTGTGAAATGTACATGTTTGTTTAAAAAGTACAAATTTTATAAAAAGTATGTTTTTAAAAAATGTTTTCCAACACAGTAGAGAGTGGTATGGTGTCAGAGCAGCCAGTAAAGCCACTGCTTGCAGCTTCTGACCTTGAATGCTCTCTGTGTGGAGTTTGCATGTTTTCCCCCCAAGACCATGTGAGTTTCCTCACAGGAGAAAATCTGCAGATGCTGGGAATCCGAGCGACACACATAAAATGCTGGAGGAACTCTGCAGGCCAGGCAGCATTTTTGGAAAAAAAAAGTATGTTTTTTGCTGAGTTCCTCCAGCATTTTGTGTGAGTTTCCTCTAAGCTTCTTCCCTCATTTCAAAGACCCGTAGGTTTGTAATTTAATTGGCCTCTGTAAATTGCCCTGAGTGTGTTAATGAGCAGTAGAATCTGAGGGGAACTGATGAGAATAAAGTGGATTTCATGTAAGTGGAAGCTTGATGTTCAGTATGAACACATTGTACCAAAGAGCTTCTTTTACTTGTATCACTCTGTGATTCCATGTACTAAGAATAATCTGGAGTTAAACACCAAAATGGGAATTAACATAGATGCCTTAGCCATGACGATGAAGCTAGGGAGGGATTTCCGTAACATTCTTCAAAGTTCAAAGTAAATTTATTATCAAAGTACATATATATCACCATATACAACCCTGAGATTCATTTTTCTGGGGGCATACTCAGCAAATCTATTGAATAGTAACCATTACAGGGTCAATGAAACATCAACTAGAATGCAGAAGACAACAAACTGTGCAAATACAAATATAAATAAATAGCAATAAAAAAAGAGAACACAAGCCAACAAAATAAAGAGTCATTAAAGTGAGACGATTGGTTGTGGGAACATCTCAATGGTTGGGCAAATGAGTGTAGTTATCCCCTTTGTTCATGGGCCTGATAGTTGTGAGGTAGTAACTGTTCTTGAACCCTGTGGTAACTTGGACCTACAACTGATGACTCATTTGCCAAAGTATATTTAAAAGGAAGGAGGGGTGGGATTAAACAGGAGGCCAAAAACTAGAACTGGAGTATTTGGAGTGGCGCAGGAGGGGAGTTATAGGGATTGCGCTGGGCAAGTCCACTTTGAGACCAGTGTATGTGGGTGATAAGTAACAAGTATTGAGACAATAGATGCTAATGTTTCCTGATACTCTGGCGGACCATGGCTGCTACTGAATGTGGACTTAATATTAATAAAGAGCTGCGAATTAGGTTTCTTTGTTCACAGAGTAATTTGAGCAAGAAGTCGTATTCTGGAATAACTTCAAAATCATAACAAAGACTGTGATAGCTTGAGGATAGTTATTTATCCTGAATTATCCAGTTCTTAGTGTACACATGGATCATCATTCTTGTGACCAATATATAGACGTTTGGTTATCATTTCTTAACCGAGAATTAAACAGCTGCTGCTGGTCAGTATTGATTATAATAACCTTTCAATTCAGTTAATCAATACCACATCCATCCTATCATCAGCCCCTTATTAGTATCCACTTTCCTTTTGTCCATCTGTACTCACAGATCAATCACTCCTTCAGAGATTAATAGGAGCTTTTATTTCTTTTCTACGGTGTAGCTGTTCCCTGCTATCTGATGTCAACGGGATAACGAGGTCTCGTTTATCTCCCATGGGACTCTTTGTTATTTGTATTGTCAAAGCCAATCCCATGAAACAAGTCTGACTTGTTTCAGAAGCAATATTTGTCCTGTTACAACTTATACCAGCTGCTTCATTGTCTTAAAATATTTATTGTGATAGAGCTTGGAATAGCCCCTTCTGCCCTTTCGAGCCATGCCACCCAGCAACCCCAATTTAACCCATTATGGGGCTATTATTTTATTCTTGTATTCTTTCTACTTCGAATATTTATATCTGCGCACTTGTAGTGCTACTGAGATGCTGCAATTTCCTTTGGGATCAATAAAGTATCTATCTAACCATAGCCTACTCACAGCACAACTTACAATGACCAATTAACTTACCAATTGGTACTCTTTGGATTGTAGGAGGAAACCAGAGCACCTGGAAGAAACCCATGCAGTCATAGGTAGATATACAAACTCCTTACAGGCAGCAGTGTGAATTGAATCTGGGTCGCTACTGCTGTAATAGCGTTACGCTAACTGCTATGCTTTTGTGCTGCCCCTATATATTCCCATTTTCTATGTAGCTGAGGTGGATGAGCTACACGCTCCCAGACAACTACAGGGCTAGATATCATGAGAAACCTTACTTTCTTCACAATCAGACTGAGTATGAGAACAAAGAATTTGATTAACTATATTGGATATTAAAAAAAATAACCTTCACAGAATCCTGCTCCTCATGTGGCTGTTCATACAGATCATCTCCCAGGAAATTCCTGGGTGACTTGGTGCAGCATAACTCCTTATTCTCTAACTTTTCAAATTTGATCACCTATTTTTTTAAAAAAAACTTTCCTTTATCACAAATCCACCATCCCAGGAACCCACTTGGTGAACTTTTGCTCCATACAGGTTTGGGCAGGTGCTACGACAGTGCCTGCAACCCGGATTCAATTCCACTGCTGCCTGTAAGGAGTTTGTACGCTCTCTCCGTGACCACTTGGGTTTCCTCCGGGTGCTCTGGTTTCCTCCCACATTCCAAAGTCATTCCAAAGGCATGAAATCTATGGAATTGAGGGAATCAAGTAGTGAGACCATCGAAACTGTACAGATTGAAAAGGAGGAGGTGCTTGCTGTCTTGAGGAAAATTAAAGTGGATAAATCCCCGGGACCTGACAGAGTGTTCCCTCGGACCTTGAAGGAGACTAGTGTTGAAATTGCGGGGGCCCTGGCAGAAATTTTTAAAATGTCGCTGTCTACGGGTGAAGTGCCGGAGGATTGGAGAGTGGCTCATGTTGTTCCGTTTAAAAAAGGATCGAAAAGTAATCCGGGAAATTATAGGCCGGTGAGTTTAACGTCAGTAATAGGTAAGTTATTGGAGGGAGTACTAAGAGACAGAATCTACAAGCATTTGGATAGACAGGGGCTTATTAGGGAGAGTCAACATGGCTTTGTGCATGGTAGGTCATGTTTGACCAATCTGTTGGAGTTTTTCGAGGAGGTTACCAGGAAAATGGATGAAGGGAAGGCAGTGGATATTGTCTACATGGACTTCAGTAAGGCCTTTGACAAGGTCCCGCATGGGAGGTTAGTTAGGAAAATTCAGTCGCTAGGTATACATGGAGAGGTGGTAAATTGGATTAGACATTGGTTCGATGGAAGAAGCCAGAGAGTGGTGGTAGAGAATTGCTTCTCTGAGTGGAGGCCTGTGACTAGTGGTGTGCCACAGGGATCAGTGCTGGGTCCATTGTTATTTGTCATCTATATCAATGATCTGGATGATAATGTGGTAAATTGGATCAGCAAGTTTGCTGATGATACAAAGATTGGAGGTGTAGTAGACAGTGAGGAAGGTTTTCGGAGCCTACAGAGGGACTTGGACCAGCTGGAAAAATGGGCTGAAAAATGGCAGATGGAGTTTAATACTGACAAGTGTGAAGTATTGCACGTTGGAAGGACAAACCAACGTAGAACATACAGGGTTAATGGTAAGGCACTGAGGTGTGCAGTGGAACAGAGGGATCTGGGAATACAGATACAAAATTCTCTAAAAGTGTCGTCACAGGTAGATAGGGTCGTAAAGAGAGCTTTTGGTACATTGGCCTTTATTAATCAAAGTATTGAGTATAAGAGCTGGAATGTTATGATGAGGTTGTATGAGGCATTGGTGAGGCTGAATCTGGAGTATTGTGTTCAGTTTTGGTCACCACATTACAGGAAGGATATTAATAAGGTTGAAAGAGTGCAGAGAAGGTCTACAAGGATGTTGCCGGGACTTGAGAAACTCAGGTACAGAGAAAGGTTGAATAGGTTAGGACTTTATTCCCTGGAGCGTAGAAGAATGAGGGGAGATTTGATAAAGGTGTATAAAATTATGATGGGTATAGATCGAGTGAATGCAAGCAGGCTTTTTCCACTGAGGCAAGGGGAGAAAAAAACCAGAGGACATGGGTTAAGGGTGAGGGGGGAAAAGTTTAAAGGGAACGTTAGTGGGGGGCTTCTTCACACAGAGAGTGGTGGGAGTGTGGAATGAGCTGCCAGATGAGGTGGTAAATGCGGGTTCTTTTTTAACATTTAAGAATAAATTGGACAGATACATGGATGGGAGGTGTATGGAGGGATATGGTCCGTGTGCAGATCAGTGGGACTAGGCAGAAAATGGTTCGGCACAGCCAAGAAGGGCCAAAAGGCCTGTTTCTGTGCTGTAGTTTCTATGGTTCTATTTAAGTTAGCATTGGTAAGTTGTGGGCATGCTATGTTGGTGCCAGAACTGTGGTGACACTTGTGGGCTGTACCCAGCATGTTCTCAGACTGTGTTGGTTGGTTGTTGATGTAAACAACGCATTTCACTGTGTCTTAATGTTCTGAAGTACATGTGACAAAAAAGCTCCATCTTAAAAGTATATCTCCCTTAAGGAGGGAGACCAGGCATGTACAATTCAGGCTTGGGTCTCACCAGAGCATTTCTTGTACCTCACAATACTTGCAATTGAAATGTAAACACACATTTGAATTTGAGCACCGATGCTTTTAACTCTCACCATTCAAAAAGGACACCCTGCCTTTTATTTCCCTTTTAAAACAGGGTAACTGTCTCATATGTTACATTCTAACTGCCTTGCCCTTACCCTATCAGGTATCTTGGCACAATTTCCTTGAAAGCCCTGCATCTTTGTTGGCTCATGCAGCTTGCCCAGTTTTGTAACAATAGCAAGCTGGGATATATTAGACCATAAGCCACAGGAGCAGAATTAGGCCATTCAGCCCATCGAGTCCGTCCTACCGTTCCGTCATGGCTGATCCCAGATCCTACTCAACCCCATACACCTGCCTTCTTGCTAATCCTTTTTTATTGCATTTCATCATCACCTTAAAAAAAATCTTTGATATAGAATGTAAATATCTGAACCCCAGATATTTAACCTCAAGATCACTTTCCCAGCGCAGCACTAGACATAGCCTGAAAAATTGGCCTATTTAACTTGTGTTTTAAGTAATGCTCAACTCCTATCAGTATTTTGACCCCATTACTGTGTGCTCTAATTATGTTCAGTAATCTTTTTGGTGACAATTTAATTAGCAGAGGCTGCAGAGTAGCGTAGCAGTTAGCATGATGCTATTACAGTGCCAGCACCCCGAGTTCAATTCCCACCACTGTCTGTAAGGAGTTTGTACATTGTCCCCATGTGTGGGTTTCCTCTGAGTGCTCTGATTTCCCCCAACATTCCAAAGATGTGCGGGTTATTAGGTTAATTGGTCACAAGTGTGTAATTGGACAATGTGAGCTCGTTTGGTTGGAATGGCTTGTTACCATGCCATATCTCTAAATAAAATAAAACTACATTAACTGGTTTGTTCTTATCAGTTTTACTTGTTACTACTTCCAGAGGTCTTCTCAGAAATTTATCACACAAGTTTCCTTTTTGTAAATCTGTTCAGTTTCTTATTATTTAAGTTCCTGTCCCTATTTTCTTAAAGCCAAAACTTACCTTACCATCAAATGAATTGGTCTGCAATTCTATTTTTTTTTTCCTCTCTCTCCTAAATAATGAGCTTACATTTGCTACCTTGCAGCCTATGGAACTGCTTCAGAATTTGTCAAATTTTGGAAGATGACACCAATCTATCAATGGGAAGCAATTAAAGCACAAATGTACCTGCCAAGCCTTCAAAGGATTTCATACCCAACCCTTTCTTGATTTATAATAGTGATATGTTCCTGGAAAATGTTTTAATGTGAAATTTCATAAATTGAAGCTGGGTAAATTACTTTACGAACATTTTGTTATTGTACAAGGAGAGGGGAGTATGATTTAGTGAAAACCAAGTATTTTTTAATAACACTTTTTATAAGATTTGTACTTTTTAACAAACTCATCTGTTTTTTCACTCACTGGCAGAAAGCAGTATAGCTATTAAATTAACAGTTCATCACCTTTCTCATTTTTCATTGGCAAAGTATTAGCGCATTATCCACATGATGTAATTGTTTTAATTACATAGCCTATTAACTGGATTATTCCTATCTAAGGAATTTCTTATCTATAAAAGTAATAGATTTTTCAGAGGCACCATCTTTGTTCCTTTTGTTGTTGTCTTCACTCACCTCTCTGCTTTGTTTCTCAGCTCTTTATTTAGTTTGTTTAGTATTTGTATGTATGTTTGTACTCTAAAGTAAACTATCATTAGAAGTAAGACTGCTCATCATTCCTGACTCCCAAAGGAATGCTAGGGATCAGAAAATAAACAGAGATCCAATGTTACCAAGAAAAAATTCAGAAATCCAAGACCCAAAGAGTCGATGTCGTTCCAATGAGATTTCATAAATAGAATATTCAAATCGAGGTATTACTAAAATGTGGTTCGGCTTTCTGGAATGTGTGCATCCTAATACTGTTTAATTTTCTGTCTTTGAATGGAATAAGTATACAGTACAAAATGTTCAGATTTTATGGTTATATTGAAGTATATAATCTATTAACCTGAAATGGTTAGCACAACACCTTACAGTACCAGTGATCTGGGTTCAATTCCCGCCACTGCTTGTAAGGAGTTTGTACTTTCTCCCCGTGACTGCAAGGGTTTCCTCCGGGTACTCCGGTTTCCTCCCACAGTCCAAAGGTGTAGCAGTTGTGAGGTTAATTGGTCCTGTGATGAGGCTCAGATTAAATCAGGGGATGCTGGGCGGCGTGGCTCGAAGGCTGGAAGGGCCTATTCCGTGCGGTATCTCAATAAATAAATAAATAAATAAATAAATAAATAAATAGACTTTAAAACATAATAAGTAAGTCTTATTCCCTTCTCCCCTGCTTTCATTCCATAAGATCACAACTAAAACTCTTCCTCCCATCTAATCCATAGATCCCTCGTTCTCTTAACGTGCAAGTGCTTGTCGAGATTGGATTTCGAGTTAATTACCTGTGTGTCCATTGCCTTCAGGGATAGAAAATTCCAAATGGTTTATAGCAGAGATAACTAAACAGCAGTTCCAGAGCAGCATGCTTCACTTCTATAAATGTCCGTCAGACTGTACCCTCTAACCTCAGCTGATCCATTTCGATGGTGGGGATTCAGGATGTTCAACTCATTGTCCAATGACTTTGGAAGACTGACTATGAAAGAGTATATACTTATACTTTATACTTTATTGTTGGCAAACAATTGGTACTAGAATGTACAATCATCACAGCGATATTTGATTCTGCGCCTCCCACTCCCTGGATTACAAATATTAAATATTAAAAATAGTAAAAATTAGTAAATATTAAAAATTTAAATTATAAACCACAAATAGAAAATAGAAAAATGGAAAGTAAAGTGCAAAAAAACCGAGAGGCAGGTCTGGATATTTGGAGGGTGCGGCCCAGATCCGGGTCAGAGTCCGTTCAGCAGTCTTATCACAGTTGGAAAGAAGCTGTTCCCAAATCTGGCTGTAAGAGTCTTCAAGCTCCTGAGCCTTCTCCCAGAGGGAAGAGGGACGAAAAGTGTGTTCTGTTTCATCGAGACCTGGCTCTCCCCTGCCACCCCTGACTGTGCCATCCAACCGGATGGACTGCACGGCGTATTCGGGCAAGATGAGGGGAGGTGGTGTCTGCCTACTGATCAACACTGTGTGGTGCTCGGACACAGTGGCACAGACAATCTCCTGCAGCCCGGACCTGGAACACCTGTCGGTGAAGTGTCGTCCCTACTACCTGCCACGGGAATTCACCTCAGTCATACTGTCAGCAGTCTACATTCCCCCCCCAGGCGGACGCGGAGTGTGCTCTGAACATACTGCATGCCAGCATCAGTGAACTTGAGACCAGGTATCTGGAGGCTTTGCTCATTACAGCCGGGGACTTGGCCAACCTCAGAAAGGCGCTGCCAAAGTTATACCAATGTGTCTCCTGCCCCACTAGAGGCCCCAACATACTTGACCACTGCTACACAGCAGTCAAGGATGCCTACTGTTCTGTCCCTCAACCTCACTTCGGAAAAGTACTTACTGCATGCAGCATTACAGAACTATGATAAGTGGGTTCTTGTCATCCATAGGATGAGTAGATGTAATGTGTCTGTTATCTCCTAAAGAATATCTCTGCAGAATACTTGGCTTATGTGCTTCAACTTCAACCAGAAATTAACTTGTAATTTTTTAATTGCTATTAGCGCCACAGTGGTGTAGCAGATGGTACAGGACACTGGAGTCTGGAGTTCAATTCTGACGTCCTCTGGAAGAAATTATGGAGCGTATTGGGGCAGCACAGTAGCACAGTGACTAGCACAATGCTTTACAGTACCAGCGTCTCAAGTTCAATTCCCGCCACTGCCTGTAAGGAGTTTCTATGCTCTACCCTTGACCCTGTAGGTTTTTTCCAGGTGCTCCGGTTTCTTCCCACGGTCCAAAGGCGTACTGGTTGGTAGGTTAGTTGGTCATTGGAAATTTTCCTGTGGTTAGGCTAGGGTTAGATCAGGGTGGCACGGCTCAGAGTGCCTATTCCACACTGCATATCAACAAAATAAATAGATAAATAAATAAATAAAACTTTGGGTATCTTTCCAATGATTGCCCTGGGTTTCCCCTGGGTGCGCCAGTTTTCTCCCACAGTACAAAGACATACCAGTTAGTAGGTTATTTGGTCATTGTAAATTGTTCCATGATTAGGTAGCGTTAAAATAGGTGGGTTCCTGGTCAGCGTGGCTTGTTTTCCTGGAAGGCTCTGTTGCTATAGTAGTAATTGAACTTTGAAGCAGCAAGTATGAATTTAGTGTTTTTTTTTTAAAACTTAAGCTGTTTTGCCAGTGTGTTGTGTAGCCCAGAAGCTTTTGAATATTACTGTGTGTGTTCTTGAACCAGAAGGTTTCACCATTCCTACTTGTAGAATAAAAGAAAAAAGTTCTCATTTCAATTCAAAATAGTTAATCTGCTATCTTTGGAATATCAAATTCCTGTACTTGAAGGCTTGACATTGCATTCGGATTCAGTTTTCCTATGTTTTTTTTCTCTTTAACAGATGTGAAGTTTGACCCCGTCAGTGGTGATTATTATCCAATTATTTACTTCAACGATTACTGGAACCTGCAGAAGGACTACTTCCCCATCAATGAGTCACTGGACAAGCTCCCCTTGCGAATGACCTACTGCCCCTTGTCACTATGGAAATGGCAATTGTACGCTGCGCAAAGTACCAAGTCGCCCTGGAATTTCCTGGGAGATGATCTGTACGAACAGCCGGATGAAGAGCAGGATTCTGTGAAGGTTATTTTCCTTAATCAAATTCTTTGTTCACATACTCAATCCAATTATGGAGAACGTAGGGTCTGTTGAAAGGTGCAAATAAGGTTGAAAGAGTATAGAGAAAATTTTCAAGGATGTTGCCAGAGCTGGGGGACCTGAATTATAAGGAAAAATTGAATATGTTAGGACTTCAGTCTTTAGGATGTAGACGATTGAGAAGGGATTTGATTGAGGTATCCAAATTTATACTTTATTGTCGCCAAACAATTGACACTAGAGCGTACAATCTCGATAGTAAATATTAAAAATTTAAATTATGAATCATAAATAGAAAATGGAAAGTAAGGTAGTGCAAAAAACACCGAGAGGCAGGTCTGGATATTTGTAGGGTACGGCCCAGATCCAGGTCAGGATCCGTTCAGCAGTCTTATCACAGTTGGAAAGAAGCTGTTCCCCAATCTGGCCGTACGAGTCTTCAAGCTCTTGAGCTTTCTCCCGGAGGGAAGAGGGATGAAAAGTGTGTTGGCTGGGTGGGTCGTGTCCTTGATTATCCTGGCAGCACTGCTCCGACAGCATGCGGTGTAAAGTGAGTCCAAGGACGGAAGATTGGTTTGTGTGATGTGCTGGGCTGTGTTAACGATCTTCTGCAGCTTCTTCAGGTCTTGGGACAGGACAACTTCCATACCAGGTTGTGATGCACCCCAGAAGAATGCTTTCTGCAGTGCATCTATAAAAATTAGTGAGGGTTTTAGGGGATAGGCCAAATTTCCTCAGCTTCCTCAGGAAGCTGAGATAGGATTCCTCAGGAAGATGAGGGCTGTAGATAGGGTAAATGCAAGAAGGCTTTTTCCACCGAGGTTGTGTGGGACTACAATCAGAGGTCATAGTTTAAGGGTGAAAGGTGAAAACTTTAAGGGGAAAATGAGGGCAAACTACTTCGTTCAGAGGACGGTGAGAGTGTAATATAAGTTGTCAGCGTATGTTGTGCATACAAGCCCGATTTGAACATCTAAGCAAGGTTTTAGATAGCTACAGGGATGGTAGGGATTATGGAGGGCTATGGTCCCAGTGCAGGTCGATCGGAGTAGGTAGTTTAAATGGTTTTGAGCAACACACATCAAAGTTGCTGGTGAACGCAGCAGGCCAGGCAGCATCTGTAGGAAGAGGTGCAGTCGATGTTTCAGGCCGAGACCCTTCGTTAGGACTAACTGAAGGAAGAATGAGTAAGGGATTTGAAAGTTGGAGGGGGAGATCCAAAAAAAAAAAAAAAAAAAAAAAAAATGGTTTTGACATGGACTAGACAGTCAAAATAGCCTGTTTCTGTGCTGTACTTTTCTATGACTCTGTAGTTGCCTGGAAGCATGTAGCTCATCTACTTCAGCTATGTTGCATATGGGAATATATGGGGGTAGCATGGTAACCGCAGTTACCATAACACTATTACAGCGCCACACGGCCCAGATTCAGTTCCCACAGTAGCCCGTAAGGAGTTTGTATATCTACCTGTGACTGCACTGGTTTCCTCCAGAAGCTCCAGTTTCTTCCTATATTCCAAAGACATACAGGTTAGGTTAATTGGTCAGGTGGGTGTAATTGGTGGTGTGGGCTCATTGGGCTAGGTGGGTCTGTTACTGTACTGTAAGTATCTAAACCTCTAAACGAATGTGATTCAACATATCAACCTTTCTCCTATATGACTAGGTTATGGCTGATTTGTATCTGAAAACCCACTTACTTTTGTTCCTTACTCAAAAAAAAATCTGTTGAATTTGGCCTTGAGTTCAATTCGTGAATAAACTAATAAACAATAATACAAACCCCATTTCCAGAAAAGTTGGGATATTTTCCAAAATGCAGTAAAAACAAAAATCTGTGATGTGTTAATTCACGTGAACCTTTATTTAACTGACAAAAGTACAAAGAAAAGATTTTCAATAGTTTTACTGACCAACTTAATTGTATTTTGTAAACATACACAAATTTAGAATTTGATGGCTGCACACACTGAACAAAAGTTGGGACAGAGGCATGTTTACCGTTGTGTTACATCACCTTTCCTTTTAATAACACTTCTTAATCGTTTTGGAACTAAGGATACTAATTGTAGTAAATTTGCAATTGGAAATTTTGTCCATTCTTGTTTGATATAAAACTTCAGCTGCTCAACAGTCCGTGGTCTCCGTTGTCTGATTCTCCTCTTCATGATGCGCCATACATTTTCAATAGGAGATAGATCTGGACTGGCAGCAGGCCAGTCAAGCACATGCACTCTGTGTCTACAAAGCCACGCTGTTGTAGCCCGTGCAGAATGTGGTCTGGCATTGTCCTGCTGAAATAAGCATAGATGTCCCGGGAAGAGATGTCACCTTGATGGCAACATGTGTCTCTCTAAAATCCTAATATACGCCTCAGAATCAATGGTACCTTCACATACATGCAACTCACCCATGTCGTGGGCACTGATGCACCCCCATACCATCACAGATGCTGGCTTTTGTACCTTTCGCTGATAACAATCTGGATGGTCGTTTTCATCCTTGGCACGGAGAACTCAACGCCCGTTTTTTCTGAAAACGAGCTGAAATGTGGACTCATCTGACCACAGCACATGGTTCCACAGTCTCTCAGTCCATTTGAGATGAGCTCGGGCCCAGAGAACTCACCGACATTTCTGCATAGAGTTGATATATGGCTTCCTCCTTGCGTAATACAGTTTTAAGTTGCATTTCTGGATGCAACAATGGACTGTGTTGAGTGACAATGGTTTTCCGAAGTACTCCCGAGCCCAGGCGGCTATAATTGTCACAGTAGCATGACGGTTTCTTAGACAGGGCGGCCTGAGGGCTCGAAGATCACGCGCATTCAACAGTGGTTTCCAACCTTGCCCTTTGCGCACTGAGATGTCTCTGAATTCTCTGAATATTTTCAAAGTATTATGTACTGTAGATGTTGAAAGACCTAAATTCTCTGCAATCTTGTGTTGAGAAATGTTCCTTTTGAACTGACTAACAATTCTCTCATGAATTTTGGCACAAAGGGGTGAGCCACGACCCATCTTGGCTTGCAAAGACCGAGCCTTTGATGGACGCTACTTTTATACCCAGTCACGATACCTCACCTGCTACCAATTAGCCTGCTTAATGTGGAGTCTTCCAAACCGTGTCACTTGAATATTCTGTGCACTTTTCAATCTTATTTTAACTCTGTTCCAACTACTGTTGAGTGTGTTGCAGCCATCAAATTCTAAATTTGCGTATATTTACAAAATACAATCAAGTTGGTCAGTAAATCTATTGAAAATCTTTTCTTTGTACTTTTGTCGGTTAAATAAAGGTTCACATGAATTAACATATCACAGATTTTTGTTTTTATTGCATTTTGGAAAATATCCCAATTTTTCTGGAAATGGGGTTTGTAATTTGAGCACAAATGCATCTAAGAACCAGGGATATTTGAGAGACAGGAATTACCCATTGACAACCTGTTGCTGAGAGAGGGTTATAATATTTGTCACTTGGTGTGACGGTGTTTTGGAGCTTTGCCCACAGTTGACTTCTGTTCTTGGACTGTAAGCTCCATTCAGAATTTTGTTTACTGATGTCAGCACTAGGTCTGAGTGCCAATGGTGAAGCACATGCAATCCGTTGCCAGCTGATCATGCAGCTGAAATTAAATATAAATGTGATCTTGTCCTAGTAAGATGCATTAAAATCAGGAGTCCTCAGCCAGGGGCCCACAGACGCCTTGGTTAATGGTAGAGGTCCATGACATTAAAAAAGTTGGGAATCCTGATTTAAATGGAGATGGAAATGGAGGAATTATTACAAATTCATTTGATTTAATTCTTTTCAATTCCCTCCTTTAAGAAGCATAAATCATTTAAAGGTTATAAAATTCTTGGAATTAGTTAAATCACTAACAAGGGAAAACCTGCCGATGCTGGAAATCGAAGCAACACACACAAAAAGCTGGAGGAACTCAGCAAGCCGGACATCTGTGAAGTCCTGATGAAGGGGCTGTGCCCAAAACGTCAACTACTCTTCCATAGATGTTGCCTGACCTGCTGAATTCCTCCAGTATTTGTATGTGTTGTTTTGGAATTGGTCAAATATACTTTGTTTATGTCAGAATCAGGTCTAATATCCCTGGCATGTGTCATGAAATTTGTTAACTTTGCAGCAGCAGTACAATGCCATACATAATAGAGAGAAAAAGAACCGAATTACAATAATCATGTGTATATTATAATAGTTAAGTTAAAATAACAGTGCAAAAGCAGAAATAAAACAAAGTATTACAGTAGTGTTCATGGGTTTAGTGTCCATTTAGAAATCTGATGGCAGAGGGGAAGAAGCTGTTCCCGAGTCATTGAGTGTGTGCCTTCAGGCTTCTGTACCTCCTTCCTGACAGTAACAATGAGAAGAGGGCATGTCCTGGGTGGTGGGTCCTTAATGTGGACGCTGTCTTCCTGAGGCAATGCTCCATGAAGATGTCTTGGATACTACCGAGACTAGTACCCATGATGGAGCTGACTAATTTTACAACTTTCTGCAACTTACTTTGATCCTGTGCAGTAGCTGTTCTTCCCTTCCACCCCACCCCCCCACCTCCAAGCCAGACGGTGTTGCAGCCAATCAGAATATTCTCCACGGTATATCTGTAGAAGTTTTCAAGTGTTTTAGGTCTTCTCAAACTCATAATGAGAGATAGCCGCTGCCTTGCTTTCATTATAGCTGCATCGATATGTATCCAGGTTGGATCCTCAGAGATATTGATACCCAGGAACTTGAAATTGCTCACTCTTTCCACTTCCGATCCCTCTATAAGTTCTCTTGTTTTGCCCTTTCTGAAGTCCACAATCAACTCTTTGGTCTTACTGATGTTGAGTGCAACATTATATTTCCTCGGTGTCTTTGCACTGGAACTGAATAACAGCCTCGTGTCTCTCAAATATCCTTGATTCTTAAATGCTTCTTCCTGCCCAAATTATATTTTTTCCCTATTGACATTTATTTGATTAATATTAAGCACCAGTAAATTAGTAACTTTGCTGCTATAGTTCTGTATTCTATTGTAAAACTGTTGACAAGCCAAATAGCCTGACTTGGTAAGATTGCGGCACATTTGATCGCAGCAGCTTCTACGTGGTCAACAAAGGGTTCTGCTGTCCTTTTTCAATATATCTTTTATGATCACAAGACCCTGCTGGAGTCGATGTGAGAAGGAGGCATGCGGTCTAATAGCAAGTGACTGTCTTAGTCACTTTTCTTGTGATCGCCAGACCCTTTTGGGCATTGTTAATGTGGAACGCTGTAAGTCCTGTTCACTGATGTATTGGCGGACGGCAGGGGATTTGCGTGGTCTCGGTTGTAGCACGGACTCGGCCTAAAGCCGTGGTGTTGCCTGTTTACAGCTGCCAGGAGAGAGGTATTAGAACCGGTGTGCTCCACCGGGCAAGCGGTGTGGTGCAGCATCCAGGCTGGAGCTGGTGCTGCTCCCCAGTGTTCGCTCAGCTGCAGACAAGCTATATTGTGGTCGACTGCAGATTTCTGCGGCAATCATGGACCCAGTGTCTTGATTTTACAGTGCAGTATTTCACTGATATGTGTGCTTGCAATCTTGTCTGTGCTGTGTGCGCTTTGTGCTGTGTGACTGTTGTTACTGTGTTTTGCATCTTGGCCTCTGTCTCATTTGGCTGTATTCATGGGTATTCGTGTATGGTTGAGTGACAATTAAACTTGCATTGAATTGGTGCTTAAAGCCTAATTCAATGGCTCTTTCAAATAATTGGCTGATTCGCTTCTTGGGCTGTCTTCTGTTATTGCTTTCAATCTGTGGAATTGATCCAAAGGTCTTTGTGGAACTTAATGTGCAGTGCTATTTTTGTTAATTTCTGAAAGGAATTGTTGATGGGTTTTAGTAACCCTGGCATTTCTGATATTTACATATTTATTAGAAAAAGACATTTGGAAAGCTCCAGTAAATTGAATTGTATGCATAAACATTTCTTGGTTCTGCTTCTTTCATTACTAAACTCTGGAGTTGAGCCACGTTTCCCTTAGCCAAGAGAAACACTGAATGGTCCCTCCATGGAGGTCTTTAAAATTTATGAAGTAGTTTCCTAAAGTCGATGTTAAAATATTCTCAAGTGGGGGAAGTTAAAATTAGTGTTCATAAATCTAGTAAAGTCAGTAGGATATTCAGACTGCAAGTTGTTGCAGGACAAATTGAGCCGGTGAGCAATGGAGGCATCAGTATTAGTTTTTAAAATTACTAATTATAAATGAGGCTCATTCGTTAAGTTTGATTTTGCTGATAAATCAAGGAACAGTTTTTGTTTTTAAGGCAGATTTATGTTGTATTCCCTAACTGCTTGATTTAGATTTTCAGTGCGGTAGCACCCTCACCCAATAACCATTTTCTGTTGTTTATGCCAGGTTGCATTATTGGAAACCAACCCCTATCTCCTGGCAGTAACTGTTATCGTGTCAATCGTACACAGCGTGTTTGAATTCCTGGCCTTCAAAAATGGTAAGCCGTCATTGTAAAGTGTTTTGCAACACACACAAAATGCTGGAGGAACTCAGTGGGTCAGGCAGCATCCATGGAAATGAATAAGCAATCGATGGTTCAAGCCGAGATTCTTCATCAGAGTTGGAAAGGAAGGGGAAAGGCACCAGAATAAAAAGGTGGGGGAAGGGGAAGGTGGATAGCTAGAAAGTGATAGATGAAGCCGGGTGGGTGAGAAAGGTCAAGGGTTGGAGAGGAAGGAATCTGATAGGAGAGGAGAGTGGACCATAGGAGAAAGGGAAGGAGAAGGGGACCCAGAGGGAGGTGATAGGTGAGAAAAGGTAAGAGGCCAGAGTGGGGAATAGAAGAGGGGGGGGGGGGAATTTTTTATCCCTGGAAGAAGAAATTGATATTCCTGACATCAGGTTGGATGCTACCCAGACAGAATATAAGGTGTTGCTGCTCCACCCTAAGGGTGGCTTCATCTTGATACCCAATCAGGTTGGAGGCTACCCAGACAGAATGTACAAAATCCTGAAGGAACTCAGCAAGTCAGGCAGCGTCTGTGGAGAGGAATAAAGAGTCGACACTTTGGGCCAAGACCCTTCATCAAGACTCGAAAGGAATAGGGAAGAAACCAGAGTAAGACAGAGGGAGGAGGGGAAGGAGTGCAAGTTGGAAGGTGATAGGTGAAGCCAGGTGAGGGGGGCAGGTAGGTGGGTTGGGGGAGTGTGATGAAGTGAGACACTGGAGGTGATAGGTGGAAATATTAAAGGGCTGAAGAAGAAGGAGTCTGATAGGAATGTAGAGTAGACCCATTGGAGAAAGGGCAAGAGGAGGGCATCAGAGGGAGGTGATAACTTAAGAGGAGGGAAGCCAAAGTGGGAAATGAGTCATTCAATAGAACAATGAATGAAAGCTCTGGGTCAATTCCTTCTGGTTTGGACTGTGCTGTGCTGTATTCTATTGCTGTAATTCTTGCATACAATCTCTCCATTCTCTTGTCTAGCACATTTTGCCCTTTTGGTTGTGTATAGGTCTTATTGGAAATCCACAGAAAGTCATTCTTTCCCCTGAGATTTTATGGTAGGAGGAGTGAGTGGGAATCAAAGACATCTGCCCTCACTCCACTACAGATCTGTTAATTCACACCAGAAATCATGAGGTTTCATTATTATCTCAATGATCGATAAATGGTCAGAAACCATAAGCTGAAAGCTAATTAAAATGTTTTTCCTTTGCCTTTAATGCCTCGAAACTCACCAATAAGCTTCAGGACCTTCAATGCCTCTTTGTGCAAATGGATCCTCGATTTCCTCACTTGCAGACCCCGGTCAGTTCAGATTGGCAATAACAGCTCCTCCACAATCACCATCAGCACAAGTATACTGTGCTGATGGAGAGTGTGATGAGGTGCCCTGTGTGCTTAACCCCTGTTATACTTGCTTTATGCATATGACTGTGAGGCTATTCACGGCTCCAATGCTATATTTAAACTTGCTGATGACACCGCTGTCGTAGGCCGAATCAGAAGTGGTGTCAAATCAGCATATTGGGAGATTGAAAATATCTCACAACAACAACCTCTCACTTAATGACAGCAAGACCAAAGAGCTGATTATTGACTTCTGGAGGAGGAAACTGGAGGTCCATGAGCCATTCCTTTTCAGGGGGAGGGGAGGGTCACAGGTGGAGAGGCTCAACAATTTTAAATTCCTCAGTATTATAATTTCAAATTATTTGTCCTGGGTCTAGCATGCAAATCCCAATATGAGAAAGCACAGCAGTGCCTCCATTTTCTTTTGGCAAACTTCTGTAGATGTTGGTGGAGAGTATATTGACTGATTGTATCACTGCTTGGTATGGAAACACCAATTCCCTTGTGTGGAAAAGCCTTCAGAAAGTAGTGGCCCAGTCCATCAAGTTCCTCCCCAGCACTGAGCACATCTACATGGAGCGCTGTCGTAGGAAAGCAGCATCCATCATTAAAGACCCCCATCATCCAGGCCGTGTTCCTTTCTCGTTGCTGCCATCAGGAGGAAGGTACAGGACCCACACCATCAGGTTCAGGAACAGCTATTACTCCTCAACCATCAGGCTCTTGAACCAGAGGGGATAACTTCATTCAACTTCACTCGCCTCATCACTGAATAGTTCCCACAACCTTCAACACTTTCATGGACTCTTCATCTGATGTTCTCAATATATTCCTTATTTATTTATTATTATTATTGTATTTGTACGGTTTGTCTTTTGCTCATTGATTGTTTGCCCGTCCTGTTGAGGGTGATTTTTCATTGATTCTATTGTGTTCCCCTCATTGACTGTGAATTCCCACATGAAAATGAATCTCAGGGTTGTATATGATGACATGTATGTACTCTGATAATAAATTTACTTTGAACTTTGCACTTTTATATTAGAACTTGTATGTAAGTTTGAGAGGCTATATCTATCAAGAGCTCTCTCCTTCCTCTGAAGCTGAGTGGTGAGCTAATAGTGTAAAGAACAGAAATCAAAATGAATGGTCAAAAGTGCCCCAGCAAGTAGAGCCATTGCCTTACAGCTCCACCATCCCAAGTTCAATTCTGCCCTCTGGTGCTGGCTCTGTGAAGTTTTCACATTCTCCAAGTGAACAGATGGGCTTCCCTTGGTTGCTGTAGTTTCCTCCCACATCTCAAAGACGTGTGAGGTGGTGGGTTGCTTCTGAAAGAGTGATAGGTTCTGGAGGGGTGGGAGAGTTGATGGGAATGTTGAGGGAATCAATTACAGAAGAGAATAGGCTACAAAGGGCAATTCGTGAGGAAATTATAAACACGAGAAAGTCTGCGGATCCTGAAAATCCAAAGCATCAGGCACAATATGCTGGAGGATCTCAACCAGTCCGGCAGCAAATATGGAAATGAATAAATAGTCAACGGTTTGGGCTGAGATGCTTCTTCAGGACTAAAAGGAAGGGGGAAAACACCAGAATAAAATGTAAGGAAAGTGACTTGACGAAATTGTGCTGTGTCGGGCCATAAACACTGCCTCATTATTCCTTTGCACTTTATTTATTTAGTTATTTGTTTATTTAATGATTTGAGTAGATTTTTTTATGTCTTTGCACTGTCACAAACAACAAAGCAAGTTTATTATCAAGGTTCATGTATGTCACCATCTACAACTCATAAGATTTATTTTCTTGCGGGCATGGTCAATAAATCCATAATAGAATAATAACCATAATAGAATCAAAGACCGCACCAGAGTTCTACCAGAGTGCAAAAGGCTCCAACTGCAAATACAAAAAGAAAAATCGGTGATAACCTGATTCTGATTCTAACTCAACTTGTAACTTGGGGGAAGGAAAGTACCTCAGCAGTGTGAGAATAGGAGAAAAAAATTTACAGGAAGGCCTAGAAAGATAAAATGGATGGAAGTTGAGCTAACATTTTTCTGTCATTTATTCTTCGGGTTTTCCTCCCCCCCCCCGCTTTGTGGATGTCTGTGAAGAATAAGGATTTCAGGTTATATACTGTATACATTCCGTGACATTAAATTGAGCCATTGAATAAACTCAGGCCTGCTATGCTGCATATTGATCTTCTGACTGATTATTTTTCAGACATTCAATTTTGGAACAGCCGCCAGTCTCTAGAGGGTCTGTCTGTACGTTCAGTGATATTTGGTGTCTTCCAGTCCGGTGTCGTCCTGCTGTATATCTTGGACAATGAGACCAACTTTGTGGTGCAGGTCAGCGTATTTATTGGCCTCTTGATTGATCTTTGGAAGATCACCAAAGTCATGGATGTGAAGGTATGAATATTTTCTTCCCAGTATTTTATGCCAGCAATGTTTTGATGTGCAATTATCAATTTTGTGAAGCCGGCTTCTTATTCAGAGTAAAGGAGTAGGTGGTGCTGTTTCAAGCTGAAATTGAATTTCAGGTGTAACCTCTTTGGATGTAGTTGATGAGGTGTGTGTAAGTGTGGCAAACTTGAGGACTAAAATCAATTAAACGCATGTTAGACGCTAAACGATAAATGGATGTTCGTACACTATCTTTGCTACAGTTGGACTTCTATTTTGAAAAGCTTTCTGAAACCTTTTTTTTTGGCTGGATTGAGTCGCTCTCCGATCTTGGTAACTTACTTGCAAATGTTTTGTCACCATGTGAGGAGACGTCAGTGGACAGTTGATTGTAGTGTGTTCTCGGAATGCTTAACTTTTATATACTTTTCAATCAGCTGATTGAACATCATTTCAGACATGGGGAGGAAATTTTTTCACTGATTTGCCGCGCGACAAACTTGCTGCATTGTGGTCTGCCCACATCAGCTCATAAGTAGGATCGGGGTGAACATATTTCTTTACAGAATTGTTTGCGGAAAATCACGCTTCCAGGAATTCTGGAAGCGTCATTTTCCGTGAACGATTCTGTAAACAAATACCAATTTTTTTTTGGAATAAATGTTTCTTGGTTCTACTTTATCCATAAGGACAGGCTGGGGCTTGGGCACCTTCTTCTCAGCTACCTGAAGATAACCTAACCGAGGGCTATATTTAAAACTGAAGATGTTTGATAGAGAAAGATTCATCTACAGGAGGAAGACCAAAAACTAGAAATTCCTTAAATTGAAAAGAATGTTTGCAGCAAATGGCAAACATAGGATGCTTGGTAAAATGTAATTGGTGTGGATTCTTTATGTTCCGTATCTGGTACTGTTGTAAATTAATTGAATTGGATGTTCTTAACCTCATCATGAAGCCTCTGGATGGCAGTAAACTGGGTGGCACACGCAAAGTGCTGGAGGAACTCACCAGGTCAGGCAGCATCAATAGAGGGGAATGAACAGTCAACATTTTGAGCAGTCCCTTCATCAGGACTGGATGGAAGTGTCTCAGCCCGAAACATCAACTATTTATTTCCCTTCATAGAGGCTGCCTGACCTGCTAAGTTCCTCCACCGTTTTGTGTGTGTGTTACTCAAGGTTTCCAGATAGAATCTCATGTGTCCCAGTGAACTGGATGGACCTTGGCCTTGGTTTTTTTTCCCCCAGAAATGCTGGAGAGTTTAAATTATTTGCACTGCATTTAATTCAGTGTTAGTTTTAAAGTTTGCATTTCAAAATAATAAACTATAATTAAATAATTCAACCTTATAACAGCCAGTATCATAGATTCTGGCCCTAATATTGCATTGAGTTATCTGCTTAGTTTGTGGTTGCTTTGATGAGATAGGTTCATGAGACACCTTACTCTTCATTCTTCTAATATTTCCTCCAAGATTTTATTGGATTTTCTCTTGAAGGCTCCAGCTCAATCTGCCCACCAGTTGACTAAGTAATGCATTCCACATCCCAAACACTCAAACTTCAGAAGTTCAAAGTAAATGTTATTATCAGACCACATATACGTCACCACGTACAACCCTGAGCTTTTTTCCTGTGGGCATACTCAGTATATCTACAGAATAGTGTAACAGGATCAATGAAAGATCAAACAGAGTGCAGAAGACAGCAAACTCTGCAAATGCAAATATAAATCAACAGCAATAAATAATAAAAGCATAAAATAGCAAGATAGGAGTCCTTAAAGTGCGATCATTTGTTGTGAGAACATCTTAGTAGATGGGCAGGTGAGTGTAGTTATCCCCTTTTGTTCAAGAGTCAGGTGGTTGAGGGGTAGTAACTGTTCTTGAACCTAGAGGTGTGTGTCCTGAGGCACTTGTGCCTTCTACCTGATGGCAGCAGCAAGAAGAGGGCACAGCCTGGGTGGTGAGGATCTCTGATGATGAATGCTGCTTTCCTGCGACAGTGACTTGTGTAGTTGTGCTCGACATTTGGGAGGGCTGTGCCCGTGATGTACTAGGCTGTATCCACTACTTTTTTTTAGGATTTTCTGTTCAAAGGCATTGGTGCTCCATACTAGGCTGTGATACGGCCAGTCCACTGCACATCTGTAGAAGTTTGTCAAAGTTTTAGATGTAGTTGCAGGGAGAATGTGCAAACTCCACCCTGCACTTGAAAGCAGCATCAAGCTTAATTTAAGCCAGTGGAGCCACTGCCAGCGAAACATCCGTGGAGCCACTTGTAGCACCAGTGAATTGCCCACAGATGTCGCTGTTCAATAAACACTTAATTCTTCAATCATCCTTTATCCGTTCAAGGTTATTGCGCACCATATTATTCAGCTTTTTGTTTTGTTCCAGCTTGACCGTGAAAATAAAGTGGCAGGAATCTTCCCACGCTTGACGTTAAAAGATAAATCAACATACGTACAGTCCTCGACTAAGAACTATGATGATGTGAGTATGAATCCAGACTGTGCTGGTATGTACTTGAAACTGTAGCATAAGAATGAAAATCCAAGGTAAAGTAAAGCTATTCAATGCATTTCTGGCATTCTGTTCTCAATTCTTACCTTGAATGCAAAGAGTCACCATAATTTTGCATTCTTAGGTAGGGCACAGCAGCAAGTAATGTTCGGAGAAATGCAGATGTAGGTGCTCTGATAGCAAATTAGGTAAGATGTTTGGTATGAAGGCATTGGCTTGTTGATATCATTGGGTTTAAAGCGGAGGTTGATAGGTTCTTGATTAGTAAAGGTGTCAAAGGTTATGGGGAAAAAGCAGAAGAATGGGATTGAGATTGTTGACAAGTCAGCTATTGTAGAATGATAGTGCAAACTTCATGGGCGAAATGGCCGAATTCTGTTCTTACGGTCTTATAGAACAAAATACTCCATTGAATATGTGACTGGAGAGAGGGTGCAAGAGGGAGGGATTTGTATTTTCTGGACACTGCAAATTCTGCAGGGGAGTGTGGTCATCTCAATACAGGTGAGGTGATTATACTGGCCCAGTATAAGGTACTACAGGTAGGAGTAGGACCAATGTTGTTTGTTGAGATACTGCATGGAATAGGCCCTTCTGGTCCTTTAAGCTATGCCACCCAGCGACCCCTGATTTAATTCTAGCCTAATTACGAGACAATTTACAATGACCAATTAACATATCAACTGGTACGTCTTTGGAGTCTGGGAGGAAACCGGTGCCCCCCGAGGGAGCCCACAAGGTCATGGGGAGAGTGTACAAACTCCTTCCTAGTGGGAATGTCGTTTAGTGTCGTTGAGGAATTAACCTGGAATACTAGAGATGTTGTGGGTGGTGCTTTAACCTAAGGTGAATGGCCAAGGACAGAGAGAAATGGCTATGCAAATAAGACGACAAAAAGTGAAACCGAAGGCAGGGAGAGAGAAAGTTAAAGAGGGCCATAGTGCAAAAACACTAAGATTTAAAAAAAAATAATAAAGACACAAGACTGAAGGCATTGTACTTTTAATGCAAGAAGCAATAGTTAGATTAATTGAATGAATGGCATAAATGGACATGGTCTGATCTGATGACCAATGTGGAGTCAGTCATGGTTGCAAGCGGATCAAAGCTGGGGACTGAATACTTGAGGGCTTTGACTTCTAAAGGGAGCAAATGGGAAGGAAATGGGGGTGAGAAAACATTGATAATTTGATATGAGATGGGTACACATGTAAGAAATATTTCAAAACCAGATGTTTAGTCGATTGGGATCTCTTTATTCTTGTTCTTAAATCCTCTTGCTGTATTGTTCAGTTCCCTCTGTATGTTGATGTTTAGTTACACATGCAATTACACATGTTTAGTTAGACGTGCAATTCTTTCAACACCAACACTTATCAGTCTCTCATCATTTAAGAAATACTCCTTTTTATCATTGCAGACAACTCAGTATTTTCCATATATTGTATTTGTTATGTCCTCCATTCGCTTAATTTCACAGTACGTACGTTCTCAAATTATGTTTACTATATACAACCCTGAGATTCGTTTCCTTTGCCACAAAAGAACCCATTAAAACAAGACCATCAAACACTCAATGTGCAGGGGGAAAAATACAATAAAAATAAGCAGATAACATTCTGAACTGAAGTTCATGAAAGTGAATCTGCAGCCATGGTCCTCACTACAGCTGATACAAGAGACTGTTGGTTACCGGCCACAGCCTCAGTTTGGCTCAGAGGTGAGTAAACCTCACGGAGCAGTGAGCTGAACAGCGGCCTATCCCTCTCTTCTGGCCCCGATACCCTGACCTTTTCTATCTGGACCAGTGCTTAAATCGGCCCAACCTCAGGTCCAGCCTCTTGCTCTTGGGCCCGGGTCCCACTGCTTCGATTCCGCCCATACCAAAACCTTTCCAATAATCTGGCTCGTTGCCTAAATTGTCCAAACAGCGGGTCATTCCTCGCTGTGGGGCGCAACAGTTCTGCCACTTTGAACTGCCTTCAAGTCCACTCCAGCAATGGCCGAACTTCTCGGCCTCAATTCAGCGTGTACACGCCATGCTGCAACCGTCCTGCACCTTCGCGACTTCAGAGCACACCGCAAAAATACCAGGTTGTACTGGCAACTCAGAAGCTCAACTCAAAAGACAAGTTACGAGCTATTGATTGCTATTCAACATGTGATTAATAAAGTAGTAAGTTTGGTACCGGCAAGTCGTCACTGTGCTTCACCAGCGCCATCTTAGCCTGTCAATTAAGGAAATACTCAAAGCACAAAGCAGAATTAAAATATTTGGCCCATTGAACCTGCTGCACCATTTCATCATGGCTGATATATTATCCCTTTCAACCCCGTTCTCCTGCCTTCTCCCCGTAGCCTTTGGCTATTTTTAAAGCAGAAGTTAATAGGCTCTTAGTTAGGAAGACTTGGCCTCCACAGCCATCTGTTGCAATGAATTCCATAGACTCACCACCCTCTGGCCAAAGGAAATTCCTCCTCATCTGTGTTCTAAACGAACATCCTACTTTTCTGAGGCTGTACCCTCTGGTCCTGGACTTCCTCCTGTAGAAAAAAAATATGTGCTCTCTATTTGGTTCCGCATCCCATTCCCATTCTTGCGTGTCTGTCCACGGCCTCCTCTGCTGTGGGGATGGAGCCGCACTCGGGTTGGAGGAACAACGCCTTATATTCCGTCTGCGTAGCATCCAACCTGATGGCATGAGCATCGACTTCTCTGGCTTCCGCTGGTGCCCCGCCTCCCCCTCGTGCCCCATCTGTTGCTTATTTTTGTGCACGCGTTCTTTCTCTCGCTCTCCTTTTTCTCCCTCTGTCCCTCTGACTATACCCCTTGCCCATCCTCTGGGTTCCCCCCCCTTGTCTTTCTCCCCGGACCTCCTGTCCCATGATCCTCTCATATTTCTTTTGCCAATCACCTGTCCAGCTCTTGGCTCCATCCCTCCCCCTCCTGTCTTCTCCTATCATTTTGGATCTCCCCCTCCTCCTCCCACTTTCAAATCTCTTACTCACTCTTCCTTCAGTTAGTCCTGACGAAGGGTCTCAGCCTGAAATGTCGACTGCACCTCTTCCTAGAGATGCTGCCTGGCCTGCTGCGTTCATCAGCAACTTTGATGTGTGTTGCTTAAATTTACAGCATCTGCAGAATTCCTGTTGTTTACGTGCTCTCTATGTTCACTTTATTTAGGTCTTTCAATATTTGATAGGTTTTGACAAGTTCCCCGCCTTATTCTTTTATATTGCAGCGAGCCAGGCTATATCAGCAGAAAGAAAGCCAGGACCGAGGAAAGTTTGGGATGAACAGTTCTAAAAAGGCACCAAAAAAAGTAGTGAAGTGAATGATAGCAAAAACAGTGATTGGTACAGAAGGTTAAGTCACAACAGGGGCAGTAATGCAATGTTACAAAGACCAGAGATGTTGAGTGATAATTATCAGTAATTACCAAATATTGTACGTGGATCACTGCCACAAGAAATCAGCGTCCATCATCAAAGACCCCCGCCACCCAGGCCATGTCCTCTTCTCACTACTGCCATTGGGCGGGAGGTACTGAAGCCTTTGGACCCACACCACCAGGTTCGTGAACAGTTACCCTATAATCATCAAGCTCCTGAACAAGCAAGGATAACTTAAGTCACCTCTTCTCTGAGCTGATTCTACAATCTACAGACACTCTTTCAAGGACCCTTTACCACTCTTGTTTTCAGTATTATTTTCTATTTGCACAGTTTGTCTTTTGTTGCACCAGTTGTTTGTCAGTCTTCCTTTCCATAGAGCTTTTTGTAAATTCTATTGTATTTTTTGTTCTGTAAATACCTGCAAGGAAATGAGTCTCCGGGTAGTATATGGTAACATTTACATACTCTGATAATAAATTTAGTTCAAACTTTGAAAGAAAAACCAGAAAACTGAAATTGGAAAAATTATCTGAAGTTGTTAACGCTGAAGCTTGAAGGTTGTAATGGGTCTGTTTGGATGAATAGATGCTATTACCCACACTTGCCCTATTCCAGAGAATGTAATGCGGTGATGGAGAACAGAGTTTCTGTAATGGAGATGATTCTCCTTATTCTCCATCCCTTCTCTAACTGCAGCTTAAGATGTCCTTGTTGTCACAGTTTCCCAGTTCTGGTCAATGTTCCTATTTCTCTTTCCACACATGCTGTCTAACCCACGGAGTATTCCAGCATTTTCTTTTATTTCAGACTTCCAGTGTCTGATTTTCAATCACTAATAAGTAATTCAGGTGGATATCCTAGTGGCTGAAATGTGTAACCCTTCTACTTGGGGTGCTTGAAGAAAAGAGGAAGGCTTTGGTTTGGCCCATGGTTAAAATCTATAATTACTGCTCTCATTTACAATTTGTGAATATCGCTATGAAATTTACTCATACCATGAACTTTCAGTTATAGTGCATTCTATTAAGAGTCTAACAAATTAGTTGTCTCTGTTTAAAATCAAAGAGTTTGGGAGATGATATTTCCTTAAAATAAATAATTTGCATTATTGGTAATTTTAACATTTGAGGTTCAGTGCAGGTGAAGTCTTTAATATACAGCATTTTTTTGAAGATTTTAACAGTGGATATTTTATTGTTCTTTTCAGATGGCCTTTAAATATTTGTCCTGGATTCTGTTCCCATTGTTGGGCTGCTATGCTGTCTATAGCCTCTTGTATTTGGAGCACAAAAGCTGGTATTCCTGGGTATTGAGCATGCTGTATGGTTTCTTATTGACATTTGGTGAGTGAGTATACATGATTTGAAAAAATCTGCACCAACTGTAGAAACTGCAGCTACACCATTTCAAGCAAATTAAATTGATCTACTGACTTATCCATTCTATAATGTGTCAGCTAATTCCATGACTGTTATATTTCTGTAACGTGATACAAATGTTACAGTCATATAACCCTCATGGTTGATATGACAGACAGCTGCAAGTTATCCAGTTAACTGCTTCAGAATGTAGAACAGTACAGGACTGGAACAAGTCCTTCAGTCCGTGATGTTATGTGAAAGTAATTAAGCGAGTAACTGAAAGCTTACTAAAGTAATCCCTGCTGCCCTCACAGGTCTGTGTCCCTCCATTCTCTGCATCTGAAATGCCTCTAATTGTATTTGTATCTAACACCACTCCCAGCAAGTACCCTCCACTCTTTGTAACACTTTGTAGTGTTTCATCTTGAGTATAGAAGGGGAGGTTCCTTAAGGTTGTTTAGCCAGGCTGGGTACTGGGGATAAGCTCCCACTACTTATTATATGTTCCCAGTGTGTGCACCTCAAATAACCTCTGACAATCTCGTCCAGCTCCTGGCCTTCACATGTGGCTTAGCTATGAAGTCTGGCGGAGCCACTCGGACTGACGGGAAGGGGCAAAGACAGGTTACTGGCACCTTAAAACCAGTGGCTTCGGGCAGATGGGGCTCGTCAGCCGTGATTGGCAGCCCATCTAGGAGAAGGAAAGCTCTGATCTCAAACCTTGGCTGCCTTGGAGAAGGCTTCGGGAGTAAATCCCGAGGAGAAAAATCCAGAGCTGGTCCTACATTGAGTTCAATGCCGACTGGCAATTCCTGTGATGCCACTGGTGCCAGACGGTATCGGTCTGCAGTTCCTTTGGGTTCATCAGCTGCATGGAGGTGGGGGGCCTGCCACATGGGCAGCAGCTTGCTCACCATATAGTACTGCCCTGACTTGCATATCACATAGACAGCTGGCACATGATCAATCCCACCAACGTAGGGCCTCAAGTAGAGGAGTTCATGAAATTATCTCAGTTGCCTTCAGTACAATTTGAATTGCCCAGCTATGAAAATGTCATATATTTAGAAAAAAAGAAACTAAAAGGAAAGGATTTTAAGAATCTCACTGTGTTTCCCTTAAATTGCAGCCACAAGTGGAAGTGAGGGACAGGATAGGGATAGTCCCGAAACCGATTCCCTGGATAAACTGCTCGTACGACCATCTACCACCTGCTCCCAATGTTTCACGTGACCCTGATCAGGGGGCTAAGCAGGTGCTACACCTTGCCCAAGGGTGACCTGCAGGCCAGCAGAGGGAAGAAGCGCCTTGTATCTCCTTGAGTGGAGACGTATCTCCACCCTGCCACCTTAGATGCAGTATTACATTGTCCATTAGACTGGGGGAGCAATAAACAAGAGACGTATGTTACTAACCAGGGTACAATCACTTTATATTAGCAAATCAAGGGAACAAGGTCTCTGTGTTCAGTAGTTGTGAAGGTTGTGGATGACTGTTTTGTTTCCTCCCTTCAGGATTTATAACAATGACACCACAGCTGTTCATTAACTATAAGCTGAAGTCAGTAGCCCATCTCCCATGGAGGATGCTAACCTACAAAGCATTAAATACTTTTATTGATGATCTCTTCGCATTTGTAATCAAAATGCCAATGATGTACAGGATAGGATGTTTGAGAGATGGTAAGTCTTTGCATAAAAATTCCAGCCCTCAACACAAGACAAATTAAATACGATGGGTGTCTGACTTACCTAACGTGCTTTTCCCCTCCATTTTACACACCAGATGTGGTATTTTTTATCTACCTGTACCAACGTTGGATCTATCGAGTAGATCCCACCCGACTGAATGAATTTGGGACAAGTGGGGAAGACCTTGCAAAGATGTCAAAGGAAAACAGTTCCCCGAAAGCCGTAATGGAGAAAGCAGACGCGGAGAAAAAGAACGATTAAAATGTAAATCTTTGTAATGGCGAACCTTGATGTTTCACTGTAAAGGCAAAAGTGAGACCATGGACTGTAATAATCAAATCTCCCAATTTTTGTATTAATATAATCCTGTTGAAGACAAGTGAATTTGAAGTCCAGGTTAATGTGCTGTACTGTATTTGTTCTGAAACATATCTGTATTTAAGTATAACTTTGTAATCATTGTATTCCGTAGTGGAATATTTGGTACATTACATTGCTAATAACGTTTAAATTGCGACCATACGTTGAAAGGACAGCCTCTGTTAATTTAGAGGGGAGTAATAACAGATTTTAGTAATAAAGACTCTATTCCATTCATCTGAAATTCTGATTCCTGTTTCAATAAGCACACCAATGTTAATTTATTAGCTGTGGGACTAACTTTGATGCAGGATTTATGTGAACTTGTTAGCCTCGCCAGTGAATACTTGTTAAGGTGTTTAATACAATTGCATTTAAGAGGGTTTCCAAAAAGTGTGGATTCCAAAGGCATATAACAGCTGCTGATATAGGTGGGTATTTCTGTGCAGAGTACCCTGTTGTGAATATGATGTTCATTTCTAATAATAGAATCCATTTTAAAAAATGTTTGTGCAAATTACTCGAACGGTGCTCAAAATTAATATTTACTTGTGTCGAAGTTGCAGCACCTAAATAAAAGTAAGATTAGCTGATTTAAAAATCAGTTCCTGCATCTGGTGCTCTTTTTTTTGCCATCTCATGAGAGTTTTTTTTTAAAAGAGCTGATTGGAACCAATGTTCCCCGAGGCTGAGGTGATTTTGGGACGGCACACTTCCCTTGGACGTGCAGAAATTTGGAATACGCTTATCCCCTTTGAATACAGGGTCATAGACTTGATTCAAAATAAATTTATTATCAAGGTACGTACACTCAGTGGCCACTTTGTTATGTTCAGGATTGGAATCCAGTGTGGCCTTCTGCTGCTGTGGCCCAACCAGTTCCAGGTTTGATGTGTGTTCAGAGATGCTCTTCCGCACATCACCGTTGTAATACGTGGTTATTTGAGTTACTGTTGCCTTCCTGTCAGTTTGAACCAGTCTGGTCATTTTCCTCTGACCTATCTCATTACTAAGGTGTCCCGTCCCCCCCCCCCACAAACTGCCAGTCTCTAATTTTTTTTGTTTTTCACGCCATTCTCTGTAATCTCTAGAGCAAGGGTTTCCAACCTGCTCCCTTGCTTAATGGTATTGGTCCATGGCGTAAAAAAGGTTGGGAACCCCTGCTTTAGAGACTGTTGTATGTGAAAAATCCCGGGAGATCAGCAGTTTCTGAGATGCACAAACCACCCCAACTGCTGTTCCACTGTCAAAGTCACTTAGATCACATTTCCTCCCCATTCTGTTGCTTGGTCTGAAAACAGCTGAACCTCTTGACCATGTCTGCCTGCTTTTATACATAGAGTTGGCTGATCAGATATGTGCAGGTATACAGTTGTACCTAATGAAGTGGCCATTCAGTGTACGTTACCATATCCTACCTTGAGATTCATTTTCTTGGCAGCATTTATAAGAAAAATAAACAATAGACTACAAGAAACATACATAGAAAAAGACTGACAAATGACGTTATTGAAAAGGTGACCATGTGCAGTATTCAACATCAAGTGTACTTCCATGAGGTATCCCTGGAAGCCTAATCAAAAGTGTTCCTCACATTTCATGCTTAATGAGGCAAGTACAGTGTTATCTGCACTGGTGTTTTGTTTTTACTCCTATGATCAAAGTTTAAAGTTCAAAATAATTTATTATCAAAGTAAGTATGTCACTAATTACAATCCTGGGACTCAGTTTCTTGCAGGCATTCACAGTAAAACAAAGAAATACAATAGAATTAATGAAAAACTGCACACAAAGACTGACAAACAACCAATGTGCAAACGAAGATGGTAAAAATACAAGAAAAAAACAAATAATAATTATAAATAAATACATTCATACATAACACTGAGAGCATAGGTTGTAGGGCACTTGAAAGTGAGCCCAGCGGTTGTGCTCAGTAATCATTTCAGTGTTGAGGCGAGTGAAGCTATCCATACTGGTTCAGGAGACTGATGGTTGAAGGGTAATACCTGTTCCAGAACATGGTGGTGTGGGACCCAAGGTTCCTGTAGCTTTTTCCTGATGGCAGCGGCAAGAAGAGAGGATGTCCTGGATGGTGGGAGTTCTCGATGATGGATGCTGCTTGCCTGTGGTAGTGCCTCTTGTAGGTTTGCTCAGTGGTGGGGAGGGATTTTGCTACCATGGGTCTGGCTCTACCAGAGGTGGTGAAGTGTGCTCTTTCCAAGCCGTCCCGGCAGATTCTCTCATCAAGTACATTATAATACTGTAGTTCTCGTGGACCAAAGAACTGATTGTGGAATTCAGAATGGGTAAGATGAGGGAACACACGCCAGTCCTCATAGAGGGATCAGAAGTGGAAAGAGTGAGCAATTTCAAGTTCCTGGGTATCGATATCACTGAGGATCTATCCTGAACACAACATATCAATGCAGCGTACAAAGAAGGCACGATAGTGCCTATACTTCATTAGGAGTTTGAGAAGATTTGGTATGTCACTAGACATTTGCAAATTTCTACAGATGTACTGTGGAAAGCATTCTAACTGGCTGCATCACCGTTTGGTATTGGGGGAGGTGGGGGGGGGGGAAGGCTACTGCACAGGATCGAAAGAAGCTGCAGAGAGTTGTAAACTTTGTCATGTCCAGGACATCTTCATGGAATGATATCTCAAAAGGACACCATCAGCCAGGACGTACCCTGTTCTCATTGCCACCATCAGAAGGTGATTCAGGAACAGATTCTTCCCTTCTGCCACCCCATTTCTGAACGGACATTGAACCCATGAACACTACCTCACTACTTATTTAATTTAACTATTTAATATATGTATATACTGTAATTCATGGTTTTTATTATGTATTGCATTGTACTGCTGCTGCAAAAACAACAAATTTCACAACACACACAAAATGCTGGGGGAACTCAGCAGGCCAGGCAGCATCTATAGGAAGAAGTACAGTCGACGTTTCAGGCCGTGACCCTTCGAAGGGTCTGGGCCCGAAACATCAACTGTATTTCTTCCTATAGATGCTGCCTGGCCTGCCGTGTTCCACCAGCATTTTGTGTGTGTTGCTTGAATTTCCAGCATCTGCAGATTTTCTCATGTTTGCGAAATTTCACAACATATGCCATTATATTAAACCTGATTCCGATTCTGCTTAAATCTCAATTCTAAGACTGTCAGAATCACTAACAGTGTTCTTAACTCTTGATCCCCACTTCACCCTCCATCCCCAATCTACCTCAACTCTTTTTTTACCTGCTCTGCACTTCCTCTGTCGCTTTGACTTCTGCATTTTGATTTACTACGACGATGTATGATATGAACAGCCTGGAAGACATGCAAACACCTTTCTACTGTATCTCAGAACACAGGACAATAACTATTATATGCAAGTACTCAAGTACATCAAATGCGTTGCTTAAGGCTCTCATGGTCGAGAGCCTCGTACATGTTCTTTTTCATTCTCCTTCTGTCAACAAGCATGAATGTCCTTGGTTTTCCAATCCCTCTCAGTCTGTGTTTAGTCTGTTTTTTAAAAAAAATATTTATTTAGAGACACAGTGCAGTCTTACACCAGTGTAAGTCAGAAAGAATTAAATCACTGACAATTAACCGATGCCATAACTTGAGGCTCTTATGATATAAGAATATATAACAAGAAAACCCCATCCTTAAACCATCGTTAACCCTACACAGGAGTGTTTCTAGGAAAGATTAAAAGAAAATAAAGGAACTCGGCAAACACAAACTCCGCCTGTTTACCAAAAACATCGCCTCTTGCTTCTATTCATGTATAAGAGGTCCCGCCTGCCCTGTGATTTTTTTAACGGCCGCGGTATCTTGACCGTGCGAAGGTAGCGTAATCACTTGTCTTTTAATTGAAGACCCGTATGAAAGGCATCACGAGAGTTTATCTGTCTCTATTTTCTAATCAATGAAATTGATCCTCTCGTGCAGAAGCGAGAATAAAAACATAAGACGAGAAGACCCTATGGAGCTTTAAACACCTAAGTTATTTTTAAAATATTAACTTTTTCCCTCTGGGCATAAAACAATAAATTAATTTTCTGACTTAACTTGTTTTTGGTTGGGGCGACCAAGGGGTAAAACAAAACCCCCTTACCGAATGTGTGAAATATCACTTAAAAATTAGAGCGACATCTCTAATTAATAGAAAATCTAACGAACAATGACCCAGGAAGATCTTTTATCCTGATCAATGAACCAAGTTACCCTAGGGATAACAGCGCAATCCTTTCTTAGAGTCCCCATCGCCGAAAGGGTTTACGACCTCGATGTTGGATCAGGACATCCTAATGGTACAGCCGCTATTAAGGGTTCGTTTGTTCAACGATAAATAGTCCTACGTGATCTGAGTTCAGACCGGAGTAATCCAGGTCAGTTTCTATCTATGATGGTATTCTTCCTAGTACTGAAAGGACCGGAAAAATGAAGCCCATGCCCCAGGCACGCTTCCACTCAACCTGTTGAAACCAACTCAAACAGGTAAAGAAGGCCATCTCTTAACCAAAAATAATGGTTTGTTAAGGTGGCAGAGCCTGGTAATTGCGAAAGACCTAAGCCCTTTAATCCAGAGGTTCAACTCCTCTCCTTAACTAATGCTTAACTTTATCCTTCTCTACATTATTAATCCCTTAGCTTTTATTATCCCTATTCTACTAGCCACAGCCTTCCTAACCCTAGTTGAACGGAAAATCCTAGGTTATATACAATTCCGCAAAGGCCCAAACGTAGTTGGCCCATATGGTCTCCTACGACCCATTGCTGACGGACTCAAACTATTTACTAAAGAACCTGTACGACCCTCCTTCTTCTCCCAATTCCTCTTTCTAGCCACACCTAGCCCTCCTAATATGAATACCTCTACCCCTTCCACACTCAATCCTAAACTTAAACCTAGGCTTACTATTCATCCTAGCTATCTCCAGCTTAACAGTTTACACAATTTTAGGATCAGGTTGGGCCTCAAACTCCAAATACGCCCTCATAGGGGCTCTCCATGCAGTAGCACAAACCATCGCTTACGAAGTAACACTTGCCCTAATCCTCTTAGCCCTCATTATTTTTGTAGGTGTCTTTACACTCCATACATTTAACTTAAGCCAAGAAACTATCTGACTAATTATCCCCGCATGACCTCTTGCCATAATATGGTATATCTCAACACTAGCAGAAACCAACCTTGCTCCCTTTGACCTGACAGAGGGTGAATCTGAGTTAGTTTCAGGTTTCAACATCGAATATGCAGGGGGTTCTTTTGCTCTATTCTTCTTAGCCGAATATTCAAACATTTTATTAATAAATACTTTATCTGTTATTTTATTCCTAGGTACGTCCTATAACCCACAGTCTTATACTCAAAGCAACTGCATTAACCTTACTATTCCTATGAATCCGAGCTTCCTACCCCCGATTTCGATATGAGCAACTAATACATCTCGTCTGAAAAAACTTCTTACCAATAACACTAGCTTTAATCCTATGACATATTACCCTGCCCATTGCCACAGCAAGCCTTCCACCATTAACCTAAAGGAATAGTGCCTGAACTAAAGGGCCACTTTGATAGAGTGGATAATGAATGTTAAAGCCATTCCTCTTCCTCACTAGAAAGATAGGATTTGAACCTATGCCCTAGAGATCAAAACTCTTAGTACTTCCAACTATACTACTTCCTAAGCAAAGTCAGCTAATTAAGCTTTTGGGCCCATACCCCAAACATGTTGGTTAAAATCCTTCCTCTACTAATGAACCCTTTAATCCTCTTCATCTCAATCCTTAGTCTAGGATTAGGTACTACAATAACATTCATTGCCTCACACTGATTATTAGTCTGAGTGGGATTAGAAATTAACACAATAGCTATCATCCCTCTTATAATTTACCAACACCACCCGCGTGCAACAGAAGCAACCACAAAATATTTCCTTACACAAGCTACCGCTTCTGCCTTACTCCTCTTCGCCGGAACCACAAATGCCTGAATTACAGGCCAATGAGATATAACCGAAATAACCAACCAAGCTTCTGCCACACTCCTCTCTATTGCCCTAGCACTAAAAATCGGATTAGCCCCTCTACACTTTTGACTACCAGAAGTTTTACAAGGACTTGACCTAATTACAGGCCTAATCATATCTACATGACAAAAAATTGCACCATTCGCAGTTCTATTACAACTATACCCCCTTCTTAACCCAACACTACTTATATCTATAGGTGTATTATCAATTGTCATCGGAGGATGGGGTGGCCTTAATCAAACACAACTACGAAAAATCCTAGCATACTCATCAATTGCTCATATTGGCTGAATAATCGTTATCTTACACTATTCTCCTAATCTCACTCTCCTCAATTTAATTATTTATATTATTATAACCTCATCCCTATTCCTCCTCTTCAGCACCAATAACACCACAAAAATCAATACCATTGCAACCTCTTCAACTAAGTCCCCACTACTAACCATCATAACTATATTAACACTCCTTTCCTTAGGGGGATTCCCCCTCTTACCGGATTTATGCCCAAATGACTTATTCTCCAAGAAATGACTAAACAAAACCTCCCTATTTTAGCCACAATCATAGCCTTAGCAGCACTACTTAGCCTATTTTTTTTATTTACGCCTATGTTACTCAGTTACTCTCACTCTTTCACCAAATCCTGTCACCCCATCAACATCATGACGAACAAAAACCTCACAACCCAACCTTGCCCTAACCTCAATAACATCCCTATCCCTTCTCCTTCTCCCATTAACCCCCATAATACTCTCATTAACTACATAAGAAATTTAGGTTTAAATAAACCAAAAGCCTTCAAAGCTTTAAACAAGAGTGAAAACCTCTTAATTTCTGATAAGACTTGCAAGATTTTATCTCACATCTCCTGAATGCAACTCAAGCACTTAAATTAAGCTAAACCCTCACTAGATAAATAGGCCTCGATCCTACAAAATCTTAGTTAACAGCTAAGCCTTCAATCCAGCGAACTTTTATCTAGCTTCTCCCACCGTTAAAGGCGGTGAGGCGGGAGAAGCCCCGGGAGAAGCCTTTCTCCTTCTCGAGATTTGCAATCTCTCGTATTTTATATACTACAGGGCTAATAATGATAAGAAGAGGACTTGAACCTCTCTATACGGAGCTACAATCCGCCGCTTAAATCTCAGCCATCTTACCTGTGGCAATTAATCGTTGATTATTTTCTACTAATCATAAAGACATTGGCACCCTTTACTTAATCTTTGGTGCATGAGCAGGGATAGTGGGTACTGGCCTTAGTCTGCTAATTCGAACAGAATTAAGCCAACCAGGGGCCTTACTAGGTGATGATCAGATCTACAATGTGGTCGTTACTGCCCATGCTTTCGTAATAATTTTCTTTATAGTTATACCAATTATAATTGGTGGATTTGGTAATTGACTGGTTCCTTTAATAATTGGTGCTCCAGACATGGCCTTTCCGCGAATAAACAACATAAGCTTTTGACTTCTTCCTCCATCCTTCCTTTTACTATTAGCTTCAGCAGGAGTAGAAGCTGGGGCTGGGACCGGATGAACCATTTACCCTCTGGCTGGTAACCTAGCACATGCTGGAGCTTCTGTAGATCTTACTATCTTTTCCCTACACTTAGCAGGGGTCTCCTCCATTTTAGCATCCATCAATTTTATTACTACAATTATCAATATGAAACCACCTGCAATCTCTCAATATCAAACACCCTTATTCGTTTGATCAATTCTAATCACAACTGTCCTTCTCTTATTATCCCTTCCCGTCCTAGCAGCAGGTATTACTATACTCCTCACAGATCGTAATCTTAACACAACCTTCTTTGATCCAGCAGGGGGTGGTGATCCTATTCTCTACCAACATCTTTTCTGATTCTTTGGTCATCCAGAAGTATATATTTTAATCCTCCCAGGATTCAGTATAATCTCCCACGTAGTTGCCTATTACTCAGGTAAAAAAGAACCCTTTGGTTATATGGGCATGGTTTGAGCAATAATAGCAATTGGCCTTCTCGGCTTTATTGTCTGAGCCCATCATATGTTTACTGTCGGTATGGATGTAGACACACGAGCCTATTTTACCTCAGCAACCATAATTATTGCCATTCCAACAGGAGTAAAAGTTTCTAGCTGATTAGCAACCCTTCATGGAGGCTCTATTAAATGAGAAACACCACTTCTTTGAGCTCTTGGCTTCATTTTTCTATTTACTGTTGGAGGTCTAACTGGTATTGTTCTAGCGCCAACTCATCCCTTGATATTGTTCTTCACGACACATACTACGTAGTAGCCCATTTCCATTATGTCTTGTCCATAGGTGCAGTCTTTGCTATTATAGCTGGCTTTATCCACTGATTCCCATTAATTACAGGCTACACATTTCACTCTGCCTGAACTAAAATACAATTTTTAGTTATATTTGTAGGAGTTAATCTCACTTTCTTCTCACAACATTTCCTAGGTTTAGCTGGAATACCACGACGATACTCAGACTATCCAGATGCCTATACCTTCTGAAATGTGTTATCCTCTATTGGTTCTTTAATTTCACTAGTAGCCGTAGTCATTATGATATTCATCCTTTGAGAAGCATTTGCATCAAAACGTGAAATCTTACACATTGAACTACCTCACACAAATGTAAACTACCCGGTTGTCCACCTCCTTATCACACCTATGAAGAACCAGCATTCGTTCAAGTCCAACGATCTTACCAGTAATAAACAAGAAAGGAAGGAATTGAACCCCCATTAATTGGTTTCAAGCCAATCACATAACCACTCTGTCACTTTCTTGAGATTCTAGTAAAATATTACATTTCCTTGTCAGGGCAAAATTGTGGGTTTAAACCCCACGAATCTTAACATGGCACATCCCTCCCAATTAGGTTTTCAAGACGCAGCTTCTCCTGTTATGGAGGAGCTCCTTCATTTTCACGATCATACCCTAATAATTGTGTTTCTTATCAGCTCATTAGTTCTTTATGTAATCGTAGCAACAGTTTCAACCAAGCTAACTAATAAATACATTTTAGATTCCCAAGAGATTGAAATCGTTTGAACTATCGTCCTAGCAATCATTTTAATTTCAATCGCCCTACCCTCCTTACGCATCCTTTACCTTATAGATGAAATTAATGACCCTCATATCACAATTAAAGCCCTTGGTCATCAATGATATTGAAGCTATGAATTCACAGATTATCAAGACCTAGAATTCGATTCTTACATAGTCCAAACAGAAGATCTCTCCCCAGGTCAATTCCGTCTCCTAGAGGTAGACCATCGCATAGTAGTACCTATACAATCTCCAATCCGAGTCTTAGTCACCGCAGAAGATGTTCTCCATGCATGAACAGTCCCAGCACTAGGAGTAAAAATCGATGCAGTACCCGGACGTCTAAATCAAACAGCCTTCATTATCTCTCGACCTGGCATCTTCTATGGTCAATGTTCCGAAATTTGTGGAGCTAACCATAGCTTTATACCAATTGTAGTTGAAGCAGTTCCATTAGAACACTTCGAGAACTGATCTTCACTAATACTTGAAGAACTTTCATTAAGAAGCTAAACTGGGCCTAGCATTAGCCTTTTAAGCTAAAAATTGGTGATTCCCAACCACCCTTAATGACATGCCTCAGCTCAACCCAAGTCCTTGATTCCTAATCTTCTTATTTGCATGATTATTTTTCCTAACTATTATACCAGGCAAAGTAATATCTTACTTTTTCAATAATAATCCAACCACAAAAAGCACTCAAAAATCTAAACCAACCCCCTGAAACTGACCATGAGCCTAAACTTCTTTGACCAATTCTTAAGTCCATCATTATTAGGGGTCCCCCTCATTGCTCTAGCAATTATAATCCCCTGATTTATTTTCCCAACACCTTCCAAACGATGGGTCAACAACTGCCTATTAACACTCCAAACATGATTCGTTAATCGATTTACTTTTCAACTCATACAGCCTTTAAATCTTGGAGGTCATAAATGAGCCTCAATCCTCACAGCACTTATACTATTCTTAATTACTATTAATCTCCTGGGTTTACTCCCATACACATTTACCCCTACTACACAACTTTCACTAAATATAGCATTTGCTCTTCCCCTGGGATTAACCACAGTTCTAATTGGTATGCTTAACCAACCAACAGTTGCTCTAGGCCACTTCCTTCCAGAAGGAACGCCTACCCCCTTAGTCCCAATTCTCATTATTATCGAAACTGTCAGCCTATTTATTCGACCCTTAGCTCTTGGAGTTCGACTTACAGCTAACCTAACAGCAGGTCACCTTTTAATACAGCTAATTGCAACTGCAGCATTCATTCTAATCTCTTTTATACCCTCAATCGCCTTACTTACCTCACTTATCCTATTTCTACTTACAATTCTAGAAGTTGCCGTAGCAATAATTCAAGCCTATGTGTTTGTTCTCCTTCTAAGCCTCTACTTACAATAAAACGTTTAATGACCCACCGAGCACACGCATACCACATAGTTGACCCAAGTCCATGACCCCTAACAGGAGCAGTAGCAGCTCTCCTTATAACTTCAGGCCTTGCCATTTGATTCCATTTCCACACTCCCTCACTACTTTACCTAGGCCTTTTACTAATAATCCTAACTATAATCCAATGATGACGAGATGTCATCCGAGAAGGTACCTTCCAAGGTCATCATACTCAACCTGTTGAAAAAGGACTGCGATATGGAATAATTTTATTCATTACATCAGAAGTTTTCTTTTTCCTAGGCTTTTTCTGAGCCTTTTACCACTCAAGTCTCGCTCCAACTCCTGAACTCGGAGGATGTTGACCACCTACAGGTATCTACCCACTAGACCCCTTTGAAGTCCCACTCCTCAATACTGCTGTACTCCTAGCCTCTGGGGTTACAGTCACCTGAGCTCACCATAGTATTATAGAAGGGCACCAAAAAGAAGCTATTCAAGCCCGTGCCCTCGCAATTACTCTAGGTCTTTATTTCACCGCACTTCAAGCTATAGAGTACCATGAGGCCTCATTTACTATTGCTGATGGAATTTATGGGACAACCTTCTTCGTCGCTACAGGTTTCCATGGACTACACGTAATCATTGGCTCCTCATTCCTATTAATCTGCTTATTACGACAAATCCAATATCACTTCACATCACAACACCACTTTGGCTTTGTAGCCGCCGCATGATACTGACATTTCGTTGATGTAGTTTGACTATTCCCTTATGTTTCAATCTACTGATGAGGTTCATAATAATTACTTTTCTAGTATAAAGACTAGTACAAATGACTTCCAATCATTTAATCTTGGTTAAAATCCAAGGAAAAGTAATGAACCTCATCACGTTTATTGCCGCCCTTTCAGCCCTCATTTCCCTAATCTTAGCAATCTTACCCTTCTGACTACCTAGTCTTAACCCAGACAATGAAAAGATATCCCCTTACGAATGTGGTTTTGACCCATTAGGGACTGCACGCCTACCTTTTTCCCTCCGCTTCTTCCTAATCGCTATCCTCTTCCTCTTATTTGACCTAGAAATTGCCCTTCTCCTCCCATTACCTTGAGGAGATCAACTCATCTCTCCTCTTATCACCTCCTTGTGAGCAGCTACAATCCTATTTCTATTGACTTTAGGCCTAATTTATGAATGATTCCAAGGAGGCCTAGAATGGGCAGAATAGATACTTAGTCCAAACTCAAGACTATTGATTTCGGCTCAATTAATTATGGTGAAAACCCATAAGTATCTTATGACACCCATCCATTTCACCTTCTCTACTGCCTTTATCCTAAGCCTTATAGGCTTAGCCCTAAATCGCTCACATCTTCTTTCAGCCCTCATCTGTCTCGAAGGCATAATACTGTCCTTATTTGTAGCTATCTCTCTCTGGTCAACAACAATAGCCGCCCCTATTTGCTCACTCGCACCCATAATTTTATTAACATTTTCAGCTTGTGAAGCAAGCTCAGGACTAGCCCTCCTAGTAGCTACCGCCCGTACCCACGGCTCAGATACACTGAAAAACCTCAACCTCCTACAATGTTAAAAATCATCATCCCCACAATCATACTGTACCTAATCTCGTGAATCACCCCCAAGAAATGACTATGAATTACCTCAATCTCTCACAGCCTCCTTATCGCATTCATCAGCTTACACTGATTTAAATGAGATATAGAAGTTGGCTGAGACTTTTCTAACTCTTGCCTAGGAGTAGACCCTCTTTCTTCCCCCCTACTCACACTAACCTGTTGACTACTCCCACTATTACTTGCTAGCCAAAACCATCTCAATAATGAACCACACACCTGTCAACACATTTATATTAACCTTCTTATTACCCTTCAACTCCTACTAATCATAGCTTTCAGCGCTACCGAGATAGTCCTATTTTATATCATATTCGAAGCAACCCTTATCCCAACACTTATCGTCATTACCCGATGAGGAAACCAAACCGAACGTTTAAATGCAGGAACTTACTTTCTATTCTATACATTTGTAGGATCCCTTCCCCTCCTTGTTGCCCTTCTTATCCTACAGAATGATCTGGGCTCACTCTCAATACTAACTCTTCAATATCTCCAACTTCTAAACTCCACATCATGGACAAATAAATTCTGATGGGCTGCATGTCTAATCGCCTTCCTAGTCAAAATACCGCTTTACGGAGCACATCTATGACTACCCAAAGCCCATGTAGAAGCGCCCATTGCTGGCTCTATAATTCTAGCTGCAATTCTATTGAAACTAGGTGGATATGGGATAATACGAATCATCCCAGTCCTCGACCCACTTACAAAAGACCTAGCCTTTCCATTCCTAATCTTAGCTCTCTGAGGGATTATCATAACCAGCTCCACCTGCCTGCGCCAAACAGACCTAAAATCCTTAATCGCTTACTCATCAGTTAGCCATATAGGTCTTGTAGCAGCAGCTATCCTCATCCAGACACCATGAAGCTTTGCAGGTGCAACCGCCCTAATAATTGCTCATGGCCTCATTTCATCCACCCTCTTCTGCCTAGCTAATACTAACTACGAACGAACTCACGCCCGTACTCTTATTCTCACCCGAGGATTACAAATTATTCTCCCACTCATAGCAACTTCCTGATTCCTAACCAACTTAGCAAACCTAGCCTTACCTCCATCCCCTAACCTTATAGGGGAACTTCTTATTATTTCCTCTCTTTTCAAATGATCCCAATGAACTCTCATCATAACTGGTCTAGGCGTCCTCCTAACTGCCTCTTACTCCCTATATATATTTATTATAACACAACGAGGACCTCTCCCCTCACACCTTACCTTCATAAACCCCTCCCACACACGAGAACATACATTAATATATCTCCATCTAATCCCAACACTTCTCCTCATCATCAAACCAGAACTAATCCTCGGCTGAGCATCCTGTAATTATAGTTTAATAAAAACATTAGATTGTGGTTCTAAAAATAAAAGTTAGACTCTTTTTAATCACCCAAGAGAAGTCTGGGACAAGGAAAACTGCTAATTTCTCCCTCCCATGGTTCAAATCCGTGGTTCTCTTAAGCTTTAGAAAGATAATAGCCATCTATTGGTCTTAGGAACCAAAAACTCTTGGTGCAACTCCAAGCTAAAGCTTATGAATTCACTAGCCTTCAATACATCATTTTCCTTAATTTTCCTAATCCTTCTATACCCACTAATCTCATCAATACTTCCTGTCAAAACACCACTTAACCACATTTGATCCTCCTCAACCCATGTCAAAACAGCTGTAAAAACCTCTTTCTTTATTAGCCTTATCCCTTTATTTATCTTCTTGGACCAAGGCTTAGAATCTATCACAACCAATTGAAACTGGTTCAACTTAGGAACCCTCGACATCAACATAAGTTTCAAATTTGATACTTATTCCATTATCTTCACCCCCGTAGCCCTATATGTAACCTGGTCCATCCTAGAGTTTGCCTTATGATATATACACTCAGACCCCAACCTCAATAAATTCTTTAAGTACCTTTTGTTATTCTTAATCACAATACTAATCCTCATTACAGCTAACAATCTATTCCAACTGTTTATCGGTTGAGAAGGTGTAGGAATTATATCATTCCTCCTCATTGGCTGATGATTTAGCCGAACCGATGCAAACACAGCTGTCCTCCAAGCTGTTATCTATAACCGTATTGGAGATATCGGCTTAATCATAGCCATGGCATGACTAGCCATAAACCTAAACTCATGAGAAATACAACAACTCTTCTTTCTCTCCAAAAACGCAGACCTAACCCTTCCACTTCTAGGGTTGGTCCTAGCAGCAGCCGGAAAATCCGCCCAATTCGGCCTACATCCATGACTTCCAGCCGCCATAGAAGGTCCTACGCCAGTCTCTGCCCTACTTCACTCAAGCACAATAGTAGTTGCAGGAGTCTTCCTACTTATCCGCCTCCACCCTCTAATTCAAGACAACCATATAATTCTCTCAACCTGTCTATGTCTAGGAGCACTTACAACCCTCTTCACAGCTACCTGTGCGCTCACCCAAAACGATATCAAAAAAATTATCGCTTTCTCCACATCTAGCCAACTGGGTCTTATAATACTCACTATTGGTCTCAACCAACCACAATTGGCCTTCCTTCACATCTGTACACATGCCTTCTTCAAAGCAATACTCTTCCTATGTTCTGGTTCCATCATTCATAGTCTAAATGATGAACAAGACATCCGAAAAATAGGAGGTATACACAAACTCCTTCCCTTCACCTCCTCAGCCCTAACAATTGGAAGCCTAGCCCTCACTGGTATACCATTCCTTTCAGGATTCTTCTCAAAAGATGCCATCATTGAAGCAATAAACACATCACACCTCAACGCCTGAGCCCTAACTTTAACCCTTTTGGCTACATCTGTCACCGCCATCTATAGTCTACGCCTAGTATTCTTCTCCCTCATATAACACCCACGATTCTTACCTTTCTCACCAATCAATGAAAACAACCCCGTACTTATTAATTCAATCAAACGACTTGCCTATGGAAGCATCTTAGCTGGCCTAATCATTACCTCCAACATACCACCAACAAAAACACAAATTATAACAATAGCACCCCTCCTTAAACTCTCTGCCCTCTTAGTCACAATCATTGGCCTCATTTTAGCTTTAGAACTAGCCAACCTAACCTCAACTCAGCTCAAAATTCACCCAAACCTAGTCACCCATAACTTCTCCAATATACTAGGTTACTTCCTTCAATCTTCCACCGACTCCTGCCAAAACTTAACCTATCCTGAGCCCAAACCATCTCAACCCAAATAATTGACCTCACATGAAATGAAAAAATCGGCCCAAAAAGTCCAATTATTCAACAAACACTTATAGTTAAACTATCAACTTCCCCTCAACAAGGCTTTATCAAAACATACCTACTCCTACTCCTCTTAACCCTTGCCTTATCAACCACCCTTATTCTACTCTAAACAGTACGCAAACTACCTCAAGATAGACCCCGTGTTAACTCTAACACTACAAGCAAAGTTAAAAGCAATATTCAACCCCCTAAAACTAGTATACCCCCTCCTCAAGAATACAATAACGCTACCCCACTGAAATCCCCCCGAACCATACTTATTTCCACAGACTCTTCACCACCTACTCAACCCCCTCAACTTCAACCCACTACAAAATTATACCCCACCCAAAAAAGAATACTAAAATATCCAATCACATAAACCAAAACAGATCAATCCCCCCATGACTCAGGATAAGGTTCAGCAGCCAATGCCGCTGTATAAGCAAATACAACCATTATTCCGCCCAAATAAACTAAAAACAAAACCAAAGACAAAAAAGAACTCCCTAATCCAACTAACAAACCACAACCCACCCCAGCAGAAACTACTGGCCCTAACGCAGCAAAATAAGGAGAAGGATTCGATGCTACAGCTACTAAACCTAAAACAAAACTTACTATCAAAATTAACATTACATACGTCATTATTCCTGCTTAGACTCTAACTAAGACCCTTAATCTGAAAAACTACCGTTGTTATTCAACTACAAGAACTAACTTAATGAATGCAAATATCCGTAAAACCCACCCCCTTTTCAAAATTATTAATAACTCCCTAATTGATCTCCCAACTCCATCTAACATCTCCGCTTGATGAAATTTTGGCTCTCTATTAGGCCTATGCCTTGTTATACAAATTCTCACAGGCCTATTCCTAGCCATGCACTACACCGCTGATATCTCAACAGCATTCTCCTCAGTAGCACATATCTGTCGAGACGTAAATTATGGCTGATTAATTCGCAATATTCACGCTAACTGCACCTCCTTATTCTTTGTCTGCGTCTACCTTCATATTGCTCGAGGACTTTACTACGGCTCCTATCTTAATAAAGAAACCTGAAACATTGGTGTTATTATTCTAGTCCTACTTATAGCCACCGCCTTCGTAGGATATGTCCTCCCCTGAGGTCAAATATCATTCTGAGGGGCAACTGTCATCACTAATTTACTATCTGCTCTCCCTTATATTGGAGATATACTCGTCCAATGAATCTGAGGTGGCTTCTCAATTGACAACGCAACACTCACCCGATTCTTTACTTTCCACTTCCTACTGCCCTTTGTAATCATAGCCCTAGCCATAATTCACCTTCTCTTCCTCCATGACTCCGGCTCAAACAACCCAACCGGCCTCATATCGGATATAGACAAAATCCCATTCCACCCCTACTTTTCATTTAAAGATCTACTCGGATTCTTCATCCTCCTGCTCGTACTAACCCTATTAGCCCTATTCACACCCAACCTCCTAGCCGACACAGAAAACTTTATCCCAGCTAATCCCTTAGTAACACCACCCCATATTAAACCAGAGTGATACTTCCTATTCGCCTACGCCATCCTACGTTCTATCCCTAACAAATTAGGGGGTGTCCTTGCCTTAGCATTTTTAATTCTAATTCTACTCCTAGTCCCCATTCTACACACCTCCAAACAACGAAGTCTAACCTTCCGCCCAATCACACAAATCCTCTTCTGAGTCCTAGTAGCTAATACCATTATTCTAACATGAATCCCGTTGAACAACCATTCATAACCATTGGTCAAATTGCTTCAATCACCTATTTTTCTTTCTTTCTCATCCTCTTCCCAATTGCAGGCTGATGAGAAAATAAAATACTAAACCTTTAAAACGTTTTGGTGGCCCAGTATTTAAGGCATCGGTCTTGTAAACCGAAGGTTGGAGGTGAAACCCCTCCCCAAAGCTACCCCTCAAGAGAAAGGGAGACAAACCCTCATCCTTGGCTCCTAAAGCCAAAATTTTTCTTTTAAACTACCTCCTGAAATTTTTTGAAAAAAAATTTTTGAAAAAAAAATTTTGAAAAAAATTTTGAAAGATGATTTGAAAAAAATTTTAAAAAAATTTTTGAAAAAAAACTGAAAAAAATATCAAAAAAACGTCTCCCAAACTTTTTCTCCTGAAAAAGTCAATAAAAATCGCCTTTTTTGGCCCCAAACCCCATTCTGTCTTTTTTAGCGAGCTAGTCAGACCACATGCTATGATTAATCCACATATATCGATATAATAACTATAATTATACAACTTTGTATAATACACATACATCCATTTATACCCCTATACCATAGCATACTATGCTTAATTCCACATACATCTATACTCCCCTATACCATAACATACTATGCTTAATTCCACATACATCTATACTCCCCTATACCATAACATACCATGCTTAATTCCACATACATCTACATAATCTCTAGTCCATAGCATATATGTATCTTACTTACCCCATACTATGCTTAATTCCCCATACATCTACAATAATACAATAATTAGACATACTATGCGTAATATTCATCTACTTACCACTATAATCATACATACTATGCTTAATCCTCATTAATCTATATTCCACTATATCATTACATTAACTTGATTATACCTACATTAATTTACTTACCATTATTTCATTACATTAATATGATTTATTCAACATTCATATACTTATCCAAATATATATACAAAATAATTTTTAGAACATTAATTATTATCCATTATTCCATTACATTTATAAGATAAACCCTCATTAAATTACTTATCATAAGATCATTACAGAAATTGTTTAATCACCTAAAATTATAATCCAATATTTCATAACATACTTCGACTAAAGAGTATTAATTTATAATCCAATATTTCATAACATAATATTATATCAATATTTTAATGAAGCGCAGCCAGTATACATACAATTATTGGTCGGGCATATGCTTTATCTTTCTATATCTATCTTCAAATACTAAGCATGCCTGTGTCCGCCATGGCCTGTAACGTCGTTTGTCCGTCGCGGAGGTCTTATTGGCGAGAGACCTCACCCGACGCCGGCCAAATCGCTTTACTCCACTGCGCTTTCGCTCCGCTAGACTTCAAACGGAACTACTCCCGAGCCTCGCCACGACCTCGCCTACGATCTCGCAATCCGATCTCGCTTCTTCGTCAGCTCCCGTCTGCCTCATACGCTCGTTCTACTCACTCGATCTATCTCAGTCTACCCTACATTCGAGTCGACTTCGATCCTTACCACTCCACTTGTCGTCCGCCTCCTCGGTTGCTCACGGATCTCAGCAAAGTTCCTTATCATTGTCCTTAACGCTACGCTCAAGCCTAATGCATTCTGCCCACTTGGGGTGTTGCGGGGGGCAGGATGGTGAGAAGTCCTTCTGTCTCTGGCCCTTGGGGACCTTCAGCCAGTATGTCCTGATATAGGCAGGCAGAAGCCACATTGTGTGGTGCTACAGAGCTGCCAGCTTGGCCAAGCCTCTCACAGTGGGGACCACGCAATATGAGAAGCCCTCGCCACTTTGTAAACAAGTCAGTGAGAAAGGGCAGAAATGACACATTCAGGATCCTGAGCTCCCTGTGGACGTGCACAGTGCTTGAAAACCATCAAAAGGAGCAGGCCAATTGTCACTGTGCATCTGTTTCCCATACCTTATGATAATAATGTGGCTAATTTTACATCATAATGTCACTTTCTATACTAGCCTAGAAATCTTCTCAGCGATCCCAATAAGTGAGCTTCCACAACCTTTCAGGGACCCACTACCCCCTAGGCGAATTCTTCTCCCCCAGTCTTCTCTCTTTAAATGCTGAAGGTTTTATTTTGGAGATGAGTAAGCAGCTGACGTTTGGGCCGAGACCCTTCACCAGCCCTGATGTAGGGCCTTGGTCTGAAATGTTAACTGTTTGCTCCCCTCCACCGATGCTGCCTGACTCGCTGAGTTCCTCCAGCACTTCGTGTGTGTCGCTCAAGATTTCCAGCATCTGCAGACTCCCTTGAGTTTAAGGTTACAGTTTGATGTTGTGACATCCGAACTGCTAGCCAGCTCAGCCAGGGAAAACATCATCTCTGCATCTACCCTGCCAAGCCTGGGACTGGTCTTCTGAAATCGCGTTCTTAGAAGATCTGGAAAAAAGAGGCCCAGTCTCAATCTTTCATCATAAGACATCCACCCTATCAGTCTGGTGAAACTTCTCAGCAATCCCTCTGTTGCAGGAGATCCCAACCTTTTTTATGCCGTGGACTTTTACCATTAACTGAGGGGTCCATTGTCCCCAACATGGGAACCTCTGCTCTACTGCAGGTATATTCATCTTTGGGCCGGGAGACCAGAACTATGCACGGTATTCCAGACGTAGTCTAATCCAAACCCTGTGAAATTGCGAGGAGCTATCTCTACCCTTGTATTCAGCTCCTCATTCTATAAAGGCCAATGTACTGTTTGCCTTCCCGATGGCCAGCTTTATCTACATGCTAACTTTTGATTAGTGTGTGAAGCTACACAGGTCTCCCTGACACAAACACCATTTAATCTCCTACTGTCAAAAAATACAATTTCAATACAAAGTAGACAGGTATATGGAGGAATTTAAGGTGGGGGCTTATATGGGAGGCAGGGTTTGAGGGTCGGCACAACATTGTGGGCCGAAGGGCCTGTACTGTGCTGTACTATTCTATGTTCTATGTTCTATTAGATGACCTTGCATTTTATTTTCCTTGATTATAGAACGTTACAGCCCACAATGTTATGCTGATCTCTTAACTTGTTCTACGATTAATCTTCCCTCCTATGTAGCCCTCAATTTTTCTATCATCCATTTAAGAAGAGTTTCTTAAATGCCCCTAATGTATCTACCTTCACTACCATCCCTGGCAGGCTGCTCAACGCATCCACCACTCTGTGTAAAAATTTACCTCTGACAAGCCCACTATACTTTACTCCATTCACCTTAAAATTATGCCCTCTTGTATTAGCCATTTTCACCCTGTGAGAAAGCCTCTGACTATCCACTCTACTTATGCATCTTATCTTCTTGTACATCATCATCAAGTCATCCCTCATCTTCCTTTGCTCCAAAGTCTTACAGTCCGTTTGCCAAAACCTTGCCCATTCACTTACCCCTGAAATTATCCTGCATGTGGAGGCCCGATCATTGAGGGTGTTTAAGGAGGAGATTGACTGGTATCTAATTAGTCAGGGTATCAAGGGATATGGGGAAAAAGCCGGAAATTGGAACTAGATGGAGCTGCGAAGCAGACTCGATGGGCCGAATGGCCTACTTCAGCTCCTTTGTCTTGCCTTGTGATCTCCCTGGAGATTCTCACTCCCGTCTAGATCTGTACTTTCAGCAGAGCTGGGTTCATTACCCTAGCTTGTTGGTGGTATTGTTGTTCCTCTCCACGTGTTGTGCCTCATCAGGTGGCAACCTTGCCTGTTTTTCAAGAGGCCGAGTTGCTAACTTTTTTTTTTGTAATTTATTTTTTATTGAATTTCATCATCAAACAAACATTTCCATAAGATGTATTTCAGATACTGTACATATATATCATATAATCATATGTGTCACAAATCTCCACATAATATTTCTCTGAGGTATACACTTATAGAAAGGAGAGGAAAGAAAGAACAATTGAAAGAACAAAACTATGTACATAGTAGGAAGTGATCTTTCTTTTTACAACATATTCATTGACTTGTGAGAATAAAATCAGGCCTATGAGGTGTTACGTAGTTAAACCATTTTTTCCAGCATGAATAAAATTGTTCCAACTTATGATTAACAGATGCTGTTATCTTCTCCATTTTGTAAATGTCCATTGTAATGTCCATCCATACACTTAGAGTTGGGCTTTCCTGTGATAACCATTTCCTGGTAAGGGTCTTTTTACCAGCCACCAGCAGTGTACATTCATTAAATATTTATCTCTTTTCAACCATTCTTGAGATATATACCCAAAATATATGGTCTTACTCTCTAAGGGTGTTTCACATTTAAAGATGTCTTGTACGGCATTATGTATCCCACTCCAATAGCCTTTGATAACGGGGCATTCCCAGAAAATACGATAGTGGTTTGCATTTTGATTACCACAATTTCTCCAGCAAACGGGGGGTTGTTATCGTAATGGGATTTCTGAGAGGGTGTAATAAAATATCTTATCAAGTTTTTCCACCCGAACTCCCTCCATTTCTGTGAACAGGTACACTTCCATTGATACCTCCATATTATTGTCCAGTCTTCCTCAGATATTATTATCCCTCCTTCCTTCTCCCATTTTGTTTTAATGTATGAAGTTGCCGAGTTGCTAACTTGACGCTCAACCCAGCACGGATGGAAAGTGTGCGAGGAGCCGGCCGGATTCGAAGTCGGGACCACTCACCTCGAAGTCCGGTGCAGCACGACACCACCAGCTGACCTTCTTACCCTTGCTTGCCTCATTCAAATCAGCGGCCTCTGCTGTGTGCGAGCCACAGCCTCTTTATTTCACAATGAGCCGTGAGGGGCCTCAGCCTGATAGCACTGGCCATATAGGGTGACATATGAGGGAGTTAGATATGGCCCTTGTGGCTAAAGGGATCAGGGGGTATGGAGGGAAGGCTGATACAGGGTTCTGAGTTGGATGATCAGCCATGATCATACTGAATGGCGGTGCAGGCTCAAAGGGCTGAATGGCCTACTCCTGCACCTATTTTCTATGTTTCTATGTTTTTCTATGACATTTTTTGGGTAGCTCACTAAACTACTAGACAGTCTATGAATATACATAGAACACAGAAATCTACAGCACATTACAGGCCCTTCGGCCCACAATGTTGTGCCGACCATGTAACCTACTCTAGAAACCACCTACAATTTCCCTAGCACATAGCCCTCTTATTTTTCTGAGCTCCATGTACCTATCTAAGAGTCTCATAAAAGACCCTATTGTATCCGCCTCCACCACTGTCGCTGACAGTGCACCCACCACTCTTTGTGTGAAAAACATACCCCTGACATCCCTTCAGTACCTATTTCCAAGCACCTTAAAACTATGCCCCCTAGTGTTAGCCATTTCAGGCCTGGGAAAAAGCCTCTGGCTATCTACACCATCAATGCCTCTCATCATCTTATACCCCTCTATCAGGTCACCTCTCATCCTCCGTCGCTCCAAGGGGAAAAGGCCAAGTTCTCTCAACCTGTTCTCATAAGGCACGCTCCCCAATCCAGGCAACATCCTTGTAAATCTCCTCTGCACTCTCTCTATAGTATCCACATCTTTCCTGTAGTGAGGTGACCAGAACCGAACACAGTACTCCAAGTGGGGTCTGACCAGGGTCCTATATATCTGTAACATTACCTCACAGCTCTTGAACTCAATCCCACGGCTGACGAAGGCCAACACATCATACACCTTCTTAACAACAGTGTCAACCTGCACAGCAGCTTTGAGTGTCCTATGGACATGGACCCCAAAATCTTGCTGATCCTCCACACTGCCAAGAGTCTTACCCTTAATATAATATTCTTTCTTCAAATTTGACCTACTAAAATGAACCACTTCACACTTATCTGGGTTGAAGTCCATCTGCCACTTCTCAGCCCGGTTCTGCATCCTATCGATGTCCCGCTGTAACCTCTGCAGCCCTCCAGACTATCCACAACACCCCCAACCTTTGTGTCATCAGCAGACTTACTAACCCACCCTCTACTTCTTCATCCAGGACATTTATAACAATCATACTTCTTCTGATCTATGATCACTGCAATCTGCAGTCTATAATTTCCCTTTAAGAAACGCTCTTTTAAGCTGTCTCACAGATTGGCTGCTTTTCAACATTAGTTGTTTATTTGTCTTTGTGTAGAGCTTATCCTCAATTCTATTGTATTTCGTTGTCCTATTGTGAATGCCTGCAAGAAGATGAATCTCAGGGTAGTATACGGCGACACAGACGGACCTGAATAATAAATTGACTTTGAACTTTGAACTTGAATCGTCAGCTGTATTCACCAGCACAGATGCTGCCTGACATGCACCAGTAATTTGTTTGTGTTGCTCAAGATTTCCAATATCTGCAGAATCTCATGTGTTTAGTTTAGATTAGATTATACTTTATACTTTATTGTCGCCAAACAATTGATACTAGAACGTACAATCGTCACAGCGATATTTGATTCTGCACTTCCCGCTCCCTGGATTACAAATCGATAGTAAATATTAAAAATTTAAATTATAAATCATAAATAGAAAATAGAAGAATGGAAAGTAAGGTAGTGCAAAAAAAAACCGAGAGGCAGGTCCGGATATTTGGAGGGTACGGCCCAGATCCGGGTCAGGATCCATTCAGCAGTCTTATCACAGTTGGAAAGAAGCTGTTCCCAAATCTGGCCGTACGAGTCTTCAAGCTCCTGAGCCTTCTCCCGGAGGGAAGAGGGACGAAAAGTGTATTGGCTGGGTTATGTCCTTGATTATCCTGGCAGCACTGCTCCGACAGCGTGCGGTGTAAAGTGAGTCCAAGGACGGAAGATTGGATTATGAGGACACACAGTCCTCTTTTATTGTCATTTAGTAATGCATGCATTAAGAAATGATACAATGTTTTTCCAGAACGATATCACAGAAACACATGACAAACTGACTTAAAAAACTGACAAAAACCACATAATTATAACGTATAGTTACAATAGTGCAAAGCAATACCGTAATTTGATAAGAACAGACTATGGCACAGTAAAAGTCTCAGAGTCTCTCGAAAGTCCCATCATCTCACGCAGACGGTGAGCCTCCAGCGCCGCAAACTTGCCGATGCAGCATCCCGGAAGCATCTGACCACAGTCCGACTCCGAGTCCGTCCGAAAACTCCGAGCCTCCGACTAGCTCTCCGCCACCGAGCACCGAGCACCATCTCTGCCGAGAGATTCAACCCCGGACCCGGCAACAGGCAATAGGCAAAGCCGAGGATTTGGGGCCTTCCCCTCCGGAGATTCTCGATCGCACAGTAGCAGCGGCAGCAAAGCGGGCATTTCAGAAGTTTCTCCGGGTGTTCCTCCATGCTTCTCACGTCCGTCTCCATCAAATCCGGATTGTGCACGGCCCCCCTAGTTACACATACGATATCATTTAGAACGGCCGCGCACACTGCGTCGCGCCGCCATCTTCTCCTCCCTCCTCGAGATTGATTTCTCCTCTTGTTTTCTGTCCACCCCCGGCACATTATCGTGTGTCCCATTTACCCCAGTTTTGGTTAAGATATTGTATTGTTAAACAATTCATTGCTACCCTTGGGCATTTCACAATAAAGTCTCTTACACCTTTGTGCTTAGATTCCTTGGGGCAATTCACTTTGCTTCTGAGGATGTCAACTTGAAGGTTGTTTTATTTATTGTATTACAAATGATAAAGATCATTGTATTGGCTTAAAGGTCTATTTTTGCAATATTAGTAATACCTTGGTCCTATTCAATACTGTCCTTTTTTTGTACTTTGTCAATAAATCGGAGGTATATTTGGGTGGTGGGGGTGGAGATACACATCTACCAAAGGAGGTGTAGGGTGCTCCTTCCCTCTGCTAGCCTGTAGGTCACCCTTGGGCAAGGTGTAACACCAGCTTAGCTCTCCGACCAGGATCACGTGATGTCTTGGAGCAGGTGGTGGGTGGCCGTGCGAGCAGCCGGTGCAGATCACAAGTCCTGGTTATGCGACCACTGACACCAGGCAGACAATCTCTGAAGAGTATTGATAATGACTGGGGGGGGGGGGGGTGGTCACCCAACTTGTAAAGACGCTGCCCAGAGGAAGGGAACGGCAAACCGCTTCTGTAGGAAAATTTGCCAAGGACAATCATGGTCATGAGACCATTATTCTCAACGTCAAACAACATGGCACATAATGATAATGATGATGACTTGTGGCTATTCCTCACACACTGGTTATTACTAACAATTTTACTGCTCTGATTAATGGCTTTGTTCTTTCAACATAGCACTTAACCCAGCAGGCAGCCTAAGTGCTGCTCCTGCCCACACACCTCCATTCAGGGCCCCAAACAGTCCGTCCAGGTGAGGCAACACTTCACCCGTGAGCCTTCTGGAGTTATCTACAGCGTCCAGAACTCCCAATGTGGCCTCCTCTACATTAGTGAGACATTCGTAAGTTGGGGGGCTGCTCGGTGAACTGGGGGGCTTCCTGGCGGCCAAACGTTTTAATTCCCATTCTGATGTGTCCGTCTGTGGCCTCCCCTTGTGCCAAGCTGAGGTCACCTTTTATTCAATCTGGGTAGTCTCCAGCCTGATGCCATGAATATTGATTTCTCCTTCTGGTAAACAAATTCACCCCCCTCCTCTATTCCCCACTGACCTTTTACTTCTTCTCACCTGCCTATTACTTTACCCTGGATCGCCTCCTCCTTCCCTTCCTCCTTTTGTCCGCTCTCCTTTTCCACCCACCTGTCTTCACCTATCACCTTTCAGCTAGCCTCCTTCCCCTCTCCCCACCTTTTAATCCAGCGTCTTCCCCTTCCTTTTCAGTCCTGATGAAGGGTCTCAGCCCGAAACATTGACGGTTTATTCAGATGCTGCCTGACCTGCTGAGTTCCAGCGTTTTGTGTGTGTTCATGGAACATAGAAATCTACGGCACATTATAGGCCCTTCAGCCCACAATGTTGTGCTGACCATGAAACCTACTCTAGAACCTGCCTAGAATTTCCCTATCGCATAGCCCTCTATTTTTCTAAGCTCCATGTACCTATCTAAGAGTCTTTTAAAAGGCCCTATTGTATCCACCTTTACCTGTGTTATTTGTTCTTTCAAAATTCCATGTACCAGAACTGTTTCTTTCAACGACCGACAGCCCAAGGTGGGAATTATATAATCAAGTGTTTTCTGGTTGTTTTTCTTAGAATGGCTATTTCTATGGGATTTGCTTGGATTCCTTGAAACAATTCATTCTGCATCTCAGGACTCTCTACTTTAGCTCTGGGATTTTCACGATTTCCCATTTTCCTCTCATAGATGCTGATATGTTTTGTAACTCAAAACCATAAAACTACGAGAAAGAAAAAGAAGGGAGACCAGAATGCGAGTCTAGCTTCATTTTTACTTGAAGAAGAAAGCATGTACGTATGATGTGGTGGCATAATGACGTACACCATTTACATACTTTTACATATAATCTACGATACATTATGCAAACAACAAAGAGTGCTTAATCAAGCAATATATTTACAATATTGAGATCACAAGATCATCCAGCCTGCTCCACCATTTTATCATGGCTGATCCAGTTTTCCCTCTCAACCGCAAACTCTTGCCTACTCCCTGTATCCCTTCATGCCCTGACTTATCAAACCTCTCCCTTAAATATACCCAATAACTTGGCCTCCACAGCCACCCATAGCAATGAATTTCACCAATCCATCACTCTCTGACTAATGAAATTCCTCCTGATCTCCATTCTAAAAGGATGCCTCTCTATTCTGAGGCAGCGTCCTCGGCTCTAAGACTCCCCCACCAAAGGAATCGTCCTCTCCACGTCCACTCTATCGAAGCCTTGCAACATTCCATAGGTTTCAATGAGTTCACCACTCATTCTTCGGAATTCCAGTGAGTTGAAGCCACCAGCTATCAAACGTTCTTCCTATGACAAGCCTTTTAATCTGGGAATCGTTTTCATAAACCTCCTTTGAACCCTCTCCAACGTCAGCACATCCTTGTTTAGAAAAGGGGTCCAAAACTGATCTCAATACTCCAATCTTTACCGGTGCTTTGTAAAGCTTCAACAATACATCTTTGCTTTTATACTTTAGTCCAGTCAAAATGAATGCTAACCTTGCATTTGCCTTCCTCATCACCGACTCAGCCTGCAAATTTATCTTCACGAGGATTCCCAAATCCCTTTGCATCTCACATTTATGGATTTTCTCTCCATTAAGAAGATATTCTACACTTTTATTACTCAAATATTACTGAAATTCTGGAATATTAAATACACAACAGATGCTACCTGTCCTGCTGAGTGTCTCCAGTGTTTTGTGTGTTGCTCTAAATTCCTGCAGCAGTAAGTAGGCTCTCTGAGTTTCCAGTTGACTTTGAAGGGTGCGCTGACATTAATCATTATCAACACTAGATGGAGCACGCCACCACTGTTTATTTCACTCGCAAGCATGAAGATTCCTTCCGGTTAATTGATCATAATGTTACTGAGGCTCTGTAGATCCTGAATGTGAAGTTGTTGGCAGGGATAAATATGGCCAAACAATAAAAGGCGCTGAGATACGTCCTCGGATGCGCTGGGACACAACGTCAGTGATATAACCTGGGGTCGTCAGGTGCTTCAGGTCTTTCAACTTCAGACCCCCACCCATGCGACTCAGCCAGGGTTGATCAGACCCCGGCTTCTGTCCCAGCGGCATTGGCCCACAGGTCACACGTCTTGGTCCATAACCATCCGGAGGCCTGGCAGCCTCCGTGACGGTTGTGGTGGCTCTTTTCTTTGCAGCCCCCATAATGCCCAAGGCGAGAGTAGGCTCTGAACAGCGAGCTGCCAGCAAAACCTCTACACACCGCCTCTGTGGGTTCACTCCGTGCCCTGTAACCCTGCACCCCGCCTCTATAGGTTCACTCCGTGCCCTGTAACCCTGCACCCCGCCTTTACGAGTTCACTTCGTGCCCTGTAACCCTGCACCCCGTCTCTACATGTTCACTTCGTGCCCTGTAACCCTGCACCCCGCCTTTACGAGTTCACTTCGTGCCCTGTAACCCTGCACCCCGCCTTTACGAGTTCACTTCGTGCCCTGTAACCCTGCACCCCGTCTCTACATGTTCACTTCGTGCCCTGTAACCCTGCACCCCACCTTTACGAGTTCACTTCGTGCCCTGTAACCCTGCACCCCATCTCTACATGTTCACTTCGTGCCCTGTAACCCTGCACCCCATCTCTAGGAGTCCACTCCGTGCCCTGTAACCCTGCTCTGTCAGCTCCTAGAACTTGGGTTTCCCCGAAGCCAGTCCAAACTCAATAACACAGGCCAAAATCTCTCATCTTGGATCTATATTTGCACAGTTTGTCTTCTTTTGCACATTGGTTGCCTGTCAGTCTTTGTTTAAAGTTCAAAGTTGAAAGTAAATTTATTATCAAAGTACATATATGTCACATACAACCCTGAGATCATTTTCTTGCAGGCATACTTAACAAATCCATATTGCAATAATAACCATAACAGAATCAATGAGAGACTGCACCAACTTGAGTGTTCAACCAGTGTGCAAAAGACAGTAAATGGTGCAAGTGCAAAAAGAAAGAAATAATAATAATAAATAAATAAATTGAGAACATGAGAAAAGAGTCCTTGAAAATGCATCCCTAGACTGTGGGAACATTTCAACGATGGGGCAAACGAACTTGAGTGAAGCTACACGAGGCCTCCTGTCCCATGATCCTCTCATATCCCCTTTGCCTATCACCTGTCCAGCTCTTGGCTCCATCCCTCTCCCTCCTGTCTTCTCCTATCATTTGGGATCTCCCCCTCCCCCTCCCACTTTCAAATCTCTTACTAGCTCTTCCTTCAGTTAGTCCTGACGAAGGGTCTCGGCCCGAAACGTCGACTGTACCTCTTCCTAGAGATGCTGCCTGGCCTGCTGCGTTCACCCAGCAACTTTGGTGTGTGATGGTTGAGTGAAGTTATCCTCTTTGATTCAAGAGCCTGATGGTTGAGGGGTAATAAATGCTCCTGAATCTGGTGGGGTGAGTCCTGAGGCTCCTGTACCTTCTTCCCGACGGCAGCAGCGAGAAAAGAGCTTGACCTGGGTGGTGGGGGGGTCCTGATGATGGATGCTGCTTTCCTGCCACAGTGTTTCGTGTAGGTGCTCCACGGTTGGAAAGGGTTTACCCGTGATGGACTGGGCCATAACCACTACTTTTTGTAGGATTTTCCATTCAAGGACATTGGTATTTTCATCCCAGGTGTGATACAGCCCGTGGTTGTTGCTGCCAAAGTGCATAGATTTTCAAAAACACTAATATATCTCTTTATTTTCCTGGAAATGTCGGCAAGAATATTAATCTTCAGGTAGTTTATGCTTACTGCTCACCCTGCCTCCACTTAGCCTTAATACTCTGACCTGTGCCATGCCCTTAGCACAATGAGTATAAGTATAATGGGATGGAGTAGAGAGTGATTCTCTGTGTATCCAATCTGGCAACATCGTCTCACACCTCCAGCGAACTGGGTTTAATCCTGATTTTCTGGTGCTGTAGGTCTTTCATTGATTCTGTTGTGGTTATTATTCTATGGGTTATTCTATTGTGTGCAGTTTTAGGCTCCTTATTTTAGGAAGGATATGCTGACATTGGAGAGGGTTCAGAGAGGAATCACAAGATTGATTCCAGGAATGAGAGGGTTACCGTATGAGGAACGTCTGGCAGCTCTTGGGCTGTATTCCCTGGAGTTCAGGAGAATGAGGGGGGATCTCATAGAAACATTCCAAATGTTAAAAGGCCTGGACAGATTAGATATGGCGAAGTTATTTCCCATGGGAGGGGATTCTAGGACAAGAGGGCACGACTTCAGGATTGAAGGACGTCCATTTAGGGCTGAGATTTGGAGAAATTACTTTAGTCAGAGGGTGGTAAATCTGTGGAATTTGTTGCCACGAGCGGCTGTGGAGGCCAAGTCACTGGGTGTATTTAAGGCAGAGATAGACAGGTGCTTGATTAGCCAGGGCATCAAAGGGTATGGAGAGAAAGCAGGGGAGTGGGGATGACTGGATGAATTGGATCAGCCCATGATTGAATGGCCAAGCAGAATCAATGGGCCAAATGGCCTACTTCTGCTCCTATATCTTATGGTCTTATGATTTATTGAGTATGCCCGCAAGAAAATGAAACATAATGATAATAAGTTTACTTTGAACTTTGTAGGTATGGAGTTTGCAGCTCTTTCAGTGACTACAGAGGCTTTCTTTGGCTGCTTTGATTTCCTGTCACATCCCAAAGATGTGGTAGTCTAAACTGAAACTCAATGGAATTTCACTGAAACCTATCGAATGCTGAAAAGCCTAGATGAAATGGACACGAAGAGGAGGTTTCCTAATGTGGGAGAGTCTGGGACCAGAGGGCACAACCTCAGAATTAAAAGAACGCCAAGCATTAGGAGGACCACACCACAATTAGATGTACACTGAGGTCTCCTTGTATGGTGACGGAATGTTTCATGTAATTTGCCCAGATTGGAGAATAACTCAACCCAGCCCAACTGTGATTCTGTGTTTATGGATTGGACTACTGCAATTATGGACTGTGGACTTTTTCAGACTGATGGTTTTCACATTTTGTGTTTTTTATCACCTGATCCTTTTTGGTTTTGTTGTGCGAGGGGATAGGTTTGGGGGGTTGATGTTATTAATGCACTCTGTTACCTTCTGTGCAGAAGGGGTTGTTTTTATGTAGGGGTCAATGTTTCTGTTCCATTTTGTGTGGGGAGGAGGGGGATTTGGAGGTTGATTAATCGGGATGCCATTCTTTTCTGTGCGGGGGGCTGAGTTGGTGGGTTTGATGTTTCTCTCGGAAAGACTTTCGTGTTCTTTCTTTGTTTCGTGGCTATCTGGAGAAGACAAATTTCAGAATTGTACATGGATATTTATCGATAATAAATGAACCTTTGAAAAACACCCTTTAGATCGGAGATAAGAGGGAATTACTGTAGTCAGAGTGTGGTGAGTCTGTGGAATTCATAGGCACAGGTGCCCATGAAGGTCAAGTCATTGAGTCATTGGGTATATTCACAGCAGAGGCTGATAGGTTCTTGATTAGTCCGGGTGTCATAGGTGATGGGGAGAAGGCAGGAGAATGGGGTTGAGAATAAAATAAAATAAATCAGCCGTGATCAAATAGTGGAGCAGACTTGATGGGGCAGTTGGCCTAATTCTGTTCCTATGTCTTATGGTCTTATGGGAAAATGGTCTAATTCTGCTCCTCTGTCATGGTCTTCTGGTCTTCATTGTCCACTGTAACTTGACTGCTGCCTGTACATGAGTGGTAGAAGGTGGGACCAGGGAATGAGTTGAAGACTGCAGGAAAAATTTGTTAGTGAAGGATTGGCCTAAGAATAGGTTCTTGTTGGTTGCCAGCATTTGGTGGCTGAAGGTCCTTATTTCTTCTTGGAACTCTCCATGTCAACGTTTAAAGCTGACGGTGAACCTCCAGCATTATGCTTGTCATGGTAGACATACGTCGTTCATTAATCCCACCCTTAGTCACAGTCATAGTCATAGTCATACTTTACTGATCCCGGGGGAAATCGGTTTTCATTACAGTTGCACCATAAATAATAAATAGTAATAAAACCATAAATAGTTAAATAGTAATATGTAAATATGTAAATTGTGCCAGGAAATAAGTCCAGGACCAGCCTATTGGCTCAGGGTGTCTGACCCTCCAAGGGAAGGAGTTGTAAAGTTTGATGGCCACAGGCAGGAATGACTTCCTATGACGCTCTGTGTTGCATTTCGGTGGAATGAGTCTCTGGCTGAATGTACTCCTGTGCCCACCCAGTACATTATGTAGTGGATGGGACACATTGACCAAGATGGCATGCAACTTAGACAGCATCCTCTTTTCAGGCACCACCGTCAGAGAGTCCAGTTCCATCCCCACAACATCACTGGCCTTAAGAATGAGTTTGTTGATTCTGTTGGTGTCTGCTACCCTCAGCCTGCTGCCCCAGCACACAACAGCAAACATGATCACACTGGCCACCACAGACTCGTAGAACATCCTCAGCATCGTCTGGCAGATGTTAAAGGACCTCAGTCTCCTCAGGAAATAGAGACGGCTCTGACCCTTCTTGTAGACAGCCTCAGTGTTCTTTGACCAGTCCAGTTTATTGTCAATTCGTATCCCCAGGTATTTGTAATCCTCCACCATGTCCACACTGATCCCCTGGATGGAAACAGGGGTCACCGGTACCTTAGCTCTCCTCAGGTCAACCACCAGCTCCTTAGTCTTTTTCACATTAAGCTGCAGATAATTCTGCTCACACCGTGTGACAAAGTTTCCTACCGTAGCCCTTAGACCTATAGATGTAACAAGCCTTCACTTGATTGTTACAAGCACGCAGAGATGCTAGAGGGCTATGTGGTAGAGAAATTCTAGGCAGCTTCTAGAGTAGGTTACATGGGTCGGCACAACATTGTGTAATGTGCTGTAGGTGTCCATGTTCGATGTTCTAAATGGTTTGCCATTGCCTTCCAGCAGCTGAAGGATCTCTTGTGTTTGTGATGTGGTGCAGCAGGGGTGGGGTTTGTAATATGGGTTACTCTTCTCAAGCCGATTCACACCTTGGACCCCACTGGGGCTGAGTTGTTGGAATCCTTGCCACGCATTTGGCCAAGTGTCCATCATGTCCCTTGGCGGCATTACGTGTGCAATTCACTGCAAAACCGCGTGTATATATTTAAGAAGTTTTCACTGTCAGTATTTAAATATAGTTTAAGATGTTCAGGTGACTGGATTAGAGGCTGGTGTATTGTAGTTAATATTTATCTGGAGTGTGGGCATGTGGCCAAGTGGTTAAGGCATTGGACTAGCGACCTGAAGGTCGAGAGTTCGAGCCTCAGCCGAGGGAACGTGTTGTGTCCTTGAGCAAGGCACTTAATCACACATTGCTCTGCGACAACACTGGTGTCAAGCTGTATGGGTCCTAATGCCCTTCCCTTGGACAACATCGGTGTCGTGGAGAGGGGAGACTTGCAGCATGGGCAACTGCCGGTCTTCCATACAATTTTGCCCAGGCCTGTGCCCTGGAGAGTAAAGACTTTCCAGGCGCAGATCCATGGTCTCGCAAGACTAACAGATGCCTTTAATTTATCTGGAGCCTCCTCCGAGAAAATACTTTTCCCTAAATGAGCAAGTGTTTCACAATCGAACTCGGTTGGCTTACTTTCAAGGATTATGCAAAGCATGTTCTCCGTACTTATTAATTATTAATTATTTATTATTTATGTATCTATTTATTTATTTACAGTACTGTGAAAAAGTCTTAGGCACATATATATAGCTAAGGTGCCTAAGACGTCTGTAGTAATTTTATGTACTGCTGCCACAAAGAAAAAACAAATTTCAGGGGGCAGGGAGAGGAGAATCATGGTTGGGAAAAGAGGAAGGGAGAGGGGAGGGAGCAGGAAGCACCAGAGAGACACTCTGTAATGATCAATAAACTGATTGTTTGGAATTACATGACCTTGCCTGGTGTCTCAGGGCTGGGTGTGTTTGCACCTGCACTACCCCCACACCCCTACCATTGCCATTCCTTCTCTACCACCTGTCCCACACTGCTCCTGCAGCACTAAACCCTTCTCATTCCCAACATCCTTTGCTCCCGCCAGATGTACAACTCGCTCTCCATTCCACGTTGACAAATACAGTGCTGCGCAGAAGTTTTGGGCACACACATTACTCCTAAGACTTTGGCATAGTACTATCTATCTATTCATTCATTTCTTTAGTAATGCCTTTATTTATTTATTTGCATTTGCACAATTTGTCGTCTCTTGCACATCGGTTGTTTGTCTTTTTCATTGATTCTATTGTATTTCTTTGTTCTATTGTGAATGCCTGCAAGAAACGAATCTCTGGTTAGCATTTGGTAACGTGCACTTACTTCGATAATAAATTTCCTTTGAACTTCGGACTCGGACAGGCAAAGCATCACTACCTCTATAATGGCAGATTAGGTTCTGATTATATTAATGTGGCTATGCTTGTGGTTATTTAATAAAAGGACTGATTCAAGGACCAGCCCGCTGGGATTAACAGGCTTTCTGCGACTTAAGGAACAATCTCTAAGGCCCTGAAACAGATAAACCTTGGGAAAAAACATCTTTCTGAATTCAATAATGTTTTGATTATCTTTGACCAATTTTGCGCTCCGCTTTTGAAAAGTATCAGGAGGATTAAGGACTATCACTTTGTCAGAGATCATCCAATCAAGTTCGAGAGACTGCGTGATTTCTATAGACAATAGATAATAGGTGCAGGAGTAGGCCATTCGGCCCTTTGAGCCAGCACCGCCATTCACTGTGATCATCGCTGATCATCCACAATCAGTATCCAGTTCCTGCCTTATCCCCATAACCTTCAATTCCACTATCTTTAAGAGCTCTATCCATCTCTTTCTTGAAAGCATCCAGAGATTTGGCCTCCACAGCCTTCTGGGGCAGAGCATTCCATATATCCACCACTCTCTGGGTGAAAAAGTTTTTCCTCAACTCCGTTGTAAATGGCCTACCGCTTATTCTTAAACCGTGGTCTCTGGTTCAGAACTCACCCATCAGCGGGAACATGCTTCCTGCCTCCAGCGTGTCCAATCTCTTAATAATCTTGTATGTTTCAATAAGATCCTCTCTCAGCCTTCTAAATTCCAGAGTATACAAGCCCAGTCGCTCCAATCTTTCAACATATGACAGTCCCGCCATCCCGGGAATTAACCTTGTGAACCTACGCTGCACTCCCTCAATAGCAAGAATGTCCTTCCTCAAATTTGGAGACCAAAACTGCACACAGTACTCCAGGTGTGGTCTCACCAGGGCCCTGTACAGCTGCAGAAGGACCTCTTTGCTCTTATACTCAATTCCCCTTGTTATGAAGGCCAGCACTGATTGGCTGGGGCAACACCATGTGATTAGACTGATGACTCGGAGTCTGATGGCAGAGCAGATGTAGGGATGGGGTTAAAATTGGGCCACTCCAAATAGGAAAATGTTTCACTCATGATTAGGAGTGTAGAGTTAATGAGATCCTGACTCCCCTCATTTTCCGAGTTCCCTCTCCCTGCCTCTTTTCCTAGCTTGGTCTGAGTTAGCAACGTACAGGCCAACTATGATGAGACACTCCCTGTCGGCCATCGGCTGTGTGATGTGGAAATCGCAGATTTGAAAGCTCTGCCTTAGCCCTGTAGCACCTCTCAAAGGCGCCTTGAATTTGAGATCAGAGCCTGTCTCAGAGAAAAGAAACTCTCTGTGATCCTTGCACTCTCATGGACTTCAAAGAAGCTTTTAGAGTGAGGGAGTCTCTCTACTGCGTTTGTGTGTGCATGCGGGCGCAGGTGACAGTATTTGTATTGCAGGGGAAACTTTGATCAGCGGTCTATTTACAGCACAGGCAGTTGAAGTGGCTCAGACACAGAATCTTTCCGCCACTTGAATCATTCTTCACTTAAGTGTTTGAGCAACATCTCCTTGTAAGGGCAGAGAAGGCAGTCTATCCAGCTGAGGAGAGCTTTGCATATTCAGTAATATAACATAAGGCAAGGACTGATTAGGGAAAGTCAGCGTGGATCTGTGTAAGCGATATTGGACTGGAAATTTTCGGACGACCAAGAGGATTGACAGTTGAGGTTGTCCACATGAACTTCTGCAAGGTCTCATAGGGTAGCCTGCTCCAGAAGGTTACATGATGTGGCAAATTGGCTTGGTGGTAGGAGTCACGGACTGGTAGAGGATTATGGGTTTTCTGCATCAGAGACCTATAACTAATGGAGTGTCACAATGAAGTCTACATGAAATGCTGTTGCAGGAAAGCAGCATCCATCATCAGAGACCCCCCACCACCCAGGACATGCTGTCTTCTCTCTGCTGCCATCATGAAGCCTCAGGTCTCACACTACCAAGTCCAGGAACAGTTACTAGCCCTCAACCATCAGGCTCTAGAACCAAAGGGGGTAACTTCACTCAACGTCACTTGCCCATAATCAAGATATTCCCACAACCAATGGACTCACTTTCAAGGACTCTTTATCTCATGTTCTCAATATTTATTGCTTATTTATTTATTTGCTTGTGTGGGCATGTGGCCAAGTGGTTAAGGCATTAGACTAGTGACCTGAAGGTTGTGAGTTCGAGCCCCAGCCGAGGCAACGTGTTGTGTCCTTGAGCAAGGCACTTAACCACACATTGCTCTGCGACGACACTGGTGCCAAGCTGTATGGGTCCTAATGCCCTTCCCTTGGACAACATCGGTGTCGTGGAGAGGGGAGACTTGCAGCATGGGCAACTGCCGGTCTTCATACAACCTTGCCCAGGCCTGCGCCCTGGAGAGTGAAGACTTTCCAGGCACAGATCCATGGTCTCGCAAGACTAACGGATGCCTTTATTATTTGCTCTTTTTGTATTTACACAGTTTGTTGCCTTCTGCACTGTGGTTGAACGCCCCAGTTGGGCAGTCTCTCATTGATTCTGTTATGGTTATTATTCTATAGATTTGGTGAGTATGGCCACAAGAAAATTAATCTCAGGGTTGTTTATAGTGACATATATGTACTTTGACAATGAAATTTAAGTTGAACTTTGAACTTTGATCTGTTGTGGGTCTTTTGCAGTTATGATTTTTTAGGCGATACAGTAGGTAAGTTTGCAGATGACACTAAAATTGGTGGCATGGTAGCATAGCGGTCAGCACAACGGTTTACAGTACAGACAATCCGGGTTCAATTCCCACCGCTGCCTGTAAGGGGTTCTCATGTTCTTCCTGTGACCGCGTAGGTTTCCTCCAGGATAGGTGTTACGGTTTCCGCCCACAATCCAAAGGTGTACCGGTTGGTAGGTTAATTAGTCATTGTAAATTGTCCCATGATTAGGCTAGGATTAAATGTGGGGGGGTGTTGCTAGGTGGCGTGGCTTATAGTACCTATCCCATGCAGTGGGCAGTGAAGGCAGGAGTCTAAAGTTACAAAGGGATCTAAATCAGCTGAAGAAATGGACAAGCGAACGGCAGGTGGAATGCAACTCAGACAAGAGTGAAGTGATGCATTTGGGAAGCTAAGCCAGGCTCAGAGATGCACAGTGAATGGCAGGGTCCTGGAGAGTCCTGTTGTACAGCAAGATATGAGAGTAGGCTTCCCTGAAAACTGTGACGTATGTGGACAGAGTGGCGAAGAAGGCACATCGTACAGTACTGTACAAAAGTCCGAGACACATATACTCTATGTAACCAGGGTATCTCAGACTTCTGCATAGTACTGTATTTGTCAACGTGGTGCAGAATATGAGTTAGTAAATCTGGCGGGTGTGAGAACATTGAGAATGGTGAGGGTGGAGCACCGCGAGAGGGGTCTGGGATAGGTGGCTGAGAAGGAGTGTCAGGAGTGGGAGGTGGCATGGATGTTGGCCCCAAGACACTCGGCAAGGTAATTAACTTATTTGTGGTAATATTTTGTTGTATCTACTGTGTAATGTATTGTGGTCCAGGGAAACATTGTTTTGTTTGGTTGTATATATGGACAGTCAGATGACAATAAGTTTGAATTTGAACTTGAACTAGTGTGTAGCTGAGTGGTGAAATCTGGGTGGAATTCATGGGAATTTGGGAAGAATAAAATTCAATTCAATTCAAGTTTAATTGTCATTCAGCCGTATATGAATACCCATGAATACAAACTGAGACAATGTTACTGCAGGGTCAAGGTGCAAAATACAATACCAACAGTCATACACAGCACAAAGCACACACAGCGCATTTAAAATAGAAAGACACAGTCACTCAATAAAAGAGTCCAGACTTGAGCCATTCAACACTGCTGAAATCTGCAGACAAGCACAGAAGAGCTTGTCTTCTGTCGAGCGAAGACTGGGAGTGGGGGTCAGTGCCAACTCCAGCCTGGACACTGCACTGTGGTCGAGTGCATGGCTCTGATGCTTCTTTCAGGTGACTCCGTGGCCTGAGGCCTAATCTTTGCATGTACAAAATAGCAAGGAGGAAGGAGGAGGAGAAGATGACTGTGTGATGCAGCGCGCGCGGCCACTTCGGTGGTGATGTCTGTTATTTGTCAAGTAGGGGACCGTGCACAATTCTGATTGGATGGAGACAGACGTGAGAGTATGGAGGAACATCTGGAGAAACTTCTGAAATGCCTGCTTCGCTGCTGCTGCTACTGTGTGGTCCAGAATCTCCAGAGAAGAAGGCCCTGAATCCTTGGCTTCGTTTGTTTCGGCGGCTGGGATGAGGTCGAAGGCGCTCGGCAGAGGATGGCGTTCGGGAGGCTGTATCGGAGGGGCTGGTCGGAGGCTCGAAGTTTTCGGACGGATGGACTCAGTGTCGGCTGTTGTCAGGTGCTTCCAATGCATTAGCAGTTGTCGGTGCCTGGAGGTTTACGGCAGGGAGTTTCTCCCTTTGCCGCCTGCTATCGGAGACTCGGGACTTTGAGACTTTTTTTTACTGTACCCATGTCTGTTCTTTATCAAATTATGGTATTGCTTTGCACTGCTGTAACTATATGTTATAATTATATGGTTCCGTCAGTGTTAGTCTTTGGTTTGTCCTGTTTTTCTGTGATATCACTCTGGAGGAACATTGTATCATTTTTTAATGCATGTATGCATTTCTAAATGACAATAAACGAGTACTGAGTGTTCTCATAATCTAATCTAATCAGTACAAAATAGGATATCAGTAAAATACAACCACGTAGTATATATATATTTATATATATAGTCCAGACCCTAATTCCAGTGATATCTTCAGTTGACCACAATAGAGCTTGTCTTCTGCCAATGGGATTGGTGAGGGACTTCTGTCACTGGGGGCTGATGGATGGCAAGATCTCAGAGTACTGAATATCTGTGTGACAATATAAACCAAGGTATTTAAGCAGGTTCAAATCCCTTAAACTGTGATGGTCATTTCCTTACCACGTGCTCAGCATTATGTTTCCTGAGTCCCTGGACTTGCTAAGCTGTAAGTTGCTCTGTGGAACGTTCCTTAAATGGGAAGATCAGGAATTCTCCTCCCTTTCTTCCCGTTATTCAAGAATCTATCAACCTCTGCCTTAAATATTCATAATGACTTGGCCTCCACAGCCACCTGTGGCAACGAATTCCACAGATTCACCACTCTCTAGCTATAGAAATTCCTCCTCATTTCCATTCATCTCCTCTACTCCGAAGCAGTGTCCTCTTGGTCCTAGACTCCCCCACCATAGGAAATGTCCCCTCCACTCTATTGAGGCTTTCCAACATTCGATAGGTTTCAATGAGGTCACCCCTCATTCTTCTGAATTCCAGTGAATACAGGCCCAGAGCCATCAGACGCTCTTCATAGAACAAGCCATTCAATCTTGAAATCATTTTTGCTAACCTCTCAACCCAGTGCCAATGCTAGGTCCTGGGAGTGCTCTGCTCCTTCCACTCAGCACAACCTCGCATCCCGTTCCTCTCTGAAACTTTTCAATGGACCACATCTCCATTTCACATACTGGGGTCTGGATTCTGCCAAGAAGCCAACAGAGTCAGGAAGCCCTGCGAGTCTTCTCTCACAAGTAGATGAAAGCCCAGCTTTCTACGTGTTGCTACCACACCAGGTTCTCCTCCCGTTGTTTGTGCCTCACACTGCAGCCCCACACCCCTGCCTGTTTCCCGGTTACCATCCAGGCTGAGCCATCTTACCGCAACCACCATCGGACAGGAGGAACAGAGGACCGAAGTCCAACACCATGAGGTTCAGGAACAGCTACTTCCCTTCAACTATTCAGCCCTTGAACCAATCAGCACAACCCTAATCACTATCTCAGTACCCTCCTCTCCCTCTCACTTACTGCTGCCAGAGGAAGGTGGGTCTTGGACAGGGTTTCATCGGTGCAGTTTGTGGATTGGACTCATTTTTTACAGGGCTCTGCAGTTCATGTAATATGTTTTTGTTTTGGTTTCTGGTTACTCCTTTTTTATCGCTATTTTGTGCGATTTTGATCGGGGTGGACTGGCTCTGTGGCCCGCAGTCAAGGAACGAGACAGCGCTAAAGTAAACTGACCTGAACTAATGTGAACATTCCTGTTTCAAGGACCCTGCGGTTTGATGCTAATAATATTCTTTTTGTTATTTGCTTGTTCTTTTGCCATTTGTGCCATTTTTTTCTTTGCACCTTGGAAGTTTGATGTTTTCTTTGGACGAGTTTCATAGTGTTTCTTTGTTTTGTGGCTGTCTGTGGGAAGACGAACCTCAGGGTTGTATATGCATACATATTTTGATAATAGATGTACTTTGAACTATAGAATCTTGGACAGTGATCACTTTGCTCTAATATGTTTTTTGATAGTTCCAGTCGTAAAACATTGTGTGTAATTTATGTTCAATTACTTACTTACTGCCCGTCACACTGCTGGCAATTAGGGCATCAATTAAGGTCCTCTAACTGTGGCTTCCTTCATCGTGTCGATAGCCTCCTCTCGGTTCTCACTCCTGTCAGTCATGCAAGTCCCAGGTGGAGACTCAGGAATACCGTCACACTCAGATGTAGAAGGGTTCTTCATTGCTCTTTCTGTAACAATACGGAATACATCTTCTCCTAGGAGGGAGGAGAGGATGGCGGCGCAACGCAGCGTGCGCAGCCGTTCCGAATGATATCGTATGTGTTAACTAGGATGCCGTGCACAATCCTGATCTGATGGAGACGGCCGTGAGAAGCACGGAGGAACACCTGGAGAAACTTCTGAAATGCCCGCTTTGCTGCCGCTGCTACTGTGCGATCGAGAGTCTCCGGAGGGGAAGGCCCCAGATCCTCGGCTTTGCCTATTGCCTGTTGCCGGGGTTGGGGTCGAAGCGCTCGGCAGAGATGGTGCTCGGTGCTCGGTGTCGGGAGCTGGTCGGAGGCTCGGAGTTTTCGGACGGACTCGGAGTCGGACTGTGGTCGGGTGCTTCCGGGATGCTGCATCGGCAAGTTGGCGGTGCTGGAGATTCACCGTCTGCATGAGATGATGGGACTTTCGAGAGACTTTGAGACCTTACCGTGCCATGGTCTGTTCTTATCAAATTACAGTATTGCTTTGCACTGTTGTAACTATATGTTATAATTATGTGGTTTTTGTCGGTTTGTCATGTGTTTCTGTGATATCATTCTGGAGAGACATTGTATCATTTCTTAATGCATGCATTACTAAATGACAATAAAAGAGGACTGTGTGTCCTCATAATCTAATTTTGTTTTACCAGTCAGGGTTGTTGGCTCTGAGCTGAACCCCCGAACCTGGAGGACTGGTGGACCACTCTTAGTCTGGCCTCTACCCTTTGGCATGGATGACCCTACCAAGAGCCAAAGCATAAAGCCCTGACTCCAGCCAGCATAGCCCTCCGGGTCATTGAGGCACACAAGCGTACAAACCCAGTGACAAAGTTGTGGTCCTCTAGGAGGTTATGGTCAATATCTGTAGCTCCTCTGGTGCTCTGTGTCTGTGATGCTGGGGCGAGTTCTCCTTCCACCTGTGCACACATGCCCTTTTGCAGATGACAATAAACTGGACCTCGCCTTTTCCTGTGTGTTTCTCAGGCCCCCATCTCTCCCTGCGTACCTGCCAGACTGCTCGCCACTCTTCTTAAGAAATAGCTTTGACTCAGGTGGTAACAACAGCATCAGTGAAAAGCCAGCAGCAGTTGCTTCTAGCCTTTGGACTGTGAAGATGTTGCTATGACAACCTGAAGAAAACACACAGCGTCTGTCAAAATGCACTTGTACTTGATCCAGTCTTTAATTCTGTGGACTATAATCAGTTTCCTGCCTTCTCCATCCATCAAAACCCCGTCCGTCACACCAATTTAACTCTGTTGTTCAAGATGCTTGACAATTCACTGAGGATAACCTGGCTCGGAGCAAGGAAACAAACTGCAGGAATGGGGTACAGCGGCAGCAGGGCAGGGTAGCAGCTCGTGTATGCTTTACACCACCAGTGATTGGGGTTCAATTCCTGTCTCTGTCTGTAAGGACTTTGTATATTCTGCCTGTGGGTTTCTTCTAGGTGCTCCAGTTTCCTCGCACTTCCCAAAGAGACAAAACTTCGGAATGTAGGAGGAAACTGGAGCATCCGGAAGAAATATGAGGGCTCGTTAGTCGTGGGCAAGATATTTGGCACTTAAAGCACGGCGACGCTTGTGGCCCACCAGGGCGATCTGGAAGAGGGGACCAAGTGTAATGTATTTAAGTTTGCTGATGATACTAAATTGAGTGGAAAAGCAAAATTGTGCAGAAGCTACAGAGAGTCTGCAGAGAGATATAGATAGGTTAAGTGAGTGGGCAAGGGTCTGGCTCATGGAGTACAACACTGGTAAATGCAAGGTCATCCACTTTGGAAGGGAAAATGAAACAGCAGATGTTTTAAATGGTAAAAAATTGCAGCGTGCTGCTGTGCAGAGGAACTTGGGAGAGCTTGTGCATGAATCACAAAAGGTTGGTTTGTATGTGCAGCAGGCTATCAAGAAGGCAAGTGGAATGTTGGCCTTCATTACTAGAGGGATTGAATTTAAGAGCAGGGAGGTTATGCTGCAACTGTACAGGGTACTGGTGAGGCTGCACCTGGAGTACTGTGTGCAGTTCTGGTCTCCTTACTTGAGGAAGGATATACTGGCTTTGGAGGCGGTGCAGAGGAGGCTCGCCAAGTCGATTCCAGAGATGAGGGAGTTAGACTATGAGGAGAGATTGATTTGCCTGGGACTACTCACTGGAATTCAGAAGAATAAAAGGAGATCTGATAGAAACATATAAAACTAGGAAAGGGGTAGATAAGATAGAGGCAGGAAAGTTGTTTCCACTGGTAAGTGAGAGTAAGAACCGGGGGACACAGCCTCAAGATTCGGGGGAGCAGGTTTAGGACGGAGATGAGGAGGAACTGCTTTTCCCAGTGAGTGGTGAATCTGTAGAATTTTCTGCCCAGTGAAGCAATGGAGGCTACCTCAGTAAATATATTTAAGAAAAGATTGGATAGAGTCTTATAATTCGGGCAGATTTAATGGAGTACCTGTTAAGCCAAAGGGCAACTGAATGTCCAGTTTTGAGATTTGGGGTAGGTTAGATGAACACCTCTTTGTGTAGACGCCCGGCTTACTGTTTCACTATTCATCTATAAATAAATAATTAAAGTGCCCATTTTGAATCTGTCCTCTATTCCACTCAATGCATCCTTGAACCTGTGCCCCGCCCGCCCCCCAAGTTGCATAGGATTTGGAAGCTTGTGTGCATCAGTGACCCGGAGAGCGATGTTGGCTGGGGTCAGGGCCACGTGCTCTGGCTCTTGGTGGGGTCACCCATGTCAAACAGGTCAAAGGGTAGAGGCCAGACTAAGAGTGGTCCACTGGTCCTCCAGGTTCGGAGGGTTCAGCTCAGAGCTAACAATCCTGACTGTTCAAAAAAAGATTATTACTGAAACAGCAAGACGAATCCTTCTAGATCTGCGTAGGAATGAGGACCCTGAACCACACCTGGGGCACAATAGAGAGGGCGGCCAAGGGAAGATAGAGATGGAGGACTTTCATTGATGCCTTACAACGCCAGCGATGTAAGTCTCTCCATAGATGCTGACTGACTTGCTGGGAGTTTTCTTCATTTTCTGATTTTATTTCAGAATTCCAGCATCTGCATCAGGCCAGCACAACCTGTGTCAGTATTATTTGTGGAAACTCATAGTTGAGAAATTGATCAATTTTCATAACTTGCTTTTAAACCATGCAGGTCCTCAGTCGGGAGAGACTTAGGAGAAACCAGTCTTAACAACAGTAACACGTGACTCTTAAGTTGTCATGGTAACAATTTTTTTCCAGGCAAATTCCAAATCATACTTTGTGAGTAACTAAACTGATCCATTCTCATTCCTCCTGGTAAACCTCAATTTGTCTTTGCACACTTAATGCTGTTTATCCGTCCAGTGGTGCAGTGGCATAGGCACCGGACCTCGAGGCCGTGGTCCCAGGTTCGAATCCGGCCGGCTCCTTGCATGATTTCCGTCGGTGCTGGGTTGAGCGTCAAGCTAGCAACATGGCCTCATAAAAGATGGACAAATGCTAAGAAATGGCAAGGTTGCCACCTGATGCACCACAAGGCGCGGAGAGGGACAAAGACAAACAAAGCTTAACATTGAACAGCTACCTATTCACCAACACGTCCAAACATCAGCTACTTGGACTTGCTCACATAGGCCTATGCTAGTATTCTATGATCTTACAGTAAATACGCACTCAAAGCTCTCTATTCCTCAGGAACATCCCTTGATTAGATTATGAGGACACTCAGTCCTCGTTTATGGTCATTTAGAAATGCATGCATTAAAAAAATGATAAAATGTTCCTCCAGAAAGATATCACAGAAACACAGGACAAGCCAAGGCTAACTGACAAAACCACATAATTATAACATATACTAGCCAAGCAATACCGTAATTTGATAAAGAGCGGACTATGGGGACGGTAAAAAAATTCTCAAGTCTCGATAGCCCCATCATCTCACGCAGGTGGAAGCGCCGCAAACTTGCCGATGCATTGGAAGCACCTGACCGCAGCCGACTCTGAGTCCGTCCGAAAACTTCGAGCCTCCGACCAGTCCTCCAACACCGAGCACCGAGCACCATCTCTGCTGAGCGCTTCGACCCCGCCCCGGCCGCCGAGCGACAAGCAAAGCCGAGGACTTGGGGCCTTCCCCTCCGGAGATTCTGGACCACACAGTAGCAGCAGCGGAAAAACAGGCATTTCAGGGGTTTCACCAGATGTTCCTCCGTGCTCTCACGTCTGTCTCCATCAAATCAGGATTGTGCACGGCACCCTACTTGACAGATAACAGATATCATTCACCGGAGTGGCCGCTGCGAGCTGCGTCGCACCGCCATCTTCTCCTCCCGCCTAGTTCGATGCTTCCCCCAGTTCAGGGGAATGGTCGTGGCCTGAAATATCTACTGTTTATTTCCCTCCATGGATGCTGCCTGACCCGTCTGTTGGGCTCCTCAGCACCTGGTGTGCTGCCTCATCTACTCCTTTCACCTTCTGATATCCCAGCTTTGCACAAACCATCAATTCTGGAACATCCTTTCCGACCTCTTTAAGGACCCTAATTATAATTTTTCCTCAACTACTGGACCTAGAGACCACCTACATCTCTCGATGCCTATGGCGTGCTCATAACTCTCTGGAATTTAGAAGAATGAAGAGTGACCTCCTTGAAACCTAAGGAATGTTGAAAGGCCTCGATAGAGTGGAAGTGGAGTGGATAAGTCCTATGGTGGGTGAGTCTAGGACCAGAGGACACAGCCTCAGAATAGAGGGGCTCCCTATTAGAATAGAGATGAGGAGGAATTTCTTTAGCCAGAGAGTGTTGAATCTGTGGAATTTGTTGCCGCAGGCCGCTGTGGAGGCCAAATCATTGGGTATATTTAAGGGAGAGGTTGATAGGTTCTTGATTAGTCAGGGCATGAAGGGATACGGGGAGAAGGCAGGGGACTGGGGCTGCAAGGGAAGAATTGGATCAGACATGATGAAATGACGGAACGGACTCGATGGGCCAAATGGCCTAATTCTGCTCCCATATCTTACAGTCTTAAGGTAAAATCACTAAAGACCCATCCCATCCCAGACACTGTCTGTTCAATCTCCTGCCACTTGGTAGGAGATACAGAAACAGGTAGTAAGACTGATAAACGGCTTCTTCCCGACGGCTGTTGTGCAGCTGAATAATGCTAAAGCCTGGCTTGCCGTTGGCCTTTGAGTGTTATGGACTATCAAAGTCACTCGTTGCATGTAACTATGGGATTGTTAAAAAAATTAAGCCGTACTGAATGCATTGTAAATATCTATTTTGCACGGGCCAGAGTAGCACCGGAACCTTGTTATACACAGTATGTGCTGGAGGAGCTCAGCAGGTCAGGCAGCATGGGAATGAACACGCAAACACGAGGAATTCTGCAGATGCTGGAAATTCAAGCAACACACATCAAATTTGCTGGTGAACGCAGCAGGCCAGGCAGCATCTCTAGGAAGAGGTACAGTCGACGTTTCGGGACGAGACCCTTCGTCAGGACTAACTGAAGGAAGAGCTAGTAAGAGATTTGAAAGTGGGAGGGGGAGGGGGAGATCCAAAATGATAGGAAAAGACAGGAGGGGGAGGGATGGAGCCAAGACCCTCCTGTCCCATGATCCTCTCGTATCCCCTTTTGCCAATCACCTGTCCAGCTCTTGGCTCCATCCCTCCCCCTCCTGTCTTCTCCTATCATTTTGGATCTCCCCCTCCCCCTTTCACTTTCAAATCTCTTACTCACTCTTCCTTCAGTTAGTCCTGACGAAGGGTCTCAGCCCGAAACGTCGACTGTACCTCTTCCTATGGATGCTGCCCGGCCTGCTGCGTTCACCAGCAACTTTGATGTGTGTTGTTATGGGAATGAACAGTCGACGTTTCGGGCTGAGACCCTTCATCAGGATCCTTGGCCTGAAAAGTCAACTGCTTATTCCCACCCACAGATGCTGCCTGACCTGCCGAGCTCCTCCAGCACATTGGGTGTATTGATCTAGAATCCCAGCACCTGCAGTACCTCTGGTATCCATGACCACAATCTCATTGTCTTGAGCAATGACAACAAGGTTCTACTCCATTCTATTTCTTTGCCAAAATCAACTGCCTTCAACCTGCCTTCACTCTCGTATGGATGCCAACGCCCCTGTTCCATATCACTAAAGCATTCCTCCAACACATTCAGGAAATGGACATGATACAGTTCCGTGAAACCCTCCTACGCAGTTCATTGTGAGTTCCTGTTTATGAGTCAGGCATGAACAAAGTCTATTGTTATCTGAGAGATTGAACAGTGAGCCTGTGAAATTCTGATCAGTGGCCTTGATTTCCCATTATATTCAACTCTATTCTCCAAGACTAACAAAAATGATTACATATTATCCTCTCCTCATCTGTCCTTCTTTAATTTCACACTTTTTCAATAGCTTGGAACAGAACATTCCACAGTTGGTGCATTCATATTATAAACTGCCTCAGGAGACAGTAACATTCCCTTTGGAACCGTAGGTTTGCTTGTCTACTTAAACAGGCAGGGTCATTACAATTGGGAGATAGGATTGTCTTGTTCAACACACACAAAGTGCTGGAGGTGCTCAGCAAGTCAGGCAGCACCTATGGAGGGGAATAAGCAGTCGACGTTCCAGGCCTGTGTACCTTCATCAGGGCCTCGTCAAGACTCTTGCGCCTACTTGTTGGGACACAGCCTGCTGGCTGTACCTCACAGGTATGGCCAAGATACTTGACAATGAGAGGCATCTCACTTTCCCCCATGATATATTGAAAAGGAATGGAAATCCAGTGACTAATTGGTATTAATGCAAGAGTAACACACATATAAAAGTGCTGGAATTGATATCAGGCTCATTATTGTCCAATGTACCAAGATACAATGTCCATCCTGGCATTAAGTGCCATGCCAAATTACACTACGGTAGTAAAAAACAAATAAGATGCAGAATATAAGATATAGGAGCAGAATTAGGCCGTTTGGCCCATCGAGTCTGCTCCGCCATTTCTTCATGGCTGATCCATTTTCTCTCTCAATCCCAGTCTCCCGCCTTCTTCCCTGACCAATCAAGGACCAGTCAACCTCCACCTTAAATATATCCAGAGACTTGGCCTCCACAGCTGCCTGTGGCAACAAATTCCACTACTCTCTGGCTAAAGAAATTCCTTCTCATCTCTGTTCTAAAAGGATGCCCCACTATTCTGAGGCTGTGTCCTCCGGCCTTAGACTCTCCCACCATAGGACTCGTCCTGTCCACATCCACTCTATCAAAGCCTTGCAACATTCGATAGGTATCAATGAGATCTCCCCCCCTCCCACCCAACCATTATTCTGAATTCCAGTGAGTACAGGCCCAGAACCATCTAATGTTACTCATATGATAAGTCTTTCGATTCTGGAATCATTTTTGTGAACCTCCTTTGAACCCTCTTCAATGTCAGCTCATCCTTTTTCAGATGAGGGGCCTAAAACTGCTCACAATACACCGTGATGCCTCACCATTGCCTTATAAAGCCTCAGAATTACATCCTTGCTTCTATATTTTAGTCCTCGCAAAATGAATGTTAACATCACATTTGCTTTCCCTACCTCCGACTCTACCTGAAAATTAATCTTCAGGGAATCCTGCTCTAGGACTCCCAAGTCACTATGTAGCTGAGATTTTTGAATTTTCTTTCCATTTAGAAAATAGTTTATGCTTTTATTTCTTCTACCCAAGTGTATGACCATACAGTTCCTGATATGGTTCCTGACCATACAATCTTGCTACGTGCCTCTGGTGAAGGGTAAACCTGCAACCTCGAGGACAGTGAGAAAATGGTCAGAGGAGGCTCATGAGGTGCTCCAGGGTTGTTTTGAGGTGACAGACTGGCAGGCACTCTGTGAGCTACATGGAGAGGATATTGATGGCTCACAGAGTGCATCACTGATTACATCAACTTCTGTGTGGACTGCAATGTTCCGACAAGAACTGTCCTTTGTTATTCAAATAACAAGCCATGGGTGACAAAGGACATTAAGGACATCCTGAATGCTAAAAAGAGGGCATTTAGAGATGGAAATAGGGAAGAGCTGAGGGCGATACAGAGGGACCTGAAAGCCAGGATCAAGGAGGCTAAAGACAGGTACAGGAGGAAGCTTGAGTGGAAACTCCAACAGAACAACATGAGAGAGGTCTGAAGTGGGATGAGGACCATCACTGGGTTCCGGCAAACTAGCAACAGAGGAGCTGAAGGCAGTGTGGACAGGGCCAATGAACTTAACCTGTTCTTTAACAGATTTGACAGTGTGGCCCCTGCCCATCCCACACATGAGTCATCTGTTGTCGGCGCCCAACCAACACATATTCCACTCTCCCCTCCTACCCCTCCTCACAGTCCCCCACCCTGCTCTCATGACTATACCCCTTCCCCACACGAAACCACCAGGGTGGGCTTCACAGCTGAACAGGTGAGAAGACAGCTGAAACGTCTCAACCCAAGCAAGACTGCAGGACCGGATGGTGTCAGTGCCAGGGTGCTCAAAGCCTGTGCCCCTCAGCTATGTGGAGTAATTCGCCATGTATTCAACATGAGCCTGAGGCTCCGGAGGGTTCCTGTACTATGGAAGATGTCCTGCCTCGTCCCTGTGCCGAAGACTCCGTGCCCCAGCGGCCTCAATGACTACAGACTGGTGGCATTGACCTCCCACATCATGAAGATCCTGGAGAGACTTGTTCTGGAGCTGCTCCGGCCTATGGTCAGGCCACACTTAGATCCCCTCCAGTTTGCCTACCAGCTCTGACTAGGAGTTGAGGATGCCATCATCTACCTGCTGAACCGTGTCTACGCCCACCTGGACAAGCCAGCGAGCACTGTGAGGGTCATGTTTTTTGACTTCTCCAGTGCGTTCAACACCATCCGCCCTGCTCTGCTGGGGGAGAAGCTGACAGCGATGCAGGTGGATGCTTCCCTGGTATCATGGATTCTTGATTACCTGACTGGCAGACCACAGTACGTGTGCTTGCAACACTGTGTGTCCAACAGAGTGATCAGCAGCACTGGGGCTCCACAGGGGACTGTCTTGTCTCCCTTTCTCTTCACTATTTACATCTCGGACTTCAACTACTGCACAGAGTCTTGTCATCTTCAGAACTTTTCGGATGACTCTGCCATAGTTGGATGCATCAACAAGGGAGATGAGGCTGAGTACAGGGCTATGGTAGGAGACTTTGTCACATGGTGTGAGCAGAATTATCTGCAGCTTAATGTGAAAAAGACTAAGGAGCTGGTGGTAGACCTGAGGAGAGCTAAGGTACCAGTGACCCTTGTTTCCATCCAGGGGGTCAGTGTGGACATGGTGGAGGATTACAAATACCTGGGGATACGAATTGACAATAAACTGGACTGGTCAAAGAATACTGAGGCTGTCTACTAGAAGGGTCTAGTTCCTGAGGAGACTGAGGTCCTTTAACATCTGTCGGACGATGCTGAGGATGTTCTACGAGTCCGTGGTGGCCAGTGCAATCATGTTTGCTGTTGTGTGCTGGGTCAGCAGGCTGAGGGTAGCAGACACCAACAGAATCAACAAACTCATTCGTAAGGCCAGTGATGTTGTGGGGATGGAACTGGACTCTCTGACGGTGGTGTCTGAAAAGAGGATGCTGTCCAAGTTGCATGCCATCTTGGTCAATGTGTCCCATCCACTACATAATGTACTGGGTGGGCACAGGAGTACATTCAGCCAGAGACTCATTCCACCGAGATGCAACACAGAGCGTCATAGGAAGTCATTCCTGCCTGTGGCCATCAAACTTCACAACTCCTCCCTTGGGGGGTCAGACACCCTGAGCCAATAGGCTGGTCCTGGACTTATTTCCTGGCATAATTTACATATTACTATTTAACTATTTATGGTTCGATTACTATTTATGATTTATGGTGCAACTGTAACGAAAACCAATTTCCCCTGGGATCAATAAAGTATGACTATGAGTATGAAGTTATATTCCATCTGCCACTTTTTTTGCCCAATCTGTCTAACATCTTTTGCTTCCTCAACACCTCCTGCCCTTCCACCTATCTTTGTATCGTCTGCAAAACTGGCCACAAAGCCATCAATTCCTTCATCCAAATCATTGACATCTAATGTAAAAAGAAGTGGTGCCAACGCAGACCCCTGTGGAACGCCACTAGTCATGACATGTGTGAGTGACGATAAATCCAATTCTGATCTGGGTCTCTATTGTGGACTGAGAGTGGGAAGGGGGCAGGGAGAGGAGAATCATGCTTGGCCAAAGGGGAAGGGAGAGGGAAGCACCAGGGAGACATTCTGTAATGATCAATTAACCAATTGTTTGGAATCAAATGACCTTGCCTGGTGTCTCAGGGCTGGGTGTGTCTGCACACATACACACCACCCCCAAACCTACCCCCCCCCCGTCACTCCTCCTCCATCACCAGTCCCACAGCACTCCACCTTCACCATTCCCAGTACCCTTTGCCCCGGCCAGATTTACAAACTCGCTCTCCACTCAGTGTTGACAAATACAGTACAGTACTGGGCAAAAGTCTGAGGCACCCGAGCTAAGTAGATGCAGCTCAGACTTTTGCCCAGTACTGTACATCATTAAAGCAGGCCATTATCACATTGGTACTTGTAGGAGCTAGCCGAGTGTTCCTAATTTCAACAGCAACACTTCATTGGCTGTTAAACGTCTGGGAAACCATGAGGAGTTGAGAAGATGAGTCATTTTCTCCCTGTTGTTCTTTTCCATCGTCCCCTCCCTCATAACCACCATATACTGTGCTTTGTGCTACACGCTGTACTGTCTGTGTTGAAATCAAGGCTCATCGGAGGCAGAATCAGGCTTGCTATCACTGACATGACATGAAGCTTGTTATTTTCGGTGGCAGTATTGAACTGAATTGAATTGACTTTATCACTTACATTCTTTACATACATGAGGAGTAAAAACCTTTACGCTGCGTCTCTGTCTAAATGTGCAATGTGCAATTTATAGTAATTTATAATAAATATAATGTACAACAAGCAAAGCCAATATAACATAGAAATACAGTTGTATCAGCATGAATTAATCAGACTGATGGCCTGGTGGAAGAAGCTGCCCTGGAGCCTGTTGGTCCTGGATTTTATGCTGCGGTACCGTTTCCCGGATGGTAGCAGCTGGAACAGTTTGTGGTTGGGGTGACTCGGGTTCCCCAATGATTAGCTACAGATGTGCTGGGCTGTCCGCACCACTCCCTGCAGAGTCCTGGGATTGGGGGAAGTACAGTTCCCATACCAGGCAGTGATGCAGCCAGTCAGGATGCTGTCAATTGTGCCCCTATAAAAAATTCTTAGGATTTTGGGGCCCATACCAAACTTCTTCAGCTGTCTGAGGTGAAAGAGACACTGTTGTGTCTTTTTCACCACATAGCTGGTATGTACAGACCACATGAGATTGTCAGTGACGTTTACGCCGAGGAACTTAAAGCTGTTCACCTTTTCAACCCCAGATCCATTGATGTCGATAGGGGTTACCTGCTCCCTTGTTTTTGCGACATTCAGAGAGAGGTTGTTTTCTTGATCCCTTTGTGTCAGGGTGATGACTTCTTCTCTGTGGGCTGCCTCATTATTATTTGAGATTAGGCCAATCGTGTCGTCAGCAAATTTAATTAGCAGATTGGAGCTGTGGGTGGCGACAGTCATGGGTATACAGGGAGTAAAGGAGGGGGCTTAGTACACAGCCCTGAGGGGCACCTGTGATGAGGGTCAGAGGGGCAGAGGTGAGGGAGCCCACTCTTACCGCCTGCTGGCGATCTGACAGGAAGTCCAGGATCCAGCTGAATAAGGCAGGGTCAAGGCCGAGGTCTCTGAGCTTCTTGTAACGCCAGGAGGGGATTATGGTGTTGAATGCTGAATTGTAGTCCAAGAACAAAATTCTCACTGAAGCATCCTTCTTCTAAAGATGTATGAGGGCAGTGTGTAGATCTGTGGCTATTGTGCCATCTGTCGATCGGTTGTGTCGGTAGGTGAATTGTAGGGGGTCCAGTGTGGGTGGTAGTAAGCTGCAGATGTAGTCCTTGACCAGCCTCTCAAAGCATTTACTTATTATTGAGGTGAGTGCGACAGGACGCCAGTCAGCCATGTTACCTTGGTCTTTTTTAGGTACGGGGACAATGGTGGATGTTTTGAAGCAGGAGGGCCCTCTACACTGGGGGAGGGAGAGAAGCAAAACAAAAAAAAAATTACTATGGTTACGATCAGAAATATGTAACAAATAAGTGGTCCTAAAACAGAGCAAAGAGCAAGACAGTGTTCATGGGTTCACGGTCCATTCAGTCAAAGTCAATTTAAATTTATTATCGAAGTACATATATTTTACCACATACTACCTTGAGATTCGTTTTCTTGCAAACATTTACAGGTAGTTAAGGAAATAGAATAGAATCTATGAAAAATTAACAATTTCAATGACACATGCTGGTGATATTAAACCTGATTCTGACTCTGGAAGCTGTGCGTAAACAAGCCAATGTGAAAAATAAGACAAATTAATTGAGTGTGCCCAACAAGAAAATGAATCTCGGGGTTGTATATGGTAACATACATGTACTTTGATCATGACATTCACTGTGAACTTTGAACTTCATTCACTTTCTACAGGGTGGACACTTTTCTGTTCATGCACGTTGGCTGTGTTTCAGGCTGGAAGTGAAAGGACGACAGCATGAAAATTAAAACAAGGACAGAGATTTCTTCTTGATGGGATTTCAGTTGAACTACACTTTGTCTTTTTATTCTTGAAACCTGTGTGGGCACATGGCCAAGTGGTTAAGGCATTGGACTAGTGACCTGAAGGTCGTGAGTTCGAGCCCCAGCCGAGGGAACGTGTTGTGTCCTTGAGCAAGGCACTTAATCACACAGTGCTCTGCGACGACACCGGTGCCAAGCTGTATGGGTCCTAGTGCCCTTCCCTTGGACAACATTGGTGTCGTGGAGAGGAGAGACTTGCAGCATGGGCAACTGCCGGTCTTCCATACAACCTTGCCCAGGCCTGAAGACTTTCCAGGCACAGATCCACGGTCTTGCAAGACTAACGGATGCCTTTATTTATTTATTTTATGTAGGTCAGACCTTTATCAAGGACACAGCTTTATCTAAGAGAGGATGAGATGGCCTTGCAGAGCAGGTTCAAGAGAAGGATCTCAGGAATGAAAGGATTAATGTGTGAGGAGCTGTTGATGGCTCTGGGCCTGTACACACTGGAGTTTAGAAGAATTTGAGGGTGGATCTCATTGAGACCTTTTGAATATTGAAAAGCCGATATAGAGTGGACGTGGACAGGACGTTTCCTATAGTGGGAGAGTCTAGGACCACAGGATACAAGGACCTCAGAATACAAGGTTGTCCCTTTATTTTCCCCTTTAGATGATGAGGAATTTCTTTAACCAGAGGGTGGAGAATCTGTGGAATTCATTGAGACAGATGGCTGTGGAGGCCACGTCATGAGGGTTATTTAATAAGAGGTTGATTAGGTTTAATCAGAGGCTCCTGATTAGTCAGGGCATCAAAGGTTACGAGGAGAAGGCAGAAGAATGGGCCATGATGGAATGACAGGTTAGACCTGATGGGCCGAAAGACCTAATGCCTTGTGGTTTAATGGCCTGACAATTGTGGTTGGGAAATTAGGGATGACCCAGACACTCAGACACCAAATTACCCTGTATGGCTCTAAGGTGGATATAAAAAATTTTATTGCAATGCATTAAAAGAAGAAATTCTCAATGTGTCTTGGAAAACATCTTTCATGCCACAGTTTACATGTAAGACCTGCTTGATGCCAGATTGTTGTAGGGAAATTGGCTGTTGAATTTCCTGCGTTACACAAGTGAATGTGCTCAGTTGACTGCAGAGTGCATTGGGCAAGAAGCAAATGAATCCAACGTTTGGACGATGATTTTAGCACCGGGTCAAATTGAAAAGGTCAGGGACAGGACAAATCGAGGCGGTGAGGTCCAGTTCCCAGAGTGCATTGGAGTGACAGAACCCAGTGTTTGGACAACGATTTAACCGCTGGGCCCAATTGGAAAGGTCGGGTACAGGCCAAATTGAGGTGACGGGGTCCAGGCCTCAGATCGTATCGAAGCGACAGAACGCGATTTCGGATGACGATTTAGGCCGCGGGCTAGATTGAAAGGTTCAGAGTGTTGGAGCCCGAGGTGAGGGGTGAGACAGTTCAGCTCACTGCTCCGCTCTGCACTGAGTTAAGGGTCTATGCACATACCCTCTTTGTGGACTTAGTTTAAAATGCTATTTGCTTTGCATTTATTGTTTCATGATTTTTTTTTCTCTCAGCACATTGGGTGTTTGATAGTCTTTTTTACTTTTCAGTGGGTTATTTTGGGTTTCTTGGTTTTGTACTTGCCCGTTAGGCAATGAATCTCAAAGTTGTATAAAATATACATATTTTGATAATAAATGGCTGGACAGTAGTATAGTGGCATCTGCACTGGACTTCGAAACGAGTGGTCCCGGGTTCGAATCCGGCCGGCTCCTTGCACGCTTTGCAAGGGTGAGCGTCGAGCTAGCGACTCGGCCTCGGAAAAAAAACATACAGAAACACTAAAGAAAGGGCAGGGTTGCTGCCCGATGGGCGTGGAGAGGATCGACAACAAACTTCGATAATCAATGTACTTTTTACTTTCAAATAGTGAAATGCATTGAAGAAATGCAAATCTTCATTTTCATCTTCAAGTCCATGTTAATATTCAGGATCAGACAAAATTTAAGCATAACGAGGGGATTAAAAACATGTTGGTTATCAGGTGTCAAAGAGTGGTTGTCCTTGCCTGTGGCCTCCACTGTTACAGACTGGGCATGAGATCAGCATAACTGATGTTCTTGCACACATAATAAAGATGCATCTCTCCAAGTCACTTCTGTTAATTAAGGGTGATATTTAAATAATTAGATTTGATTTGTCACTCATTTGCAGCACAAACACACTTGATTCTCCCTTCCCCGCTCAGTTTCAAAGGGGAGAACAAATGTTATTCAATTATTTTGTAATACTGTTCAGCTTGATGCTGTTGAATTAAAATCAAGTGGCAAATCCCAGCAGGTTCTAGCACTCCCAGGACAGGTATGGGACAGGTTGGTTACTGAGTCAGAACTGTACTGTCTCATCACTTGCCCCCAGGGCAGGGACAACATGGGCTAGATACAGAGTGAAGTTCCCTCTACACTGTCTCATCACACACTCCCCAGGGCAGGGACAGAATGAGTTAGACACAGAGTGAAGCTCCCTCTACACTGTCCTATCAAACACTCCCAGGACAGAGACAGCACGGGTTAGATACAGAGTGAAGCTCCCTCTACACTGTCTCATCACACACTCCCCAGGGCAGGGACAGCACGGATTAGATACAGAGTGAAGCTCCCTCTACACCGTCCCATCACACACTCACAGGACAGGGACAGCACGGGTTAGATACAGAGTGAAGCTCCCTCTACACTGTCCCATCACACACTCCCAGATCAGGGACAGCACGGGTTAGATACAGAGTGAAGCTCCCTCTACACTGTCCCATCACACACTCCCAGGACAGAGACAGCACGGGTTAGATACAGAGTGAAGCTCCCTCTACACTGTCCCATCACACACTCCCAGGGCAGAGACAGCATAGGTTAGATACAGAATAAATCTTCCTTTGTATTTTGCTGTCAAATGCTTCCAGAACAAGTTCAGTGCAGGCTAGATATTGAGTAAATTTTCCTCATTCCCCATTCCCTGCACAGGTTTGTAACTTTGCTTATCTTTCTCTATCCATCACAACTGGATTAAGGACATCATGGGTTAGAATTAAAGTGGGTTTGAATAAGGAGGCTTACACTTTCTGGTATTTACATTATTGATTGTATGATTCCAGTCCAGTGTTAACTATGCATTCTATGAGACTGGGTGCATTAAGAATCATATAGATTCCTTTAATTGATTAGAAATTGAAACTTCTTTTTGTACAATTAAACTTTGCCATTTGCACCAATGTTTCTTCTATTTTTTTTTACCACTGTGTGGACCAACTATTCCCCTGAGCAGGAAACTTTTACATAGTCTGAAAACTGCACAGCACTTTAAATACTATATTTGTAAGATGCATACTATGAGAATTTAGAATGACAATTGAAAAATCACATACTTTTAATTTTATATACCTATAGAAGGGCGAGCTACCAGCTTCCATTCTGTGTTTATTGTTACAATTTGTAACAGTGTTGTAACTTGAAACACTGATATTGAAGCTCTAAAATGCTTCAACATAAAGGTTGTGGCATGTCTATTATTTAGAAAAATTATGGATTATATTCATTAACAGGGTACCTCACAATTATATTAACACAGATTTCAAGGTTATATTAATGTGATTTTAAAAAGATATTAACATTACATAAAAGAAAGTTCTAGTTGCACGGCAACAAAGACTATGTGTGTGGGAGCGTTTCAGTCACTGTGCGAGTATGCACATGTGCAGCTTAGAGAGAACAGTGATCTACACCCACTGAACATCTGGCTGCTGAAAATGTAATGTCAAAATGTTGCTCAAGTTTACGTTGTGCTGTCTCTCCTGGACAGAATATCTGTTAGCACTAAAGGCTCCTGCTTTCAAATAATTTCCCTGCACCTTTTCTGCTGATGTGTGGGGAATGTGTCTATATGTTCTCTGAATCCAGTGGTCTAAATGAGGGTGAAAGACCAGAGATCCGTTACCTGAGTGAGAGATAAATTGATTTATTATTGCCAAAAGCACTGCAGTACAGTGAAAACGTAGTCTTGCATGTTGTCCGTACGGATCAATTCATTACAACAGTGCATTTAGTAACACAAGGTAACACAATTACAAAACACAGATCCTTCTCTCTCTCTCTTGATGGTGAGTGAGAGTCTGTTGGACCTCGAGATGGAGGGGCTTGGAGAAGCGATGTGGATGATTGTAACATTGGAAAAGTGAGTTGCTGGTCTCCCCTCTCATTGCAGGAGCGATCTCTCTCTCTCCCTCAAAGTGCTGGAGGAACTCAGTAGACCAGGCAGCATCTAGAAAAGAGTCCTCATCATCATCCTCATGCCTAGTTTGAGCTTTGACTGCTATGGTCCACTCCTGTTTCGGGTCAAGTGGATCAATTCATTGGTATTCATTTCCAGTTCTCTGGCTGCTGTCTCCATCATCACTTGTTTTGTCTTCCTCTTGCTTTCTTCCCTACAATCTTTCCCATAACTACTGTGCATTCTAACTCCTCTTTCCTATTCACATGTCCAATGAAGTTACTTTTCATGATCTCATACATTATTTCTCTTTTTGTGTTTTCTCTGTTCATGACATCCTCATTAGATATTCGTTTCATCCATGATATTCTTTGCATCCTCCTCAAAAACCACATCTCTGCTGCTACAATTCGTTTCCTCATGTTACTAGATTCTGAGCCATATAACATAACTGGATAAACGTAACATTTCAGTACTCTGAGGCAGGTTGTCATGCCTAGTTTAGTATTGGTCAATATACTCTTCATTCTCGTAAACGTGTCTTTTGCCATCCCTATTCTTCTTTTAATGTCCAAGTTGCACCTGCCATCTGATGTCACCCAGCTTCCTAAGCAGCAAAAGTTCTGTACGTTGTCGCTCAGCTGAATGTAAACGTCACCAGTTCAAGAAGGAACAGGAGGGCACTATTCCCCACTGTCAAGGCCAACACGTATCTCTTATCTTCCTGTGAGGGCCTCCTGTGCATACCTTGAACACAGAACACAGAACACTACAGAACAGTAGAAGCCCTCCAAATATCCGGACCTGCCTCTTGGTTTTTTTGCACTACCTTACGTTCCCTTTTCTATTTTCTATTTATGATTTATAGTTTAAATTTTTACTACTTACTATCGATTTGTACTCCAGGAAGTGCAAAGCGCAGAATCAAATATCGCTGTGATGATTGTACGCTCTAGTATCAATTGTTTGGCGACAATAAAGTAAAGTATTAAGTATTAAGCCCTTCAGCCCATGATGTTGTGTTGACCCTTTAACACACTCAGGATCAATCTAACCGTACCCGCCCTCTGTTCTTTCATTCATGTTCCTATCTAAACGTCTCTTAATTGTCCCTAATGCATCTGCCTCTACCACCGCCCATAGTACTGCTTTCCATGTACCCTCCACCCTCTGTGTAAAAAAATCATCTCAGACAACCCCTACACTTTCCTCCCAACACCTTAGAGTTATGCCTCCTCTGGATGCAAACACATTTCACATTAAAAACACTGACTGCAACTAAAAATGACTTTTAACTGGCTCGTAATACAATGTCTGGTGTTCTAAAAGAGAAGGCATACGAGTGTCTTAACTTTCTTAGGAAGTTAAGGAGGTTTGGTTTGTCATTGAACACCCAAGCAAACTTCTATGGATGCATCTGTTCATGATCTCGGGTCAAGTCGAGTCAAGTCAAGTTTATTGTCATTTAACTTGACAATATGTATACTGTGTGGGCACGTGGCCAAGTGGTTAAGGCATTTGGACTGGCGACCTGAAGGTCGTGAGTTCGAGCCCCAGCCAAGGCAACGTGTTGTGTCCTTGAGCAAGGCACTTAATCACACTTTGCTCTGCTATGACACCGGTGCCAAGCTGTATGGGTCCTAGTGCCCTTCCCTTGGACAACATTGGTGTCGTGGAGAGGGGAGACTTGCAGCATGGGCAACTGATGGTCTTCCATACAACCTTGCCCAGGCCTGCACCCTGGAGAGTGAAGACTTTCCAGGCACAGATCCATGGTTTCCCAAGACTAACGGATGCCTTAGATGTATACTGTCAAATGAGACAATGTTTCTCAGAAACAAGATCTAAAACAGAGTAGTGCTCATAACACACAATAACTTTTAAAAGCAAGGATGGTCTACAGATGAGTTATGCATAGATAAACAAGTAAGTGTATAAATTAAATATTGTAAGATGCAGTATAAATTATCTGTACATCTAACCATATACATGTATACCGTTAAATGAGACAAATGTTTCTCCAGACCAGGGTGTAAGGCACAGTAGTACACACAACACATATGTAACACACAATAACTTGGGAAAGTAAGGATGAAATCTACTTTTCCCCCCTCCCCCTTTTCCTTCTCCCTGGGCCTCCTGTCCCACGATCCTCTCATATCCCTTTTGCCAATCACCTGTCCAGCTCTTGGCTCCATCCCTCCCCCTCCTGTCTTCTCCTATCATTTCAGATCTTCCCCCTCCTCCTCCCACTTTCAAATCTCTTACTAGCTCTTCCTTCAGTTAGTCCTGACGAAGGGTCTCGAACTGAAACGTCGACTGTACCTCTTCCTAGAGATGCTGCCTGGCCTGCTGCATTCACCAGCAACATTTATGTGTGTTGCTTGAAATCTACAGATACATTGCACATAAATAAACAACTAAAGTGCATAAATTAAATATTGTAAGATACAGAACAGATTAACCGGTGACACTTCGAATGCGATGCGGCTGGGAGTTCAGAAGCCTGATGGCCTGAGGGACCATTCTTGCCTTTATGCATCGGAGTCTCCTGCCTGATGGTAGAAAGTCAAAGAGGATGCTGGATGGATGGGTGGGATCCTTGATAATACTAAGGGCTCTGCGTACGCAGCGCTCCTGATAAATGTCCCCGATGGATGATAAGGAGACCCCTATAATCCTCTCAGCTGTTCTCGCGGCCCTTTGTAGGGACTTCCGGTCTGATGCTTGGCTGTTCCCATACCAGATGGAGATACAACTTGACAGGACTCTCTCAAATGTGCTCCTATAAAATGCTGTTAAGATGAGAGGCGGTGAGCCTTTCTTTACTCAATCTCCTTAGGAAGTGGAGACCCTGCTGTGCCTTCCTGTTTAGGGAGGTGATATTAAAGGTCCAGGTGAGGTCATCCATGATGTGAACTCCCAGGAACTTGGTGCACTTAACTCTGCATTGTATTCTGTGTGGAGCATTTATTATGTGTATTATGGTAACTAGTCACGTGGGTGACTGGTTACCATAATACACATAATAAATATTCAAAGCAAAGTGAATAAGTTATGTACTTGTGTTTTGTTATGGGCAGTTTAGTTTGGTTATGGAGACCACTGGGTATCATATCTTTTGTCGACTACTTAATTTTGCTTAATTGTGTTTAGTTGCATCGCTTTAAGATTATATGTTTTGCTAGTTGCTAACAAAGGATCGACTTTTGGAAAATCATTACTGGAGTGATTGAAGAAAGCGTGATGCAATGGTGAGAACTTGTGATGGGTCACCAGCAGGGGGGCATTGTTTGTTAAAACAAGATGCTACGAGTTGTACTATTGGAAGTATCCAGACTGTTTGCATCATAGACTGGTACGGCAATTTGAGCGCTTGAGAATGTGAAAAATATGCGGAGAGCAGTGGCCACTGCCCAGGACATTGCGGGCATATCCCTCCCCACCATGGGTAGTGTCTACAAGAGGCGCTGCCTCAAGAAAGTAAGATTTATGGTCAAAGATCCCCACCATCTGGGCCGTGTCTGCACTCATTTCAAGAGGACTAAGATTATAAAAGCAAGGATATAATGCTGAGGATTTATAAGGCATTGCTGAGACCTCACTTGGAGTACTGTGAGCAGTTCTGGGCCCCTTGTCTAAGAGAGGATGGGCTGACATTGGAGAGGGTTTAAAGGACATTCACAAGTATGATTTTGGAAGTGTTATTATTTGAGGAGTGTTTGATGGCTCTGAGCAAGTACTCGCTGGAATTTAGAAGAATGAGGGGGTATCTCATTGAAACCTATTAAATGTTGAAAGGCCTAGATAGAGTGGATGTGGAGACAATGTTTCCTATAGCGGGGCAGTCTAGGACCAGAGGGCACCGCCTGAGAATACAGGGATGTCCATTTAGACTGGAGATGAGGAGGACGGCGGCAAATCTGTGGAATTTATTGCTACAGGCAGCAATGGAAGCTGAGTCATTGGGTGTATTTAAGGTGGAGGTTGATAAGTTCTTGATTAGGCAGGGCGTGAAAGATTACAGATAGAAGGTGGGAGATTGGGTTTGAGAAGGAAAATGGATCAGCCATGCTGAAGTGGCAGAGCACACCCAATGGACCAAATTCTGCTCTTATCTGTTATGGTCTTCATTTTTATATAATGCTTTATTCTTTATAATTGTTGAATGTTGTTTTTATTTGCATGTTCCCTGACCAATACATCACAGCAAATTCCTGACACATGTAAATGTGTATGGCGAATAAAATTGATTCTTGATCCTTGATCAAGAACGGCTGCTTCCCTTCAATCCTTCTTGAACCAAAAGGCTAATCACTGTAATTTAGCAAAAATATGACAACTTTGATCGCTTTTACATAAAAATGAGTATTTTTGTTCTAATCTTCTTTTCTTATGTGAAATGGGGACACCTCTTTTTCCCTTTCTGGTGAGAGAGCGAGCCTGTGGTATGTCGAGTTACTAGGTGAATGAGTGGTCTTTGTCTTTACTGATGCTTTGCTGTATGCTTGAGTTCTTGGTGGAGGGTGCTGATGCTATTTTGCTGGTGTGGGAGGGTGGTCATTGTCTTGTTGCTGCTTGTGCGTGGGAGGGGGAGTTGGGGAGCTTTGGGGTTCTAACATTCATTCTTTGGGGCACTCCTCTGTTTTCGTGGATGTTTGCAAAGAAAAAGAATTTCAGGATGTATATTGTATACATTTCCCTTACATTAAATCTACCTATTGAAACCTATTATAAGAATGGGGTGGTTGGGTGGAGATATGTCTCTACCAAAGATGGTGTAAGGCACTCCTTGCGCCCCACCCCCCCCAGATCAGGGTCATGTGAAGCCATGGAAGCAGGTGGTGGATGGTCCTAACAGCAGCTGGTGCAGATCACAAGTCCTGGTGATGTGACCACTGACACCAGGCAGCCAATCTCTGAAGAGTATTGATAATGGCTGGGGGTCACCCGTCTTGTAAAGACACTACCCAGAAGGCCGCGATGGCAAAACACTTCTATCAAAAAATTTGCCAAGAACAATCATGGTCACAAGACCATGATCGTCCTTCTCATAAGACAAGAATTGGAATCAGAATCAGGTTTAATATCACTGGCATATGACGTGAAATAAATTGTCTTTGTGGCAGCAGTACAACGTAATTGGTAAATGAAATAAGTGGTGCAAAAACAGAAATAATAAAAAAGTAGTGAGGTAGTGTTCATGGGTTCAATGTCCATCCAGAAATCGGATGGCGATGGGAAGATGCTGTTCCTGAATTTTTGAGTGTGGGTGTCTTCAGGCTCCTGTTCCTGATGGTAGCAATGAGAAGAGGGCATGCCCTGGGTGTTGGGGGTCCTTAATGATAGACGCCGCCTTTTCAGTGAATATTTTTGTTGTAATTTGAATATGATAAAATATGTATAATATAGGCTCAATTTCTGCTTTTTTTGTAAATACTGCTTATATGTGGCTGCGTGCTTGTAATCCTGCGGCAAGTAAGCTTCTAACCGCCCATGTGTACACATGTAGTGGCATCCGCGCCAGACTTCGAAGCGTTTGGTGTCTGGTTCGAATCCGGCCGGCTCCTAGCACGCTTTTCCATCCATGCTGGGTTGAACGTCGAGCCTCGTTAAAATAAAACACTGACAAAAAAAAGAAACGGCGAGGTGGCCGCCCGACGCGCCGCAAGGCGCGGGAAGGAACAACAATACTTGCACACGTGACGTGACTTTGGCTTGAAACAGGAGAGGGAAGTTTCCCCCACTCACCTCAAGGCCAGCATTTATGTGTCAGCTCCCCGTGGGAACTTCCGTGCAGCGAGCACTAGGTTTTCAGCATTCAGTAATTAAACTTTAAAAAAAATGGCTTAACTGGCTTTCCGTGAAATATCTAGTGCTCTGACTCAACTCCTGTCTGCCTCTCTCTCTTGTACGTTGGATCTATACGTCCTTCAGTACAAGATGCGGGTGACGAGTTTGTACCGAAGCCTATTCAAGTCGAGTCGAGTTTCCTCACACGAAATGTTGGACAGGACTGAAAGGGAAGGGGCAAAGACGCCAGAATGAAAAAAAGATGGGCGGAGGGGAAGGAGTTTTCTGTCATGTGCAAAGGTGCAAAGGAAAACTTACTTGCAGCAGAGGCAGTGGGCAGTGATACCGTGACTAATCTCATCTTGATCTCGGTTCAACTTTCCCGCCTTCTGTCTGCAACCCTCGGTTCCCCGCTGTGGATGTTGAGTTTTTTTCGTAAGCACCCCGGCCGTGCAGGAGCGTTGCTTTAAGAGTTAGGGAGACCCTTGTTCCTTATATGGGAGGACAAGAGGCTGGTGAGAGATCAGACAAAGGGGGAGTGGGGGAGTGGGGGGTGGGGTGAGGGTGAGACTTCCCTCAAGCAAGCCGCACTCACCCTTCGGGAAGTGGCGAGGCATGGGCTGGAGAGGTGGGGGTGGCAGGTGCTGCTGTCGCTGCTGCCCGGTCTCCCGGCTGAACGAGGACAACGCGCGCTTCGCCTTGCTCGCCCTCTTCATCCTGTGCTACCTGGTGCTGGGCGCGGCCGTGTTCTCGGCCATCGAGCGGCCGCGGGAGCTGCGGGCTCAGCGGGCGTGGAGCCGGAGGCTGGCCAACTTCAGCCGGAGTCACAACGTCAGCCGGGGGCAGCTCGCCGCCTTGCTCCGGGAGTACGAGAAAGCGTACGGCGCCGGCGTCAGGGTGGACCCGCTTAGACCCAGATGGGACTTCACGGGAGCGTTCTACTTCGTGGGGACCGTGGTCTCTACTATAGGTCAGTGTGTGTGTGTGTGTGTGTGTGTATTACTGACTCATTGAAAGCGGGAGGAACTGCGCGGGTCGAGCAGCATCTGTATATGTGCGTGTGTGTGTTTGAAGGGGTGGTGGGTGGGGAAGGAAAGGAATAAAACTCCAGATTCCAACATATCTCGTCTCATGTGCCCCCAAGAACATAAAAGTGTTCCTTTCGGTTCAATCTTCCCTATTTGTAAGGGTAACCTTGCGGCGTTTCCTCAAATAGAATTTTGGTGAGAGAGAGGAAAAAGAACCTTGGAGCGAGCTCTGATGCGAATCCGCAGCTGCATTTTAAATACTGTACAGCTCCAAGACCCCCGGTTTGATCGTGACCCCCGGCGTTGCCTCCACAGAATTTGCACCTCCTCCACCGTGACCGCGTGTCTTCCCCCCCCCCCGCCATGTTCGGATTCCTGCTCACATCCCCAAAGCGGGCGGGTTAATTTGCTGCTGTGAATTGCCGTGGGTGTGTGGGTTAAATGGCTTTGAAAGGTCTCAGGAGTTGTGGAGCTACGTGAGAGGGGATAGTTGCCTTACCGACCGGCTTAGGCTCGATGGGCTGAAGTTAAAAATAATATGATAAATCCCTTTTAATTAATTTGACCCACGAATAATCTTTGTTATATAGCCCTGAACTGCTTTATCGCGGTGAGCCAAAAGCTGAGAGACATGGGCTCTTTGTTCACCTCTTTTTGTTTAATTGCTTCCTTTCCTTCAAAATTGGCGGCTGACTCAGGGCAGACTGACAACCGCCATCCGCTCCCCCTCCTCCACCCTCCCTCCCCTCCCTCTACCCTCCCTCCCCTTCTTCTTTTCCTCCCCTCCCCCTCCCCTCCCCCCCTCCCTCTCCCCCCTCCCTCCCCCCCTCCCCCTTCCTCTCCCCCCTCCCCCTTCCTCTCCCCCCTTCCTCTCCCCTTCCCCTCCCCCTTCCTCTCCCTTCCCCTCCCCTTCCCCTCCCTCCCCTTCCTCTTTTCTTCCCCTTCCCCTTTCCCCTCCCCCTTTCCCCTCTTCCCCTTCCCCCTTCCCCTTCCCCTTCCCCTTCCCCTTCCCCTTCCCCTTCCCCTTCCCCTTTCCCCTCTTCCCCTTTCCCCTCTTCCCCTTTCCCCTCTTCCCCTTCCCCCTTCCCCCTTCCCCCTTCCCCTTCCCCTTCCCCTTCCCCTTCCCCTTCCCCTTCCCCCTTCCCCTTCCCCCTTCCCCTTCCCCCTTCCCCTTCCCCCTCCCCCTTCCCCTTCCCCTTCCCCCTCCCCTTCCTCTTTTCCTCCCTCCCCTTCCTCTTTTCCTCCCTCCCCTTCCCCCTTTCCTCCCTCCCCTTCCTCTTTTCCTCCCCTCGCACCCTCCCCTCCCCACTCACCATTCATCCTCCTCCTCCCACACTCCCTTTCCTCTCCCCCTCTCTTCCCTTCCCCTCCCCCTCCCCTCCCACTTTCCCCCTCCCTCCCACTCCACCTTTCTTCTTCCCCTTCTCCTCCTTCACCCTCCTCCACCTCCCCCTCCCCACCCCTCATCCCCTAACCCCTCCCCCTCCACCCCTCTCACCCTTCACCTCCCCTCCCCCCCACAATCACCCCTCCCCCCATTTCCTCCCCATGCCTCCTCTTCTCCTCACCCTTTCCCCTCCCCTTCCCCTCCACCTGTCCCCCTTTCCCCTTCCAGCCCTTAATCCTGTCCTGCCATGCTGAGTTTTCACACACATTTTAGTGTGTTACTCTGTTTTTGATTTCACTAAATTCTCTTCAACTCTGTTAATACAATCCCTTTTCGACCACTCTGCCTCAAGACCTTGATATGACCACTCCTCTGCCTAGCCCCTTTCTAGCTCCTATCTCTTCTTTGCAACTCAGCTCCCAACCGTTGCCCTGTCCCAGTGCACCCAGGAATCAACTGACGACACAATTTGTGGAAAGTAACATCCACTCTGTGGCCACTTTATTAGGTATACTTGTATATCTGCTTATTAATGAAAATATCTAATCAACCAATCATATGGCAACACACATAAAAGTTGCTGGTGAACGCAGCAGGCCAGGCAGCATCTCTAGGAAGAGGTGCAGTCGACGTTTCGGGCCGAGACCCTTCGTCAGGGCTATCTGAAGGAAGAGCTAGTAAGAGATTTGAAAGTGGGAGGGGTGAAGGGGAGGTCCAAAATGATAGGAGAAGACAGGAGGGGGAGGGATGGAGCCAAGAGCTGGACAGGTGATTGGCAAAAGGGATATGAGAGGATCATGGGACAGGAGGCCTAAGGAGAAAGAAAAGAGGGAGGGGGGATAAACCCAGAGGATGGGCAAGGGGTATAGTCAGAGGGACAGAGGGAGAAAAAGGAGAGAGAGAGAGAAAGAACGTGTGTATATAAATAAATAATGGATGGGGTACGAGGGGGAGGTGGGGCATTAGCGGAAGTTAGAGAAGTCAATGTTCATGCCATCAGGTTGGAGGCTACCCAGACGGAATATAAGGTGTTGTTCCTCAAACCTGAGTGTAGCTTCATCTTTACAGTAGAGGAGGCCGTGGATAGACATATCAGAATGGGAATGGGATGTGGAATTAAAATGTGTGGCCACTGGGAGATCCTGCTTTCTCTGGCGGACAGAGCGTAGGTGTTCAGCGAAACGATCTCCCAGTCTGTGTCGGGTCTCGCCAATATATAGAAGGCCACATCGGGAGCACCGGACTCAATGCATAAAAGCACGCAGACATGGTCAAAAGGTTCAGTTGTTGTTCAGACTAAACATTAGAATGGGGAAAGAAATGTGACCTCACTGTGTAGGACCATGGAAAGATTGTTGGCGGTTTGAGTATCTCAGAAACTGCTGATCTCCTTGGATTTGCCCACACAAGAGTTCAAACTAATTTGGCAGGGTGATGGGGACTGGAGTGGTAGGGTTGTTGGTTTATAGGCAGAGGCAGTGTGTAGGAAGAACAGGCAGTTGATAGTGCTAAACTGCACCCTGTGGGATGAGCTGCACTGTAAAAGGAGGACAAAATCAAAATGTGTTATATTTGAATGCATGAAGTATATGGAATAAGGTAGGTGATCTTGCAGCACAGTTAGAGATTGACAGGTATGGGGATGTGGGCATCACTGAGTTGTGGCTAAAATGTTGAGGGCTAAATGTCCATTGTCAAGCATTGTATTGAAAGGATAGGCAAAGGGGGTGGTGTTGAACTCTTGGTAAAATTGAAACCAAATCTTTTGAAAGAGGTGACATGATGTAGAATCCTTGTGGATTAAGGAACTGCAAAGGTAAAAAGACCCTGGTAGGAGTTATATACAGGCCTTCGAATAGTAGCCAGGATGTGGGTTACAAATTACAATAGGAGATAGAAATATCATGTCAAAAGGGGAATGTTGCGATGATCATGGGGGATTTCAACATGCAGGTAGATTGGGAAAATCAGGTTGGTGCTTGGTCCCAAGGGAGGGAATTTGTAAAATGCCTACAAAATAGCTTGTGGTTGAGCCCACTGGTGGAATCAGTTATTCTGGATTGGGTGTTGTGTTATGAACCAGATTTGATTTGGGAGCTTAAGGTAAAGGAACCCTTAGGAGATAGTGATCATAATATGATAGAATCCATCTTGCAATTTGAGAGGGAGAAGCGAAAGGCAGGTTTATTAGTATTACAATGGAGTAAGGGGAATTACAGAGCCATGAGAGAGGATCTGGCCATAGTTGATTGGAAGGAGACACTAGCAGGGATGATGACAGAGCAGCAACTTATGGAGTTTCTGGGAGCAAATCAGAAGGTGCAGGATAGATACATCCCAAAGAAGAAGTAGTATTCTGAAGGCAGGATCAAAAGTTCAAACGGTTCAAAGGCCCATTCTATTATTCAAGTATGTATGCAGAATACAACTCTGAAATTTGTCTTTGAATGACGCAACTGTGGCTGAAAGGCCAACGTAAAAGCCAAAGAGAGGGCATATAATAGAGCAAAAATTAATGGGAAGTTAGTGGGTTGGGAAACTATTAAAAGCCAACAGGAAACATCTAAATGCCATAAGGGGTGAAAGGATTAAATAAGCTAGCTGATAATATGAAGGAGGATACCAAAAGATTTTCAGATATATAAAGAGTAAAAGAGAGGCGAGAGTAGACTGGTCAGGGATACTATTACAGCTACAGAAAGGGTGGGTAATGTAGCAGGATCCTCTTTTGAGTCAATATGGGTGGAAGTCAGGAACAGGAAGGGAGCAGTTACTCTACTGGGGGTATTCTATAGGCCCCCTGGTAGCAGCAGAAATACAGAGGAGCAGATTGGGAGGCAGATTTTGGAAAGGTGCAAAAATAACAGGGTTGTTATCATGGGTGACTTTAACTTCCCTAATATTGATTGGCACCTGATTAGTTCCAAGGGTTTAGATGGGGCAGAATTTGTTAAGTGTGTCCAGGATGGATTTTTGTCACAGCATGTGGACAGGCCGACCAGGGGGAATGCCATACTAGATCTAGTACTAGGTAATGAACCGGGTCAGGTCACAGATCTCTCAGTGGGTGAGCATCTGGGGGACAGTGACCACCGCTCCCTGGCCTTTATGATTATGAAAAAGAATAGAATCAAAGAGGACGGGAAAATTTTTAATTGGGGAAAAGGCAAATTATGAGGCTATAAGGCTGGAACTTGCGGGTGTGAATTGGGATGATGTTTTTGCAGGGAAATGTACTATGGACATGTGGTTGATGTTTAGAGATCTCTTGCAGGATGTAAGGGATAAATTTGTCCCAGTGAGGAAGATAAAGAATGGTAGGGTGAAGGAACCATGGGTGACAAGTGAGGTGGAAAATCTAGTCAGGTGGAAGAAGGCAGCATACATGAGGTTTAGGAAGCAAGGATCAGATGGGTCTATTGAGGAATATAGGGAAGCAAGAAAGGAGCTTAAGAAGGGGCTGAGAAGAGCAAGAAGGGGACATGAGAAGGCCTTGGTGAGTAGGGTAAAGGAAAACCCCAAGGCATTCTTCAATTATGTGAAGAAAGAAAGGATGACAGGAGTGAAGGTAGGACCGATTAGAGATAAAGGTGGGAAGATGTGCCTGGAGGCTGTGGAAGTGAGCGAGGTCTTCAATGAATACTTCTCTTCGGTATTCACCAATGAGAGGGAACTTGATGATGGTGAGGACAATATGAGTGAGGTTGATGTTCTGGAGCATGTTGATATTAAGGGAGAGGAGGTGTTGGAGTTGTTAAAATACATTAGGACAGATAAGTCCCCGGGGCCTGACGGAATATTCCCCAGGCTGCTCCACGAGGCGAGAAAAGAGATTGCTGAGCCTCTGGCTGGGATCTTTATGTCCTCGTTGTCCACGGGAATGGTACCGGAGGACTGGAGGGAGGCGAATGTTGTTCCCTTGCTCAAAAAAGGTAGTAGGGATAGTCCGGGTAATTATAGACCAGTGAGCCTTGTGTCTGTGGCGGGAAAGCTGTTGGAAAAGATACTTAGAGATAGGATCTCTGGGCATTTAGAGAATCATGGTCTGATCAGGGACAGTCAGCATGGCTTTGTGAAGGGCAGATCGTGTCTAACAAGCCTGTCAGAGTTCTTTGAGGAGGTGACCAGGCATATAGATGAGGGATGTGATCTATATGGATTTTAGTAAGGCATTTGACAAGGTTCCACACGGTAGGCTTATTCAGAAAGTTAGAAGTCATGGGATCCAGGGAAGTTTGGCCAGGTGGATTCAGAATTGGCTTGCCTGAAGAAGGCAGAGGGTGGTGGTGGAGGGAGTACATTCAGATTGGAGGATTGTGACTAGTGGTGTCCCACAAGGATCTGTTCTGGGACCTCTACTTTTCGTGATTTTTATTTACGACCTGGATGTGGGGGTAGAAGGGTGGGTTGGCAAGTTTGCAGACGACACAAAGGTTGGTGGTGTTGTAGATAGTGTAGAGGATTGTCAAAGATTGCAGAGAGACATTGATAGGATGCAGAAGTGGGCTGAGAAGTGGCAGATGGAGTTCAACCCAGAGAAGTGTGAGGTGGTACACTTTGGAAGGACAAACTCCAAGGCAGAGTACAAAGTAAATGGCAGGATACTTGGTAGTGTGGAGAAGCAGAGGGATCTCGAGGTACATGTCCACAGGTCCCTGAAAGTTGCCTCACAGGTAGATAGGGTAGTTAAGAAAGCTTATGGGGTGTTAGCTTTCATAAGTCGAGGGATAGAGTTTAAGAGTCGCGATGTAGTGATGCAGCTCTATAAAACCCTGGTTAGGCCACACTTGGAGTACTGTGTCCAGTTCTGGTCACGTCACTATAGGAAGGATGTGGAAGCATTGGAAAGGGCACAGAGGAGATTTACCAGGATGCTGCCTGGTTTAGAAAGTATGCATTATGATCAGAGATTAAGGGAGCTAGGGCTTTACTCTTTGGAGAGAAGGAGGATGAGAGGAGACATGATAGAGGTGTACAAGATAATAAGAGGAATAGATAGAGTGGATAGCCAGCACCTCTTCCCCAGGGCACCACTGCTCAATACAAGAGGACATGGCTTTAAGGTAAGGGGTGGGAAGTTCAAGGGGAATATTAGAGGAAGGTTTTTTACTCAGAGAGTGGTTGGTGCGTGGAATGCACTGCCTGAGTCAGTGGTGGAGGCAGATACACTAGTGAAGTTTAAGAGACTACTAGACAGGTATATGGAGGAATCTAAGGTGGGGGCTTATATGGGAGGCAGGGTTTGAGGGTCGGCACAACATCATGGGTTGAAGGGCCTGTACTGTGCTGTACTGTTCTATGAAAATGACTCTGGAGAGGCTATAATGTGGGACAAGGAAACGACAGATGAACTGAATAAGTATTTTAGATCAGTCTTCACTGTGGAAGACACTGTTGGTGTTGATTGTAAAGGATGTGGTTTTGGGGTACTTGGAGGCACATGGTAAAAAGGCCCTAGTCAGTATGGTTTCCTCAAGGGAAAATTTTGCCTGTCTAATCTGCTGGAATTCTTTAAGGAAGTAACAAGCAGGATAGATAAAGGAGAATTGGTGAATGTTGTGTACTTGGATTTTCAGAAGGCCTTTTACAAGGTGCAGTGCATGAGGCTGCTTAACAAGATAAGAGCCTATAACCTTACAGGAAAGATACCAACATAGACAGAACATTGGCTGATTGGCAGGGGGCAAATAAAGGGAGTAAAGAGAGCATTTTCTGATTGACTGTCGGTGAGTAGTGGTGTTCCGCAGGGCTCAGTGTTGGGACTGATTCTTTTTGTCTTGTATGTCAGTGATGTGGATGATGGAATTGGTGGCTTTGTGGCCAAGTTTGAAGACATTATGAAGATAGGTGGAGGGGCACATAGTATTGAGGAAGCAGGGAGGCTGCAGAGGGTCTTAGACAGTTTAGAAGAATGGGCAAAGAAAAGTCAAATGGAATACAGTGTTGGGAAGTGTTTGGTCATGCACTTTGGTAGAAGAAATGAAAGTGTAGACTATTTTCTAAAAGGGGAGAAAATTCAAAAATCTGAGTTTCAAAGTGACTTGAGAGTCCACCTTGCAAGATTTCCAAAAGTTTAATGGCGAGGAAGGAAAATGCAATGTTAGCATTCATTTTGAGAGGACTCGAATATGGAAACAAGGATGCAATGCTGACGCTTTATAAAGCACCTGGAGTATTGTGAGCAGTGTTGGGTCTGACATTGGAGAGGGTTCAGAGGAGGTTCACAAGAATGATTCCGAGAATGAAAGGTTTATTGTAGAAGGAACGGTTGATGGTTCTGACCTGTTACTCGCTGCAATTTAGAAGAACGAGGGGGGATGTCATTGAAACCTATCGAATGTTGAAAGGCCTTGATAGGGAGGTTATGGAGACAATGATTCCTATGGCGGGGAAGCACAACCTCAGAATAGAGGGATGTCCGTTCAGATTGGAGGTGAGTAATTTCTTTAGCCAGGGGCTAGTGTATCTGTGGAATTCATTGCCATAGTCAGCTGTGGAGGCCAGGTGTCTGGGTATATTTAAGGTGGAGGTTGATAGTTTCTTGATTATTCAAGGCATGAAAGGTTATGCATGGATTTGTGAAAGGAAAATCATGTCTGACGAATCTCATAGAATTCTTTGAGGATGTAACCAGTAGAGTGGATAGGGGAGAACCAGTGGATGTGGTATATTTGGATTTTCAAAAGGCTTTTGACAAGGTCCAACACAGGAGATTAGTGTGCAAACTTAAAGCACACGGTATTGGGGGTAAGGTATTGATGTGGATAGAGAATTGGTTGGCAGACAGGAAGCAAAGAGTGGGAATAAACGGGACATTTTCAGAATGACAGGCAGTGACCAGTGGGGTACCGCAAGGCTCAGTGCTGGGACCTCAGTTGTTTACAATATATATTAATGACTTAAATGAGGGAATTAAATGCAGCACCTCCAAGTTTGCGGATGACATGAAGCTGGGCGGCAGTGTTAGCTATGAGGAGGATGCTAAGAGGATGCAGGGTGACTTGGATAGGTTAGGTGCGTGGGAAAATTCATGGCAGATGCAATTTAATGTGGATAAATGTGAGGTTATCCACTTTGGCGGCAAAAACAGGAAAACAGATTATTATCTGAATGGTGGCCGATTAGGAAAAGGGGAGGTGCAACGAGACCTGGATGTCATTATACACCAGTCATTGAAAGTGGGCATGCAGGTACAGCAGACTGTGAAAAAGGCGAATGATATGCTGGCATTCATAGCGAGAGGATTCGAGTACAGGAGCAGGGAGGTACTACTGCAGTTGTACAAGGCCTTGGTGAGACCACACCTGGAGTATTGTGTGCAGTTTTGGCGCCCTAATCTGAGGAAAGACATCCTTGCCATAGAGGGGGTACAAAGAAGGTTCACCAGATTGATTCCTGGGATGGCAGGACTTTCATATGATGAAAGACTGGATCGTCTAGGCTTATACTCGTTGGAATTTAGAAGATTGAGGGGGGATCTTATTGAAACGTATGAAATCCTAAAGGGATTGGACAGGCTAGATGAAGGAAGATTGTTCCTGATGTTGGGGAAGTCCAGAACGAGGGGTCACAGTTTGAGGATAAAGGGGAAGCTTTTAGGGCCGAGATTAGGAAAAACTTCTTCACAGAGAGAGTAGTGAATCTGTGGAATTCTCTGTCACAGGAAACAGTTGAGGCCAGTTCATTGGCTATAATTAAGAGGGAGTTAGATATGGGCCTTGTGGCTAAAGGGATCAGGGGGTATGGAGGGAAGGCTGGTGCAGGGTTCTGAGTTGGATGATCAGCCATGTTCATACTGAATGGCGGTGCAGGCTGGAAGGGCCGAATGGCCTACTCCTGCACCTATTTTCTGTTTCTATGTTTCTATGTTATGGGTGGGAGAATGAGGTTGGGAGGGGAATGGATCAGCCATGATGAAATGGTGGAGCAGAGTCGAAGGGCCAAATGGCCTAATTCTGCTCCTATATCATATGGTCTTATGATCTTATTATAAAAGTCTATAGAATTTACAGGGAATGGTGCATAAAAAAAACATCCAGCGAGTGGCAGTTCTGTGGGCAAAAACACCTTGTTAATGATGAGGTCAGAGGAGAATGGCAAGGCTGGTTCAAACTGACAGGAAGGAGACAGGAACTCGTGTAGTGGTGTGCAGAACAGCATCTCTGAATGCACAACACGTCGAGCTTTGAAGTGGCTGGGCTACAGCAGTAGAAGACCACACCAGGCTCCACGCCTGCATCTAATCAAGTCACCACTGATCGTGCGTGAGCGAAAGATGAACACACATTGTTCTGGCCACCAGACAGAAAAACACTGTGTTCTGCTAATGCTCTAAGCTCAGATAGACCAGGCTTTTGAAATACGTTTGAAACTCCTCAGCATGAAAGTTTAGTTAGTATAAACCAACGTTACCCATGGATGGTATGTGTAGGGGTTGGGTTTTCAAAGTGTTAAGTTTGTGGTATGAAAGGCTTGGCTAAAGAGGAAGAGGGCAGGTGAAGTCCTGGTCTTTAATAAACTCCATGCACTTTTCCCTCCTTGTCGCTGTATTGCTTGAACTACATCCCTGTCTTCCCCGCTCCAGTTCTGGTCTCATGTTTATGTGTGATCTTAATTATTTTACCAATGGTAGCCATGCGGTAATCGCCAGTAATCGCTGCTTTCCTATAACCAGCCCTGTGAAATGTATCTCTCTGACAAAGGATTCAGATACTTCCTTATTACTTTGGTTAGGGTTTTGTGAAACTCATTGAGAGATTTAGCTCTGTTAAGTATTCTGTGCAAGTGCCACGATGTTGGTGTGTGTGTGAAAGAGAGACTGTGTATGAGAGAGAGAGAGGCTGAGTATGTGTGTGAGTGAGAGAGAGAGAGAGAGTGTGTGTGTGAGAGAGAGAGAGTGTGTGTGTGAGAGAGAGTGTGTGTGTGAGAGAGAATGTGTGTGAGAGAGAATGTGTGTGAGGGAGAGAGAGTGTGCGAGAGAGAGAGTGTGTGCGAGAGAGAGAGTGTGTGTGAGAGAGAGAGTGTGTGAGAGAGAGAGTGTGTGAGAGAGTGAGTGTGTGAGAGAGTGAGTGTGTGAGGGAGAGAGTGTGTGTGAGGGAGAGAGTGTGTGTGAGAGAGAGAGTGTGTGTGTGAGAGAGAGTGTGTGTGTGTGAGAGAGAGTGTGTGTGAGAGAGAGAGTGTGTGTGAGAGAGAGAGTGTGTGTGTGAGAGAGAGTGTGTGTGCGAGAGAGAGAGAGTGTGTGTGCGAGAGAGAGAGAGAGAGAGTGTGTGCAAGAGAGAGTGTGTGAGGGAGAGAGAGAGTGTGAGGGAGGGAGGGAGTGTGTGTGAGGGAGAGAGTGTGTGTGTGCCTGAGAGAGAGGGAGCGGGTGCACATGTGAAAGAGAGAGGGAGAGTATGTGTGTGTGTGTGTGTGTTTGTGTGTGTGTGTGTGTGTGTGTGAGAGAGAGAGAGAGTGCGTGCGAGAGAGAGTGTGTGTGTGATGGAGGGAGAATATATGCATGAGGGGTAGAGAATTTGTATATGCCTGAGAGAGAGGGAGTGTGTGCATGTGTGAAAGAGCCTGCGCGCATAAGAGAAAGGGAGTGCATGGGTGCGTGAGGGAGACAGAATGTGTGTAAAGGAGAGAGAGTGTGTGTGTATGTGAGAGAGAGAGGGAATGTGTGTGTGAGGGAGTGCGAGAGTGTGTGAGGGAGAGAGAGAATGGGTGCTTGTGTGAGGCAGAGGGAGAGTGTGAGAGAGAGGGAGAGGGTTCACGTAAGGGAGGGAGATAGGAACACTCACAACACGCTGGAGGAACTCAGCAGGTCGGGCAGCATCCGTGGAAAAGATCAGTCGACGTTTTGGGCTGGAACCCTTCGTCAGGACTGAAATGTCGACCAATCTTTTCCACGGATGCTGCCCGACCTGCTGAGTTCCTCCAGCGTGCTGTGAGTGTTGCTTTGACCCCAGCATCTGCAGATTAATTTGTGTTTAGGGAGGGAGATAGAGTGCATATCAGAGGGAGAATGAGAGAGAGAGAGAGAGTGTGTGTGTGTGTGTGTGTGCGTGCACGTGATGGAGAGAGAGAGATAATGTACGTGAGGGAGAGACGGTGGGTGTGTTGAGAGAGAGTGTGTGTGTGAGAGAGAGTGTGCGTGTGTGAGAGAGAGTGTGTGTGTGAGAGAGAGACTGACTGTGAGTATAATTGGTTTCATTATTGTCACCTGTACCAAGATCCAGTGAAAAGGGTTTGTTTGCCATCCACTCAGATCATTGCATACATTGTAGCAGTGCAAAAGATATATAAAAAAATGCAGAACATAGTTTTACGTTTAAAGAGAGTGCAGTGCAAGTAGCAAAATAAAAAGTAAGGGTCACTTTGAGGTAGACTGAGACATTGGAAATTCATTTTAACGTTCCTTACAGACCACATTAGGGAGCTGGAGCTGGATGACCTGTAGATTATTCTGCAGAGTGAGGAGGTGATAGACTGGAGCTTCAGGGTTGTGGCCACCCCTAAGTTGGAGAAGGTGAGCAGGTGGCTGACTGTCAGGAGAGGGAAAGGGAATAGCCAGCCAGTGCAAAGTATCCCTGTGGCCGTTCCTCTCAGTAACAGGTGTACTACTTTTGATACCATTGGGAGGGATGACCTCCTGGGGGAAAGCCACAGCAACCAGGTCCCTGGCACCGAGTCTGGCTCTGTGGCTCAGAAGGAAGGTGGAGAAGAGCGGTTGTGATAAGGAGTCAGGGGAATAGAGGTTTTGTGGACGAGAGAAAGACTCACAGATGGTATGTTGTCTTCCAGGTGCCAGGGGCAGAGATGTCTCAGATTGGTTTCTTAATGGGGAGGCTGAGTAGTCAGAGGTTGTGACACATATTGGAAAAGAGATGAGGTCCTGAAGAGAGATCTAGGGTCTAGGAAGGAAGTTGAAGAGCAGGATCTCAACGGTAGTAATCCCTGGATTATTGCCTGCCACACACCAGTGAGGTTTAGAATAGGATGATATGTTGGTGAAGAATAGATGCAGGGGCCAGGGGCCCAGATGTGTGGATGACTGGGATCTCTTCTGGGGAAGTTATGAGCAATTTAAACACCAGCCCAGATTGGAGGCGAGAGCCAATTTCACTCGCTCCCTGCGATCTTCACTCCTCTCTCTCCAGAGCACACGAGCCGTTCGCTGTTTCATTGTTTGGTCAATTTAAACACGAGCTCAGATGGACTGAAAAGACCGCGTGTTGGGATCCAGAGCAAGAGCCGATTTGGCTCGTTCTCCGTGACGGTTATCTCCGCGGCGCTGAGACGATGAAGACTGTCCCAGCTGCTGTGCTCTGTCCCTGCTAATGTGATGAATGAATAATTGAGGCTTTGGGCCTACTCCAGGCTACTCTGGGGTTCAAATCTGAGGACGCAATTTTGGTTCGGAATGCTGTTGCTCGCTTTAACTGTTTACGTGATTTGCTTTTTCTTTCTCTTGTGCATCGGGTGTTGGTCTTTTATTTTTGTTTTTATTCTTTAATACGGGTTCTTTCGAGTTCCTTGCTTTGCAGTTACCTGTGAGCAAGCAAACCTCACGGTTGTATAATTTATACATTCTTTGATAATAAATGATGAGGAGAAGATGGCGGCGCGACGGCAACACGCGCGGCACTTCGGTGATGTCTGTAATCTGTCAAGTAGGGGACCGTGCACAATTCTGATTTGATGGAGACGGAGGAACATCTGGAAAACTTCTGAAATGCCCGCTTGGCTGCCGCTGCTACTGTGTGGTAACCGGAATCTCTGGAGCTGAAGGCCCCGAAATCCTCGGCTTTGCTTGTTTCAGCGGCCAGGACGAGGTCGAAGGCGCTTGGCAGAGGATGGCGCTCGGGAGGCTGTATCAGAGGGGCTGGTCGGAAACTCGGAGTTTTCGGACGGATGGACTCAGGGTCGGCTGTGGTCGGCTGCTTCGAAGGCATCGGCAAGTTGACGGTGCCTAGAGGTTTATGGCAGGGAGTTTCTCCCTTTTGCCGCCGCTATCGGGGACTCGGGAGTCGATCGACTCAGGACTTTGAGACTATTTTTACCGTGCCCCTGGTTTGTTCTTCATCAAATTGTGGTATTGCTTTGCATGGGTGTAACTATATGTTATAATTATGTGGTTTTGTCAGTGTTAGTCTTTGGTTTGTCCTGTTTTCTGTGATATCACTCTGGAGAAACATTGTATCATTTCTTAATGCACGTATGCATTTCTAAATGACAATAGAAAGAGGACTGAGTGTCCTCATAATCTAATCTAAATCTAAAAATGTACTTGAATCTTGACTCTGTACAAAAGGGATGGTTTACACCTGAACTCGAGAGGGACTTATACTGCCAGGTTCAGGAACAGTTCTCGCCCCTCAACCATCAGGCTCTGGAAATGAAGAAGATAACTTCGCTCAGCTTCACTTTATCTTCAACATTGAAATGTTTCCACAACCACTGGATGGAGACGAGTGGCTCTGGGACATGGAGATCACAAGAGATTCAGCAGAGCAACACACACAAAGTGCTGGAGGAGAAGAATAAAGAGAGAGCTTGCTTTGTGCTGAAACCCTTCTTCAGGACTGGAAAGGAAGGGGGTGGGAATAAGAAGTTGGGAGAAGGTGAAGAGGTGAAAGAGTGCAAGCTGGAAGGTGATAGGTGAAACCAAGTGACGGGGGGGAGATAGGTACGTAGGGGAGGGGGGGATGAAGTGAACGCTGAGAGGTGATAGGTGTGAAAGGTAAAGGATTGAAGAAGGAGGAATCTAATAGGAGAAGAGAGTGGACCATGGGAGAAAGGGAAGGAGGAGAGGAACCAGAGGGAGTTGATAGGCAGATGAGAAGAGAAGAGATAAGAGGGAAGCCCAAATGGGGAACTTAGAAATGGAGACAGGGGAGAGATCATGTTTTTGACACATTGGCCTTCATAAATCAAAATACTGAGTACAGGAGATGGGATGTTATGTTGAAGTTGCATATAAAATGTTAGTGAGGCCTAATTTGTCCTAATATTATTGTGTGCAGTTTTGGTCTACAGGAAAAAATGTAAGTAAGGTTGAAAGAGTACAGAGAAAATTTTCAAGAATGTTGCCGTGATTGGAGGACCTGAGTTATAAAGGAAGATTGAATAGGTTAGGACTTTATTCTTTGGCATGTAGAAGATTGAGAGGAGATTTGATAGAGGGACACAAAATTATGAGGGGTTTGGATAGGGTAAATGCAAGCAGGCTTTTTCCACTGAGGTTGGGTGGGACTACAACCAGAGGTCATGGGTTAAGGGTGAAAGGTGAAAAGTTTAAGGGGAACATGAGGGGAAACTTCTTCACTCAGGGGGTGGTGAGAGTGTGGAACGAACTGCCAGCACAAGAGCTCGATTTCAGCATTTAAGCGCAGTTTGGATAGGTATGTAGATGGTAGGGGTATGGAGGGCTATGGTCCTGGTGCAGGTCCATGAGAGTAGACAGTTTAAATGGTTTCAGCATGGAGTAGATGGGCTGAAGGGCCTGTTTCTGTGCTGTACTTCCCTATATATAGTTCTAACTCAGACCAAGTCTCACATCTGTACCTCAGTAGGTGACAAAGCATGGCAGTTACCCGTCTGTACTCAGTCGTTCAGACTGTTACTGCTAGTCTAGAATACTGGACGGGATTAGGTTTTATTGCCTATCGCAACCCTGTGTATATAACAAAAGGGAATAATTAACTTTTATGCTTTTCAACAAACCATAAAATATTCTGTGATAATAATCAAATGACACTTCAGAAGCAGATGGAGATTAAAATGTGTTTGTGATATCCAAGTACCACGGGGCGAGGAGCTCCAACAAGTCAATAGATAGTGCTGCAAACCGGAAGGTTCTATCGAACATCACCATCTGGTGTGGGGGGTGGTGGAGTGTATGGGGGGGTGGTGGTGGAGTGGGTAACTGCACAGGATCGAAGGGAGCTGCAGAGATTTGTAAACTCAGTCAACTCCATCATGGGTGCCAGCCTCCGTAGTATCCAGGACATCTTCAAGGAGCGATACCTCAAAAGAATGACGTCCATCATTAAGGACCCCCAACAGGACATCCCTCTTCTCATGGCTGCCATCAGGAAGGAGGTACAGCAGCCCGAAATCTCACACTCAATGACTCAGGAACAGCTTCTTCCCCTCTGCCTTCCGATTTCTGAATGAGATTTAGAACCCATGAACACAACCTCACTACTTTTTTATTTCTATTTTTGCACTACTTATTTAATTTAACCTTAAAGTCATCCGTTAGTCTTGCGCGAGACCATGGATCTGCGCCTGGAAAGCCTTCACTCTCCAGGGCGCAGGCCTGGGCAAGGTTGTACGGAAGACCAGCAGTTGCCCATGCTGCAAGTCTCCCCTCTCCACGACACCGATGTTGTCCAAGGGAAGGGCATTAGGACCCATACAGCTTGGCACCAGTGTCGTCGCAGAGCAATGTGTGATTAAGTGCCTTGCTCAAGGACACAACATGTTGCCTCGGCTGGGGCTCGAACTCACGACGTTTGGGTAGCTAGTCCAATGCCTTAACCACTTGGCCACGTGCCCATACATTAATTTAACTATTATATATATTATATATTTACTGTAATGCACAGTTTTTTCTCTATTATTACAGTTGCAAGAAAAAGTTTGTGAATCCTTTACAATTACCTGTTTTTCCCAACTGTGAAGCATAGCTTGGGGCTGCTTTCCTGCCTTAGGGCCTGGATACCTTGCAGTCATTGAGGGAACAATGAATTCAACATTTTATCAAGACATTTTACAGGAGAATGCCAGGGTAGCAGTCTGTCACCTGAAGCTTAATAGAAGTTGGATGATGCAGCGAGACAGTGATCCGAAACACAAGAGTAACTCAACAACAGAATGGTTTAGAAGGAAGAAAATTTGTTTTTTTGGGATGGCCAAGAAAGAATCTAGATCTTAACCCATGACCTTAAGAGGGCTGTTCATGCACGGTATTCCAGAAATATTGATGAACCGAGGAATGGTCTAAAATTCCTCCAAGCCGACTGCAGGATTGATCAACAGTTACCGGAACTGTTTGGATGAAGTTATTGTTGTACAAGGAGTCACACCAGCTAGTGAAAGCAAAGGTTCACCTACTTTTTCCAACAAATACATGTAATATTGGATAATTTTTCTCAATAAATAGATGAACAAGTATAATGTTTTTTTGTGTTATTTATTTAACTGGGTCCTCTTTATTAAGTTTTAGGACTTGCGTTAAGATCTGAACACATTTTAGGTCATATTTATGGAGAAATAGAGAAAATTTTACAGGGACACAAACTTTCTAGCACCACTCTAGGCCTCAAAGTTAACAAATTTCACAACATATGCCAGTGATATTAAAACTGATTCTGATTATTTTTATCCATGGGGAAAATGCTCTCAGAAGGACATAGAGAAATATAGCACAAGAACAGGCCTTTTGGCCAAAAATGTCGTGCCAAACCAGCTAAAAAGTAAATCAAACAACAGGAATTCTGCAGATGCTGGAAATTCAAGCAACACACATCCTGACGAAGGGTCTCGGCCTGAAACGTCGACTGCACCTCTTCCTACAGATGCTGCCTGGCCTGCTGCGTTCACCAGCAACTTTGATGTGTGTTGCTTGAATTTCCAGCATCTGCAGAATTCCTGTTGTTTGCAACACACATAAAAGTTGCTGGTGAACGCAGCAGGCCAGGCAGCATCTCCAGGAAGAGGTGCAGTCGACGTTTCAGGCCAAGACCCTTCGTCAGGACTAACTGAAGGAAGAGTGAGTAAGGGATAAAAAGTAAATCAAATGTTATTCCTTTGTCCAAGAAAGCTAATAGGGATAATCCTGGGAATTATAGGCCAGTGAGTGTTACTTCAGCGATGGGCAGAGTATTGGGGAGGATTCTTAGAGATAGGACTTGCGAGCGGTTGGAGAAGTGTAGTGTGATTAAGAATAGTCAGTGTGTATCTGTGTCTGTCACGAGGCTGATTGACGTCTTCGAGGAAGAGACAAAGCGAGTTGATGAAGGCAGATCTGTGGGCGTGATGTAAATGGTGATGCCGTTCAACAAGGTTCCTCATGCACAATGGGGAAGCACAACGAGATCTAGGTGTTCTTGTACATCAGTCACTGAAAGCAAGCATGCAAGTACAGCAGGCAGTGAAGAAAGCTAATGGCATACTGGCCTTCATAACAAGGGGACTTGAGAATAAGAGCAAAGAGGTCCTTCTGCAGCTGTACAGGGCCCTGATGAGACCACACCTGGAGTACTGTCTGCAGTTTTGGTCTCCAAATTTGAGGAAGGACATTCTTGCTATTGAGGGAGTGCAGCGTAGGTTCACAAGGTTAATTCCCGGGATGGCGAGGCTGTCATATGTCGAAAGATCGGAGCGATTAAGGGATTGGACACGCTGCAGGCAGGAAGTATGTTCCTGCTGATGGGCGAGTCCAGAACCAGAGGCCACAGTTTAAGAATAAGGGGTAGGCCATTTAGAACGGAGTTGAGGAAAAACTTTTTCACCCAGAGAGTGGTGGATATATGGAATGCCCTGCCCCAGAAGGCTGTGGAGGCCAAGTCTCTGGATGCTTTCAAGAAAGAGATGGATAGAGCTCTTAAAGATAGCGGAGTCAAAGGTTATGGGGATAAGGCAGGAACTGGATACTGATAGTGGATGATAAGCCATGATGACAGTGAATGGCGGTGCTGGCTCGAAGGGCCGAATGGCCTACTCCTGCTTCTATTGTCTATTGTCTATTGTCATGGTAGACTCATTCAGAAAGTCAGGAGGGAAGGGACCCAGGGAAATCTGGCTGCATGGATTGGCTCGCCCACGGAAGGAAGAGGGTGGTAGCAGATGGAGGATGGAAGATGGAGGAGCAACACCTCATATTCTGTCTGGGTAGCCTCCAACCTGATGGAAGGAATATCGATTTCTCCTTTGGGTAAAAAGGTTTCCCTCCCCTCCTCTCCTCTTCTATTGCCACTCTGGACTCTTACCTCTTCTCATCTGCCCCCTGAGTCCTCTCTTCCTTCCTTTTCTCCTGTGGCCCACTCTCTTCTTCTATCAGATTCCTTCCTCTCCAACCCTTTACCTTTCCCACCCACCTGACTTCTTCACCTGTCACCTTCTAGCTAGCCTCCATCCCTTCCCCGTGCCCGTTAAGTTTGTTCTTAATAATAAAGACAAACTTGGCGTGGGTAAACGCTAGAACATTTTAGGTCTTTATTCTTTGGAGCATAGAAGGTTGCGGGGGGACTTGATAGAGGTATTTAAAATTATGAGGGGGATAGATAGGGTTGACGTGGATAGGCTTTTACCATTGAGAGTGGGGGAGATTCAAACAAGAGGACGTGAGTTGAGAGTTAAAGGGCAGAAGTTTAGGGGTAACATGAGGGACAACTTCTTTACTCAGTGAGTGTTAGCTGTGTGGAACGAGCTTCCAGCAGAAGTGGTTGAGGCAGGTTCGACGTTGTCGTTTGAAGTTAAATTGGATAGATATATGGACAGGAAAGGAATGGAGGGTTATAGGCTGAGTGCAGGTCGGTGGGACTAGGTGAGAGTAAGAGTTCAGCACAGACTAGAAGGGCTGAGATGGCCTGTTTCCGTGCTGTAATTGTTATATGGTTATATGCTTAACCTTTTATTCTGAACTGCTCCACCTCAATGCTGAGCACACGTGACCGGGTCACTATTGAAACTTCTGATTAGACCATAAGATATAGGAGTAGATTTGGGACATTTAGCCATTTCATCATGGCTGATTCAATTTTCCTCTCAGCCCCAATCTCCTGTCTTCTTGCTGTATCCCATCATGCCCCGATGGTTGAATCACCCACATTGCCCACTGGGAACTGAAGTTCTTTATTATTGATGCATAATTCACTGCTCTTTCATTCTGGCATCTTCCTCCCTTCCTTTCCAGTCCGAAGGAAGGGTCTTGACCCAATATGTCGACTGTCTATTCATTTCCATAGATGCTGCCTGACCTGCTGAGTTCCTCTAGCGTTTTAGGTGTGTTGCCTTGGATTTCCAGTGCTGGCAGAATTTCTCATGTAGATGGTGTGTATTCTGCCTGGACGTCTGTGTCTAATGGTGTTCTGCATGGACCTGTTCTGCTCTTTGTGACTTTTATTAATGGCTTAGATGAGGAAATGGAAGAATGCATTACTAAGCCTGCAGATGACATGAATGTTGGTGGTATTGTGGATAGTGTAGAAAGCTGCTCTCGGTTACAATAAGACATTGATCGGATGCAGAGTTGTTCTGAGAAGTGACAGAGAGACACAAATGAGAGAAAATCTGCAGATGCCGGAAACCCGCTCTCCAAATCTAGCCTCTCTCCTTCCGAACACACTGCTCTCCACTCTCTCTGCACTAATCCGGACCTCGCCATCAAACTTGCTGTTGTAGTCTGGCGGACTGACCTCTACCTTGCTGAGGCCAGGCGACAACCCTCGGACACCTCTCGCTTACCCCTCGAATAGGTCCCCACTAAAGAGCACCGAGCCATTGTCTCCCGCACCATCATCAACCCTATTACTTGAACTTCCAGTAATTGCCCCTCTGCCATCACCTTTCCCCATTCCCATTTTCCTCTCTCACCTTATCTCCCCATCACTTCCCTCTGATGCTCCTCCCTCTTCCCTTTCTTCCATGGCCTCCCTTCCTCTCCCTTCAGATTTCCTCTTCTCCAGCGCCTTATCTCTTTCACCCATTGACTTCCCAGCTCTTTACTTCACCCCTCCCCCTCTCCCAGTTTCACCTATCACCTACCACCTTGTACTTCTTCCTCCCCTCCTCTCACCTTCTTACTCTAACTTCTCATCCTGTTTCTCCAGTCCTGATGAAGGGTCTCGGCCCGAAACGTTGACTGTTTACTCTTTTGTGTGCACCATGTATTACTGTGGTTGACACGTATATGGTTATATACATTATATAAGTGTATATAGTTAAGTGACGCTAAACTTGAGTTGACTTTTCTATTGATGCTGCTTGACCTGCTGAGTGACAGAGTGTTTAATCTGGAAAAGTGTGAAGTTATACACTTCAGAAAGTCAAAGTTAAGGGCAGGATCTTTAGCAGTGTGGAGGAACAGGTGGGTATTGGGCTCCATGTCAATAGGTCTCTCAAACTTGCCGTGCAAGTTGATAAGAAAGCATTATTAAGGTTACTAAGAAAGCATATGGCGTGTTGTCTTTCATCAGACCACAAGGCATTTGGCCTATCGAGTCTGCTCTGCCATTTCATTGTAGCTGATCAGTTTCCCTCTCAACGCCATTCTCCTGTCTTCTGCCCGTAACCATTCATGTCCTGACTAATCAAGAATCTATCAACCTCTGCCTTAAATGCACCCAGTGACCTGACCTCCACAGCCACTTGTGTTAATGAATTCCACAGATTCCCTCCCTCCCCACCCCCCGCCTCTGGCTAAAGAAGTTCTTCCTCATCTCTATCCTAAGTGGACATCCCTCTGCTCTGCGGTTGTACCCTCTGGTCCTAGACTCCCCCAGCAAAGGAAACATCCTCTTCACGTCCAAAACACAAAATAAGCTGCAGATGCTGGGGTCAAAGCAACACTCACAACCCAGTGGGGGAACTCAGCAGGTCGGGCAGCATCTGTGGAAACGAACAGTCAACATTTCGGGCCGGAACCCTTCGTCAGGACTGAAGAGGGAAGGGGCAGAGGCCCTATAAAGAAGGTGGGGGGAGGGTGGGAAGGAGAAGGCTGGTAGGTTCCAGGTGAAAAACCAGTAAGGGGAAAGATAAAGGGGTGGTGGAGGGGAAGCAGGGAGGTGATAGGCAGGAAAGGTGAAGAAGGAATAGGGGAAAACACAATGGGTAGTAGAAGGAGGTGGAACCATGAGGGAGGTGATAGGCAGCTGGGGGAGAGGGCAGAGTGAAATAGAGATAGGGGAAGGGAGGGGGAGGAAATTACCGGAAGTTGGAGAATTCTATGTTCATACCAAGGGGCTGGAGACTACCTAGACGGTATATGAGGTGTTGCTCCTCCAACCTGAGTTTAGCCTCATCATGGCAGTAGAGGAGGCCATGTATGGACATATCCGAATGGGAGTGGGAAGCAGAGTTGAAGTGGGTGGCTACTGGGAGATCCTGTCTGTTCTGGCTTACAAAGCGGAGGTGCTCGATGAGCTCTTCACATCCACTCCGTCTAAGCCTTTCAACATTTGGCAGTTGATTAGTTGGGGGATTGAGTTCAAGAGCCGTGAGGTAATGCTGCAGCTCTATAAAACCCTGGTTAGACCACACTTGGAGTATTGTGGTCACCTCTTTATAGGTAGGATGTGGAAGCTTAAGAAAAGGTGCAGAGGAGATTAGACATCATGCTTTATGAGGAAAGGATGAATGAGCTAAGGCTTCTTTCTTTGGATCAAAGGGGGATGACAGGTGTCTTGATAGAGATTTTGATGTTGTGGTGTTCTTACTTCACCCACCCATCTTTCCCTCTATCATGTATCACCTGACAGGTTGTATTCCTGCCTCCTCCCCTCACCTTCTTATTTTGGTTATGACCCTTCACTTTCCAGTCCTGGTGAAGGGTCTTGACTCAAAACATCAAATGTTTATTCCTGTCCATAGATGCTGCCCGACTTGGTGGGTTCCTTCAGCAATTTGTGCATGTACCTTACTCTTAGACTCAATCCCTACTAATCCTATCATTAATCCCATTTTGTTCTCCTTATATTCCCATTCCTCCAAGAGGACCACAGCCTTGTCGTTGGGTTTGGAGGCTTGCGTGCCTCAATGACCTGGAGAGCTATGCCTCCTGGAGTCAGGACTTTATGCTTTGGCTCTTGGTGGGGTCACCCATGCCAAACAGGTCAAAGGGTAGAGGCCAGACTAAGAGTAGTCCACCCATCCTCCAAGTTCGGGAGTTCAGCTCAGGCCTAATAACTCTGACTGGTCAAAAAATTGTTCTGGAAACGGCAATGAACAATCCTTCTATATCCCTGTGCGATGGTATGGACAAATAGAGATGGAGGACTTTCATTGCTGCTCAAACTGTCAGTGGTGTAACAGGCAGTAAGTAATATCCCATTAGATTAGGAACACTGTTGTCCTGTTCCAAGCTGGATGCTTGAGCAGCTCAATAATATTCCTTGGATTGAATGACGTTGTCTGAATGCCTGTGTGACCTTCTGTCTGAACAGGATCCAAATTCAAGTTCAAAGCAGAATTTACTTATCAGAGTACTTACATGTCAGCATATACAACCCTGAGATTCGTTTTCCGTCGGGATACTTAACAAATCTACAGAGTAGTAACTGTAAACTGTAAACATTGGGAACTGTTAACTGTAAACAAACTGTGCACATGTAGATTTAAATAAATAGCAATAAATAACGAGCATGAAATAACAAGATAATGGAGACCTTAAAAGAGTGTAGTTATTCCCTTTTGTTCAAGAGCCTGATGGTTGAGGGGTAGTGACTGTTCTTGAACCTGGTGGTGCCAGTCCTGAGGCTCTTGTATCTTCTACCTGATGGCAGCAGTGAGAAAAGAGCATGGCCTGGGTGGTGGGGATCTTTGATAGTGGATGCTGCTTTTCTGTGGCACTGTTTCATGTAGATGTGCTCAATGGTTGGAAGGGTTTTACCTGTGGTGTACTGGGCCGAATCCACTACCTTTTTGTAGGATTTTCCACTCATAAAGACATTAGTTCTCCCATACCAGGCTGTAATGCAGCCAGTCAACACACCTTGCACCACACGTCTATAGAAGTTTGCCAAGGTTTTTGATGACATGCCAAACCTCCACAGACTTCTGAGGAAGAAGAGGGGCTGTTGTGCTTTCCTTGGAATTATATTTGTTCTACGAGTCTGTGGTGGCCAGTGCGATCATGTTTGCTGTTGTGTGCTAGGGCAGCAGGCTGAGGGTAGCAGACACCAACAGAATCAACAAACTCATCCGTAAGGCCAGTGATGTTGTGGGGATGGAACTGGACTCTCTGACGGTGGTGTCTGAAAAGAGGATGCTGTCCAAGTTGCATGCCATCTTGGACAATGTCTCCCATCCACTACATAATGTACTGGTTGGGCACAGGAGTACATTCAGCCAGAGACTCATTCCACCGAGATGCAACACAGAGCGTCATAGGAAGTCATTCCTGCCTGTGGCCATCAAACTTTACAACTCCTCCCTTGGAGAGTCAGACACCCTGAGCCAATAGGCTGGTCCTGGACTTATTTCATAATTTACTGGCATAATTTACATATTACTATTTATGGTTTTATTACTATTTAATTATTTATGGTGCAACTGTAACGAAAACCAATTTCCCCTGGGATCAATAAAGTATGACTATGACTATGACTATGATGGGTCTAGGACAGGTTCTCTGAGATGGAGAGACCCAGGAATTTAAAGTTACCAACCCTCTCCACCTCTGATCCTCCGATGAGTACTGGCTCATGGACCTCTGGTCTCCCTCTCCTGAAGTCTATAATCATTTCCTTGGTCTTACTGACTTTGAGTGAGAGGTTGTTGATATTAGCCAAATCTTCAATTTCTCTCCTGTACGCTGATTCAACACTGCCTTTGATACTGCCCACAACAGTGGCGTAAGCAGCAAACTTGTATATGGTTTTGGAGCTGTACTTAGCCACACAGTCATGGTGTAAAGCGAATAGAGCAGATGGACTAAATACACATCCCTGCAGTTCACCTGTGCTGATGGAGATTGTGGAGGAGATCTTTTTGCCAATCCAAACTGACTGGGGTCTACAAGTGAGGAAATCCAGGATCCAATTGCACAAGGGGGTATTGAGGCTCAGGTCTTGCAATTTACTGATTAGTTTTGAGGGGATGCTGTGTTAAATGCCAGTTGTAGTCAATAACTAGCATTGGAGAGGGTACAGAGAATTCACTAGAATGATTCCAGGAATGAGAGGGTTAACATATGAGCAACGTTTGTCCGCTCTTGGACTGTACTCCTTGGAGTTTAGAAGAATGAGGGGAGACCTCATAGAAACATTTCCCATGTTGAAAGGCATGGACAGAGTGGATGTGGCAAAGTTGTTTCCCATGATGGGGGAGTCTAGTACAAGAGGGCATGACTTAAGGATTGAAGGGCGCCCATTCAGAACAGAAATGCGAAGAAATTTTTTTAGTCAGAGGGTGGTGAATCTATGGAATTTGTTGCCACGGGCAGCAGTGGAGGCCAAGTCATTGGGTGTATTTTAAGGCAGAGATTGATAGGTATCTGAGTAGCCAGGGCATCAAAGGTTATGATGAGAAGGCGGGGGAGTGGGACTAAATGAGAGAATGGATCAGCTCATGATAAAATGGTGGAACAGACTCGATGGGCCGAGTGGCCGACTTCTGCTCCTTTGTCTTATGGTCTAATGTATGCATCTTTGCTGTCCAGATGTTCCAGGGTTGAGTGAAGAGCCGGTGAGATAGCGTCTGCTGTAGACCCGTTGCTTCAGTAGATGAATTGGAGCAGATCCAACTCACTATTCGGACAGGAGCTGATGTGCTTCAACACCAGCCTCTGAAAACACCTCTTCACTCTGGATGTAAATGCCACTGGCCGATAGTCATTTAGACAGGTTACCACGTTCTTCTTGGGCACCGGTACGAATGAAACCTAGGTACCGCACATTGCCAGAGTGAGAGGTTGAAGATATCTGTGAATACATGAGCCAGTTGGTCAGTACTCGGCCAGGTACTCCATATGGACCAGTTGCTTTCCTTGGATTCACTCTCTTGAAGGCATCTTCAGGTACTGAGACCAAAGGATCATCAGGAGACATCGGGGTGCATGATCATTCCTCCCTGTTCTGGTGGTCAAAGCAAACATGGAAGGCATTGAGCTCATCTGGAAGCGAAGCTTTGCTGTCCACTATTTTGCAAGATTTAGCTTCGTGGGAGGCTATGGTATTCAAACACGACCGCGGCTGTCAAGGATCCCTTGTAGCTTCCAGTCTAGTCCAGAATCTCCACTTCGCCCGAGAGGTAGCTTTCCGGAGATCATTATCTGCACCTCTTGCAGCATTCTTCATCTCCAGACTTGAATGCCTCTGATCAGGTTCCGGATTTCATTGTTCATTCAGGGCTTCTGACTGGGGGGAACCCTGAATGATTTTGTGGGGACACACCCATCCACAGCTGCTTTAATGAAGTCTGTAATGACCCTGGTGTAGTCATTCAGATCCTCAGATGAACACGGCCCAGTCCACTGAGTCAAGGCAATCCTGTAACCGTTCCTCAGCCTCCCACGACCGTGTCTTAGTTGTGTTGATTTCAGAATCAGAATCAGGTTTATTATCACCAGCATGTGTCGTGAAATTTGTTAACTTAGTAGCAGCAGTACAGTGCAATGCATAATATAGAAGAAGGAAGAAAATAAGTAAATCATTTTTAGTATACATATATTGAATAGAAACCATACAAACTACAGCACAGAAACAGGCCTTTTGGCCCTTCTTGGCTGTGCCGAACCATTTTCTGCCTAGTCCCACTGACCTGCACACGGACCATATCCCTCCATACACCTCCCATCCATGTATCTGTCGAATTTATTGTTAAATGTTACAAAAGAACCCGCATTTACCACCTCGCCTGGCGGCTCATTCCATACTCCCACCACTCTCTGTGTGAAGAAGCCCCCCTCTAATGTTCCCTTTAAACTTTTCCCCCCTCACCCTTAACCCATGTCCTCTGGTTTTTTTCTCCCCTAGCCTCAGTGGAAAAAGCCTGTTTGCATTCACTCTATCTATACCCATCATAATTTTATATACCTCTATCAAATCTCCCCTCATTCTTCTACGCTCCAGGGAATAAAGTCCTAACCTATTCAACCTTTCTCTGAATAGATTAAAAATCGTGCACAAAACAGAAATAATACATATTAAAAAGTGAGGTAGTGTCCAAGGGTTCAGTGTCCATTTAGGAATCGGATGGCAGAGGGGAAGAGGCTGTTCCTAAATTGCTGAGTGTGTGCCTTCAGGCTTCTGTATCTCCTACCTGATGGTAACAGTGAGAAAAGGGCATGCCCTGGGTGCTGGAGGTCCTTAATAATGGACGCTGCCTTTCTGAGACACCGCTCCTTGAAGGTGTCCTGGGTACTTTGTAGGCTAGTACCCAAGATGGAGCTGACCAAATTTACAACCCTCTGCAGCTTCTTTCGATCCTGTGCAGTAGCTCCCCCCCCACCTTACCAGACAGTGGTGCAGCCTGTCAGAATGCTCTCCACGGTACATCTATAGAAATTTTTGATTGTATTTGCTGACATACCAAATCTCTTCAAACTCCTAATGAAGTATAGTCACTGTCTTGCCTTCTTTATAACTGCATTGATATGTTGAGACCAGGTTAGATCCTCAGAGATCTTGATGACCGGGAATTTGAAACTACTCACTCTGATCCCTCTATGAGGATTGGTATGTGTTGCTTCGTCTTGCCCTTCCTGAAGTCCACAATCAGCTCCTTCATCTTACTGACATTGAGTGCAAGGTTGTTCCTGCGACACCACTCCACTAGTTGGTATATCTTGCTCCCGTACGCCCTCTCTTCACCATCTGAGATTCTACCAACAATGGTTGTATCATCAGTAAATTTTTAGATGGTATTTGAGCTATGCCTAGCCACACAGTCATGGGTATAGAGAGAGTAGAGCAGTGGTTTAAGCACCCCTAAGGTGCACCAGTGTTGATCGTCAGCGAGGAGGAGATGCTATCACCATTTCCGCACAGATTGTCGTCTTCTGGTTAGGAAGTTGAAGATCCAGTTGCAGAGGGAGGTACAGAGGCCCAGGTTTTGTAACTTCTGCTTGCTTCATTCCCCTCCTCCCAACCTATTTATCTTGACATCCTCCCCACCTTTTTATCTTGACATCCTCCCCCTTCCTTCTCAATCCTAATGAATGGTCTTGGCCGGAAATGTTGACTGTTTAACTCTTTTCCATAGATGCGGCCTGACCTGCTGAGTTCTTCCAGCATTTTGTGTGTGTTGCTCTGGGCTTCCAGCATCTGCAGACTCTCTCGTGCAGACGGAACGTATTCTTCTTGAGTTCCTCTAGCACCTTGTGTGCGTCGTCAGTGAAGCCTCTGGCTTGAAAGATCCCCACTATCCGGGCCTTGCCATCTTTTCACCGGGGTCACAGAAGCCTAAAGCCCCGCACCCCCATTGTGATTAAAGTGGTCATAATGCTGCTGAACTGCAGTGTTGATTAGTGGATTTGGATTTTGTCGGTCGGTTCAAGTACCGGCTGGTTGAAGGAAAGCAGCCGTTTTTGACCCAACCAGCAAAACCCTAATCCCATAATCAATACTGCAGGTTACCAGTCTTATGTCCACTCTAATCAATTTGGACTAAAATTGACTTTTTGCTGTTCTAATTGTGATTTTTAATTAGTAAAAATCATGCATAATATATGTTTCACCTACATTTTTCTCATGAACTATGTACCATGGAGAGTATTTTGACTGGCTGCGTCACTGTCTGCTATGCGGGGCTGGGGGTGGGGGGCAGAGGCAGCTACTGCGCAGGATTGAATTAAGCTGCAGAGAGTTGTAAACTCTCCGTAGTATCCAGGACATCTTCAAGGATCAATTCCTCAAAAAGGTATCGTCCATCATTAAGGACCCTCATCACCCAGGTCATGCCTTGTTCTCATTGCTACCATCAGGGAGGAGGTACAGGAGCCTGAAGGCACACACTCAACGATTCAGGAACAGCTTCTTCCCCTCTGCCATCTGATTTCTGAATGGACATTGAACCAATGAACATAACTCACTACTTTTTTAATTTCTATTTTTGCACTGCTTATTTAATATATAGTTACTGTAATGCATAGTTTCTTCACTATTATTGCAGGTACAAGAAAAAGTTTGTGAACCCTTTGCAATTACCTGGTTTTCTGCATTAATTACTCATAAAATGTGGTCTGATTTTCATCTAAGTCGCAATAATAGACAAACACAATCTGCCTAAACTAATAACACACAAACAATTATACTTCTTCTCATGAATACTGAGTACACTGTTTAAACATTCACAGTCGAGGTTCAAAGACATCGGTGAACTTCTGGGGTAATGCCTTCTACAAAAGCTATTTGGAGTCAGGTGTTCCAAACAATGAGATGAGGTTGAGTGTGTGGGTTGTAGAGGTGCCCAGCCCTACAAAAATGACACACAAAGTCAGGTTATTGACAGAGCCTGCTCTTCTTAAAGAAAGATCGCTTTATGTGCACCATGCCTCGATCAAAACAACTTTCAGAGGACCTTGGAAGAAGAATTGTAGAGATGCATGAAGCTGGAAAAGGCTACAAAAGCATTTCTGAAGACCCGGGAGTTCATCAGTCCACAGTAAGAGAAATTATCCCCAAGTGGAGGAAATTCAGTACTCATGCTACTCTCTGCAAAGTTAACAAATTGCATGACGTATGCCAGTGATATTAAACCTGATTTTGATTCTGAAAGTGTGCTTTTATGATGCTAGTGTTACTGCAAGTTGTTTTTCATTGCACCGGTGCAGACACGTACTTGACAATAAGCTTAACGTTGACCTTGACTTTGAAGGACTGTTTCCCTTCTCCGTTGTTCCAGGCTCCTGCATCTATGTTCCTGGAGTACATGGTTAGCGGTGGGGAGGGCTCTGGGTTTAAGGACCCATTTCGGTGCTCAGTGCTGGCTCAGAATGGTTCACCGGAGCGAAACAATCTCCAATTAATAGGAGTTCCGCCAGCATTTTGTGTGTTGCTCCAGATCCCAGATTCCGCAGTCTCTTAAGACCATTGTGACCGTAAGAAATAGGAGCAGAATTAGCCCACTTATCCTTTCAAGTCTGCTCCGCCATTCGTTCATGGCTGATTTTTTTATCCCCCCCAAGCCCATTCTCCTGCCTTTACCATGTAACCTTTGACTCCCTTACTAATTGAGTATAAGAGCAAAGAGGTCCTTCTGCAGCTGTACAGGGCCCTGGTGAGACCACACCTGGAGTACTGTGTGCAGTTTTGGTCTCCAAATTTGAGGAAGGACATTCTTGCTATTGAGGGAGTGCAGCGTAGGTTCACAAGGTTAATTCCCGGGATGGCGGGACTGTCATATGTCGAAAGATTGGAGCGACTGGGCTTGTATACTCTGGAATTTAGAAGGTTGAGAGGGGATCTTATTGAAACATATAAGATTATTAAGGGATTGGACACGCTGCAGGCAGGAAGTATGTTCCCGCTGATGGGTGAGTCCAGAACCAGAGGCCACAGTTTAAGAATAAGGGGTAGGCCATTTAGAATGGAGTTGAGGAAAAACTTTTTCACCCAGAGAGTGGTGGATATATGGAATGCTCTGCCCCAGAAGGCTGTGGAGGCCAAATCTCTGGATGCTTTCAAGAAAGAGATGGATAGAGCTCTTAAAGATAGCGGAATTAAAGGTTATGGGGATAAGGCAGGAACTGGATACTGATAGTGGATGATCAGCCATGATCACAGTGAATGGCGGTGCTGGCTCAAAGGGCTGAATGGCCTACTCCTGCACTTATTGTCTATTGTTTATAATCAGGAACCTATCAACCTCTGCTTTAAATGTACCCAATGACCTGGCTTCCACAGCTGCCTGTGAAAATGAATTCCACAGATTCACTGCCCTCTGGCTAAAGGTGCCACGATAGTACAGTGATTAGCATGATGCTGTTGCAGCTTGGGGTATTCCAGCGTTCAGAGTTCAATCCCGGCGTCCTCCGTAAGGAGTTTCTGTATGTCCTCCCCACGGAGTGCAAGGGGGGTTTCTCCAGGTCCTCTGGCTTCCTCCCACAGTCCAAAGACATACAGGGCTGGTTATTTGGTCATTGTAAATTGATCGGTGATTAGGCTAAGGATTAATTGGGGGTGTGGCTCGAAGGGTTAGGAGGTGCTATTTTGTGGTGTGTCGCTAAAATAATAGATAAAAAAAAGGAATTCCTCCTCATCTCTGTTCTAAAGGGATGTCTTTTATTCTGAGGCTGTTCCCGCTGGTCCGAGACTCTCTCACTTTAGGAAATATCCTCTCCATATCCACTCTATCTAGGCCTTTGAATATTGAGCAACACACATCAAATTTGCTGGTGAGCGCAGCAGGCCAGGCAACACCTCTAGGAAGAGGTACAGTCAACGTTTCGGGCCGAGACCCTTCGTCAGGACTAGCTGAAGGAAGAGCTAGTAAGAGATTTGAAAGTGGGAGGGGGAGAGGGAGATCCAAAATGATAGGAGAAGACAGGAGGGAGAGGAATGGAGACAAGAGCTGGACAGGTGATTGGCAAAAGGGATATGAGAGGATCATGGAACAGGAGGCCCAGAGAGAAAGAAAAGGTGGGGGGGGAAGCCCAGGGGATGGGCAAGGGGTATAGTCAGAGGGACAGAGGGAGAAAAAGGAGAGAGAGAAAAAGAATGTGTGTATATAAATAAATAATGGATGGGGTATGAGGGGGAGGTGGGGCATTAGTGGAAGTTTGAGAAGACAATGTTCATGCCATCAGGTTGGAGGCTACCCAACCTGATGAAATTCCACCATCTTGCTTGAAATTCCAGCATCTGCAGAATTCCTCGTGTTTGCACTTTGAATATTGAATAGGTTTCAAGGAGATCCCCGCTCTTGTGGCTCCCTGAAACTGAAAGAGCCCCCCTGGGTTTGGCAGGGTAATCTAACGCTGGTGTTCTTACTTGTTCTCTCTTTCGCAGGCTTTGGGATGACCACGCCGGCCACCGCTGGTGGCAGAGCCTTCCTGATCTTCTACGGCTTGGCAGGCTGTGCCGCCACCATCCTGTTCTTCAACCTCTTCCTGGAGCGGATTATCACGCTGCTGGCCTTCGTCCTGCGCTGGTTCCACCAGCGGGGGCTGCAGCGGGGCGGCGAGGAAGGCTCGGCTGCCCGCCGGGGGTCCTTCCACTCGGGGGAGGTCGACAGCCTGGACGGCTGGAAGCCGTCCGTGTACTACGTCGTGCTGATCCTGGGCCTGGCCTCGCTGGTGATCTGCTGCTGCGCCTCGGCCATCTACTCGCCCATGGAGGGGTGGACGTACGCCGAGTCCTTCTACTTCTGCTTCGTGACGTTTAGCACCATTGGGTTCGGGGACCTGGTGAGCAGCCAATGGCGGGCCTACCCCAACCAGACGCTGTACCGTGCGGCCAATTTCCTGCTCATCCTGGTGGGCGTCTGTTGCATCTACTCCCTGTTTAACGTCTCCTCCATTATCATTAAGCAGTTCCTCAACTGGCTGCTGAGGAAGATGGAATGCCGGTGCTGTCGGCGCCGAAGGCAGCTGCGGACCCACTGTAACGCGGTGCACCCCTTGGCCTCCAAGTCCAGGAAGCAGGACGTCTCGGTGGAGACGGTGTGCGACAGCGAGACCGAAGGGCGGCGGATGTCGGGCGAGATGATCTCCGTCAAGGACTTCCTGGCCTCCAACAAGGTTTCCTTGGCCGTCATGCAGAAGCAGCTATCCGAGACGGCCAACGGGGGACCCAGGCAAAGCCACTCTCGGAGCAATGGTCTCTCTGGAGGTGTTGGGGCCTTAGCCATCATGAACAATAGGCTAGTGGAAACGAGCGTGGACAGGTAATCTTCTTGGGCAGGAAGACGTCAGTGGTGGCAATGCAACTGAGCTCAGTATCATAGCTGAAGGAGAGATTCCCACCCCCTCGTTATCTAGAATGAGGAGTTACCTGCATCTTAAGAGGAGGGAACAAGGATAGGGCACCACCATGATGGGGTAAGAGTGGCTCTCGTTCTCAGCTGGTTGGCTTCGGGCTTGTGCGATAGTGGCGACGTGGTATCTGGATTTGCCTTGGCCCGAGATCCGGCTCCTTCATGTGGCGGAGAGCAGCAAGGTGGGCTTCATCTTACGTCCCTCCCGAGTGACAACACTCAGAGGCCCGCAGTGAGTAGGAGCAGCAGAGGGGGCTGGTACCTCTAGAAGGGGAAGGTAGATACCAGGTTCAAATATTCAACTGAGTAATATTTTTAGAGTGTGCTGGCTATGTGGAACAAGCTGCCAGAGGAGTTGGTAGTGTTGGGTATGACCTCTAGGTTTAAAGGACATTTGGACATGTAGGAAAGGTTTAGCGATGTGTGGGCTAAATGTAGGCAACATGGTTGGCATGGACTAGATGGGCCAAAAGGCCTGATTCCTTACTGCATAGCTCTATCATTCCATTAATGTCCTAAAATACCCTGAGGCTCATGGCAAGAACTTCATCAAGAAAAGCTGATACCTGGGCACTTTAAGGGCAAATGATCAGAAGCTCAATCAATGTATGAGACTTTGAGGAGCAACATAGACAAGGAAAGAGAGATCCACTTTGGAGAGGGGTTTCCAGCACCTGGATAGTGGAAGAATAGGCATCAGTGTGATCAAGGGGTTGGAGATGGAAGAGCGTAGACTTGACTTAAGAGACACTATTATTCCAAAATATATCGACCTTGCAATCTACCATGAATTATATGGGAAGATGGCTAGTATCGAATATGTTTAATTTACAGGGTCTTGCAAAATCCATTGCGAACTGTAAGAAAAGTGTAAATATCTGTAATATTGTTAATAAAAATGTCAAAAATGCAGCACCATTATATTTAATGTACACTCATTGGCCACTTTATTAGGTACACCTGCTCGTTAATGCAGATATCTGATCAGCCAATCATGTGGCAGCTACTCAATGCATCGAAGCATGCAGACATGGTCAAGAGGTTCAGTTGTTTTTCTTACCAGAATGGGGACGAAATGTGATCTCACTGACTTTGACCGTAGAATGATTGGTTTATTTATTTACTCAGGCACAACGCGGAACAGGACCTTTCAGCCCTTCGAGCCGCACTGCCCGGCAACCCCAATTCAAACCTTGCCTAACCTCAGGACAAATTACAATGGCCAATTAAAACACCAACTGGTATGTCTTCCTTCCTCCGGGAGGAAACCCACGCGGTCACGTGGAGAACATACAAACTCCTTACAGGCAGTGGCAGGAATTGAACCCGGGTCAGCTGTACTGTAAAGCGATCTGCTCACAACTACGCTATTGTTGGTGCCAGACAGGGTGACGTGAGTATCTCAGAAGCTGCTGATCTCCTGGGATTTTCACCTGCTTTTACAAAGAATGGTGCGAAAAAACAAACAAAAATCCAGTGAGCAGCAGTTCTGTGGGCGAAAATGCCTTGTTAATGAGAGAGATCGGCAGAGAATGGCCAGACTGGTTCAAGCAGACAGGAAGGCAACAGTAACTCAAACGACCACGCATTACAACAGTGGTGTGCAGAAGAGCATCTCTGACTGCACAACATGTTGAACCTTGAGGTGGACGGGCAACCATATACTCAGTAGGCACTTTATTAGGTACAAGAGGTCATTGAGTGTATATTTTCACTAAAGAAGATCGAGGAACTATAAATATAGGATAGGAAAGGGGATTTCAGGAGGAACTTCCTGACCCAAACATAGGCAGAAATGTGGAACTCTTTACCACAGTGAGCCCATTAATGTAGATACACTTAAAATGGGAAGAAAAGATAACAGGAAGACATGCTGTCCCAGGTCAGTAGTCTAGTCAATGGTTCAATGGCTCCATTTAATATCACAGAATGTATACAATATACAACCTGAAATTCTTACTCTTCACAGACGCCCACAAAGCAAAAGAACCCCCCCCCATGGAATGAATGACAGAAAAAATGCAAGAACGGATCCTGACCCGGATCTGGGTGGTACCCTTCAAATATCCGGACCTGCCTCTTGATTTTTTTGCACTACCTTACTTTCCATTTTTCTATTTTCTATTTATGATTTATAATTTAAATTTTTAATATTTACTAATTTTTACTATTTTTAATATTTAATATTTGTAATTCAGGGAGCGGGAAGCGCAGAATCAAATATCGCTGTGATGATTGTACATTCTAGTATCAATTGTTTGGCAACAATGAAGTATAAAGAACCCCAAAGTCCTGTCATTCAGCAAGGCCGCCACATTCATAGACCAGGTGAACTCGGTATGTTAGGGTTCTGGAGCAGCAGCTGGGTGACCTTTGGCTTGGACGGTAGAGTGAGGAGATAATCAGTCAGAGTTACAGGGATGTAGTCAACCCTAAGTTGCAGGAGGCGGGTAGACCATAAGACATAGGAGCAGAATTAGACCACCTGGCCCTTTGAGTCTGCTCCACCATTCAATCATGGCTGATCCTTTTTTCCCTCTATCCCCTCCTAACCCCAGTTCTGGGCCTTCTCCCCGTATTCTTTGATACCATATCCAATCAAGAGCCTATCAACCTCTGCCTTGAATACCTCAACCCAACGACCTGGCCTCCACAGCTGCCTGTGGCAACAAATTCACCAGCTGGGTAGCTGGGTGACTGTCGGGAGAAGGAACGGGACAGTGAATAGGTAGTTAGTGCAGAGCACCCCTGTGGCCATTCCCCGCAACATTGGATACTGTTGTGGGGATGAGGCCTTTATTCAGAGGTTGTGCCCCCAGTCCTAGACTCCCCCACCAGTGGAAACATCCTCTCCACATCCACCCTGTTGACTCCTTTCAACATTTGATAGGTTTCAATGAAATCACCCCTCATTCTTCTGAATTCCAGCGAGTATAGGCCCAGAGCCACCAAACCCTCCTGATATGATCAAGCCGTTCAATCCCGGAATCATTTTCATGAATCTCCTTTGAACCCTCTCCAACGTTGGCTCATCCTTTCTTCGGTAAGGGACACAAAACAGCTCAGAATACCCCTAGTAAGGCCTCAGTGGTGTCTTATAAAGCCTCTGCATTACACCCTTGCTTTTATATTCCAGCCCTCTTGAAATGAATGGTAACATTGTCTGTAAAAATGCTTTGTTGAATCGAGCCGACTGGCAGGAAGAGGCTGTACCTGAGAGATATCAGACTCTCTATACAAATGCCTAGGGATATGTAGACTAGAAGGATGTGTCAAATATGCATTTCAGATCAGACCGCGGTGAAAGTAAAGGATTTCACGACAGCATTTTGCTTTCGCCAATGTCCTAGGTTGTTAATTAACTCAACAATCAGCAGGGAAAAAAAACATATTACTGGGAAATAGACAAGGCTGCAGGTGCTAAAATCTATCTATCTATATATCTATTGAGTGAGATAAAGTATGGAATAGGCCCTTTAGGCCTTTCGAGCTGGACCACCCAGCAATCGCCCGATTTAATCCCAGCCTAATCACAGGACAATTTACAATGACCAATTAACCTACCAACCGATACGTCTTTCGACTGTGGGAAGAAACTGAAACCTGCAGAGATTGTAAAAACTTCTTACAGGCAGTGGCAGGAATGAACACAGGTCTCTCATGCCGTAAAGTGTTGTGCTAACCACTATACTATCATGCCACCCTTACTCTGGAGCAAAACAAAAAATTGCAGGAGGTACTTACCAGGTCAAGTAACACCTGTGGAGGCAGAGGGATACTGAACATACATCAGTTCCCTCTTCTTCCATATCCCCACTCTGACTTTCCTCTTACCTCTTCTCACCTCTCCTCCATGCCTCTCCTCCTTCATAGACGTGGAACATAGAGTAGTACAGCACATTACAGGCCCTTCGGCCCACAATGTTGTGCCGAACCTCAAACCCTGCCTCCCATATAAACCCCCACCTTAAATTCCTCCATATACCTGTCTAGTAGTCTCTTAAACTTCACTAGTGTATCTGCCTCCACCACTGACTCAGGCAGTGCATTCCACGCACCAACCACTCTCTGAGTAAAAAACCTTCCTCTTGAACTTCCCACCCCTTATCTTAAAGCCATGTCCTCTTGTATTGAGCAGTGGTGCCCTGAGGAAGAGGCGCTGGCTATCCACTCTATCTATTCCTCTTATTATCTTGTACACCTCTATCATGTCTGCTCTCATCCTTCTTCTCTCCAAAGAGTAAAGCCCTAGCTCCCTTAATCTCTGATCATAATCCATACTCTCTAAACCAGGCAGCATCCTGGTAAATCTCCTCTGTACCCTTTCCAATGCTTCCACATCCTTCCTATAGTGAGGCGACCAGAACTGGACACAGTACTCCAAGTGTGGCCTAACCAGAGTTTTATAGAGCTGCATCATTACATCGTGACTCTTAAACTCTATCCCCCGACTTATGAGAGCTAACACAAGCTAACATAAGCTTTCTTAACTACCCTATCTACCTGTGAGGCAACTTTCTCCCATTGTCCACCCTCCTCTCCTTTCAGATTCCTTCTTCTCCAGCCCTTTACTTTTTCCACCAATCACATCCCAGCTTCTTTTGTCATCTCTTCTCTCTCCCCACCCATCTGTCTTCACCTTCTACTCTTTCCCCTCCCATACCTTCTTATTCTGCCATCTTCCCACTTCTTTTCCACTCCTAATGATGCGTCTCAGCCTGAAATGTCAACTGTTTATTCCCCCTCCATAGTTGCTGCCTGACATGCGGAGTTCCCCTAGTATTTTCTGTGGGTTTTGTTTTTCTTCCAGTCCTGAGGAAGGGTTTCTGCCTGAAACGTCGACTGTTTATTCCCCCTCCACAGATGCTGCCTGACCTGCTGAGTTCCTCCAGAATTTTGTGTGAGTTACTCTGGACTTCCTGCATCCGCAGAATCTTTAACCTTGATCAGTTTGCAATTTCGCTCCAGATTCCAGTTCCTGCGCATCTTTTGTGCCTACATCTTGCTGATGAGTGGGAACAGGAGAAAGAGTTAAAATGGCGGGTGACTGGAAGTTCACAGTGAACTGAATTTTCCCCTCTCTGAAGACACACTTAATTGGTATTTGTTTATTAATATCAGACCTACTTAAAAATCTTAGTTTTGCATGCCATCCAGAAAGATCATTTCAAAGCATAAGTACTTCAAGATAGCACACATGAAAACCAATAACAGAATGCAGAATATACAGTTACCACCAGCTAGGCCATGCACTCTTCCTGCTGCTGCCATTAGGAAGAAGGTACAGGAGCCTTGGAACCCACCCACCAGGTTCAGGAACAGTTACTACCCTTCAAACATCGGTCTCTTGAACCAAAGGGATACCTTGACTCAACTTCACCTTTCTTTCCCCCATCATTGAAATGTTCCCACAACCAATGGACTCAATTTCAAGGACTCCTCATCTCATGTTCTTGATATTTATTGCTTATTTATTTATTGTCTTGCATTTACACAGTTTGTTGTGTTCTGCACACCAGTTGAACACCCTAGTTGGAAAGTCTTTCACTGATTCTGTTATGGTTATATTTCCATAGGATTTATTGAGCATGCCTGCAAGAAAATGGATCTCAGGGTTGTATATGGTGACATATATGTACTTTAATAATAAATTTACTTTGAACTTTGAACTACAGTTACAGAGAAAGCACAGTGCAGGTCAATACTAAGGCGCATGGCCATAATAATGTAGATTGTGAAGGCAAGGGTCATCTTTATTTCACAAGAGGTCCAGTCATCAGTTGGACATAAGCTGTCCTTGACCCAGGTGGTGCATTTCCAAGCTTTGGTAACTTCAGCCGAGAGACAAAATGGCTGGGGTGGGAGGGGTCGTTGATAACGTCAGCTGCTTTTCTGAGGCAGCTGGAAGTCTAGACAGAGTCCACGGAGGGGAGACTGCTTTTCATTGTTGTCTGGCCTGTGATTGCAACTCTCTTCAATTTCTTGTGTTCTTGAGTTGAGCAGTTCCATACCAAGCCCTATTGCAGACTGGATCTTTTCAGTGGTCTGTCTATAAAAATTGATGAAAGCCAATGGGGACATGCTGAATTTCCACTGCAAAGATTCAGTCCCACCCAGTAGAGATTATTTGAATAACTATTCCATTAAGAAGTTCTTGAGGTTCTTGAACTTTGTATTAAATCTCCCGCTTCAACTCCGATCGCTTTGTCCATGATCTCCTGCTCCATCCTAATGAAGGTCAACAAAAGTTCTACAGGTGCCAACACCAAGGATCAGCAAAAGGTTCAGAGAGTGGTGGACATATCCTGGTCCATCACAGGCAAAACCCTCTCTACCATTGAGTACATCTTCAACAGGTACTGCCAAAAGAAAGCAGCATCCTCCATCGAGGACCTCCATTATCCAGGCCATGCTCTCATCTCGCTGCTATCATTGGGCCGGAGTACAGGAGCCTTAGATTCCACACCACCAGATTCAGGAAAAGTTACTACCCTTTAACATTCAGGCTCCTGAACCAACATGGACAATTCCACTCACCTTGACTCTGAAATGATTCTACAACTAACTCTAGGAAGAGGTACTGTCGACGTTTCAGGCTGAGACCCTTCGTCAGGACTAACTGAAGGAAGAGCTAGTAAGAGACTTGAAAGTGGGAGGGAGAGGGGGCTCCCTCCCCCTCCCACATTCAAATCTCTTACTCACTCTTCCTTCAGTTAGTCCTGACGAAGGGTCTCGGTCCGAAACGTCGACTGTACCTCTTCCTAGAGATGCTGCCTGGCCTGCTGCGTTCACCAGCAACTTTGATGTGCGTTGCTTGAATTTCCAGCATCTGCAGAATTCCTCGTGTACAAAACTAACTTGTTCACTTTCAAGGACACTACAACTCAAGATCTCAGTATTATTTTTAATTTTCTTAAATTTACACATTTTTTCTTCTTTTGCACATTGATTGTTTGCCAGTCTTTGTTTACTTATAGTTTTCATAAATTCTTTTGATTTTATCATTTTCCTATGAATGCCTGCAAGAAAATGAATCTCAAGGTAGTATGTGGTGATATATACACACTTTGATAATAAACTTACTTTGACTTTGACAAACATCACTCAACCTTTCAATGTTCACATTATTGCCTTCCACATTCACCAATGATTTCAGAAATTTCACGTCGTAACATCCACCCCTAGTTTTTCAGACAAGGATTGTATTAATATTTGACACACAGTTTTGATCTTGACTTAGTTATTTCCATTTATTCCAGGTGATTTTCATTTATTATGAGCCATGTCGTATGACATCATTGTTATGTGCTATGTCATACGACAACATTATTATGAGTCGTCATATGACATCATTATGTGCCATGTCATGACAACATCGTTATGAGCCGTGTTGTATGACATCATTGTTATGTGCCATGTCATATGACATAGGTGATCATGGTCTGTTCACGACTATGATTGCTTTTGGAAAATTTTTCTAATGAAATGGTTTACCATTGCCTTCTTCTGGGCAGTGTCTTTACAAGACGGGTGACCCCAGCCATTATCAATACTCTTCAGAGAGTGTCTGCCTGATGTCAGTGGTCGCATAACCAGGACTTGTGATATGAGCAGCCAGTGAATACGACCATCCACCAGCTGCTCCCATGGCTTCACATGACCCTGATAGGAAGGAGGGAGGGGCTAAGTAGATGCTACACCTTTCCCAAGGGTGACCTGTAGACTAGTGGAGGGAAGGAGTGCCGTACACCTCCTTTGGTAGAGACGTATCTCTACCTCACCACCTGTGGAATAACAGAAGGCATGGACTAGATGGGCTGAAAGGCCACCTTCTGTTCTCTAGCGTTCTATGACTCTGTGACCCTATCTGGATTATATTGCCTAAAATGAAAACTCTGTAACCCGGGGTTTCCAAACTTGTTAATGCCATGGAGTCTTACCATTGACAGAGAGGTCCGTGGAACCAGGTTGGGGACCTCTGCTACTGTGACCCTTTGGAATCTCGACACGCGTCCATTTGTGGGTTCGTGGATCCACCTTAGGAGGATAGTGCGCGGGGGTGGGGGGGGCGAAGGAATGCCTTACACTTCCTATCTCCTTCGGTAGAGACTCCACCCTGCCACCCAATGTGAACAAGTAGAAACAACAATGTCATTAAAAAAGTCAGTCCGTCACAATAAATATGCATAACATTATAATATTATGTTGGTGATGTCAGAGGATGTTATTGTGAATCTGCCTTTGGAACATATTAAACTGTTGCGTTTATGGACGGTGGACTTTTTAAGACTTACGGTTTTTATAATCTGTGTTTTTTTCACCTGTTTCTTTTCCATTTTGTGCAAGGGGAAGGGGGTTTGGAGGTTGATGTTCTTGTTGTTCTGATAGTTTGGGATTGTTTGGGGTTCGATGTTCTCATTCCGTTTTGTGCAGGGGAGGGGATTTGGGGGTTGATGATCGCGATGCTGTTCTTTTTGTGTTCGGGGGGGATGGTATTTGATGTTTCTCTCTGAATGACTTGTTTTTTCTTTGTTTCGTGGCTATCTGGAGAAGACAAATCTCAAAGTTGTACAAGGATTCATACTTTGATAATAAAAGAACTTTTGAACTGAATGGACTCAAGGAAACTCTGTATTCAATATCAGAAGAGTCATAGGGGGCATAGAACATTACAACACAGAAACAGGCCCTTCAGCCCATCTGCTCCATACTAAACTGTTACTCTGTCTTGTCCCAATGACCTGCATCTAGACCATAGACTAAAAGACCTGTTTTTGTTTTCACCACTTTTGTCTTGTTCCTTCATCCCACCTTTGGATACTAAAGGGTTAACTCTTTACCCTTTGTCCGTGCTACGACACGCCTTCAAAGCCTAGCCTGGTTGTTACCCTGCAGAGATTGTACCTGGAGATTATTTAAATGGCTATCTCATCAGGAAACCAATTTACTGACTGCGCTGGATGAAAATGTCCCGAGAGGTTTGCTGGCCACTTTGATTATTAGCTGGCGTCAGAAGTGAGTGCTGAGTTGTCAAGGGCCCGGCTAGTTAGTCTGTCATCAGTAATAAGTGCCTCTCACTGTTCCCACTCTCACACTTGAAATGTAAAGTAAAATCTATTTAAAACTAACAGACCAATTCCTCTCATTACAGGAAGTCTCTTTCTGACTCTGAAATCAGCGTGCAATCTAAAAGCAAATCAAATGATCGGATAAAAGATTAAATAAATATTTATATCAGTGTCACAGAACTCAAAGTGCTGGCCATTGTGAAGAAATTCACTGATAATGTCATTCCAACAAATTGTTCCAAATCTTTAACCTTTTCCTGGTTAATCTCACTTCCTATTAGTTCAAAGTTCGAAGTACATTTATTATTAAAGTATGTATGCAGTACCCAACCCTGAGATTCTTCTTCCCACTGACAGCCACAAAACAAAGAAAACCATGGAACACGTTCAAAGGAAAATGTCAACTGCCCCAACACTCAAAACATTAAAAAAAATTGCACAAGCGGTAAAATAAAGCAAGAAACATTGAACATAAAACACCGAAAAATATATATATAACATCAAAAAAAGTGACAAAACGGACTTTTAACATTGCAAACCAGGGGTTGTTGTTATGTCTCTTGCTTGCTGTGAAAATGGGGGAGGCCTCCTTTTCCCGTGCTGGGGGAGAGAGAACCTGCGGTTTGTCGAATGTCAGATGAAATGCGAAGCCTTTGGAGTAACTTTGGCCGGTGTCTTTGCTATTGCTTGGCACACGCTTGGGCTTGGTGACGGTACTGATGTGCTTTTCTTTGCTGGTGGGGTGAGGGGGGGATCGTTGCTTGCTGCCGCTTATGCGCGGGAGGGGGCACTGGAGCAGTGGCATATCTAAGGCATGGCAGGTATAGCACGTGCCCTGGGCGCAATTTGAATGGGGGGGGCGCCACTGAGCAGTTTCTATTAAAGTCAGACAAGCCATCCTCAGATAGTGAAAAAAGAATTTTGTTCAGATGTATGATCTGACTCTGATTATCATGAGTGAGAAGCACAAGGTGGGTGTCAGATGTTTGGACAGGGGCGCAATTTCAGTGCTTGCCATAGGCACTATTTTCCGTAGATACGCCCCTGATCTGGGACGGGGACTTTGGGGTTCTCATGTTTATCTGTCATTCATTCTTTGTGGCACTTCTCTGTTTTTGTGGATGTTTGAGAAGAAAAAGCATTTCAGGGTGTACATTGTACACATTTCTCTGACATTAAATTCGACCTTTGAAAATTTGAACCTTTGATATAAAACACAAACCCACAAAAGTTATCAAATGAGTCCAAGAGTATTCAGTTCAGTTCCATCTAGCACTCTGCTGTTCATTATCTACAGGCTGCCCCGATCAAAATCACACAAAATAGCAATAATAAAAGAAACGACCAGAAACCAGAAACACATTGTAACGTGAACTGCAGAGTCCAATCCACAAACTGTGTCAATTAAACCTTGCCCAAGACCTAGGGCTCCGACAGCATCGAGGGAGAGAGAGACCATTCGAATGCTGTTGCATTAAATTAATATGTCTGCAAAAGGAAAATGTTGTGGATATGGGCAAGTGAATTTGTTGCAAATGCTCAGCACTTATTCCCGGAGTTTATATTGTTATTTGAGACCGATATCTCTGGAGAAGGTGTGATTAGAAGATGATTCAGGGCAGAGGAAAGGTAATTAAAAATACAATTTTAGAGGTACAGGATATAAAATTTTCATGGTGCATGCTCGCTGGACTGGTCCCAGGTGTGGCGGACAGCAGACTCTCTCTCTGTCACGGCGGTTGTTGGCAACGACTCATCCCAGGAGCGGAGGAACGGCAGGCGCCCAATGAAGAGACAAAAACAAGAGGTTTGACATAGGGATGCCAACAGAGCCTCGGATGCAACTCATTCTCCACAAACACACAGGAGAACTTCGCTTGCAGAGCACAACGAGAATCCTCTTTAAATAATCATCGAATGCCAGAGACACGTGCCTGTCACAATTAACTCGACATGATTAAGCAGAAAGCAGCTGGACATAGCGGCAATCAGTAAACACAGGAGCTCAACACTCTACAGTAAGCTGCCGAGGTCTGCAGGGCTCATGACAAAACACTGCAGATGCTGGAAATCTGAAATAAAAGACAATGCTGGAAATATACTTTATACTTTACTTTATTGTCGCCAAACAATTGGTACTAGAAACGTACAATCATCACAGCGATATTTGATTCTGCGCTTCCCACTCCCTGGATTACAAATATTAAACATTAAAAATATTAAAATTAGTAAATATTAAAAATTTAAATTATAAATCATAAATAGAAAATAGAAAAATGGAAAGTAAGGTAGTGCAAAGAAACGAGAGGCAGGTCCAGAAATACTCAGCAGGCCAGGCAGCAAGTGTAGAGAGAGGAAGAAAATGAACTAATGTTATAGGTTCAATAAACAATTTGGTGGAAGAACTCGGGGGGATCAGCTGCCGCTGTGGGAGGATTAACATTTTGACCAGAAACATTGACAATTCTTTCGTCCTACATATTGTCGCTCGCTCTTCGGCAGTCTCTTGAGGTGTTGTGTGATTGGTTGACGATTTTGCATCAGAACTGGCCAGAACAACTGGGTGGCAAGATAGTGTAGCGACACTTCATAGTACAGACGACATGGGTTCAATTCCCGCCGCTACCTGTAAGGAGTTTGTACGTTCTCCCCGTGACAGCGTGGGTTTCCTCCCACAGTCCAAAGATGTCAGGTTAATTGGTCATTGTAAATTGATCAGACTCAGATTAGATCAGGGGATTGCTGGAAGGTCCTATTCTGCGCTGTATCTCAATAAATAAACAAATCCATCGGAATCTTTTAAATTCAATATTCAGTCCTGTCGTCGTGGCTATCCCTCGAGGTTGAGGATGATGGTCTTCGTGCTGTTGATCTACTTATGGGCTCTCAAGTGGCTTATGAGTCCAATCTTGGCTTTGAAAGTTCTTCCGCATTCAGGACAGGTAGCTCCAGATGGCAGATCGGGCTTTGGTTGTTGCTGCCTCTCTTTCCATTTTCTTCTCGTTTCTTCTAATTCTGCACATCTGTTGGCTTCAGAAGTTGCTGTTCCTTCTCAGATGATGGCTTGCCAGGGTTTCCTGTCCTTGGCATTGTTGATGTCGATGTTACATTTCTTCATGTTGGCTTTTAAATGAGACAAATCAGTCCTGTACTCTTGGGGTTAACACAGGACTTCACTGGAAAAGTGGAAGAAGCTTAAGGGTAAAGACCATGAGACCATTTGACATTGGAGCTGAATTAGGCAATTCGGCCCTTTGAGTTTGCTACACAAAGAAAGATTAGAGTGGAATGGGACAGAGTATTAAAGTACATGTAACTTGTGTGAGGCAATCTGCTAATTTGTTTGGTCTCTGCAATGTCTAAGAACTGCAGCACGGACTCCAATACCTGGAATTGGAAGGGCTACAAATTGTAAATGCAAGGGATTCCACTTGATGCTGGAAATCTAGAGCAACAGACACAAAGTGCCAGAGGAACTCAGCAAGTCAGGTAGCATCCAGAGAGGAAGATACAATCAACATTTCTGGCCGAGAACCATTACTTTTACATCTGAAGATTTGCATAAGTCTCAGGCACGTACTAGGGTTCCTAAGACTTTTGCCCAATACTATATTTGTCAATGTGGGGCAGAGAGCAGGTTTGTAAATAATGGGGGAGGGAAGGATGTAGGGAATGGCGAGGGTGGAGCGCCGCGGGAGGGGTGTGGGACAGGTGGCAGAGAAGGAGTGCCAGAGGCCAGGAGGAGGGTGGATCTGGTGCTTCCTGCTCTCTCCTCTCTCCTTTCCCCATTTCCCAACCGTGATTCCCCTCTCCCAGCCCCCTTTCCCATTCTCAGTCCACAATAGAGACCCAGATCAGAATCAGGTTTATCATCTCTCACACAGTCATGAAATTTGCTTTTTTTTTGTGGCAGCAGTACAGTGCAATACATAAAATTACTGCAGTACCCTAGTTATATATATGTGCCTGAGATCTTTGGACTGTACTGTATATGGCTTAAAGGACATTCCATGTCTCCTCTCTATTGAAGATGTTACCACAGATCAATGTGGGAAGTCTGACAGTCAATTTCTGCACAACAATGCTCTATCCCAAAAATATTAATGTAGTAATGACCATTTCATATTTATTTACAATATATAATGAAAAGTCACAAAACTGGGGCAGAATTCCCTAATATTCCGAAAACAATGTCATGGTATCTTTCATATTTACTACAAAAGTGTGGTAGGGTGGAGATACGTCTCTACCAAAGGAGGTGTAAGGCGCCCCTTCCCTCCGCTGGCCTGCAGGTCACCCTTGGGCGAGGTGTAGCACCTGCTTAGCCCCCAGATCAGGGTCCCGTGAATCCATGGGGGCAGGTGGTGGACGGTTGTACGAGCAGCCGGTGCAGATCACAAGTCCAGGTTATGCGACCACTGACACCAGGCAGACAACCTCTGAAGAGTATTGATAATGGCTGGGGGTCACCCCTCTTGTAAAGACACTGCCCAGAAGAAGACAATGGCAAACCACTCACGTAGAAAAATTTGCCAAGATCAATCATGGTCGTCATGGTCACGATTTTCTACGTCCCAAACAAACAAACGAGAGAGAGATGAGCCCACAATTTAATGCCACAAATGTCTCCAGACTACAGCAGTCTACCAGTTCATCACTGTAAATTCTGTGGATTTTATGTTCAACAACTTTGAATGAGGTTTTTACCACTGTCTTTTGACTTTAATGGGGAAATATGAACTCCAATAGGGATCAAGGTAAGGGGAGTGGGGGCATTGGTGAGGTTACGGGGGGGTAACGTTAGAGGAAAGTGAGGGGAAGGTTGCAGAGGGGGCTATTGAGGAAGGGAGAGAAAAAGAGAGAGTGAAAAGTGGTGGGAAGAGAGAGAGAAATAAAGAGGCAGAGGAGAGAGACAGAAGGAGGGGTGGTGGTGGGAGAGGGAAGGGGAGAGAAAGACAGAGATAGAAAGGTAAATGAGAGAGGTGTGGGAAGGAGAGAGAGAATGGGAGAGAGACTGCGAGACAGAAGGAGAGGTGTTTGTGGGAGAGAGAAAAAGATAGAGAGAGAGAGAAGGGGAGAGGTGGGGAAAGAGAGAGAAAAGGGAAGAGGTACAGTAGTGGGAAGGAGACGGAGAGGAACAATGGGGAGAGAAGGAGAGGGGTTGTGGGACAGATAAGGGGAGAGAAAGAAAGAGAAGGAAAGAGAAAAAGAGATAGAGACTGAGAGAGAAAGAGAGGGCAAGAGGGAGGGAGAGAGAACACAAAGGATGACCCCAGACCAGACCAGTAGTAACAGTTGTGCATGACGTTGTTGTGAACAAATTAAAACAAAGACACCTAATCCCTTCTACCTGCATATGACTAATAATTCCTTCATCCTCTGCATATTCATGCTCCTACTTTAAAGCCTCTTAAATGCCCCGATTGAATTGACCTCCACAGCTTGATCCAGGAACCCACCACTCTCTTGGCCTGTTCTCTTTTATGAGGGGCATTGATCTTGTGGAAAGCCAGAGGCTTTTTCCCAGGGCTGAAATGGCTAACACGAGGGGGCATAGTTTTAAAGTGCTTGGAAGTAGGTACAGAGGGGATGTCAGGGGTAAGCTTCTCACACAGAGGGTGGTGGGTGGGTGGAACGCACTGCCGGTGGTGGTGGTGGAAGCAGATACAATAGGGTCCTTTAAGACCCTCTATGATAGGTACAGGGAGCTTAGAAAAATAGAGGGCTTTGCACTAGGGAAATTCTAGGCAGCTTCTGGATTAGGTTACACGGTCGGCACAACATTGTGGGCTGAAGGGCCTGTCATGTGCTGTAAATTTCTACGTTCTACGTTCTTGTGTGAAAAAACTGGCCCCCACACATTTCCTTTGAACTTCTCCCCCCTTACCTTAAATCCATGCTCTCTAGTATTAGGTGGGGTGTACAGGGTGTCCAGGGAGGGGTAGCACTTCTAATGGCGAAGCTTGTTGTGTCCATTGGCAATATGGGAAATTGTCCAGGTATGTCCTGTACACAACAAACAGGACAAGTCCAACCCAGCCAATTACCGCCCTATCAGCCTTCTCTCGATCATCAGCAAAGCAATGGGAGGAGTCATCAACAGTGCCATCATGCAGCACCTACTCGGCAATAACCTGCTTACGGATGCCCAGTCTGGGTTCCGTCAATGCCACTCAGCTCCTGACCTCACCACCTCCTAGGTCCAAACTTGGACCAAAGAGCTAAATAGCAGAGCTGAGGGGAGAGTGATAGCCCTCAACATTAAGGCAGCATTTGACCGAGTATGGCATCGAGATGCCCTGGCTAAAACGGAGTCAATGGGCATTAGGGGAAAACCCTACCGCTGGTTGGAATCACACCCGACACAAAGGAAGATGGTCGTGGTGGTTGGAGGTCAATCATTTCATCCTCGGAACATCACAGCAGGAGTTCCTCAGGGAAGTGTCCTAGGACCAACCATCTTCACCCGCTTCATCAATAACCTTCCTTCCGTCATAAGGTCAGAAGTGGGGATGTTCGCAGATGACTGCACAATGCTCTGCACCATTCATGACTCCTCAGATAGTGAAGCAGTTCATACCCAAATGCAGCAGGACCTGGACAATATCCAGGCTTGGGCTGACAATTGGCAAGTAGCATTCGAGCCATGCAAGTGCCAGGCAATGACCATCTCCAACAAGGGAGACTCTAACCATCGTCCCTTGACACTCAATGGCATCACCGTCACCAAATCCCCTAATATCAACAATTTGGGGGTTACCATTGACAGGAAACTGAACTGGTCTAGCCATATAAACATCATGGCAACCAGAGCAGGTCAAAGACCAGGAATCCTGCAGCATGTAACTCACCTCCTGACTCCCCAAAGCCTGTCCACCATCTACAAGGTTCAGGTCAGGAGTGTAATGGAATACTCACCATTCGCCTGGATGGGTGCAGCTCCATCAACACTCAAGAAGCTTGACCCCATCCAGTACAAGGCAGCCCACTTGATTGGTACCCCTTCCACAAGCATCCAGTCCCTCCATCATCGACAAACAGTTGCAGTAGTGTGTACTATCTACAAGATGCACTGCAACAACACACCAAAGTTCCTAAGGCAGCACCTTCCAGACCCACGACCACTACCAAGAACAACAGATACCTGGGAACATCACCATTTGGAAATCCCCTTCCAAGTCACCCACCATCCTGACTTGGAAACATATCACTGTTCCTTCATTGTCATTGGGTCCATATCATGGAATTCCCCACCTAAAAGCACTGTGGGTGTACCTACACCTCAGGGACTGCAGCGGTTCAAGAAGGCAGCTCATCTCCAATTTCTCAAGGGCAGCTAGGGATGGGCAATATATGCTGGCTTAGCTGGTGACGCCCACATCCTGTAAATGAATAAATAAATAAAAAATCCAGGGCTGCTCACTCACCTTCGGTCCCCACCAGACACTCAGCTCTCACCTGTGGCTCCAAGTAACTATTTGCATGTGACAGCGGCCACACCCCGGTACACTGCTACGACAGGCGGGCTAAACCAAATGAGGGTAAGTGGTGGGTCTCATACCCCAGTGAGATAGGGAACAAGACCATAAGATATAGGAGCAGAATTAGGCCATCTGGCCCATCGAGTGTGCTCTGTCATTCAATCATGGCTGATCCTTTTTTCACTTCTCCTCAACCCCAGTTCCCAGCCTTCTCCCCGTAACCTTTGATGCCATGTCCAATCAAAAACCTATCAATCTCTGCCTAAACTACACCCAAAGACCTGGCCTCTACAGCTGCCTGTGGCAACAAATTCCACAAATTTACCACCCTCTGGCTGAAGAAATTTCCCCGTGCCTCTGTTCTGAGAGGGTGCCCCTCTATCCTGAGGCTGTGCCCTCTTGTCCTAGACTCTCCCACCATGGGAAACATCCTTTCCACATCTACTCTGTCTAGGCCTTTCAACATTCGAAAGGTTTCAATGTGATCCCTCTCTCATCCTTCTGAATTCCAGTGAATACAGACCCAGAGCTATCAAATGTTCCTCGTCTGATAACCCTTTCATTCCTGGAATTATCCTTGTGAACCTCCTCTGGACCCTTTCCAATGCCATCACATCTTTTCTAAGATGATTAAGATTAAAGTCTGTCACGAGCCTTGTGGCCCATCGGGCCGTTGCTTATTGCCAGTTTCTGTGGCGTGAAGTGATTGAGAGTACGAGACTCCCCCCCCCCCCCCCCCCAAGATAGGACGCCAGTCTATCACAAGGTTAACCCCCATCATTTTTGCCAGTACCCATTCTCAGATGGGTAGACTGGAGCATTGTGTGGTTAAGTGCCTTGCTCAAGGACACACACGATGCCTCGGCCGAGGGTTGAACCCATGACCTTCAGATCGCTAGTCCAACACCCTAACCACTTGGCCACGCGCCACAACGATGAGGGGCCCAAAACTGTTCACTATGTTCAAGGTGAGGCCTCACCAGTGCTTTATAAAACCTCAGCATCACATCCCTGCTCTTAAATTCTAGACCTCTTGAAATGAATGCTAGCATGGCATTTGCCTTCCTCACCACCAACTCAACCTGCAAGTTAACCTTCAGGATGTTCTGCACAAGGACTCCCAAGTCCCTCTGCACGTCATAAAAAGAAGTGGTCCCAACACTGACGCCTGCGGAACACCATAGTCACTGACAGCCGATCAGAAAAGATTCCTTTTATTCCCACTCGCTGCCTCCAACCAATCAGCCAATGCTCTAACCATGTTAGTAATTTTCCCGAAATACCATGGGCTTTTAACTTGGTAAGTAGCCTCATGTGTGGCAACTTGTCAAAGGCGTTCTGAAAGTACAAATATACAACACCCACTACATTCCCTTTATCTATCCTACTTGTAATCTCCTCAAAGAATTACAAGAGGTTCGTCAGGCAGGATTTATAGACCAGGCTAACCGGTGTATAATTTCCTTTCTGCTGCCTTCCTCCTTCCTTAAAAAGTGGAGTGACATTTGCAATTTTCCAGTCCTCTGGCACCATGCCAGTATCCAATAATTTTTTGAAAGATTATTTCTAATGCCACCACAATCTTTCAGAACCCTAGGATGCAGTTCATCTGGTCCGGGTGACTTATGTACCTTCAGGTCTTTCAGCTTTTTGAGCACCTTCTCTCTTGTAATAGTAACTGCACCCACTTCTCTTCCTTCACACACTACAACATCTATAAAGGCATCCGTTAGTCTTGCGAGATCATGGATCTGCGCCTGGAAAATCTTCACTCTCCAGGGCGCAGGCCTGGGCAAGGTTGTATGGAAGACCAGCAGTTGCTCTCCATGACAACAATGTTGTCCAAGGGAAGGGCATTAGGACCCATACAGCTTGGCACCAGTGTCGTCGCAGAGCAATGTGTGATTAAGTGCCTTGCTCAAGGACACAACACGTTGCCTCAGCTGGGGCTCGAACTCATGACCTTCAGGTCGCTAGTCCAATGCCTTAACCACTTGGCCACGTGTCCACAACTACATCACGTGTATTGCTACTGTCTTCCACAATGAAGACTGATGCAAAATACTCATTTAGTTCATCACCTGTCTTCTTGTCCACCCTTATTATTTCTCCTGCCCCATTTTCTGGCAGTCCTATATCCACTCTCATTTCTCTTTTAACATACTTGAAAAAACTTCTACTTTTAAATTATTTGCTAGCTTGCTTTCATATTTCATCTTGTCCCTTCTAATGATTTTTTTAGTTGCTGTCTGTAGGTTTTTACAAACTTCCCAATCCTCTACCTTCCCACTAATCTTTGCTTTGTTGTAAGCCCTTTCTTTTGCTTTTACAATAGCTTTGACTTCCCTTGTCAGCCATGGTTGTACTATTTTACCATTTGAGTATGTCTTCATTTTTGGAATACACGTGTCCTGCACCTTCCTCATTTTTCCCAGAAACACACACCATTGCTGCTTTGCTGACATCCCTGCCAGCAGCTCCTTCCGATTTACTTTGGCCAAATCCTCTCTCATACCACTGTAATTTCCCTTACCCCACTGAAATACTGCTATATCAGACTTTACTTCCTTCATATCAAATTTCAAGTTGAACTCAATCATATTGTGATCACTGGTTCCTGAGGGTTCTTTTACCTGAAGCTCCCTAATCGCCTCTGGTTCATTACATAACAACCAATAACTGATCCCCTAGTAGGGTCAAAGACAAACTGCTCTAAAAAGCTACCTCTTAGGCACTCAACAAACTCACTCTCTTGAGATCCATTACTGAACTGATTTTCCTAATTGACCTGCATGTTAAAATCTCCCATGACAACCATTACATTGCCCTTTTGACTCGTTTTTTCTATTTCCTGTTGTAACCTGTGGTCCACCTCCCAGCCACTGTTGGGAGGCCTGTATATAACTACCATCAGTGTCCTTTTACCCTGGCATCTTCTTAACTCCACCCACAAGGGTTCAACATCTTCTGATCCTCTGTCACATCGTTCTACTGAGTTGATGCCATTCGTTACCAGCAGAGCCACACCACACCCTCTGCCTACCTTCCTATCCCTCCGATACAACGTGAAACCTTGGACATTCAGCTCCCAAATACAACCATCCTTTAGTCACGGTTCAGCGATGGCCGCAACATCATACCTGGCAATCTGTAACAGTGCAACAAGATCATCCACCTTATTTCTTATACTACGCGCATTTAGATACAACACCTTGAGTACCGTATGTGAAGTCAACTCTGGCGGACTGGATGGATGGATGAGATCTACAGTGAGATCCAGCTGCCAGGTACTGCAATGCCCTGTGGAGAGCGAAGGGCATTACGAGGCACAGAAGACGTCATGGTCCTCCACTGCGACCAAGGGAGACCCCAGTTTGCGACGTTTGTTCATACCACTGGACACGGACTTCTGAGGACAAGGGAGTAGAACTGCTCCAGTGCAATGGCTTTTCTGCTTTAAAAATGCTCCTCCGCAGGTTTCCCGTCGTCGTTGGGCACAATGGACAACCACCACAGTATTAGACACTTCAGCACTGGGAAAAAAGATACTGCTGTCTACTCTATCTATATTTCACATAAATTTCTATCAGCTCTCCCTTCAGCCTCAGTTGCTCCAGGAAAAACAACTGTAGTTTGCCCAGCTTCTCCATATAACATATGCCCTCAAATCTGGAACAGCTTCTTTCCAACTGTGATAAGACTGCTGAACAGATCCTGACCCGGATCTGGGCCGCACCCTCCAAATATCCGGACCTGCCTCTCGGTTTTTTTTGCACTACCTTACTTTCCATTTTTCTATTTTCTATTTATGATTTATAATTTAAATCTTTAATATTTACTAATTTTAACTATTTTTAACATTTAATATTTGTAATCCAGGGAGTGTGAAGTGCAGAATCAAATATCACTGTGATGATTGTATGTTCTAGTAACAATTGTTTGGCGACAATAAAGTATACGGTATAAAGTATAAAATCCAGGCAGCATCCTAGTGAACCTTTTCTGCACCCTCTCAGCACCCTCCGCCCCCTTCCCGTAAAACTTTTTTAAGCCAACTTTTTTATACCGTTATCTGAGGGGTCCACGGACCACAGTTTGGGAACCCCTGCTGTCACGGGCGACCAGAATTGGGTGCAGCACTCCAAGTGCAGCCTAACCAGAGATTCATGGAAATGCAAAATTACTTCTGACTTCTGAACTCAGAGCCTCTAATGCCATACGCTCTCTTTACCACTCTATTGATTTTCAGGGAGCTATGGGCCCATAGTGGGCACGTGGCCAAGTGGTTAAGGCATTGGACTAGCGACCTGAAGGTCGTGAGTTCGAGCCCCAGCTGAGGGAACGTGTTGAGTCCTTGAGCAAGGCACTTAACCACACATTGCTCTGCGACGACACTGGCGCCAAGCTGTATGGATCCTAATGCCCTTCCCTTGGACAACATTGGTGTCGTGGAGATGGGAGACTTGCAGCATGGGCAACTGCTGGTCTTGCCCAGGCCCGCGCCCTGGAGAGTGAAGACTTTCCAGGCGCAGATCCATGGTCTCGCAAGACTAACGGCTGCCTTTAGTATGGACCCACATCTCAAGATCACTCTTTGCATCCAAAGTTTAAAAAAAAAGTTGTAAGTACATTTATTATCAAAGTATGTACGCATTATATAACCTTGAGATTCGTCTCCTTACAGGCAGCCACAAAGCAAAAAGATCCAAAAGAACCCATTAAAGGAAGAAGTCAGTCAAACACCCAACGTAAGAGAGGAAAGAAACAAATAGCATTCAGAGCGAAAGTGAGTCCTCAGACACGAAGCTGGGAGCAGGCCACAGCCTGAGCCTCAGATTAGCGCAGAGCTGAGTCAATGTTGCAGAGCAGCACGCAGAACCAACCTGACCCTTGCCTCTTGTCCAGCTCCCGCCCTTTTCAATCCAGCGTTTAAATAGTCCGAATATCGGATTGTTCCTCGCTCTAGGACCTGGGCCCTGTTGTAACGATACCCTCTGGACTTCGCCGCCACATTTCCGCCTGTACCCGACCTTTGCGAAACGATCAAGCCTCGCTCTCGGTTTTGCAGGTGGACAGGCCTCAAATTCGCCTCCCCTCCGCTCCGACCGGAAGGAACAGGAGAGCTCTCTCTGTTATGTTATGGCCACCCAGCAACAGCAACCTCTGATTCAACCTTAGCCTTATCACAGGGACAGCTTACAAAGACCAATTCACCTACCAACCGGTACGTCTTTGAACTGTGGGAGGAAACCAGAGCACCCGGAGGAAACCCATACGGTCACGGGGAGAACGTACAAGTTCCTCCCAGGCAGTGGCAGGAATGGAACCCTGGTCGCCGTTACTGTGAAGCGTTGTGCCGACCACTCCGCTACCGTGCCGCCCCCATTTTGTAGCTTCAAAACTAATTCAAAATAAGACGTGGGAGTCCGAAATGTGAGTCTAACTTCAGGTTACCTCAAGCGAGGCCCGCACAAATCACGTGGAACCGTGATGATGTATGCAATTCACGTATTTAAATAACCCGTAATAGATTATTTAAACAAACAAGGATGCTTAATCAACCTATATATACATATATACAAGAAGTAAGACAGAATTTCTCCTACAACCTGCACCAAACAGTCACCCTCCTCAGCCATGCATCACCATCACCGTCAATGGCACTGTCCTGAAGAACGCGGAGAGCTTCAAGTATCTAGGAAGCACCATCTCCAGTGACGGATCCCTTGATAAAGAGATCATAGCAAGGATCCAGAAATCCAGCCAGGCACTTGGGAAACTCCGTGTCAAAGTTCTGGAGCACAAGAACATTCAGCTTTCAAACAGGCTCAATGTGTACAAGGCTGTGGTCCTCACCTCTCTCCTGTACGGCTGCGAAACCTGGACCCTGTACCGCAGGCACATCAAACAGCTGGAGCAGTTTCACATGCACTCTCTGCGGTCGATCATGAGCATTCGATGGCAGGTCCGAATCACCAACCAGGAAGTCCTTGACAGAGCCAACAACACACGCATTGAGGCAAGGATCCTCCAGGCCCAGCGACGCTGGACTGGCCGTGTAATCCGCATGGGTGAAACAAGGATCCCCAGGCAGCTGTTCTATGGTGAGCTTGAGCGTGGCAGTCGCAATCAAAAAAAGATTCAAAGACAATCTGAAATCGCACATCAAATGGACAGACCTCCAGCCTCGACAGCCTGAGGAGTCCGCAGCCGACAGGGCTGCGTGGCGCGCCCTGACCGGAAAAGCTGCGTCTGACTTTGAGGATGACGGAAATCAGCGCCTTGCAGCAGCACGAGGACCGACACCACAAAGCTGTGTATGCACCTGTTCTAACAACCAACGTTCCATGTCCTACCTGCAACCACATGTGTGCTTCGACCTTCGGCCTCCGAAGCCACGTGTGTATCCACAGGTGACTGCACAACGTTTAGTCTTCCTCGGACCCCGAGAGACAGCCTTGATATAGTATATATACAAAATGACTCAATACGCAACACTCCTCTAGTGTCAAGACCAACTCTTATCCCTTAACTTCCTGTGCACACGTTGAACATAGAACATAGAACCCTACAGCACAGTACAGGCCCTTCGGCCCCTGATGTTCTGTCAATGTCTTAACGTACTCGAAGATCAATCTAACCCTTCCATTCTACATAGCCCTCCATTTATTTTTCTATCATCCACGTCCACACCTAAGAAATTCTTAAAAGTTCCCAATGTTTCTGCCTCTATCACCACTCTTGGCAGAGCGTTCCACGCACCCATCACTCTCTGCATAAAAAAAAAGAACTTACCTCTGACGTCCCTCTTATACTTTCCTCCAGTCACCTTAAAATTATGCTCCCTGGTTTCTGCCCTGGCTGTCCACTTGGTCTATGCCTCCTGTTAAGGGGCATATTTAAGGCAGAGGTTGATAGATTCTTGATTAATCAGGGGATGCAGAGATAGGGGGACAAGACAGGAGTTTGGGGAGGAGAGGGAAAATGGATTGGCCTCAGTGGAATGGTGGTGCAGACTTGATGGGCTGAGTGGCCTATTTCTGCTCCATATGGTCTATCATCTAACACAGGCACATACTTGCGCTCAAGGTCTCTCCATTCAGCGACATTCCCCATGGCCCTGCCATTCACATTGTATGTCTTAACTTCCCAAAATGAATCACTTTGCACTTGTCTGAGTCAAATTTTATCTGCCATTCCCTATCCTACTTGTTGTAACCCGACCACACCTCTTCACTGTCTGCTCACGTGGTCTGTACATACAAGCTGTGTGGTGAAAAAAGCACAGCAGTGCCTCTTTTACATCCAGATGGTTGAAGAAATTTGGTATGGGCCACCAAATCCTAAGAACTTTCTACAGGGGCACAACTGAGAGCATCCTGACTGGCTGCATCACTGTCTGGTATGGGAACTGTACTTCCCTTAATCGCAGGACTCTGCAGAGAGTGGTGCGGACAGCCCAGCAAATCTGTGGATGTGAACTTCCCACTATTCAGGACATTTACAGACACAGATGCGTAAAAAGGGCCTGAAGGATCATTGGGGACCCGCGTCACCCCAACCACAAATTGTTCCAGCTGCTACCATCCGGGAAACGGTACCGCAGCATAAAAGCCAGAACCAACAGGCTCCGAGACAGCTTCTTCCACCAGGCCATCAGACTGAATAATTTACATTGATACAACTGCATTTCTGTGCTATATTGACTGTCCTGTTGTACATAGTATTTATTATAAGTTACTATGAATTGCACATTGCACATTTAGACGGAGACGTAATGTAAAGATTTTTACTCCTCATGTATGTAAGAAATAAAATCAATTCAATTCATTTCAGCTCAATTCAGTACTACCAATTTCCTTGTCCTCCTCAGACTTACTAATGTGTTACCTCCATTCTTATCCAAATCATTTAACATTTTTACACAGAAAGTGGTGGGTGAGTGGAACGGGGTGATGGTAGACACAGATACATTAAGGACATCTCATCATCACCGTAGACGAGGCCATGGACCAACCTGTCAGAATGGAAATGTTGAATTGTAATGGGCTGGCCACTGGGAGATCTTGCATTTTGTGGCGGACAGACCGCAAGTTCTCTTTAAAGCGCACCCCCCCGCCCCGACTCCCAATCTGCATCGGGTTTCACCGATGTTCGAGAGATGTTATGTTCTTACGTTGACTCTGCACTTGTCCCTGGGCAAAACCTAGCCCTTTAGAGCCAAACCTGTAAGCTGTCAGCTGCCCATCACTGCGCCCTTGACCTATTGCACGAAGTTGACATCTAATCAAAGCAAGCACGGGGATTATTGAAAAACTTTGTATTTGTGAATCAGCACTCAGTTAATCTTGCATGATTACATAAATTATATCCTTTCTCATTCGAGTCTCAAAGAAATCAAAGCTGAACCCTCATGAACTGAACTAATGTCAGTTGCATTATTCTGTATAAGGACTTCCAAGTGTCATTTGCCCAGCTCTAGTAATTGCCTTCTGTCCCATCCAGCTGTACGAGCTCTGAAGTTTCCTGCTTTTATTAGAGTCAGGAACCTCTTGCGTTGATGGCTGCTTGAAAGTGATGCATTTCATTATAAGCCACACACACAAAATGCTGGAGGAAGTCAGCAGGCCAGGCAGCATGTGTGATAAAGAGGCAACAGCCGACATTTTGGGCCAAGTCCTGCCGTAGGTCTCAGCCCGAAACATCTGCTGTACTCATAGAACATAGAACATAGAACATAGAAAGTTACAGCACATTACAGGCCCTTCGGCCCATCGTGCCAACCATGTAACCTACTCTAGAAACTGCCAAGAATTTCCCTACTGCATAGCCCTCTAATTTTCTAAGCTCCATGCACCTATCAAACTCTTAAAAGACCCTATTATATCTGCCTCTACCATCTTCACTGGCTGTGTATTCCACACACCCACCTCTCTCTGCGTGAAAAATTTATCTCTGACATCCCCTTTGTACCTACTTTCAGGCACCTTAAAACTATGCCCCCCATGTTAGCCATTTCAACCCTGGGAGAAAGCTTCTGGCTATCCACGCAATCAATGCCTCTTTTCCATAGGAATAAATCAAACTCTTTTCCATAGATGCTGCCTGGCCCGCTGAGTTCCTCCAGCATTTTGTGTGTGTTGCTTGGATTCCCAGCATCTGCAGATGCATTTCATTATGAGATCGTTTTCTTATCTATTTTCTGTGTCAGAAAACCTGTTGCTACAAGCCTGAACGCATGAAAATCTGCTGGTGCTTGAAATCCAGAGCAACACACACAAGAAGCTGGAGGATCTCAGCTGGGCCCGCAGCGTCTTTAGAAATGAGTAGGCAAGACCAACTTGTTTCAGGCTGGGAATTTTGGTTTTTAAATCACTTTGAATCTTGTCCCTGTTTCGGTCAAACTAGATTATTAGATTACGAGAATACTCAGTCCTCTTTTATTGTCATTTAGAAATGCATACATGCATTAAGAAATGATACAATGTTTCTCCGGAGTGATATCACAGAAAAACAGGACAGACCAAAGACTAACACTGACAGAACCACATAATTATAACATATAGTTACAGCAATACCATTATTTGATGAAGAACAAACCATGGGCACAGTAAAAAAAGTGTCAAAGTCCTGTGTCGATCGACTCCCGAGTCCCTGATAGCAGGCGGCAAAAGGGAGAAACACCCTGCCATAAACCTCCAGGCGCCGTCAACTTGCCGATGCCTTGGAAGCAGTCGACCACAGCCGGCACTGAGTCCATCCCTCTGAAAACTTCGAGCTTGCGACCAGCCTCTCCAATACAGCCTCCTGAGTGCCATCTTCTGCCGAACGCCTTCGACCTCGCCCCAGTCGCTGAAACAAGCAAAGCCGAGGATTCGGGGCCTTCTGCTCCGGAGATTCCAGTTACCACACAGTAGCAGCGGCAGCGAAGCGGGCATTTCAGAAGTTTTCCAGATGTTCCTCCGTGCTCTCACGTCCGTCTCCATCAAATCAGGATTGTGCACGGTCCCCTACTTGACAGATAACCGACATCACCACCGAAGTGGCCGCGCGCACTGCCGTCACGCCGCCATCTTCTCCCCCCTCCCGGGAGGTCAAATGGCTGTAGTTTTGAGTCTTGATGAAGGGTCTTAGCCCAAAATGTCGACTGTATTCCACAAATGCTGCCTGGTCTGCTGAATTCCTCTGGCATTTTGTGTGTCTTGCTCTGGATTTCCAACAGCAGCAGATTTTCTTGTGTCTGATGTAGTTCGAGTCCACCTTAGAGTGTTGAAGGAAGGAGAGCGACTGTCATTAGTTGCTGAAACTTCATTTGATGGACAGGTGAGTGTGTCTGTCTTATTACCGCCTGTCTTATTGCTGTGCAAGGCGTGACGAAGAAGGAGAGTGTGCCCGAAATGAGGGAGTGTGGCATTGTTGAAGGTGTCATCTTTCAGAATCAGAATCAGCTTTAATATCACCGGCACACATCGTGAAATTTATCAACTTTGTGGCAGCAGTACAATGAAATACATGATAATAGGGAAAAAACCTGTGCATTACAGTAAGTACACACTGATTAGGAAGACTGGCTCTAAAATGGACACACTGGAGGCTGTAGTAGGATGAAGGACCCTACGGACAATTCTGGCAATTCTAGTCAACGTTTCTCACTCTCTGCATGCCACCTTGGCCGAACAGAGGAGATTACAGTAATAGACTAGGACCACTACTTTGCTCCAAAGAGCGCTATATGAGGCTATTCTTACCCTCAGACGTTAGATTAGATTATGAAGACACGTAGTCCTCTTTTATTGTCATTTAGTAATGCATGCATTAAGAAATGATACAATATTTCCTCCGGTGTGATATCACAAAATACAGGACAAACCAAGACTGAAAAAACTAGCAAAATCCACTTCATTATAACATATAGTTATAACAGTGCAACAATATCATAACTCAATGAAGAACAGGCCATGGCACAGTAAAAAAGTTCAAAGTCTCTCGAATGTCCCACATCTCACGCAGACGGGAGAAGGAAGGAAACTCTCCCTGTCATGCCCGACCACAGTCCGACTCTGAGTCGTCAGAAAACGTCGAGCCTCCGATCAGCCCTCCGACACCGAGTACTGAGCACCATCTCTATCCGAATGATTCCACCTCAATCTTGTTCGCCAGCAGCAGACAAGGCCGGGGATTTTGGGGGATCTTGGGCCTACCCTCCGGAAGATTTCTCAATCCTGCAGTAACAGCGGCAGCGAACTGGCGTTTCAGAAATTTCTCCAGATGTTCCTCTGTGCTTTCACGTCTGTCTCCATCAAATCAGAATTGTCCACGGCTCCTATTTAACGGATACGATATCATTTTTCACCGGAGGGCTACGCATGCGCGGCACGCTGCTATCTCATCCTCTCTCCTCTCCATTAGGCTCTTTAATGAGTCAACCTATAGCTGGGGAAGTGGTAACCCCCCCCCTCCATGTTAGACTCTTTGTGGTAACTTTGACCTTTCCCACCCACCTGCCTTCACCTATCACTTTCCAGCTTTCCCCTCCTTCCCACCATTTTATTCTGGCATCTCCCACCACCCCCGCCACCCCCCCCCCGTCCTCCTCAATCCTGAAGAAGGGTCTCGGCCCAACATGTTGACTGTTTGCTGTTTTCCACAGATGCTGCCCGACCTGTTGAATTCCTCCAGCATTTTGTTTGTGTTGTTTTAGGAGTCTGTACCTTCTCTCCCAGACCGCATGGATTTCCTCCAGGTGCTTGGGTTTCCTCCCACAGTCCAAAGCTTTACCAGTTGGCAGGTTATTTTTTTTTTAATATAGGCATCCGTTAGTCTCGTGAGACCATGGATTTGCGCCTTGGGTTGCGCAAGGTTGTGTGGAAGACCGGCAGTTGACCATGCTGCAAGTCTACCCTCTCTACGCCGCCGGTGTTGTCCAAGGGAAGGGCACTAGGACCCATACAGCTTGGCACCAGTGTCGACGCAGAGCAATGTGTGGTTAAGTGCCTTGCTCAAGGACTCAACACGCTGCCTCAGCCAAGGCTCGAACTCACGACCTTTAGGTCACTAGACGAATACCTTAACCACTTGGCCATGCGCTAACACACAGGTTACTTGCCATTGTAAATTGTCAAGTGGTAAGACTGGGATTAAATCAGGTGATTGCCGGTCATGCGGCTCAAAGGGCCGGAAGGGGCTAGCCTTGTGCTGTATCTCAGTAAATAAAAATAAATAAACAAACCAGGGGTTCCGTACGTATTTTGATGCCAAGGTTCCTTACTGATAACCGAGGGGTCCATAGACTCCAGGTTGGGAATCCCTGTCCTAAACATGTGACCGTATGCTGATTGACTCCAGTCCCCAGCATGTAAAGGGAAGTTATGTTCCTTAAAAACTGTTCTTAAAGACCTTTCTTGCCTGAGCCAACCGCACACATCCTTGCCCAGACATTATCTTAACCCTTGTCTTGCTGCAACTTCCATACTAGACACACCCATTGCTTTCGATTGTATTTGGATCACTTACTTACCTACTACCCGTTACACCGCTGGCATTTAGGGCAGTAGTGAAGGTCCTCCATCTCTGGTGATGTTCAGGGCTTTCTTCATCGTTTCAGTAGCTCCTCCATTTTCACTACAGTTGGTCATGCAAGTCGCGGGTGGAGACTCAGGAATTCCGTCACACTCAGATGTAGAAGGACTATTCATTGCTGTTTCCGTAACAATCTTCTTTGACCAGTCAGGGTTGTTGGCCCTGAGCTGAACCCCCGAACCTGGAGGACCGGTGGACCACTCTTAGTCTGGCCTCTACCCTTTGACCTGTTTGGCATGGGTGACCCAAATAGCCCTGTCTCTAGTCAACGTAGCTCTCTGGATCATTGAGGCATGCAAGCCTCCAGACCACGGCAAGGCTGTGGTCCTCTTGGAGGAAATGTATTTGGATGCCTGAGATTAATGTTGGTCAGGTCGCCAGGACGTTTGGCATCATGGAAGCCTTGAATGAATATTTCAAACAAGAGAAAATCTGTGAGGCCGACACTTCACCTGTGAGTCTGTTGGGGTCATATACTGTGTCCGGTGCTCCCAGTGTGGCCTCCTCTATAGCGGTGAGACCCGATGTAGATTGTGAGACCCAACGTAGATTGGGAGATGGCTTCTCCGTCCACCAGAAGAAGCAGGATCTCCCAGCGGCCACCCATTTTAATTCCACTTCCCATTCCCATTCCGATATGTCAATCCACTGCCTCCTCTACTGCCATGATGAGGCCACGCTCAGGCTGAAGGAACAACACCTTATATTCCGTCTGGGTAGCCTCCAACCTGATGGCATGAACATCGATCTTTCGTACTTCCAATAATGCCCCACCTCCCCTTCAGCATTCCTCATCCCCTTTCCCTCTCTCACCTTACCTCTTGCTCTGCCATTGCTTCCACCTGATGCTCCTCCCCCTTCCCTTTCTTCCGTGGCCTTCTGCCCTCTTCCTATCAGACTCCCCCTTCTCCAGCCCTGTATCTCTTTCACCAATCAAATTCCCAACTCTTTACTTCATCCCTCCCCCTCCCGGATTCACCTATTACCCTGTGTTTCTCTCTCCCCTCATCCTCATCTGTTTTTCTCCAGTTCTGCCTAGGGGTCTCAGCCCGAAATGCTGACTGTACCCTTTTCCACGGAGGCCGCCTGGCCTGCTGAGCTCGCGCAGCACTTTGAGCGTGTTGCTTGAAAGAATATTTGCTGGCTCTCCCTTGCCACCTGGTGGTCACTTCAAACCTGGCCACCGGTTAAACATAGTCACAGTCATAGTCATACTTTATTGATCCCGGGGGAAATTGGTCTTTGTTACAGTTGCACCATAAATAATAAATAGTAATAGAACCATAAATAGTTAAATAGTAATATGTAAATTAAGCCAGTAAATTATGAAATAAATCCAGGACCAGCCTATTGGCTTAGGGTGTCTGACCCTCCAAGGGAGGAGTTGTAAAGTTTGGTGGCCACAGGCAGGAATGACTTCCTATAACGCTCTGTGCTGCATCTCGGTGGAATGAGCCCTGGCTGAATGTACTCCTGTGCCCACCCAGCACATTATGTAGTGGATGGGAGACATTGACCAAGATGGCATGCAACTTGGACAGCATCCTCTTTTCAGACACCACTGTGAGAGAGTCCAGTTCCATCCCCACAACATCACTGGCCTTACGAATGAGTTTGTTGATTCTGTTGGTGTCTGCTACCCTCAGCCTGCTGCCCCAGCACACAACAGCAAACATGATAGCACTGGCCACCACAGACTCGTAGAACATCCTCAGCATCGTCCGGCAGATGTTAAAGGACCTCAGTCTCCTCCGGAAATAGAACTGGGCAGATTATTCTTCAGCTTGTGCCTAAAAATCCAGCACGCCATTGTTCATTTGCTTCCCGGTACAGTTGCTCATTTGTTCATTATGTGCCGTGTTGTATGATGTGGGCGATCATGGCTTTTCCATGTCCAAGACTGCCCTTGGCCAAATTTTTCTGCTGAAGTGGTTTGCCATTGGCTTCTTCTGGGAAGCGTCATTACAAAGACGGGCGACCCCAGCCATTATCAATACCCTTCAGAGATTGTCTGCCTGGGTGATGGGGGTCCTTAATAATGGATCTTCATTCAGAATAAACTGAGCCTATAGAGGCCGGAACTGTTAGACTAGATTTCTGCTTCTGGAACATAGCACTGTGCTAATGGACTCTTCACAAACTTATTGATTACTGTCTGGCACTACATAGCTGAGGAAAATGTTCCTGCAGTGGCTGCTCTAAATCTTCTTATCACCTTAAGTTTACACCGTAACTGCAGCTGGCGTATACGTCAGCCATCTGCTATCTGATAGTGTCTCCTTGATGGCGCAGTCTTTGAGCAATGCTTGGCAGGTTTACTAAAAGTTTATGTGCAAGTGGAATAGAAAATTTCCAAGAGGACAAAAACCTTGTCATAGTTTGGAGGCTTGCGTGCCCCAATGACCCGGAGAGCTATGTTGACTGGAGTCAGGGCTTTATGCTTTGGCTCTTGGTCGGGTTTCCCATGCCAAACAGAGTCAAAGGGTAGAGGCCAGACTAAGAATGGTCCACCGGTCCTCCAGGTTCGGGGGTTTGGCTCATGGCTAGCAATCCTGACTGGTCAAACAAAACTCTTACGGAAAGAGCAATGAGGAATCCTTCCACATCTGACTGCGAGGGTGTTCCTGGCTCTCCACCCGGGACTTGTGTGATGAGAGCTGTGAAAACTGAGATGAAGCTTCTGAGGCAGTGAGGATCTTCATTGCTGCCCTAAATGCCAGCAGTGTAACGGGCAGTTAGTACGTAAGTAAACAGAAAAATAAGATTTTGTTAATAAAACTGTCAGACTGACTGAGTCATCCATTTGGTTCACCAAATGTCTTTCAGGAATGGGAATAGGTCGTACTTGCACAGAGTGGATCTGAGTGTGGTTGCAGTCTGCCAGCAGATTGTAAGAGTCATAGGAACAAGATTAGGCCATTCAGCCCATCAAGTCTGTCCCACCATTTAATCAAGGCTGATTTTTTATCCTTCTCAACACCACCCTCCTGCTTTCTCACTGTAACCTTTGACTACCTTACTATTCAAGAACCTACCAACCTCCACCTTAAATACACCCAGTGACTTGGCTCCGCAGCAGTCGAGGTGACAGGGTTAGTTCCCTACTGCCCTTTGAATGGACTTGGCAGACCTGTCTGTGTCTCAGGTGGCTGTCCACCACACCTTCCCAGTGCATCCAGCCCAAGATTGTCAATTCCAATCCCACCCCATCCCCAGGAAAGCCATGTCCTGAGGATAACTAATACTGTGCTCGAAACACAAGCCTCATAACGGGAACTGGAAAGACACTGGAGACCCTAGTAGAGCAATCCCATGACTCCCATTCCCCTCCCCTTTCCCAAAACCCCATTCAGATCTCAAATGTCCCCCCCAATTCCCTTTCCAAAGCTCTGACTGCTTCGGTTAGAGTCATAGAACACTACAGCACAGAAACAGGCCCTTTGGCCCATCTAGTCCAGAACATAGAACATAGAACATAGAAAAGTACAGCACAGTACAGGCTCTTCGGCTCACAATGTTGTGCCGACCCTCAAACCCTGCCTCCCATATAAGCCCCCACCTTAAATTCCTCCATATGCCTGTCTAATAGTCTCTTAAACTTCACTAGAGTATCTGCCTCCACCACTGACTCAGGCAGTGCATTCCACGCACTAACCACTCTCTGAGTAAAAAACCTTCCTCTAATATCCCCCTTGAACTTTCCACCCCTTACCTTAAAGCCATGTCCTCTTGTATTGAGCAGTGGTGCCCTGGGGAAGAGGCGCTGGCTATCCACTCTATCTATTCCTCTTATTATCTTGTACACCTCTATCATGTCTCCTCTCATCCTCCTTCTCTCCAAAGAGTAAAGCCCTAGCTCCCTTAATCTCTGATCATAATGCATACTCTCTAAACCAGGCAGCATCCTGGTAAATCTCCTCTGTACCCTTTCCAATGCTTCCACATCCTTCCTATAGTGAGGCGACCAGAACTGGACACAGTACTCCAAGTGTGGCCTAACCAGAGTTTTATAGAGCTGCATCATTACATCGCAGCTCTTAAACTCTATCCCTCCACTTATGAAAGCTGGTACTCCATAAGCTTTCTTAACTACCCTAGTCTGTGCCAAACGATTATTCTGCCTAGTCCTGTCAAGCCGCACACAGATCATAGCACCCCGCACCCGTCCCGTTCACGTATCTCTCCAAACTTCTCTTGTTTCCAATGGGTAGACAGTCGCAAGGCTCTGGGACCAGACAGCATCTCTGGGTAAGTACTCAGAGTGTGCATGGCACAACAGACAGGAGTGTTCACCGACGTTTTTAATCTCCACCTTTCCCAGTGTAGAGTGCCCTCCTGCTTCAAAACATCCTGCTAAAAATGCCAAGGTAACATGTCTGAACGAATAACGTCCTGTCACACTCACCTCAATAATAAGCAAATGCTTTGAGAGGCTGGTCAAGGATTACATCTGTAGCATGCTACCACCCAAACTGGACCCCCTACAATTCACCTACCGACACAACCGATCGACAGATGGCGCAATAACCACAGCTCTACACACCGTCCTTACACTTCAGGAGAAGAAGGATGCTTATATTAGAATGCTGTTCTTGGACTAAAGTTCAACATTCAATACCATAATTCCCTTTCGGCTCGACAAGAAGCTCTGAGACCCTGGCCTTCACCCTGCCTTGTGTAGCTGGATCCTGGACTTCCTGTCAGATTGCCGTCAGTTGGTAAAAGTGGGCTCCCTCACCGCTGCCCTTCTGACCCTCAACATAGGTACCCCTCAGGGCTGTGTCCTAAGCCCCCTCCTTTACTCTCTGTGTACCTGTGACTGTGTCGCCACCCACAGCTCCAAGCTGGTAATTAAATTTGCTGACGACACTACACTGATTGGCCTAATCTCAAATAATAATGAGGCAGCCTACAGAGAAGAAGTTACCACCCTGACACAGTGGTGTCAAGAAAAAAAACCTCTCCCTCAATGTCGCAAAAACAAAGGAGCTGGTTGTGGACTACAGGAGGAATGGAGACAGGCTAACCCCTATTGACATCAATGGATCTGGGGTTGAGAGGGTGAACAGCTTTAAGTTCCTCGGCATAAACATCACCGAGGATCTCACGTGGTCTGTACATCCCGGCTGTGTGGTGAAAAAGGCACAACAGCACCTCTTTCACCTCAGATGGTTAAAGAAGTTTGGTATGAGCCCCCAAATCCTAAGAACTTTCTACAGGGGCACAATTGAGAGCATCCTGACTGGCTGCATCACTGCCTGGTACGGGAACTGTACTTCCCCCAATCGCAGGACTCTGCAGAGACTGCCAGTACTGGAATCTGGAGCAAGCAACAGCCTAGAGGAATTTAGCGGGTCGAGCAGCATCTGTGGGGAGAAAGGGATTGATGCTTCCAGCTGAAACCCAGCATCAGGACTGAGAGCAGAGAGGGAAGATGGACGAAAATCAGAAGCGAAAGGTGGTCCGAGAAGGGGTGGCGGATGACAAGCAGATGGAATCAAGGGAGGGGTTGGAATGGAGTTGGAATATCTGTCAGGAAAAACCATCTTCAGTTTGCAAGGATAACTCACTTCAGCGGTAGCTGTCTGATTCACTTTTTATCTTGGCACCTTCCCCCTTCCTTTTCAGTCCTGAAGAAGGGTCTTGGCCTGAAACATCAGAATTAGGCCATTTGCCTGATCAAGTATACTCCACTATTTCATCATGGCTGATCTATTTTCCCTCTCAGCCCGAATCTCTTGCCTTCTCCCCTTATCCCTCTATGCCCTGACTAATCAAGAATCTATCAACCTCTGTCTTAAATATACCCAAAGACTTGGCCTTCACAGCTGCCTGTGGCAAAGAATTCCACAGATTCACCACTCTCTGGCTAAACAAATTCTTCCTCATCTCCATTTTAAAAGGATGCCCCTCTATTCTGAGGCTGGGTCCTCTGGTCTTAGACTCTCCCCACTGTAGGAAACCTTCAGCGTTCTGTGTGTGTGTGTGTGTGTTGCTTTGGATTTCCAGCATCTGCAGAATTTCTTGTGTTTATGATTCATTGTGGGGTGTGTAGCAACTAGGAAATTGTTCTTACCACACTTCACTCTGGAAAAATCAATTTTGTATTATGTAAAAGATGGACGGACAACATTAAAGAATGGACAGGGAAAACATTTGCAGTGACCCAGGGTCTGGCACACAACCGCGACAGATGGAACAGACTAGTGCAAAGCTTGTCATGACGGCGCCCTGACGACTCCACCAGGAGTTAAGAGCACAAGGAAGGAAGGAAGGATTATGTAACAGTGTAAACAAAAGCTCCATTCTTTGCCTGGGATTCAAGGCCTACACTGCTGCTCCGAGCTCTACAGGTGTGAATGGCCTGTACGCTGTTTTTAAGTCATGGCGGAGATGAATACATCACAGCGTTGTAAAAAATGTCTTTTATTGACGAGAGAGAGATAAGTTGCTTGTTTGACCAAGGCATAGGCAGTAAACTGCTAACAAGTTTTATACAACAGTAAACAGACAAGACAAGCAATAATGAGAATAAACAAAAGGTTTATTATGATGACACACTTATGAAGAAAACTTATGAAGAAGGTGAAGAAAACATAAAAATTACCACATCTTTACCAATAATCCTTCAGGCTGTAATGGAGATAACCTCCTAATACCTATTAAATATTCTCAATGGTATGAGCCTCAAATAGCCTCTGATGACTAAGTCAGATCCTGGCCTTCACGTGTAGCTTGACCGTTAAGCCAAATGACCTGACTTGGTCCAACCAAGCAGAGTCCACTGCCAAGAAGGCCCACCAGCGCCTTTACTTCCTGGGAAAGCTAAAGAAATTTGGCCTGTCCCCTAAAACCCTCACTAATTTTTATAGATGCACTGCAGCAAGCATTCTTCTAGGGTGCGTCAAGACCGGAAGAAGCTGCAGAAGATCGTGAACACAGCCCAGCACATCACACAAACCAGTCTTCCGTCCTTGGACTCACTCTACACCGCACGCTGTCGGAGCAGTGCTGCCAGGATAATCAGGGACACGACCCACCCAGCCAACACACTTTTCGTCCCTCTTCCCTCCGGGAGAAGGCTCAGGAGCTTGAAGACTCATATGGCTAGATTTGGGAACAGCGTCTTTCCAACTGTGATAAGACTGCTGAACAGATCCTGACTCGGATCTGGGCCGCACCCTCCAAATATCTGGACCTGCCTCTCAGTTTTTTTTTCACTACCTTACTTTCCCTTTTCTATTTTCTATTTATGATTTATAATTTAAATGTTTAATATTTACTGTCGATTTGTACTCCGGGGAACGTGAAGCGCAGAATCAAATATCGCCGTGATGATTGTACGTTCTGGTATCAATTGTTTGGCGACAATAAAGTATAAAGTATAAAGCCTGGCGGGACTATTTGTACTGAAAGAGAAGGGGCAAAGGCGGCTTACTGGCGCCTTAAAACCAGTCACTTCGGGCAGGTGGGGGCTCATCAGATGTGGTTGGCAGCTCATCTAGGAGAAGGAAAACTCTGATCTCAAGCCTCTGCTGCCTCGCGGCTACGCCCACTCATTGGGAAGGCTGCGGGAGTAAAACTCCAGGAAAAAATCCTTTGTTGGAGTCTCTGAGGGAGTCCTAGGTTGAGTTCAATGCTGACTGGCAACTCCTGCGATGCTGCTGGTCCCAAAATGTTTTGGTCTCTGCCATTCCTTTGGGTTCATTAGATGTGTGGAGAGATGAAGCTTGCTACGTGGGCAGCATCTTGCACTCCACCTGGAACTTCCTTGGCTTTGCATATCTAGACAGCTAGGATGCAATATCCATAGTTGACCCTGACTAACAGAGGCCTCAGGATCTCTGAATCTTTATGAATAACAAACTAGAGCATATAGTGCTCTAGTGGGAATTGAGTGCGGTTTACTGCATGAGATTCTGGCCATGCCCCCTAACTCTTGCAAAGGGCCCTTCAGTTTGGCCTCTCTTTAAAACAACACTGATACCAAAAATGAAGGCAGTAGAATATCATCAGGAACCTGTCCAATGATCAGCAGCAGGTTTAATATCACCGGCATATGTTGTGTTGTGAACTTTGTTGTTATACAGCAGCAGTGCAGTGCAATACTTTATACTTTATTGTCGCCAAACAATTGATACTAGAACGTACAATCATCACAGCGATATTTGATTCTGCGCTTCCCGCTCCCTGGATTACAATTGATAGTAAATATTAAAAATTTAAATTATAAATTATAAATAGAAAATAGAAAAATGGAAAGTAAAGTAGTACAAAAAAACCGAGAGGCAGGTCCGGATATTTGGAGGGTACGGCCCAGATCCGGGTCAGGATCCGTTCAGCAGTCTTATCACAGTTGGAAAGAAGCTGTTCCCAAATCTGGCTGTATGAGTCTTCAAGCTCCTGAGCCTTCTCCCGGAGGGAAGAGGGACGAAAAGTGTGTTGGCTGGGTGGGTCGTGTCCTTGATTATCTGGCAGCACTGCTCCGACAGTGTGCGGTGTAAAGTGAGTCCAAGGACGGAAGATTGGTTTGTGTGATGTGCTGCGCCGTGTTCACGATCTTCTGCAGCTTCTTCCGGTCTTGGACAGGACAACTTCCATACCAGGTTGTGATGAACCCTAGAAGAATGCTTTCTACGGTGCATCTATAAAAATTAGTGAGGGTTTTAGGGGACAGGCCAAATTTCTTTAGTTTTCTCAGGAAGTAAAAGTACTGGTGGGCCTTCTTGTCAGTGGACTCTGCTTGGTTGGACCAAGTCAGGTCATTTGTGATATTAATACATAATTATAAAGGAAAAACATGAATTACAGTAAGTTGATACATAATTTTATTTTTTATATGTATATAAAAAATTAAATTAAATCAGTAGTGCAATAATAAAAACTGTGAATTACAGTAAGGTACATGGCATGTTATAGATATATATATATATATATATATATGTGTGTGTGTGTATGTATGTATGTATGTATTGTTACATGCCATGTCATATGACCATGATTATTCTTGGCAAATCTTTCTACAGAAGTGGCTTGCTTTCTGGGCAGTGTCTTTACAACGCGGGTGACCCCAGCCATTATCAGTACTCTTCGGAGATTGTCTGCCTGGCGTCAGTGGTTGCATAACCAGGAATTGTGATCTGCACCGGCTGCTCGTACGACCATCCACCACCTGCTCCCATGACTTCACGTGATCCTGATCGGGGGTGGGGGGGGTGGGGGTGGGGTGGCTAAGCAGGTGCTATACCTTACCCGAGGGTGACCTGCAGGCTAGCGGAGGGAAGGAGAGCTTCCCTTGTTCTTGCTCTTCCCCTACAATCAAGATTCAAGATTCAAGATTCAAAAAACTTTATTGTCATTCTAACCGTACATCAGCTCTGCAGGGCAGAATGAGACAGCGTTTCCCAGCAGCAGTGCAATCATAACATAACAAATGCAACACTAAATAATAAACATAACAATAAATAGTAAAACACAACAGCCACATGTCAATTAAAATCAGTTATAATTGTCCAGTGCAAGTTAAAAGTGTCCAAAGCAGAGTCAGGTAGAGCAGCTATTTAGCAGTCTGACTGCCTGTGGGAGGAAGCTGTTTAGTAGCCTTGTGGTTTTAGTTTTGATGCTCCTGTAACGTTTGCCTGATGGCAGAAGAACAAACAGTTCATGGAGAGGGTGTGAGGGGTCTTTAATGATGTGCCGTGTCTTCTGGAGGCATCGACTCTGAAAGAGGTCTTGGACAGAAGGTAGGGAGACCCCAATAACCTCCTCTGCTCCCCTAACCACCCTCTGCAAGGCTTTTTTGTCAACAGCACTGCAGCTGGAGTGCCAGGTTGTGATGCAAAAGGTCAGCGCACTCTCAACCACGCCTCTGTAGAATGTAGTTAAGATGTTAGTGGGGAGTGATGCTTGTTTAAGCTTCCTCAGAAAGTGCAAATCTCTGCTGGGCCCATTTCACAATCCCAGTGGTACTCCTGGAATGAGATTGTCTGAGATCTGCACCCCAAGGAACTTGATGTTTTCCACTCTCTCCACTGTGGAGCCGCTGATGCTGAGGGGTGTGTGCTCAGGCTGAGACCGTCTGAAATCGACGACCATCTTCTTGGTTTTGGTGACATTAAGTATCAAGTTGTTATCCCTGCACCAGCTCTCTAGGTGTTTGACCTCCTCCCTGTACATTGTTTCGTCATTTTTGCTGATGAGCCCCACCACTGTGGTATCATCAGCAAATTTAATGATCAGGTTCTCCTTGAATCTGGCTGCACAGTCATGTGTTAGCAGTGTAAACAGCAATGGGCTAAGCACACAGCCTTGTAATGTAAATTGAAGACTTCCAACCTTTTCCTTTGCAGTCAGATTCAGAATAAACATTGTTGATCTTTGTTTTAGGTAGGACAGCAAATTCAGAGAGTAGTTAAATTACTTATTTACTGCCCCTTATGCCGCTGGTGTTTAGAGCAGCAATGAAGGTCCTCTACCTCTGTTGTCCTTAGCCATCTTCTCTAATGTGCCCCAGGTGTGTTTCAGGGTCCTCAATTGCACACCGATCTAGAAGGATTCTTCATTACCGCTTCTGTAACAATTTTGCTTGATCAGTCAGAGTTGTTAGCCCTGAGCTGAACCCCCTAACCTGGAGGAGCGGTGGACCACTCTTAGTCTGTCCTCTACCCTTTGACCCGACCAAGAGCCAAAGCACAAGGCTCTGACTCCAGCCAATGTAACTGTCCGGGTCATTGAGGCACACAAGCCTCCAAACCCAACAACAAGGGTGAGGTCCTCTTGAAGGAGAGAGCAGTTTTTGGTTAACCATATTACTGTGGGTCACATGAAAGACAGGTGAGGTAAGGACAACAGATTTCCTTCTCCAAAGGACTTTTGTGAATTGGATGGGTTTTTATGAACAGCTGGTAGTTTAATGGTCACCAATTTTCTTGCAATGATTAGTATAATATCATAATTGCATTTAAGCTCTTTAGTTAGTGAGGTGGTATTTTGAATTTCTATCCCCAGATTGATAGCAAAAGGCCTCCAAATTTAACCCGTAGCCCACCATTTCATGGTGGAGATACGTCTCTGCCAAAGGAGATGTAAGATGCTCCTTCCCTCGGCTAGCCTGCAGGTCACCCTTGGGCAAGGGGTAGCTCCTGCTTAGCCCCCACCTCCCCCCACCCCGACTGATCAGGGTCATGTGAAGCCATGGGAGCAGGTGGTGGATGGTCGTATGAGCTGCTGGTGCAGATCACAAGTCCTGATTATGCCACCGCTGGTGACATGCAGACAATCTCTGAGGAGTACTGATAATCTAACATATAACCATATAACAATTACAGCACGGAAACAGGCCATCTCGGCCCTTCTAGTCCGTGCCCAACTGACTAGAACTGAATGGCTGGGGGGGGTCACCCATCTTGTAAAGAAACACACACAAACACACACACACACACACACACACACACACACACACACACACACACACACACACACACACACACACACACACACACACACACAATGTTGGTAGAACTCAGGAGGCCGGGTAGCATCTATGGAAAAGTGTACAGTCGACGTTACGGACAGGTCTTGGCCTGTAAAGTTGACTGACCTCTTTTCCACGGGTTCTGCCTGGCTTGCTGAGTTCCTCCAGCATTTTGTGTGCGTTGCTCCGGATTTCCAGCATCTGCAGATTTTCTCTTGTTTGAAAGTCGAAGCATGCATATGTCACCATAAACTACCTTTTCGTCTTGTAAAGACATTGCTCAGAAGAAGGCAATGGCAAACCACTTTGGTAGACAAATTTGCCAAGAACAGTCATGGTCATGAGACATGTCATATGACACAGCACGTACTGGTGATGACAAAGCCACTAGTTCTGTACTGCTGTTGCGTCTGATTGTCCAGAAAATTCTTCGGAAGTCAAGGAGGAGGCAAAAATGATAGCTGTTTTGTTAGGCGTTCCTAACAAAGAAATAACAGAATCAAACTCACTCTACTGTAAGATAGAATAAAGAAAGAACCAAAGAAAGACAAAGAATTCGTGGTTGGCTTTATACTGAAAACCAGCTCAAACTAGACAAGAACAGCCTCTGAGGCAGGTTGATTTATGTTGGCGTGACACAGGCTGCAGACAAAGAAACTATGGAAAAAGGTAGAATCAGCTACACTACAAATTACTAAAAATTTATCGAACATTTACAGGACAACAGGCCACTGTAGAGATATGTAAGCAAGCATAATGAAAATTAAACTACAAGAAAAGTGACAATTTAGACCAACATGTCGAAGGCCTTCTCCACCTTGGTGAGACCCACTGTGAATTGGGGGACCGCCTCATCGAGCACCTCCGCTCCATCTGCCGAAAGCGGAACTTCCCAGTGGTCCAAACCTTTTAATTCCAATTCCCATTCCTATTCCAGCATGTTGGTCCTCTTGTGCCAAGACGTGGCCACCCTTGGGGTGGAGGAGCAAAACCTTATAATCTGTCTGGGTAGCCTGTAACCTGATGGTATGAATATTCATTTCTTTTTCCGGATAAAAAAAAAGTCCCTCCCTCTTTCCCCTTCCTCTATTCCCCACTCTTGACCTTTTACCTCTTCCCACCTGCTTGACACTTCCCCCTAGTGTCCCCTCATCCTTCCCTTTCTATGATCCACTCTCCTATCAGATTCCTCTCTCTCCAGCCCTCTACCTTTCCCACCCACCTGTCTTCACCTGTCACCTTCTAACTATCCTCTTTCCCCTCCTCCCCCCCCACCTTTTTCTTCTGGCATCTTCCCCCTTTCTTCTCAGTCCTGAGGGAAAGTCTTGGCCAGAAATGTCAGCTGTTTATTTGTTTCATAGATGCTGCCTGATCTGCTGAGTCCCTCCAGCATCTTGTACCCTTCTGAAGGTCTATGGGATGAAAGGAGCATCTCATGCATTCCACTGAGGCTACTATCAGACTTTTTAGCTGAATGCTGGACTGAATGTCATGCTTCCGTGCTATACCGGTCCATAGTCTATCACGTGCGTGGTTGGCGCGTGGAATGCACTGCCTGAGTCATTGGTGGAGGCTGATGCACTAGTGAAATTTAAGAGGCTACTAGACAGATATATGGAGGAATTTAAGGTGGGGTGTTACATGGGAGGCAGGGTTTAAGGGTCGGCACAACATTGTGGGCCGAAGGGCCTGTTCTGTGCTGTACTGTTCTGTGTTCTATGTTCCATGTCTTATGGCCTAAAAATAGATTGCAACCTTCAAAGCAAAGCCTTTTTGGTCAAACATGCATCTCCACCCTACTCCCTTTTAAGTTCACCATACAAATTTTCATCTTATTTTACAACTTAACAATATTTACCACGTGTGTTCCTCTGTAATATAAACACTTCATTGAAAGTGATCTAATCGAATGAGACATGTCATAAGCAGATCTGTCATCTTTTGCAACGTTCAAAATCAGATCGGGACACTGTCCAAAAACAGCTACTTCCCTTCAACCAGTCAGGTCTTGATCTAACCAGCACAACCCTAATCATTGCAGTTTAGCAAAACCAGGCGCACATTGAGAAATTTACACTGAAATAGACTTCCATTATTTATTGTTCTAATTGTGCTTTCTTGTAAAAATTGCACATGATTAATATTTAATGTATGTTTTTTCACGAGAATGTTGCTTAAATGATGCTATGTTGCCAGTGATGCTGCTGCAAGTAAGATTTTCATTGCAGCTTTGCACACACGCATGTGCATGAGACAATAAATGCGATTTTGACCATTGAATAAGACCTTGGCTGTTCTTGGCCTCTACTCACTGGAGTTCAGAAGAATGAGGGGGGGGGGGTCTCTTTGAAACCTGCGGAATGTTGGAAGGCCTCGATAGAATGCATGTGGAGAGGATGTTTCCTATTGCGGTGGTGTCTAAGACAAGAGGACACAGCCTCAGAATAGAGGGGTGACCTTTTAGAACAGAGCGAGGAGGAATTTCTTTAGCCAGAGGGTGGTGAATCTGTGGAATTCGTTGCCACAGGTGGCTGTGGAGGCCAAGCCACTGGGTGTATTTAAGGGTGAGGTCGATAGATTCTTGATTGGTCAGGGCATGAAGGGATGTAGGGAGGAGATAGGTGACTGGGACTGAGAGGGAAAATAGATCAACCATTGATGAAATGGCGGAGCAGACTTGATGGGCCAAATAGACTAATTCTCCTCCTATATCTTACGATTTTTATGGACTTCTGTCCCAGTTCCACATTGCTCACAATTCCCTGATTGAATGTGTATCCGTCTTTTCTCAAGTTCAAGTTTATTGTTTTTCAACCATACACAAATAAAACAACGCTCCTCTGGACCAAGGTGCACAACACAGTGCATATAACTCACACACGACACATTAGCTAATAGTTTTTCAAATAACTTAGCAAATACCGAGGTCCATTTATAACACAAGTTAAAAAGTAAACTGCATAACACTACTGACACTTCATACACAATGAGACCTGGGTGATGGCAGGGTGTTCAGTAGTCTCATAGCCTGAGGGAAAAAGCTGATTCCCAACTTGACAATCCCTGTCCTAATGAGATGGTACACCCTGCCCGATGATAGATTGTTGGACAGATGGGAGAAATTGTCACCGGGTTCCAATATGGCCCAAGTGTGGAGTGCGGGACACTGAAGCGGGTCAATAGTTCACAGACTTTAATGCGAACAGGGTTTGAGGGAGAAGAAAACAATAAACACTAGGCCAAACAGGGCCATTAACTAAAACTCTCAAATGGAACATGAAGCCTACACTGCGGCTGAAAGGAATAACTAAATATAAAATGAATACCGCTAGTCTTCAGAGACAGCTGACTCGACAGTCCAATTTTCTCAGGCGAGGCAGAATGCAAGCAGGCAGTGAAGCATTGCTGTGCTGGGTTCAAGTCTCGACAAGTGCTACGACAGAAAGAACGGAGTTAAATACTATCACAATGAAATAATAATTAGCTTACACATGCATATTCACGAGCGCGATTGCCGTATCTGCTGAGCTGCCAAATCCGTGGTTGCGACAGAAATCACTAAGGGCCCTGCATACGAAGGGCTCCTGGTAAATATCGTGGATGGGTGGAAGAAAGACCCCAATGATCATCTCAGCATTCCTTGGAAAGGTCTTGCGGTCAAGGGCCTTGCAATTCCTGCACCGGATGGGGATGCAGCTGGTCAGGGCACTCTCAGTGGTGCTCCTGTAGAACGTCGGTTGAGCCAGCAGGTGGGATAGTTGGCTATGTGCGTTCCCAGGAACTTGGTGCTCTCAACTCTCTCCGCAGAGGAGCCATGTACGTGCAATGAGGAATGGTTATCTCGCATCTTCCTAAGGTGCACAATCAGCCCTTCCGTCTTGTCCTCGTTGAGACTGAAGTTGTGCTTGTTCCATTCCACCAGCCGCTCATACTCTTCCTGTACGCCGTCTTATCATTGTTTATGAGGCCAACCACCGCTGTGTCATCAGCGAGCTTGATGACTCATTTGGACTGGGTTTATAAATATCTCACAAGCCTTTGGGTGGAGATCTCCAGGTGTCTGTGAGAAAAAGTTCCAATGAATCATAGTTTCAAGTGACTGCTTCCTTGCCCTGTGCATAAGTCCCTTCATCAGCAAGACTCCCCAAATGTCAACATCTCCACTCATGCTCCTTGCATTTCAATAAGATTATCTCTCATTCTTCCAAACTGCAAAGAGCACAGGTCCAATCTTTTTAGCCACTCACAACTGGACAATACAAGTTAATCTTGTGTAGGGTGAGTGTTCCTAACCTGTGGTCCACAGATCCCTTGCTTAATGGTATTGGTCCGTGGCATAACAAGACATTGGGAACCCCTGATCGAGTGGGTCGCTTCAGGACGATTAGTGTATCCTCTATTAAATAATGAGAACAAAACTGCACCCAGGCCACCACAGTGGCATCCTTGTACAATTGTAAAATTACTTCTTTTAAACCCCCGTCCCTTAGCAAGGAAGACTAATATGCAGAGTGACTTACTGCACCTCCCTGCTCTTTGTGCTCCATCTTAATCTGCACCAACTGCGTTGAGATTGAGAGACCATAAGGTAGATAGATACTTTATTAATCCCACAGCAGCATTACAGGTGCACAGATATACAAATATTAGAAGTAAGAAAGAATAAAAAAAGTTACCTTAAAAATTAATAGTCACTTTATTGATCCCGGGGGAAATTGGTTTTTGCTACAGTTGCACCATAAATAATTAAATAGTAATAAAACCATAAATGATTAAATAGTAATACGTATATTATGCCAGGAAATAAGTCCAGGACCAGTCTATTGGCTCAGGGTGTCTGACCCTCCAAGGGAGGAGTTGTAAAGTTTGATGGCCACAGGCAGGAGTGACTTCCTATGACGCTCTGTGTTGCATCTCGGTGGAATGAGTCTCTGGCTGAATGTACTCCTGTGCCCACCCAGTACATTATGTAGTGGATGGGAGACATTGTCCAAGATGGCATGCAGCTTGGACAGCATCCTCTTTTCAGACACCACCGTCAGAGAGTCCAAGATGTAACGAGCCGAAGATGACAAGATTTACGAGTTCACACCGATAAAATGATAGTGCAAGAGTTACCATAATGGGTGAAAATTCACACCCTCCAGATAAGGATTGATGGCAGTATTGCACAGAGTGTCCGCGATAGCAGGGTGTGGTAATCAGAGCTAAACAGAGTTTAAACAGAGGTTAATAATATGAGGGAGTAATCACTTCCCCAGCTACAGATTGACTGATTATAGAACCCTAATGGCCGAGGGTAAGAATGACCTCATCTAGCACTCTTTGAAGCATCGCAGTTGTCTTAGTCGATTACTGAAAGTGTTCCTCTGTTCAGCCAAGGTGGCATGCAGAGGGTGATAAATATTGTCCAGAACAACCAAGGTTTCCCAGAGGTTCCCAAGACCATAAGTAGAGGAGCAAACCCATTTGGCCCATTGAGTCTTCATGGCTATTTCATCATGGTTGATTCATTTCCCCCTTAGCCCCAATCTCCTGCCTTCTCCCCGTATCTTTTCATACCATGACTAACCAATAGTCCATCAACCCCTGCTTTAAATATAGCCAATGACTTGGCTATCTCAACCACCTGTGGTAACATATTCCACAGATTCACCACTGTCTGGCAAAAGAAATTTCTCCTCATCTCCAGGATCGCCAGGGTCGGAGGACAACTCAACCCAAACAGATTCATCATGTTTCTCACAGTTATTTAAAACTATGAGCAGGACCATTAGTTTTACTCTTTACACTCAGTGGTCATTTTATTAGCTAGACAAGGAAAGAGAGATGCAGTTTAGATCATAAAATAAAGGAGCAGAATTAGGCCGTTTATCCCATCGAGCCTGCTCTGCCACTTTGCCATGGCTGATCCATTTTTCCTCTCAGCCCCAGTCTCCTGCCTCCTCCCCATATCTCTTCATGCCATGACTAATCAATAGTCCATCAGCCCCTGCCTTAAATATAGCCAATGACTTGGCTATCTCAACCTATGACTTTTGCACAGTACAGTACTTCTAGTAGTGACAACCCTTAGCCTACAAAAAGTAGTGGATATGGCCCAGTCTAGTCCATCACAGGTAAAGCCCTCCCTACTACTCAGCATGTCTACATGGAGCACTGCCACAAGAAGGCAGCATCCATCATCAGTGGCCCCATCATCCAGGCCACGCCCTCTTGGGAAGGAGGTACAGGAGTATCGGGTCCCACACCACCAGGTTCAGGAACAGCTATTACCCTTCAACCATCAGGCTTCTGAACCAGTGTGGATAACTTCACTCACCTTAGTGATGAACTGATTCCATAACCTACGGACTCACTTTCAAAGACCCTAGGAACCATCGCGCAGCCCCCAGGCCTCCTGATGATCCTTTGGTCTCAGTATCTGAAGATGACAGGCGGGCTGCCTTCAAGAGAGTGAATCCAAAGAAAGCAACTGGTCTGGGTGGAGTACCTGGCCGAGTTCTAAATACCTGTGCTGACCAGCTGACCAGAGGAGATCTGTAGATGCTGGAAATCCAAAGCAACACACACGAAATGCTGGAGGAAGGTAGCAGGCCAGGCAGCATCTAGGGAAAAGGGTGCAGTTGGCGTTTTGAGCTGAGATCCTTCGGCAGGGCTGGAGACAAAACCGGTGAGGAGTAGAGTTAGGCGATAGGTGAAAGTGGGAGGGGGAGGGGAGGGGTGGAATAAAGAGCTAGGAAGCTGATCGGTGAAAGAGATGCAAGGCTGGAGAAGGGGGAATCTAATAGGAGAGGACAGAAGGCCATGGAAAAAAGAAAAGGGGAGAGGAGCACCAGATGGTAACAGTGAGAAAAGGGCATGCCCTGGGTGCTGGAGGTCCTTAATAATGGACGCTGCCTTTCTGAGACACTGCTCCCTAGAGATGTCCTGGGTACTTTGTAGGCTAGTACCCAAGGTGGAGCTGACTAGATTTACAACCATCTGCAGCTTCTTTTGGTCCTGTGCAGTAGCCCCTCCATACCAGACAGTGATGCAGCCTGTCAGAATGCTTTCCACAGTACAAATATAGAAGTTTTTGAGTGTATTTGTTGACATGCCAAATCTCTACAAACTCTTAATACGGTAGAGCCGCCATCTTGCCTTCTTTATAACTACATTGATATGTTGGGACCAGGTTAGATCCTCAGAGATCTTGACACCCATGTTTTGGTCATCCTCATCGGCAAACAACAGAAGCTATAATGAGCGAAATGGAGTCAAACACTGGCTCGCACGCCATCCTGTAGCCTTCTCGCCACGAGGTTTGGTCACGCTGCCTTTGCCTCCTGGAATCCTCTGGGAGACGGCAGAGTGCGGAAGCACCCAAACAATCTCCAAACAGCAAAACACAGGCTCCAACAGATCCAGAATCTGATCCAGGAAGAGAAACAAATGTAAAAGACATAAAATAAGTGGAAAAAAAAATGGTTTCTTGAACTCTTCAGAAGATGTTGATCACGGGAACGTTATACCCTGGCGCCACCTTGATCGGGAGTTCCAGCTCATTTGTCAGGCGGCGTCTATGGAAAAGAGTAAACAGTTGGCATTCCTGGCCGAGACCCTTCTTCAGGACGGAGAAGGAAAGGGGAAGGTGCCAGAATAAAAAGGTGGGGCGAGAGGAAGCAGGGTAGCTGGAAGGTGAGGGGTGAAGCCGGGTGGGTGGGGAAAGGTAGAAGGCTGGAGAAGAAGGAACCCGTTAGGAGAGGAGAGTCGATATTTTGGGTTGAAACCCCAAACCAGGTTTGGATAAGTGTGAAATTGGATGTAGAACATAGATAATTGTTATTTGTTTGGAGATGCAGTGGGGAATAGGCCCTTCTGGCCCTTCAATCTGCTCCGCCCATCAACCCCTGACGACCCCGATTTAACCCTAACCTAATCACAGGACAATTGACACTGACCAATTAATCTACTAACCAGTACTGTACGTCTTTCGAATAAGAAACAGGAGCAGGAGTAGGCCACCTGGCCCGCCAAGCCTGCTCCGCTAGTCAATAAGGATGTGACTGACCTGGCCATGACCTCATATCCACCTACCTGCCTTTTCCCCATAACCCTTAATTCCCTTACTATGTAAAAACCTATCTAACTGTTTCTTAAATATATTTAGAGAGGAAGCCTCAACTGCTTCCCTGGGCAGAGAATTCCACAGGTTCACCGCACTCTGAGAATAAAACACTTTCTCCTCATCTCTGTCCTAAATCTTCTCCCCTGAATATTGAGGCAACGTCCCCCTTGTTCTAGTCTCACTTACCAGTGGAGACAACTCTCCTGTCTCTATCTTATCTATCCCTTCCATAATTTTTATGTGGGAAATGTGGGAAGAAACTGGAGGAGCCGGAGAAACACCACACATTCCATGGGGAGAACGTACAGACTCCTTACAGAAGATGCCAGGGTTGAACTGCGAACTCACGACGCCCCGACCGGTAATAGCCTCACGCTAACCACTACGGTGCCTCATAGAACTGTACAGCACAGAGACACGCTCTTCGGCCCACAATGTTGTGCCGAATTAGTAATCAAATGGCTGACTAATTTCTTCTGCCTCCACTTTGTCCATATCCATCCATTTTCCTGACATTCATGTGCCTATCTAGGAGTCTCCAATATCCCTGCCTCTACCACCATCCCAGGCAGCACATTCCAGGCACTCACCACTCTCTGTGTGAAAACCTTGCCCCTCACATCCCCTTTGAAATTACTCCCTCTCACCTTAAATGCACGACCCCTGCTTTTAGACATTTCTATCCTGGGAAAAAAGACACTGTCTCTCTACTCTTATAAGCCTCTATCAGAATCAGAATCAGGTTTATTATCACCGGCATGTGTCGAGAAATGTGTTAACTTAGCAGCAGCAGTTCAATGCAATACATAATATAGAAGAAATAAATAAATAAGTAAATCAATGACAGTATATGTATATCGAATCGATTAAAATCGTGCAAAAACAGAAATAATACATATTTAAAAAGTGAGGTAGTGTTCACGGGTTCAATGTCTATTTAGGAAACGGATGGCAGAGGGGAAGAAGCTGTTCCTGAATCGCTGAGTGTGTGTCTTCAGGCTTCTGTACCTCCTGCCTGATGGTAACAGTGAGAAAAGAGCATGCCCTGGGTGCTGGAGGTCCTTAACATTGGATGCTGCCCTTTCTGAGACAGGCAGATCTCCCTCCAGCCACCGCCGCCTCTCCAGAGAAAACAACACAAGTTTGTCCAATCTCTCGTTATGGTACATACTCTCTAATCCAGGCAGAAGCCCAGTAAACCTCATCTGTAACCTCTTCAAACCTTTATATCCTTCCTATAATGGGGTGATCAGAACTGTATGCAGTATTCCAGAAATATATTCAAATACTCCCTGAGTATTTATAAATATAAATAATAAAAATAATAGTTTTATATTTATTGCCAGTTATTTTTGTCTCACAGTTTATTCATTTATTGAAAAACAGCACAGAATAGGCCCTTTGAGACCCTGATTTAATCCCTCTCGTTCACGGGACAATTTACCATGAACAATTAACCTACCAACCGGTAGGTCTTTGGAGTGTGGGAGGAAACCGGATCACCCGGACGAAACCCGCTCAGTCATGGGGAGAACGTACAAACTCCTTACGGGCAGCGGCGGGAATTGAACCCGGATCACCTACACTGTAAAGCGTTGTGCTAACCACTACGCTACCGTGCTGCCCTCGTGCATCTCGTTGTAAATGAGAAGACTGCATAAAGGAGTCCAGTGAGACTTAGGACGTAATCTCAGGGGGCCATCAGTTATCTTCATCAGCTGGTCATTGCTGTCATCCCTGGGTCAAACATTCCAGAGTACGTTGTCTGTAATTCTGGCCCTTTCCAGCAGGGAGCACTCTCTCTCATTTTCCTCACAGGCATCGTTGGTTGCTATGGGCAACCTCTCCATGTATTTACCAAAATTTAGCACAACTTAACATTGTAATATTTAGCATGCTTCATCGAAAATAGGAATGCATTGACACTTTTTGATATTATTTATTCCTGTCTTTGCTAGACTCATTAACTAAAATGTATTACACTCATATAAGCCAAATAGATTGTATTATATAATAATCAAAATTCAAAGTACATTTATTATCGAAATACGTATGCCATATGCAACTGTGATATTTGTCTCCTTACAGCCAGCCACAGAACAAAGAATCTCAATAGAACCCATTTTAAAAAAGGAAGATCATCAAACACCCAATATGCAAGGGGGAAAAATCATGCAAACAATAAAAGTAGGCAAATAACATAATAATGTTCAGAACTGTAGTTCACAAAAGCGAGTCCACGGCTGTGAAGCCAGCCACTGCTGATTCTGGGGCAGGCAACTGCCTCAGTTCCATGCAGAGACGAGTAAATCTTGCGGAGCGGCGAGCTGAACTGGCCCATCCCTCGCCTGCGGCTCGGACACACTGACCTCTTAAATCTCGCCTGGCATTTAAATCGTCCAAACCTCGGGTCGTTCCTTGCTTTTGCACCTGGGCCCTCCCGCTTCGACATGCTCCCTGGCCCGGGCCCTGTTGCGTCGATTGGGCCTGTACCCGATCTTTCCCATTCAACCCGGTGCTCAAGTCGATTTAAAGTCAGATCAATTCCTCTCCCTTGGACCTCACCAACTTGACTCCGCTTTGCCTCCATTCGCCTCACCTCGGTTCCGTTGTGTCAAATCGCCTCCAAGTCTGCCCCAGGCCCAGGCCTTGATTTGGCCTTAGGTGCCAGGCTGCAACCATTCTCCATCTGCATGACTTCAGTTCACAGTGCAAAAATGCCAGGTCATACAGGCGGTTCAGAAGCCCAGCTCTGGAAGGGAAGTTACAGGCTATCGATTGCAGTGATCATATCTGAGGCAAAGGCGTAATTATCAAACCAGTTAGTAATTTTCTTCGTTGAGTTTGCCCCCGACAAATAATTGCTGACCTTCAGTAGTGCCATCTTAAACTGAAATGATTTAAAAATAAGGGTTCACCTTCATTTGTCACACTTACAGTGAAACATCAAAACATAGAGTGAAATGTTTCTTTTGCATAAGTGGTTGTGAGGGTGTGGAATGAGCTGCCAGCACAAGTGGTGCATGCGAGCTCGATTTTAAGGCTAAAGAGAAAATTGGATAGGTACATGGATAGGGGAATGCAGGGGTATGGTCTGGGTGAAGGGTGATGGATCTAGGCAGCTTAAACGGTTCAGCATGGATTAGATGGGCCAAAGGGCCTGCTTCTGTGCTGTACTTCTCCGAAACTCTATGGTACATTGGCCTTTATTAACCAAAGTATTGAGTATAAGAGCTGGAATGTTATGATGAGGTTGTATAAGGAATTGGTGAGGCCGAATCTGGAGTATTGTGTTCAGTTTTGGTCACCAAATTACAGGAAGGATATTAATAAGGTTGAAAGAGTGCAGAGTAGGTTTACAAGGGTGTTGCCGGGACTTGAGAAACTCAGTTACAGAGAAAGGTTGAATAGGTTAGGACTTTATTCCCTGGAGCGTAGAAGAATGAGGGGAGATTTGATAGAGGTATATAAAATTATGATGGGTATAGATAGAGTGAATGCAAGCAGGCTTTTTCCACTGAGGCAAGGGGAGAAAAAAAAACAGGGGACGTGGGTTAAGGGTGAAGGGGGAAAAGTTTAAAGGGAACATTGGGGGGGCTTCTTCACACAGAGAGTGGTGGGAGTGTGGAATGAGCTGCCAGACGAGGTGGTAAATGCGGGTTCTTTTTTAACATTTAAGAATAAATTGGACAGATACATGGATGGGAGATGTATGGAGGGATATGGTCCGTGTGCAGGTCAGTGGGACTAGGCAGAGAATGGTTCGGCACAGCCAAGAAGGGCCAAAAGGCCTGTTTCTGTGCTGTAGTTTTTCTATGGTTTTTATGGCTTCTATGGCTCTATTAAAGAAGGGTGTTTATTTATAAAGATAAAGATGATCTTTATTTGTTACACGTGCATCGAGACACATCTTGAAGTATGCCATTTGGTCACCAACCAACACAGTGGGAGGATGTGCTGGGAACAGCCCGCAAGTGTTGCCACGTTTCCAGCACCAACGTAGCAAGCCCACAAGTGACCAACCCTGACCCGTACGTCTTCGGGCTTGCGGGAGGAACCCGACGCGGCCACGTGGAGGACGTACGAACTCCTTACGTAAAGCGATGGGAATCAAACCCCAGTCACTGGCACTGTAACGCGATTACACTAACTGAACCACCAGGGTCAGGAACAGTTACCACCCCTCAACCATCGGGGGGTAACTTCACTCAGCTTCAGTTGCCCCATCACTGAAGTGTTCCCGCAACTTATCGACTCACTTTCAAGGATTCCCCATCTCGATATTCATTGCTTATTCATTTAATATTATTATTTCTTTTTTTTTTGTATTTGCACAGTTTGCCTTTTGCAGACTGGTTGGTGCACTTTTATTGACTCTATTATGGATTTATTGAGTGTGTTTGCAAGAAAATGAATCTCAGGCTTGTATATGGTGACATATATGTATATAACCATATATCCATATAACAATTACAGCATGAAAACAGGCCATCTTGGCCCTTCTAGTCCATGCCGAACGCTTACTCTCACCTAGTCCCACCGACCTGCTGTCAGCCCATAACCCTCCATTCCTTTCCTGTCCATATATCCATCCAATTTAACTTTAAATGACAACATCGAACCTGCCTCAACCACTTCTGCTGGAAGCTCGTCCCACACAGCTACCACTCTCTGAGTAAAGAAGTTCCCCCTCGTGTTACCCCTAAACTTTTGCCCTTTAACTCTCAACTCGTGTCCTCTTGTTTTGAGTGTACCTTGACAATAAGTTTACTTTAAGCTACTGTGCCACCTGGAATGGAATGAAGAGAAGAAAAGTAATTGTGTCGAGGAAAGTTTCCAGGTTTCCTTAGCTCATAGGAGGCAGTCTGGTCCATCCAGTTTGTGTTGGTTCATGGGGCAATTTCATTCCCATACTAGTTTTACTTGCCATTTATCCCCCCACACACCTAATTCTGTCACTCCACTCCCACACTAAGGGAAATTTACAGAGGGCCAGTTAATCCATCAACCTGCATGTTTCTGGGACATGGGAGGAAACCAGAGCATGGGGTTAAAGGGCGAATGTGAAGACTCCACACGGGCGGAACCCAAAGCCGCAATTCCACTGGGTCACTGGAGCTGCCATTATGATGCCCAAGGACTTTGGGACAGATCAGGAATTAGTGTCGACGGTTGGCATAGGCAGTGGTCTGGATAATCCGTGACTCTAATTTCTATGACCCCTTGGGATGATCCCAAACTGCTTTATACAATGAAGCAACGCACAAAGGAGTTGGAGGAACTTGGTTAGTCAGGCAGCATCTGTGGAGGAAAATGGACAGTCAGGTTGGTTCAGCAGGCAGGTGGGGTCATAAAAAGAGTTTTTGGCACATTGACCTTTTCTAAATCAGGGCATTAAGTACAGGAACTGGATGTTATGTTGAAGTTGCATTTGACGGAGGGAGAGAAAAAAAAATCAACAATAAAACAGGTAGGGACATGTCAGGATGGGCATGGACAACCTTGGCCGAGCCACACTGTGAGATGTAACATTCTCAAAACTAGGACCCCGCGATTAGCAATAATCAGGCATTTGCTGAAATGATGCGTGTGACACGGAGTCCCTGAAACTATGAAAATGAACTTGACAAATTTAAAGAGAAAGTACAAGGAAACTTTGAAAGCATTACAAAGAGTGAGTTGCTCGAGAAAAACACAAGGGACTCTAAACGATTAATGACTGTCATTAAACAACCATTAACCAATTTGGGTGGTCTGAAAAGCTTGGAGCCCAACACTGTCCAGCTCCCTTGCACAGGCCCACAGAGCTCATCACAGGGACATGTAAAAACTGTGACAAAGAGATCTGCAGGGAATGTCCGGAAGGTCAGGTTGTTCTGATAAAGAGAGAAAAATGAGGTAATATTACTGTTATTGCTGCAGTAAATTTTATATTATTTTTAAAAATTGAGATACATCGTGGAATAGGCCCTTTTGGCCCTTCGAGCTGCACCACCCAGCAATCCCCCGATTTAACCCTAGCCTAACCACGGGACAGTTTACAATGACTCGGACATCTTTGTGGGAGAAATCTGGAGCCCCTGGAGAAAGCCCTCTCAGTCACGGGAAGGACGTACTACCTCCCTACAGGCAGTGGTAGGAACTGAGTCCAGGTCAGTGGTACTGTAAACCATTGTGTAGTGGTCTGGATAATCTGTGACTCTAATTTCTACGCTACTGTGTCACCCATATGTGACCTGGCCAGTTGTGATATATGCAGATGAAACACCGTGGTTTCTTTGGCTGCGTAAGCCCAGGGAAGACAAGCCCATCAGGTTGAGGCACGCTAATCCCACCCCAACCCTCGGTCTGTGTGGATTCCGTGTAATTCGCTACCCTGTTACAAATTAATGCCACAAAATTACACTGTGTACGATTAAAGGAATTATATTCATGAATCTTAACTGAAGGGTTAGTAAGGAATAACAAAAAGAAAAATGTGTACAAGCTGGAGATCATCTTGAACCATAGAAGCATAGAAACTACAGCACAGAAACAGGCCCTTTGGCCCTTCTTGGCTGTGCCGAACCATTTTCTGCCTAGTCCCACTGACCTGCACACGGACCATATTCCTCCATACACCTCCCATCCATGTATCTGTCCAATTTATTCTTAAATGTTAAAAAAGAACCCGCATTTACCACCTCGTCTGGCAGCTCATTCCATACTCCCACCACTCTCTGTGTGAAGAAGCCCCCCCTAATGTTCCCTTTAAACTTTTCCCCCCTCACCCTTAACCCATGTCCTCTGGTTTTTTTCTCCCCTTGCCTCAGTGGAAAAAGCCTGCTTGCATTCACTCTATCTATACCCATCATAATTTTATATACCTCTATCAAATCTCCCCTCATTCTTTTACGCTTCAGGGAATAAAGTCCTAACCTATTCAACCTTTCTCTGTAACTGAGTTTCTCAAGTCCCGGCAACATCCTTGTAAACCTTCTCTGCACTCTTTCAACCTTATTTATATCCTTCCTGTAATTTGGTGACCAAAACTGAACACAATACTCCAGATTCAGCCTCACCAATTCCTTATAGAACCTCATCATAACATTCCAACTCTTATACTCAATACTTCGATTAATAAAGGCCAATGTACCAAAAGCTCTCTTTATGACCCTATCTACCTGTGACGACACTTTTAGGGAATTTTGTATCTGTATTCCCAGATCCCTCTGTTCCACTGCACTCCTCAGTGCCTTACCATTAACCCTGTATGTTCTATGCTGGTTTGTCCTTCCAACGTGCAATACCTCACACTTGTCAGTATTAAACTCCATCTGCCATTTTTCAGCCCATTTTTCCAGCTGGTCCAAGTCCCTCTGCAGGCTCTGAAAATCTTCCTCACTGTCTACTACACCTCCAATCTTTGTATCATCAGCAAACTTGCTGATCCAATTTACCACATTATTATCCAGATCATTGATATAGATGACAAATAACAATGGACCCAGCACTGATCCCTGTGGCACACCAGTAATCACAGGCCTCCACTCAGAGAAGCAATTCTCTACCACCACTCTCTGGCTTCTTCCATCGAGCCAATGTCTAATCCAATTTACCACCTCTCCATGTATACCTAGCGACTGAATTTTCCTAACTAACCTCCCATGCGGGACCTTGTCAAAGGCCTTACTGAAGTCCATGTAGACAATATCCACTGCCTTCCCTTCATCCACTTTCCTGGTAACTTCCTCGAAAAACTCCAACTGATTGGTCAAACATGACCTACCATGCACTTCTCTGTCACTCACACGCTGGGCCCTCGGTCAACGTGAAAGCACACACCACCTTTTGAACGTCACTCGCAATCCATCTCGAACAAACGGGTTTCCCACCGGGTCGTGGCCAAGGTCGGTTCTCCCCAGTGCCTTCTCTCTTCTTCTCCTCTCGAACAAAAGCTCCAAGCCCAATTGGATGGCACACATTCCACATCATCCCTCATCTTCAACAATAACCCAAACAGGCTGACAGCAGAACAGCAGCTCTTACAGAGCTGCTAAATGAAACACCTACAGTATAACAGTAAAGACGTGAACCAGGGCATTACACAAGAGAAAGCATATTACCTGAGATTGCTGAATTCAAACTGCTCAAATGGAAGATGAACGCTTTTTTTCAAGTTTACATTGGGTCTTGTTATAATAGTGCAGTGGATGATAGATGGGTGGATGAGAGTTGGAACGAGTTGCCGAATTCAAGTGACAGGTAATTGAAATCTCAGGGTTACGTCCATGAGCTGTACCCGATTCTCTGGGCAGAATGAACAGCCATGCTCAGAGTACTGAGACCACAATGTGGACACTGAAGGCAGTAGAACAGGTGAGATGAGGTGGAGGTGAATCACTGTTTCACGTGGGATCACTCTTTGGCTCGCTTGGATGGTGGGGACCAACCTAATGCCTGCAATGTCGTTGGTGTTTAGGGCAGCCATGAGCGTCCTTCATCTCTGGCAGTGTTCTGTCGTGCCAGTTGCTCAGTTTTCGCTGCTGTCAGTTATGCAAATCCCAGGAAGAGCCTCAGGAATACCGTCACACTCAGATATGGAAGGACTCTTCATTGCTGTGTCTTTTAGAGCATATTCGAGACCTAGGGTGTGTAGCGAAACAATAGCTTCAGCAGCTCACTTCAGCCACCAATCCTTTGATTTGAATATGGACTGTAGATTAAATTTTAAATGTAGCTCCGGACAGTGTGTTCCTAAGAGCAGTGAGCCACAGTTAACTGGAAAATTAGACAGTGCTGATTTAGCATTCATTGGGGTGTCTGCTGTGTGGGTGCGAAGAAGAAGGTGTGAAAGTTATATGTAATTTAAAGGAAGCATTGTAGCTACTTTGTAAGTATAGAATTGATCTTTAACATATAAAATGTCATGTAATATTGGATTGAACAAGTCTCTTCCTCTGAAAGAGTCCCTATGAGTTTGCTGTGTCTCATTTTCGTCAAATAAAGAGACTATTTCATATTGTACCAGCCGCGTCTCTCCGGTGACTTTGTTCGTGTGACAAGAGTTTCTGTAACAGTATTGTTTTACCAGTGTAACACGCTGTAAGGTTTCACTGTTAAGGCTAATGTAATGGCTTTTATGTAATGTCCCACTGATAAGGAAATGGTTTCTCTGTAGCAGCAATGTTTGGGCTATGGCTAGAGATAACGGGGCTTTGGAATACAGGGGTTAGCCAATGAGGAAACGTTGATCTTTCTTGCGTGTCTGGAAGCCGGGTTTTTCGCAGCCTTTTGTCGGGGAGTGATGGAGAGAGGAGACGCGAATGGAAAGAGTCGGAAGACCACCGGACGGAGTGTATTGAGGAGCAAGAGTCTGAGGGCCGGCTACGCTTGGAGGTTGACGGGAATGAATGAACGAACAGTGAGCCCCAGCGATGCACAAAAGTCTTTTTCCTTTAAAATGGGCCCTTTCACTTTTTATTTTCTTTACTAGCCCTCTATCCAGATTAATATTTATAAAGTTCAATCATTTAATTGCGTACGGTGTACTGTGAGATATTTTGCAGTTCGGATTTGTAACCGGACAACACATCACACAGCATCCACAGAAACGAGATTTCTCAATTTGGCGGGGCCAGAAGTTGTTTTCCCCCAGACAAACACGGGCTGGCTGGGCCTGAGGGTTACTCTGGTCAGGGTTGTTAGCTCTGAGCTGAAGCCAACCAGACCCCCCCCCGCCCCCAAACCTGGAGGACCGGTGGACCACTCTTAGTCCGGCCTCTACCCTTTGACCTGCTGGCTATGGGTGACGCTCCCAAGACCCAAAGCATAAAACCTTGACTCCAGCCAACATAACTCTTTAGGTCATTGAGGCAGATAAGCCCCCCAACCCCACGGCCAACGCTATGGACCTCTTGGAGGAGATGGTGGGAGGTGCTGCATCTCCTGCAACGAGACGGAAATGAAAAATGAACAGGGTGTCAGGAAGGGATTGATCCCACTGGAAGGTTGAGAGGAGAGATGTGTTTGATGGTGGAATATTTTTGAAAATGACATAATTGCAGCATCCATGAATGCATGTTCTGTTGGGTTGGAAATTAAAACCATGGAGACAGGGAGAATGAAAATGTCAAGTGGTGACGAGACACTAATCTGGCAAATGATGAGAAGCTATGGGGATTGACTCAAAGTTCAAAGTAAATTTTATTATCAGAGTACATATACGTCACCTCGTACAACCCTGAGATTCATTTTCCTCTGGGAATACTTGGCAAGTCTATAGAGTAGTAACTATAACAGGATCAATGAAAGATCAACCAGAGTGCAGCAGACAGCAAACTGCGCAACTGCAAACATAAATAAATAGCAATAAATAATGAGAGCATGAAATAAGATGACAAAGAGTCTTTAAAGTGAGACCCAGTGATTATGGGAACATCTCAATGGATGAGAGTAGTCATTGAGGGGTAGTAACTGTTCTCAAACCTGGCGCTGAGAGTCCTGAGGCTCTTGTACCTTCTACCGGATGGCAGCAGCAAGAAAAGAACATGGCCTGGGTGGTGAGGATCTTTGATGACGACTGCAGCTGCTCACCTGACTTCTGAAAGCCTTTCTATTCCTCTACTATTTTAGAAGTCTGCACAGATTATGCACGCAATATAAAACTCTGATAAACTTCTATAGATGCACGGTGTGGAAACTCTAATGCCCTGGAAAGATAAAGCCTAAAAATAGTGGATGCAGTTAGTCAAACATGGGAAAAGCCCTCCCCAACACCCCCCCCCCAACCCCCACCATTGAGCACATTGACAAGGAGCACTGCTACAAGAAAGCAGCACCCATTATCAAGGACTCCTGCTGTCCAGGACATGCTTTCTTATGGGAAGGAAGTACAGAAACCTTACATAGAACATGGAACATAGAATAGTACAGCACAGTACAGGCCCTTCGAGTTGTGCCGACTCTCAAACTCTGCCTCCCATATAACCCCCCACCTTAAATTCCTCCATATACCTGTCTAGTAGTCTCTTAAACTTCACTAGTGTATCTGCCTCCACCACTGACTCAGGCAGTGCATTCCATGCACCAACCACTCTCTGAGTAAAAAACCTTCCTCTAATATCCCCCTTGAACTTCCCACCCCTTACCTTAAAGCCATGTCCTCTTGTATTGAGCAGTGGTGCCCTGGGGAAGAGGCGCTGGCTATCCACTCTATCTATTCCTCTTATTATCTTGTACACCTCTATCATGTCTCCTCTCATCCTCCTTCTCTCCAAAGAGTAAATCTTGTTCTCCAAAGAGTACAACCCACAGCACCAGGTTCTGGAAAAGTTATTATCCCTCAACCATCAGGCTCCAGAACTGGCATTATATACAATTGAGAGCCTTGTATACAATTAGCAGTATTTTCAAAATGATCCTAAAGGACACATTTAGCCAGTGTAAAGAAGCCAAAATTGGTGAAATATGCTCAGATTTTCTTTTTTTTTTGGGTTAAGATTCTTGCCGATGTATTTTGAACAACTCATATCCATATCTATCTTAGACAGCAGGTTCACATCTTCCTTAATCCTGAAAAGAGTTCACTACAGTACTCGAATTGGCTAAAAACAAAAGTGTGTATCAATTTTTTTTCTGTATTTTGAGTTGTTATAAGAAATCAAACCCTTGAAATATTCCTTAAGTGAAATAACTCAGTCTTAGTAATATGGTTAGTATGTGATTTGAAATTTAACTCGGAGTCAATAATAACTCATAAATTCTTTACCTCTGGCTTGATTTGTAAGGCTAGATGATCAAGTTTAATTCTGAGATTCACACTTCCTTATTGCTATCAATAACCAAAAATTCAGTTTGCTCCTTATTTAGTTCAAACTCATCTATTCTGTAATGCTAGTAAGACACCAGACCAGAGGGCTTCGAACCTCAGTGGCATCAGGCATAATAGACAAATACATTTGTATGTCATCTGCATAGCTGTGGCAATTCACTTTGTGATTTGCAATAATCTGACCTAATGGGAACACATAGAGTGAGAACAACAATAGGCCAGGAATTGATCCTCGCGGCACTCCAAATACACTGCCGTAGATTTGTGACGCACAATCACCACAGCTAACGAAGAACTTTCCTCCTGTTATAGAAGATTGAAACAAGTTTAAGGCAGTACCAGAAGGATCCACCTATTGACTAAGACAGTTTATGAGAATGCTGTAATCTAATGTTTCACTCAAATCTAAGAGAACGAGAACTGATATGTTACCTGTGTCAGCATTAAGCGGCAAGTCATTAACTACTTTAAGCAATGCAGTTTCTGTACTACAAATTGATCTAAAACCTGACGAATAATTGTCAAGAATAGAATTTTTATTCAGATAATTACTTATTTGTCAAAAAACTAATTCGGTCATTATATGTTGTGTTGTATAATAATGGCGATCGCCGTCTTTCCATCACCATGGCTCTTTTTGGCAAAGTTTTCTACAGAAGTGGTTTGCCAATGCTTTCTTCTGGGCGGTGTCTTTACAAGACGGGTGACCCCAGAAATTATCAATACTCTTCAGAGATTGTCTGCCTGGCGTTAGTGGTCGAAAAACTACTTCTTCTAAAATTTTACTTAGAGAAGGCAGGTTGAAAATAGGTCTAATCTTGTCTAAAACAGAGCAGTCTAAATTATTTTTCTAAAATGGGGGTTAACTACTGAAGTTTTTAAGTTTTCACAGATAAAAGTTGATAAATAAAAATCCTCAGTTAAATTGATCAAAATCACTGGTTGTAATGCTCAATTATGTGAACAAAGGGTTGGGGGATGAATACTTTTACAAGGTACTGTAGGTCTAAATTTGTCTAAAATAGAGCAGTCTAGATTATTTTTTCAAAAGCAAGGGTTTAACTACTGCACTTTTAAAGGAACCTGGAAAAATGCTAGAAACTAATGAGCAATTAATTATGTTGAGCAAACTGTCGATTAGTGCATCAGAAGTTTCTTTAAAAATGCTGGTGTGAATCGGATCAAGGATACAAATGGATGGTTTTATCTGAGTAACTATTTCTCAAAGCTCAGATAAACTTATTTTAGTAAAGGAGTTTAGTTCACAGTGTTGAACTTGTTGAAGTTTATTCTTGAGGTCGGCTTTATATTACAACTTATAGTAACTCCACTTATCTCAACCCTGACTGGATTCCACAAACTACAGACCCACTTTCACGGACCCTACAACTCATGTTCTCAGTATTATTTATTTACTTATTTTTATTTGCACAGTTTGTTTTCGTTTGCACATTGGTCATTTGTCAACCTTTGTGTGTAGCTTTCTATTGATTCTATTGTATTTCTTTGTTCTACCGTGAATGCCTGCAAGAAAATGAATCTCAAGGTAGTATTTGGTGACGTAAATGTGTTTTGATAACAAGTTTACTTTAACTGACATTAGGATAATAGGTTCTTGATTAGTCAGGGTGTCAAAGTTTTTGGGGAGAAGGCAGGAAAATGGGATTGCGATGGATAATAAGTCAGCTATGATGGAATGGCCTAATACTTCTCCTGGGTCTTGTGGTCTAATTTCACTTGCAAATATCTCCTTGTTCTTTCCTGGTCACCAGGATTATGGAAATGAATATACAGTCAATGTTTCAGGCTGAGACCCTTCTACAGGACTGGAAAGGAAGGGGGAAGATGCCAGAATAAAAAGGTAGGGGTAGGGGAAGGAGGATACTAGATAGTTATAATGCTGAGCCTTCATAACCATCTGGCCCCACTTGGAGTATTGTCAACAGTTTTGAGCCCCATATCTCAGAAAGGATGTGTTGTCGTTGGAGAGAGTCCAGAGGATGATTCCGGGAATGAAGGGGTTAACATATGCGGAGCGTTTGGCAGCTTTGGGCCTGTACTCACTGGAATTTAGAAGAACGCGGGGGGGATCTCATTGAAGCCTACCGAATGTTGAAAGTTCGCGATAATGTGGATGTAGAGAGGATGTTTCCTGTATTGGGAGTACACAGAACTAAAGGGAACAACTTCAGAATTGAGGGGAGACCCTTTAGAACAGGGATAAGGAGGAAATTTTTTAGCCAGAGAGTGGTGAATCTGAGGAACGTTCTGCCACAGACTGCAGAGGAGGCCAAGTCTGTGCGTATATTTAAGATGGAAGATGATTCCTGATAGGTCACAGCGTCAAAGGATATGGCAAGAAGGCAGGTGTATGGCGTTGAGTGGGATGCAGGATCAGCCATGATAGAATGAAAGCAGACTTGAGGACTGAGTGGCCTAATTCAGCCCCTATGTCTTATGGTCTAAGGTGATTGATGAAGCTAGGTGGGTGGGAAAGATAACGGGCCAGAGAGGAAGGAATCTGATAGGAGAGGAGAGTGGACCATGGGAGAAAGGGAAGGAGGAGGGGACCCAGGGAGATGTGATAAGCAGTTGAGAAGAAGTAAGAAGTCAGAGTGGGGAATAGAGGAGGGGTGGAGGGTGGGATTTCTTTTTCGGAAAGGAGAGATTGACGTTCATGCCATCAAATTGGAGAGATTGCTTCTCCACCCTGAGGGTGGCCTCACCGTGGCACAAGAGGAGGACGTAGTCTGACATGTTGGACAGAGACCACAGACCACAGACAGCAGTGCTTAGGCCACAGACCACAGACTGCAGACTGTAGAGCAGTCCACGGGGAATGAGAATTGGAACTAAAATGCTTGCCCACTGGGAAGTTCCACTTGCCGCGGATGGAGCGGAGGCACCCGACAAAGTGGTCCCCAGTTTGCGACAGGAGGAGGCCACCTTGGGAACACGGGACACAATAGACAACCCCAGAAGGTTTGCAGGTGAAGTGTTGCCTCACCTTCAGGGACTGTTTGGGGGCCCTGTCGTAAGACCGAAATTTCTCTTCTTTGAGGGGGTGTGATATTGGCACAACACAAGTACGTTGGTTAGGACCAGTAAGGAGAAACTGGTAGGAGACCTGATAAGTTAATGGCCAAAGATTCAGTGGTAACTAACTGATTTAAACACAAATGTAGCTAGCTGGGAAGAACTGCTTGAAAGCATACAGACTCAGATTCAGTCAAAGATTCAAAGATTCAAAGTACACCTATCATCAAAGTGTGCATTCAGAACACAACTCGGAGAATCGTCCTCCCACGGGCAGCCATGACACAAAGACACACCATGGAACCCATTCAGAGAAAACATCAAACACCCAAAGTGCAAAAAGAACATGAGCAAATCGTGTAAATGCAAAAGGTGGGCAAACAACACAGAGAATATCAAGTGAGTAGTGTTCAGTTTAGTTCAGTTCAGTTCAGTTTAGGGCTGTGCTGTCACCTACTGCAGGTCGTGAGCTGGTCTTCGCCAAAGTGATCAAACCGAGTAACCGGAATCCAGACACATGCACAATATAAACCTCAAAGTCCCCTGAAAGGAGTCCACAGCCACGTGCCCCACTGATCGATCCTCGCAACGTGGAACCCAGGACTTCTGCACTTTCCTCCAAGAGCAAGCACAGGAAGACCGGTGAAACACAGGGCGATGGTGCGGAAGCCCTACCCGCCCGCCGCTCTCGGCCCTGGCGACTTCATCCTTGCTCGACGCCTCAATCGGAGAGAAGTAGTGCCCTCCAGGCCGCAAACTCCGCTCCCAACCTCCCCAACCTTCCTCAGAGTTGGCAAAGCACCAGGTCGCTCAATCGGTCCAAAAACACACCATCGAAAGGAAAATCACAAGTTCCAGTCGCACGCTGCTCAGTAGCAGAATCATGTTTGAAAGATGGAGAAGTACAAGTAGTAGTTTTGTAGGTCGTCTGCAGGATGTCGCCATGTTGTGTTGGTAGCTGGTGCCATCTTCTCATGTTCAATAATCATTACAGAATTGATGCTAAATGCAAATGAAAAGGGGTTCTGGGTTATGGAAATAAGTAGGGTGGAATCAGATCTCTCAAAGCACTGGTACAGGGTTGAATGGCCACTTCCTGTTTTTTTATGACCATCCAAGTGATTGTGCTTCAGCCAACTTGTACTATAAACTAACTGTCACCCACTGATGTAGAGTTGTTCTTAAAAACAAGACCATTCATAGTGTATTGTCAACTTATCCCAGTTCTCAGAAGTGAATAGATTCTTCAGGGAATCTAATCTCCACTCACATCGGTGGCTGAAACCAAATGACACAGCAAAAATGCTTCACGAATTTTCCACACTTGATTACTCACCGAGAGGTCAGCTGTACTTTTTTTTTAAGAGAGAGTTCCAACAGTCGTAGGTGTAGACGAGAAGTGTGTGTGTGTGTGTGTAGGGAATATTTCTATAACTATCTAATGCACCTCCCCCACCTGAAGTAAAAGGTTAGTGGGTAGCTGGAACAAGCTGCCAGAGGAAGTGGTAGAGGGGGGTATAATCACCTTGCTTAAAGATGTACATGGTACAACCCAGCATGTAAAAACAATTATGAAGAACGCACGGCAGCACCTCTACTTCCTTAAGGACTTGCGAAGATTTGACATGACATCTAAAACTTTGACAAACTTCTGTGCTGGAGAGTGCAATGATTGGCTGCATCACCACCTCGTATGGAAACACCAACGTCCTTAAGCAAAAAACCCTACTGAAAGTGGTGGATACGGCCCAGTCCATCGCGGGTAAAGCCCTCCCCACCATTGAACACACCTACATGAAATGCCGTGCAAGAAAGCAGCATCCATCATCACTGACCCCTCTCCCCACCACCCAGGACATGCTCTCTTCTCACTGCTGACATCAAGAAGAAGATACGGGAACTCTAGGACCCCCACCGCCATTAGATTATTTGTAGCAACTCGAAGGATCTGAGTATTGTATCTAAACTAGGGGTTTTTGACCCGGGGTTCACGGGCGCCTCGGGAGGTCTCCGAATAGATTCCTGACGGTCCATGAGCTTGGCTGGGAAGAAATTTACAACTTGATTTTCACTAACCTCAAACTGAAAGTTAGCATTTCCTTCAATTGTGATTATAGGCAACAAATCACAGTAGTATTAGCAGTAGCTGTGATTTTGTCACTGAAAGAAATTACAGGTATTTTCATAACACATTACAGTCATTACAAATATCTTAAAATATTGTTTTATTCTTCCAGACTTCGAAATTACAGTAATTATTAATGTTTTTGTTCAAGGTAAGCGATGACAGCCTTCACACGGATATATTCTTACAAATAAAATTTAATTTTAAATTGCCTGCATTTTCAATGTATAATCTTGGTATTTAACGTGTTAATAAAGAAGCACATATATCACTAAATCACAATTATTTTAATATTTTGATAACTATATTTCAATATAATTGATTTCTTTTGTAAACCTGTCTATTTTAGTTTATGTATTTAAATACAGTTATTCTGAGAAGGGCTTCACTGGACTGCTAAAAGGGTCTATGCCATTAAAAGAAAAGGTTCACAACCCCCGATCTGAACTGATACTACTGACTTTAATTGGAAATTGTAGAACAAAGCTTCAATCAAAGTCCAAACTGTTGCGTAAATAATTTTTCAGCTATATTCGAGTAATGTTGCATATGTATTGGTTGATTAAGTTTTCCTGTTTGTTTAAATAGTTAATTATTTTATATGTATAAACACAAAAGCATTTGATAAAGTGAAGCACAATAAGTTATTTGAAATATTACAGGAAACTCCAGATCTAGATTCGAAAAACCTCCACCTAATCAGAAATCTGTACTGGGAACAAACTGCCGCTGTAAGAATAGATGGAGAAGTGAGTCAGTTTACGAAAATCAAGAGAGGCGTTAGACAAGGGTGTGTTTTCTCCCCTGATTTGTTTAATGTGCACAGTGAAACAATATTACAAAAAATAAGAGACATCTTGGGAATCAAAGCTGGCAGTGAAAACGTCAATAATTTTCAGATATGCAGATGACACTGTGTTAATTGCAAGTACGGAGGAAGAACTACAAAACTTAATTGATATAATTGTTGAAGAAAGTGCAAAAATGGGTCTATCTATCAATTGCAAAATGACAGAATGTATGGTGATATCCAAAAAGAAGGAGAATCCTATCTGCAGGCTGAGAATAAACGGGGAAGACATAAAACAAGTACAGAACTTTTGCTACTTAGGAAGCTGGGTGACATCAGATGGCAGGTGCGACATAGACATCAAAAGTATAGGGATGGCAAAAGACACGTTTACGAGAATGACCAATACTAAACTACGCATGACAACCCGCCTCAGAACACTGAAATGTTACATTTATCCAGTTATGTTATATGGCTCAGAATGTTGGACAATATCTAGTAACATGAGGAAATAGATTGAAGCAGCAGAGATATGGTTTTTGAGGAGGACGCGAAGAATATCATGGACGAAACGAATATCTAACGAGGATGTCAGGAACAGAGCAAACACAAAAGGAGAAATAATGTATGAGATCATGAAAAGGCAACGTAACTTCATTGGACATGTGATTAAGAAGGAGGAGTTAGAATGCAGGGTAGTTATGGGAAAGATTGAAGGGAAGAAAGCAAGAGGAAGACAAAAACAAGTGATGATGGAGACAGCAGCCAGAGAACTGGAAATGAATACCAATGAATTGATCCACTTCAACCGAAACAGGAGTGCGTGGACCGTGACAGTCAAAACTCAAACTGGGAACGGCACCTGCTGATGATGATGATGTATAAATACACGTATTGACTACCACGTGATCGTGCGCTTAAAAGACGAAGATACGCCTGCATTCTCGGACTCCCGATTCTTTCAATTGAATTAATTGATTCAACCAATTTCCCCTGGGATCAATAAAGTATGACTATGACTATGACTAATCTCATGCTTTGAAAAAATTGGAAAAAGGTAAACAGAACTCGGATCCACGGCATCCACTATATCATCGTGTGCCAATTTCCAACCGCCTAAAATCGAGGAAAAATTTTGCCACAGTGGAGGAACTACCGCACGGAACATCCCCCCCAAACACACAGGGTTGACCTCTGGCAACAAACAGAAGCCAGAACCCCACCAAACAATACAGTGCCAGACCCCACAGAAATGTTGCCAGACGGAAGTGGTGCACTCTCAACAGGGCGAGAGCGGGAGTTTGTAGGACGGGAGACAATATGGTGAAGTGGGGTTTAAAGACCAGCGAATCCTGCGAGTGTGGCGAAAGGGTGCAGAACATTGAACACGTTTTGCGCAACTGCCCACTCTCACCTGAGTTAGCTGACACTGACCTGTTCAACGTCAACCAAACAACGCTAGGGGTGGCTGGCTGTCCGGTGTGATAAGCTATGATGATGGTGATCTCATGCTTTGAAGTCACAGAAGGTAACATTGGCAACGAGGTATTTTTAAAACGAACCCGACATGGCCTGCTGAAGCGAGATGTTTGAAGTAAAATAAAACGCTGCGAGGAGCGGCGAAACAGAGTAGTACACGCGGGGACATCGAGTAAAAAGGCTGTAAACAGGGGAATTCAGGGTTTAACTGTCTTATGTATTGGTGTAAAAGTACCTTTCAACCAGCGGTAGAAAGGGTATTGCAGCCTGTGAAAGCTTTTGAGTGCAGACTGACTGGAGGTTTATACTCTGTTATGTTATAGCCTATATTTCAAATTAGACATAACGCAATTCAGGATGGAAGTTACCTCAGTGGCCACTTTATTAGGTCGACTTGGACATCTGGCCATTAATGCAAAAATCTACTCAGCCGACCACACGGCAGCAACTCAATGAATTAAAGCATGAAGACATGGTCAAGAGGTTCAGTTGTTGGAACACTCACAATGCGCTGGAGGAACTCGGCAGGTCAGTCAGCATCAGTTGAAACGATTAGTCGACGTTTCGGGCCGAAACCCTTCGTCAGGACTGAAGGAAGAACTTTGGGGACGGTTTGAAGAATGCTGGTAGTTGGAAAAAAAACAGTAATTTGAAAGAAAAAGGGGTAAGGGAGGGGAAGCAGGGAGGTGATTGGCAGGAGAACAATGCACAGTAGTAGAAGGAGGCGGAAGTATGAGGGAGGTGATGTGAAATAGGGATAGAGGAAGGGAGGGGGAGGGCATTACCGGAAGCTGGAGAATTCTATGTTCATACCAAGGTGCTGGAGACTACCTAGACGGTATATGAGGTGTTGCTCCTCCAACCTGAGCTTAGCCTCATCATGGCAGTAGAGGAGGCCATGTATGGACATATCTGAATGGGAGTGGGAAGCAGAGTAGAAGTGGGTGGCTACCGGGAGATCCTATCTGTTGTGGCGGATGGAGTGGAGGTGCTTGACGAAGCGGTCCCCCAATCTGTGTTGGGTTTCACCGATGTAGAGGAGGCCGCACCGGGAGTACCGGATGCAATAGATGACCCCAACAGATTCGCAAGTGAAGTGTTGCCTCACCTGGAAGGACTGTTTGGGGCCCTGAGTGGTGGCAAGAGAGGAGGTGTAGGGACAGGTGTAGCACTTACGCTTACAGGGATAAGTGCTGGGTGGGAGATCCGTGGGGATGGACCTGTGGATAAGCGAGACATGCAGGGATTGACCCCTGCGGAAAGCGGAGAGGAGTGGAGAGGGAAAGATGTGCTTAGTGGTGGGGTCCTGTTGAAGGTGGTGGAAGGTTGAAGGTTCAGTTGTTGCTCAGACCAAACATCAGAATGGGGAAGAAATGTGATCTAAGTTTCTTTGAAGGTGAAATGATTGCTGGTGCCAGATGGGGTGGTTTGAGTATCTCAGAAGCTGCTGATCGCCTGGGAATTTCACGTACAGCAGTCTCTAGAGTTTACAGAGAACGGTGCAAGAAACAAAAAAAAAAATCCAGTGAACATCCAGTTCTGCGGGCAAAAACACCTTGTTAAAGAGAGAGGTCAGAGGAGAATAGCCAGACTGATTCAAGCTGACAGGAAAAAAATAAGCACACGTTACGACAGTGGGGTGCGGAGGAACATCTCTGAAGGCACAACATGTCAAATCTTGAGGTCAATAGGCTACAGCAAGAGCACAAGCTTACACTCAGTGGCCACTTTATTAGGTACAGGAGGTTCCTAATAAAGTGGCCACTAACTGTAGGCAGTGGCTGTTTGCCTTCAGGTGGCACTGCTGTAGGGCTTCATCTTCTGGTATTAGAAAATGATATCTACTTTGTATGTTTTGGTACAGATATTCCAATTTCAGTCTGTACATTGGCAGAACACATACCAGTCCTCGTCGAGGGGTCAACAGTAGAAAGGGTGAGCAGTTTTAAGTTCCGAGATGTTAGCATCTCCAATCTCTCCTGGGCACATTTTGATGTCATTACCGAAACGGGACACCAGCAGCTATGCCTCTTTAGGAGTTTCAGGAGATTTGGTATGTCGCCTAGGGCTCTAGAATATTTCTACAAAAATATGCCAGAGAGGGCATTCTGACTCCTTGCATCACTGTCTGGAATGGGGGCACCAATGCGCAGGATGAGAAGAACCTGCAGAGGACTGTAAACTCAGCCAGCTTCATCATGGGCACCAGCCACCCCACTCTATCGAGGACATCTTCAAAAGGTGATGCCTCAAGAAGGAGGCATCCATCATAAAGGATCCTCACTATCCAGGACATGCCCTCTTAAGTTTAATTGTCACTTAACCATGCATGAATACAGTGAAACAAAACTGCGCTACTCCGACATCAAGGGGCAAAACGCAGCACCAACAGTCACACACAGCACAAAGCACAGGTGCACATATATGATAGAAAGATGCAGCCGCTCAATAAAAGAGTGTGAACTCGAGCTATCCAACCCTGCCGAGATCTGCAGACAACGGCGGCAGAGTTTGTCTTCTGCTGAGCAAACACTGGAGGGCAGCACTGACTCCAGCCTGGACGCCGCACCACACTGCCCCCAATGGAGCACAGCAGCTCCAACACCTCTTCCCGGCAGCTGTAAACAGACACCGTCCCCTCTGCCATCAGATTTCTGAACGGCCCATGAACCCATAACACTACCTCACTATTTTGATCACTTTTTGAACTACTTATTTATTTAGAACACAGAACATATAAATCTGCAGCACATCACAGGCCCTTCAGCCCACAATGTTATGCCGACCATGTAACCTACTCTAGAAACTGCCTACAATTTCCCCAGCACATAGCCCTCTATTTTTCTAAGCTCCATGTACCTCTCTAAGAGGGTCTTAAAAGACCCTACTGTATCCGCCCGCACCACCACCGCCGGCAGTGCATTCCATGCACCCACTACTCTGTGTGGAAAACTTACCCCTGACATCCCCTCAGTACCTATTTGTACTTTATACTTTATTGTCACCAAACAATTGATACTAGAATGTACAATCATCACAGTGATATTCGATTCTGCTCTTCGTGCTCCCTGGAGTACAAATCGATAGTAAATATTAAAAATTTAAATTATAAATCATAAATAGAAAATAGAAAAGGGAAAGTAAGGTAGTGCAAAAAAAAAAAACCGAGAGGCAGGTCCGGATATTTGGAGGTTATGACCTCCAAGCACCTTAAAACTATACCCCCTCGTGTTAGCTATTTCAGCCCTGGGAAAAAGCCTCTGGCTATCCCCACCATCAATGCCTCTCATCATCTTACACACCTCTATCAGGTCACCTCTCATCCTCTGTCTCTTCAAGGTGAAAAGGCCAAGTTCACCCAACCTATTCTCATCAGGTACGCCCTCCGATCCAGGCAACATCCTTGTAAATCTCCTCTGCCCTGTCTCTATCATATCCATATCCTTCTTGTAGTGAGGTGATCAGAACTGAACACAGTACTCCAAGTGGGGTCTTATATAGTTGTAACTATACCTCACGGCTCCTGAACTCAATCCCATGGCTGATGAATGCCAACACACCATACGCCTTCTTAACAACACTGTCAACCCGCACAGCAGCTTTCAGTGTCTTATGAACACAGAACCCAAGATCTCTCAGATCCTCCACGCTGCCAAGAGTCTTACCATTAATATTATATTCAGTCGTCAGGAAGACAGAATACACAAGGGGGCATAATTTTAAGGTGCTTGGAAGTAGGTACGGGGGGGGGGGATGTCAGAGGTAAGTGTTTCACGCAGAGAGTGGTGGGTGCGTGGAATGCACAGCCAGTGACGGTGGTGGAGGCGGATACAATAGGGTCTTTTAAGAGACTCTTAGATAGGTACATAGAGATTAGAAACACAGAGGGCTAGGCAGTAGGGAAATTCTAAGCAGTTTCTAGAGTAGGTTTCATGGTCAGCACAACATTGTGGGCCGAAGGGCCTGTAATGTGCTGTAGATTTCTATGTTCGACGTTCTATAATGGATACACATCAATATTTTCTATATGTTCTTGTAACTCAGCAATCTTAATATTTCACTCTGAACGATTGCCACAAAACAACAAACGTCATAATGAACGTCAGTGATAATGAACGTGACACACATCAAAGTTGCTGGTGAACGTAGCAGGCCAGGCAGCATCTGTAGGAAGAGGTGCAGTCGACGTTTCAGGCCGATCATTAATATTAATATTAACATTAATATTCAGGCCGATCATTAATAAGGGAAATCCCTTACTCACTCTTCCTTCAGTTAGTCCTGACGAAGGGTCTCGGCCTGAAACGTCGACTGCACCTCTTCCTACAGATGCTGCCTGGCCTGCTGTGTTCACCAGCAACTTTGATGTGTGTTGCTTGAAATTCCAGCATCTGCAGTATTCCTGTTGATAATGAACGTGATTTTGATTCTGATTTAATCCCTCAGCAAACCTATCTATCTATATCTGTACTTGACACTGTAAATCTCAACAAGAGGGTTTAGAGATGGAATTTTCTATTAAGACGCACGAGGCATTAAAGCAGGCAATCGAGAGCTTGGCCAGAGAAGTGATTTCGCCACAAGCTTTAAAGCAGGCAGTGACCATAAGGACTTAGGGAGGAAATACGAGATCTAAGGGTATTGACGGCTGGAAGAATCCCAGAGTAATTAAAACCAAGCCAGAGCTGAGGGAAGGCAGAGTTCATGCTGGTTTGGAGAGCTGGTGGGGACCACAGAGGCATGACCACCAGATATTTCTGTGCGGAAAGTTGATATTGATTCCTGAGTTCAGGTCAGATGTCTCCGCAAACAAAATTTAAAATTCTTTCCCCTGCCTGTCACTTCACCAGCTGTCCAGTCTCTTAGATCTTAAATTCCCTCCCTGAATGTTTGTGCTTCACTGCCTCCTTGAAAACATTTCTTGAAATCGCTTATTTCTATTTCCCTTCGGGAACTCAATCTCCATGTGTATTAAGTCTGATCGGCAGCATCTGTTCCCACTTCTATAAAATGCTTTAGAGCAGTTTACGATGTTAAAGGCTCGATATAAATCCAGTTAAGAAGCGTATGACAGAGTAACAGTTTCGGTTTGACTGTCACTGAAGAGACATCCATCATTAAGGATCCACATCACCCAGGACATGCCTTCCTCTCATTGCTACCTTCAGGGAAGAGTCCCCGGCGCCTGTCTTTATTCATTGTTAGAGCTGCTAAGCCCGGATGTTTTCGGTTTGTTCTTGTCGGGTTGGTTGTGACCCGCTCTTGTTTCCCGCGCTCTGTGATTATTTACAGCGGGCTCTCGCCGTGCTCTGTAAGCGGAGCCCTGCTGTGTGTGGGAGAATGTTTTGTCTTGCGGAGTCGCTCGGCAGGGCTTCCCATGGTCCGCCCGTCTTGTTTCTGTCTCTTCCTGCGAGTCTGTCCTCCGCCACTCCTGGATCGAGTTGCCAGCGCTTACCGTGGCAGAGTCTGCCACCCTTGGGTTTCCGAAAACACGGGGAGAGGGGCACACAAACACACACACACACACACACACACACACACACACACACACACACACACACATTTCTTCTTCTTCTTCTTCTTTTTCTTCTTCTTCGGTTGTCTATCGAAATCCGATGACAACGTCCTCTCCTTTAACGGTGACTCTACAGTCCTATCCTGGACCCACAAGCTCTATTGCAGGTGGGACATGTATATGTGGTAGTGGTGGCGACCGTGGCTGCATTTCTCCTGGCTTCCTTCTGCTGTCTTCTGGTTGTTCTTTCCATCTCCAGAATACGAACCCCGTCCCTACACAGCTGTCGCCACGTGGAACGGTCAGCAGCAACATCCTCCAGGTCCTCGGGTCTGATTTTGCACTTCCTTAAAGCATTCTTCATCTGATCCTTACAGCGCTTCTTTGGCCCTCCAGCTGAGCGTCGACCATGATGTAGCTGGCCGTATAACACTCTGCGGGGTAGCCGACATGGGGCATCCTCATCACATGCCCCAGCCACTGCAGCTGACGCTGGGCGATCATGGCCTCAATACTCCTGCGGTTGATCTTTACAAGTATTTCAGTGTGAGGCACCCGCTCACGCCAGGTGATTCCCAGGATGTGCTGGAGGCAGCTTATGTGGAAGCGCTCCAAGGACTTGATGTGACGGCTGTAGGTTACCCAAGCTTCACAGCTATAAAGGAGGGTGGTGACACAGACTGCTTGGTATACGGCGACCTTTGTGGAGGGACCAAGGCTCCTGTTCTGAAAGACTCTCCGCCGAAGTCTCCCAAAGGCAGCTGATGCCTGTTTAATGCGGCTCTGGATGTCGTTGTCAATGCCGCTATCCTCAGAGAGAATGCTCCCCAGATATTTGAAAGATGGCACTACTGACAGCTTTTCATCACCAACAGTGAAGGCAGGTAGAGTGGGTGGGACACTGGTACTCCACTGGCAAACCACTTCTGTCTTGGTGGTACTGACAGTCAGCCCCATCCTGCTGTACGCTCTCACCGCCACAGCAAGGACAGTCTGAAGATCTTCCGGAGTGTGGGCCACAAGAGCACAGTCGTCTGCATACTGCAGCTCCAGGACCCGCTCTCTATGGAGTTTGGTGGTTGCGCGGAGCCTCCTGATGTCAAAGAGGTTGCCATCTAATCTGACGTTCATTGCCACACGGCTGCTGTCTTCAATCTCGTTGTGGAGAAGCTTGGTAACACACAAGAGGAAGATGTTAAAGAGTACTGGCGCTAGCACACACCGCTGCCTCACCCCTGTGTGTACAAGGAAGGGCTCGGACTCTTGTCCTCCTATGGTCACCCGAGCAGTCATCCCATCGTGGAACTGGCGGAGGATGTTAACAAATTTATTGGGACAGCCAAACCTAAGAAGGACATCCCATGAGAGCTCTCTTTGCACAGTGTCGAATGCTTTGGAGAGGCTGACAAAGGCCATAAACAGGTCCTGATGTTGCTCCCGGCCCTTTTCCTTCAGTGTCCTGAAGATGCCGGGCTGTGAAGATCATGTTGATCGTGCTCCTGTTCTTCCTAATTCTGCACTGCGATTCAGGCAGCATTGACTCAGTGATGTTGCTGATGAGTCTCTGAAGCATCACCTTAGCCAGGACCTTCCCAGCAACAGAAAGGAGTAATATGCCCCTACTATTGCAGCAGATGGCCTTGTCACCCTTGTTCTTATAAATGACAACAATGTTTGCATTTCTCCATTGCTGTGGGATGTTCTCATCAGCCCAGGCCTTGGTGATGTACTGGTAGAGGATGCGCATACACATGTACCCTTCGTTCTTCAGTAACTCAGCAGGGATATTGTCAGTACCAGGGGACTTGTTGTTCTTAAGGGAATGGACAGCTGATAGAACCTCCTGGAAGGTTGGTGGTAGACTGAGGTCGTGGATAGGAGGAAGTTCAGGCAGTTTGTCCAGGATGGTGGGGTTTGTGTCAGAGTCCTGATTAAGCAGGGTGTTAAAATGCTCAGCCCACCTCAGCAGAATGGTATTCTGATTCTTCAGAAGTGTTAGACCATCAGCTGTTTACAGGGGAGTAACACATAGATTTATTGGGCCATAGATGGTTTTGACAGCATTGTAATGCATGTCATTATTATTGGCAAAGGACTGGATTTCATGTGCCTTTTCAGTCCACCACTCATTTTGTATGGCCCGTATTGTCTTTTGCACTTTCCTCCGAGCTGCCTGCCAATGCTGCCTGATGCTGGTGGATGAAGGGTTATCTGAAGTTGCTCGATGTGCTTTGTGCATGTCCTTAAGCAAGTTGTGGATGGTGTCTGAGTTATCGTCAAACCAGTCTTGGTGGTTCCTGCTTGTATGGCCGATGGATTGGGCTGCTGCCTCATAGAGTGCAGAGCTGATATAGGTCCACTGTTGTTCCTTGGAATTTTCTGAGCTCAAACAAGGCTCCAACTCGCTTAGGTTCTCAGCTAGGATGCGTCGAAACTCACTTCTTGCTTCTGTGTTTCTCAGGTGGTTGCAATTTAGCCGCTTTTTATTGTTTTTTTTTGCAGCCGCAAGGGGGGGACGCACTTTCATATGGAGCTTGGACACAATCATACGGTGGTCAGTCCAGCACTCAGCACCTCTCACGGCACGGGTGATGAGAACATCCTTGATGCCACTATGTCTCACAATGATGAAGTCGATCATGTGCCAATGTTTAGAGCGAGGGTGCATCCACGAGGTCTTATATTTTGCCTCCTGCTGGAAGGTGGTGTTGGTTATGGTAAGGTTATGCTCAGAGCAAAGAGTAAGTAGCCTCATGCCATTTGCATTCACCTTCCCAATACCATACCTACCTAGCAATCCACTCCATATCCTGTTGTTCTGTCCCACTCTAGCGTTGAAGTCCTCAAGGATCTTATCATTCTTAGGGATCCGGCAAAGAGCCTCATCCAGTGTGTGATACAAGCCTTGGCCTCACTCCCAGATGGCAAAGTTGGTGCATAGGCACTGAGAAGCGTGGCACAACGTTTCTTTGCCAGGGGGAGACGGAGGGTCATTAGTCTTTCACTAATGCCAACAGGTGTTTCTGTGAGACTTGGTAGAAAGGTGTTCTTGATGGCCAAGCCTACTCCGTGGAGATGTTGTCCACCTGGGGGGAAACCTTTCCAGAAGAAGGTGTAACCCATCCCTTCCTCTGTTAAAGAGCCTTCTTCCAGGAGCCTGATCTCACTCAGGACAGCAATGTCCATGTTGTAGCGCCTCAGCTCAGCAGCGATCAAGGCTGTTCTCCGGTGAGGTCTGTCAGAGATGCCATACGAGTCCAGGAGAGTCCTTACATTCCATGTTGCCAGTTTTAGGTTGTATTATTTCTTATTTCGACCGCAGTAGTGGAATAACCCGATAGGCGCGGTAACCTATCCTGGTGAGCGATTGATTGGGCAATTTTTAGGCCACCTTTTCAAGGCCGTTCCCCAATTGGGGTAAGCAGTGCAGTCCCTAAATAGGGCTGCTCAGTCGCACAGGGGTCTGCCGAAAACAGCTGCCTCTCAGTCCCAGCTGCTAGCGACCAAATACCCTGTGCCGCTGCCGTGCAGGGTTCTGACTAGGAACTCCCAGTCCATTCGTACCAACTCCCGTTGCCAGACGCCCCATCGCCGTCAGACTTCAACCATATGTAAGGTCCAGGCATTTTTCACCGCGGTCAGAGGTGGAGATCTGCGCAAGGAAGATTTAAAAATGCCACAGGGGGTGCGCCATCCCCAGTAGCACTATCTTCACCATGATGAGGTAAATCCCAGTGGCAAGGGTGATCCCAAGACAACTGGTCCCACATCTTGGCTGCAGGAGGCTGCCGGGTCCTTGGTCTGTTAAGGCCCACCTATTGCGCGCCACCAGCGCATTGCTTTTCTGTCAGGGTGTGCGCCCTTAGGCTTGTCTCAACAGACTTACCACAAGGCAGTGGGGCTATTTGCCCGTAGCTGGGACAGTGGTTGACGGGCGCCAGGGCGTGTCCACACAGTGGTGGGCCTGCACGCCACGTCTCCGGGGCCCACTGCTGCTCCGAGATCCCCTGTAGTTTAGCCTGGGACCGTGAGATACCCAGTTTCGGTGTGTGGCCCCGAGGAGGCACTGCAGGAGTCTTGGTGCTGGAGAGGCTCTGTACTGGCAGGAGGAGGCTCACACACTCGGCTCCTCTTTTCCTCCTCTATTGAGTAGGCGAGCCAGCGGCAATAGTTGTAAGCAGAGAGGACGATGTGGCATAAAGCATGCAGCATGCGCTAACTACAAGCATTACCACACTACTGCGCTAGACGCTTCACACGCACCCTGTGAGCAAATACACACACACACACACACACACACACACACACACACACAGGGGGTGGGGGTGGGGGAGGACAGATACACACACTGGGATATTTATACACACAATGGAGACAGACAGACACACACACACATACACACACACACAGGGAGGCAGTGTGTCTCTCTGGGAGAGAGAGACCTACACATACACAGACGGGGCGGGGAAGAGAGACAAGAGGGAGATGGAAAGAGACACAGGAAGGGAGAGAGACGGAGAGAGAGGAAGAAAGGGAGACAGACGCGGGGGACACACGGGGGAGAGACATGGACAGTCATTGTAGTTTATAGTTTTTTTTAATGTATCGCCCCGTACTGCTGCCATAAGATAACAGCTTTCACAACATATGCCAAAGATGTACTTGATTCGGATTCTAAAAGTCATCAACTTACAATCTGTTCCCCATTGCAGTGGGAAGGAGAATCCGTAATTAATTCGGGGACAGGGCTTGGATCTGAGACCACGTAAGTAACGGGGAGAGAGGGAGAGACACATACACTGAAGGAGGGGAGAGACAGGTTTGTGGAGCCTATGGGTTAACAGCTTTGTACGCGGACACTTCTAATGATAGAGGCACCCAGCAGGTCAGGCAGCATCTATGGAAAAGAGTAAACAGTCGACGTTATGGGCCGAGACCCGAAGTCGAGACTGCAGCACTTTGTGTGCGTTGCTTTGGATTTCCAGCATCTGCAGATTTTCTTGTCTTTGGGTCTCTGTACGCTTCTGTCCTTCATTGCGCCTCGGACCCACGTGGGTAGTGGGTAGTGGCTCCATATGTCAGTACTACAGGGCGTGACGACCCTGCCTTCCACGAGTCCCGGGCTCAGCTGGCTCGGCTGACAGTACCCGGTATGGGCCCCTATCCAGGGTTACAAATCCCACTGCCTTGTGGGTATCTTCGGGGGAAGAGAAGGCTGAGGAGAAAACCCTACACAAATCCGGAGTGGAGCCCCTAAAGCGGTTGGATAACCTATCATGTCACCTCCCGGCAGCTCCTGCAGCCGAGCTGATGCCAAATGTACTGCTTCGCATTCCTTTGGACCACATCCGCGAGGCCGAAAGGGGGATCTTGGTGTCTGGGCAGCCCAGGATCTCCATAAACACAAAATAATCTGCAGATGCTGGGGTCAAAGCAACACTCACAGCACGCAAGAGGAACTCAGCAGGTCGGGCAGCATCCGTGGAAACGATGAGTCGTTAGGGTTAGGGTCTCTGCCGCTTCCCTCTACAGTCCTGACGAAGGGTTCCGGCCCGAAACGTTGACTGATCGCTTCCACGGATGCTGCCCGACCTGCTGAGTTCCTCCAGCTTGTTGTGAGTGTTGCCAGGATCTCCATATTCATCACCCAGGTCTGCGCCCCGGAGCCGGGCGCATCCACTGTCTACTTAGACAGACAGAGCCATCACTTGGACCCATAAGGGTGTTATTGTTTTCTAAAAAAAAACTTGCCTCCCTCTTAGGGTTAAAAAAAAAGCCGATTATCACGCACTTGGAATAGAATGATATACAATATGTGGCAGTTCTTTTTCCTGTATACCCTGCTGATAGCTCCATCGGACACGTCGTGATTTATGTAACTTTTTTTTTCCAAAAATACTTTATTCAGAAATATTACAAAATAAAAATAATTACATACAGGAAAAGAAAACCATTCGTTGACTGTGAGTCCTTATTCAATACAGTTATTAACAATAAAAATTTTGCGTTGACTCTCTGTTCATTTACAAATGAAAGATGTTTACAGTAAATCATGCGTTTACTCTCAACCCTTGGTCAAGAGTTAAGACTTATTAACAATCAAAATTTTCAACAATAAAGGCAGGCAATGGCTCTAATACTTTCCCAAATTAACAATTCCACCCACTCCTTGGGCACCATGTTGATTATCTGTCCACACCGCTGATGAGGGTAGGTCTCCTCCCCACCCAACCTCTCCCCCTCCTACGGGTGATGAACGTTAAACTGTGGTCCTTCCCCACCGGGCCTTCGCGGTGGCTGCACCAAGTTTGAGTGCATCCCTCAGAACGTACTCGTGATTTATGTAACGTGCCACGATTAGAAAAGTTGCTGGCTGTATTGTACTTAAGGCAAGAACTTGCTTAATCTTATCTTGCAATGTATTTTGCACTTCAGCCTTGTGATGAATGCTGCAGTTCCCCCTTTCCCCAATTTGATAAAATTATTCTCTCTGTATCAGTTCTATGTCCGCCGGTAGGTCGACAGCCTTCTTCCTATCCCACGCCCCATTTCAGCTTTAATTTCCCAAGTTTCCCCGCAGCCACTCAGTGACTCTCCATCTTGTCGCGACAAATTACCTGCTTCAGTGTGCGCACAAACTGAGTTTAGAAATGCCGTGCAGTGACCATTATTTTTCCAGACTGCGCTGTGAAGGCTGCAGGGGGCAGTGCAATTGTTTCATTGCTGCTGCGTGCAGACTGTAATAATCCCCAGTAACTCAATTTGGGCAATTCTTCATGGTCTTTGCACTCACTGAGGTGGATTTGTCCTAATAAGCTATTCAGTTGGCGGCCAGTTTTTAAACTTGCATCTTACATTTGCTCTGTGCGCTTTCCAACTTTTAACTTCGAGTGCAATTAACCGAGGGGTCGCTGCCCTGACGGGTCTCCTGCTGCTGCCCGCAGACGGAGTCTGTGCGGCGGCTGAACGGTCGCTGTCGTGGGAGGGAAGGCTTCTACGTTCGATCTCTCTCTGTCTCTGTCTCCCTGTCTGTCTGTCTATTTATCACCATCTATGTCTGTCTCTCTCTGTCTGTCTGTCTCTCTCTCTCTGTCTATTTATCACCATCTCTGTCTGTCTCTCTCTTCCTCTCTTTCTGTCTCCCTCCCTCCCTCCCTCTCTGTCTGTCTGTCTCTCTCTCTGTCTATTTATCACCATCTCTGTCTGTCTCTCTCTTCCTCTCTCTCTGTCTGTCTCCCTCCCTCTCTGTCTGTCTGTCTGTCTCTGTATCTCTGTCTCGTTGTTGTTGGAGGATGCTACCGAACTTCTGCAATTTAGGCTGTGGACTGCCGACTCTTTTAATATATTCTTTTCTGTTTTTGCCCGTTTTTTCTTGTTGCTGTTAAGTTTGTTAGTTTTTCTGTGTGAAGAAGGGGTTGGGGGAGTTCTTCTTGCAGTTTGGTGCATTTTGCTGGTTTTCTTGGTGCTGGGAGGGGGAAGTTTACGGGCTGATGATCATATTGCCTTCTCTTTCATGTGGGAGTGTGGGTTTAATGTTTTTTTTGAATGACTTCCATAGTTTTCTTAGTTTCGTGGCCTGACACTAATGTCAGGTCACTGGTCTGAGTGCTACTGGTACCACGTAACCCAGTACTACCTGTCGCATGGTCAGGTGATCGGCGACTAAACCGGTTCCCCCACCAGGCTTGCCTGGTGAGGAGGGTGGCTAGACACCCTGCAGGACGAGAAACGAGACCTGTCAAAGGGCGGATGACCCCTCTTGTAGGGTCAACGGCCAACTAGCAATCATGTGCCGTGAAGCGCAGAAAGGACATCCCTCGCATCGAAGCTTGGTCTGACCATTCGCTGCAACAGAACTTCCCCCAGCCGTCTTGGACCCCACCATACTGCTGGATCCGGGAGGGGATGTCGAAAGGATGGGTCTGGACCTGTGCAACCCCCTACTCACCTAAATCCATTCATGCACACGCTGTTCCTTTCTGAGGAGTGGGATATCCTCCAAACCTCACTACTGACTGAAAGGAACCATCATCCTATGGGATGGATAGCCAGAGAGAGAGAGATAGAGAAAGAGTGTTTTGCATGGCTATCTGGAGAAGACGAATCTCAGAGTTGTATACTGCATATGTATTTTGATAAGAAATGAACCTTTGAGTGCACTAGATGTGCAGTGCACAGTCTCCTGATGTGCTTTGGCTGTCGAATTTTCAGTTGCTGCACATTTCAGATATGCTCAAGATGGGTGTTGTGCTTTGCAGATACTTGAGTGTGTAGGGAAAACATTTCTGTGTTTTATAATTAAGGAATAAGTTTTTGATTTTGCTGATGTCCCTCCTCCTTTGTCCTCTCCCTTCTTTCGCTCTTTTCCTCCCGTTCATCTCTCTCTTCTTCAAGATTCACTGATCTATTAGTTTAAAGTTCCAAGTACACTTATTGTCAAAGTATGTGCACATTATACAACTTTGAGATTCGTCTCCAAACAGGCAGTCACAAAACAAACCACAGAAGAAGCCATTGTTTTAAAAAAAGGCCATCAACCACCCTGTGCACAGCGAGAAAATAAATATTATGCAAGCAATGAAAGTTAGCAAATAGCATTCAGAACTGAAGTTTTACGAAAGATGTGAAGGTGGGCATCACAGCAGCTGGAGCCGGCCACAGGCTCAGTTCATCGCAGAGCTGAGCGAACGTCACGGGACCACAAATGCTAAGCCAGACATCACAGCAGCCGGAGTAGGCCACAGCATCAGTTCATTGCAATGCCGAGCAAATGTCGCAGGACCACAAACGCTAATCCAGACATCACAGCAGCGGAGCAGGCCACAGGCTCAGTTCATTACAGAGCTGAGCGAGCATCACGGAGCAGCGAGCAGAACCGGCTTGTCCCTCGCCTCCAGTCCCGACACCCTGACCCTTTCGATCTGGCCTGGCGCTTAAATCGACCAGACACGGCTCGTTCCTTGCTCTCAGGCCGTTCTGGGACCTTTCCAATTTGGCCCGGCACTGAAATTGATCAGGCATTGGGACTTCCCTCCTCCTGCCTCTGCCGTGCCTCTCCTTCACCACCCTCCCTCTGCCTAGCCTCACCTCTCCACTGCCAGCAGTGATTGTTTATGAACAAAGCGTTATTAATAAAGTGTTTAGTAGTTTTCTTTGGTTTGTATTTTGCCGCTGATAAGTAGCTGCTGGGCAGTACCAGGTCACAACGTTATGTTGGAAATAGGGCCCTTGTTTGATGCTGCTTTGTCTCCTGTGCAGCTCAGGATTCAAGACTCAGGTTGTTTATCATGGGTACATTGAAAGATCCTGTGTAATGTGTCATTTGCATTAACCGTCAGCACATCGGACGGGGTGCTGGGGGCAGACATCAAATGTTGCCACACATTCCAGTGCCAACATAGAACACCCACAACGCAGAACACAGCAAGCAACTGAACAACAGGAAAAGAAGCCCTGTTCCTGCCTCCCACCCGCACACATGGACATTCCTCTAACCCCAGGGCAGGCCATCTTCTTTGGGCCCCAGCCCCCAGCTGAGTTGGACTCGGGTTCGCAGACGTAAGACCGTAAGATATAGGAACGGAACTAGGCCATACGGCTCACTGAGTCTGTTCCGCCATTTCATCATGGCTGATCCATTTTCTCTCTCAGCCCCAATCTCCTGCCTTCTCCCCATATCCCTTCATGCCCTGACTAATCAAGAGTCTGTCAACCCCTGCCTTAAATATACTTAATGACTCGGCCTCCACAACCACCTGTGGCAATGAATTCCACAGATTCACCACTCTCTGGCCAAAGAAATTCCTCCTCATCTCCATTGTAAAAGGATGTCACTCTATTCTGAGGCTGTGTCCTCTAGTCTTAGACTACCCCACTGTACAGAACATTCTCTCCAAATTCACTTTATCAAGGCCTTTCAACATTTGATAGGTTTCAATAAGATCCCCCCCCCATTCTTCTGAGTTCCAGTGAGTAGAAGCCCAGAGCCATCAAATGCACCTCATATGACAAACCTTATGATCCTGAAATCATTTTTATGAAACTTTTTTCAACCCACTCCAAGGTTAAGCATGTCCTTTCTTAGCTAAGGGGCCCAAAACTGCTCACAATACTCCAAGTGAGGCCTCACCAGTGCCTTACAAAGCCTCAACATTACATCCTTGCTTATTATTAGGCTTCCCCTTTCCTGGTGGACTCAGAGATCTGCAGACGTATGAGATTGACGGCAATCCCGGGAAGAAGGGGCAATGCTTGAAGGCCAAGAATGCAAATGAGGCAATCTCAGTAAGACGGCTTGGCCAGCATTGAAAAATTGGGCTGAAGGGCCTGATTTTCACTTTGTATAGATCTCTGACACTAATTGAGCTGCTCTACGTCAGGCCATGGCATTAAATGAAGTTCCACACCAGATTCTGGAGCCCAAAATTGAGGGCGAAAGTGAGTGAGGACCCTACCATGAGAGGTGTAGGAGCTGATTAGTTTGAGGTAAGTGACAAGCCCTCCATCTCGAGTTTCCTTTCACGGTAGATCCTGCCTAACCTCGCCATGGACAGTCCCAAACTTGGCTGCGGAAGGAGAAAGGTTGGGCAAGGGGCTAGCAACCCTCATCCCGTACAAACCAGAGCTGCAGAAATGCCGACAGAAGTTTCTCCCTGGATGAGGAAGGGTTCTTGCAAGAAGATGGTCTATACATGGGGACAACTTGAAAGACCGGTCCAGGACAGAGGGTTCGGGAGAGTTGCTGTTGGCATTTGGAAGCAGAATTTCCCAGCGGCCAACCATTTCAATTCCTATTCCAACATTTTGCTCCATGGCCTCCTCTTCTGCCATGGTGAGGCCACTCTCAGGGTGGAGGAGCAACACCTGATATTCCATCTAGGTAGCTTCCAACCTGATGGTATGAACATCGATTTTACCTTCTGGTCATTTTCTTCATTTATCCCCCCTCCCTCTTTTTCTATTCCCCACTCTGGCCTCCTACCTCTTCTCCTCACCTGCCTATCACCTCCCCCTGGAGCCCTTCCTATTGTCCACTCTCCATTCCTTTCAGACTCCTTTATCTCCAGCCCTTTACCTTTCCCACCCACTTTGCTTTACCTATCACCCCCCCCCCTAACCCCATCCTATTTATCGTGGCATCTTCCCTCTTCATTTCCAGTCCCGATGAAGGGTCTCGGCCCAAAACGCTGGCTGTTTATTAATTTTCACAGATGCTGCCTGATCTACTGAGTTCCCCCAACTTTTTGTTTGTGTTGCTTTGGATTTCCAGCATCTGAAGAAACTCTTGTGCTTATGATATCTTCTTTCTTATCCTCTTCTAGGTTGCTTGTTATAGCCCTGGGTGGTAATGGGGATAAGCTCTCACCAACTGTTAAATGCTCCCAATTGCGGGCTTCTGAGGTAGCCTCTGTCAACCAAATCCAGCTCCTGGCCTTCGTGTGTGGCCTAGCTGCTGAGCTTGGAGGAACCATTTCTACTGACAGGACGGGGGGCAAAGGAGGGTTACAGGTGCCTTAAAACCAGTCACTTTGGGCAGATTGTGCTCATCAGCCTTGGTTGGCAGCTAATCGAGCAGAAGGAAAACACTGATCTCAAACCTCCGCTGCCTTGTGGATATACCCACTCATGGAGAAGGCTTCGGGAGTAAACCCCGAGGGAAAGTCCAGAGCTGGAGTCCCCAAGGCAGTCCCACGTTGAGTTCAACGCTGACTGGCAACCCCTGCGAGGCCGCTGGCACCAAACTACATTGGTCCCGGCCGTTCCCTTGGGTTCATCAGCTGCACGGAGAGGGGGAGCTTGCTCTCCATCTCGTGCTGACCTGGCTTGCATATCACATAGATGGCTAGGACAGAAAACCCATGGTCTACTCTAACCGGCGGAGGGCCTCATTCTCTTCTGTCTTCCCCATCCACTCGCTCACCGGAAAGCATTATGGTGTCCGGGCAACCTCGGGCACCCGGCATCCCCCTTTTTCTCTGCACCTTTCCCCTGCTCAGCAGTTAAAAATACATTTACTTACATATTTCTTCAGTTCTGATGCAGGGCCATTGAACTGAAACCAGTCTGGTGCCTCTCTCCACAAACTCTCCAGTATTTACTGTTTCTGGATCAGAAATTGAGTCACTGTGTTATTTTATTTTATTTTTCACTCTGGTGCTGTCCTGTTTTATGTTTGAAGTATTTTATTGTCTTTTTGTTTGCTGAGCATCCATGCACTGGAAAATGCCATTTCCATTCTGTCACTTGTTTATACAGCTGGACTTTCAGCCTGGAGACCAAGAAGCCGGGAGCCCACGGCCTACTCCGTTTCTCGCTGATCCTGCTGAGGAATGTTGAAATCAGCGAGGACGAGGGCGGAGGCCCGGTGGGATTTCAGCGCCGCCTTCCTGCGTGTGAACGGTCTCTCTCTCTCTTGCCTGCTCTCCGCTGACGGCGGAAGGAGTCTTGCGTGTGACGGTCTGCCTCCCCCTCTTGGTCACTGCTTCTGGAGGAAAGCGCCAGAATCCATGGGTCTTGGGCAAGGTTTAATCAACGCAGTTGTAGTTTGAGCTCTGTGGTTCACATTATGATGTGTTTCTGGTTTCTGGTTGTTCCTCTTTCTGTTGCTATTTTTTTGTGCGAATTTGATTAAGGCAGATTGACCCCTGCAGCCTTGTGTTGGGTTAGATGAACTGAATAGGCCTGGACTCTTTTGATAACTGTGTGGTTTGACGCTTTCTGTGTTTTTCGGCTCATTTTATTTGCCATATACACATTTTTTCCCTACTTTTTTGCATGTTGGGGTTTGATGTTTTACTTTGAACGGGATCCATGGTGTTTCTTTGTTTCATGGCTGTCTGTGGGGAAGACGAGTCTCAGGGTTGTACACTGCGTACATACTTCAATAATAAATGTACTTGAATCTTTGAATTACTGCTCTGTCTGTCATCTTTGATCGCCCAGCTGCTCTTGCATTCCACCTCCTTCACATTAAGCCCACTGAGAGATACAAATGGGTCATCCAGAAATAATGACTAACTATGATTTGTGATATTGACCATCTTTGGGAAGGGTTCGTTAAGAATAAGCACAAGGGATTCTGCAGATGCTGGAGATCCAGAGAAACACACATATAACGCTGGAGGATCTCATCAGGTCAGGCAGCAATTATGGAAGGGAATAACTGATGCACCATCAATAACTCCAAAAGACTGGAAGTAGAGCAAGTACTGAAAGGCTTTTATTAGCAGTAAAATGTGACCTCCACCATGCTGAGTGTCTGCCCCTGGACTGAGAGGAGGAGCAGTGGCACAATCGCCTTTATTCAGGGGTCTGTGGGAGGAGCCACAGGAGCAGTCAACAGAGTGGTGGGTCCAGACAGGTAACCCAGTTACAACATATATATATGTGGTTTACCACAATAACAGTCGATGTTACAGGCCGAGACCCTTCATCAGGACTGGAAAGGGAGGGGGAAGAAGCCTGCGTAAGAAGGTGGGGGAGGGAGGGAGGGAAAGGAGCACAAACAAGCTGGAAGGTGACAAGGGAGGCCAGGTGAGAGGGAATGGCAGGTGGGTGGGGCAGGGAGGGATAAAGTAAGAAGCTGGGAGGTAATTGGTGGAAAAGGTAAAAAGCTGAAGAAGAAGGAATCTGATAGGAGATGAGAATTTTTGCTTCTTTATCGCCTCTTGTAACTTTAAGACACCCTCGAATTCAATGAACTGCATTATGTAACGTGGAAAACTGTGTTGCTTATGTACGGGGTCTTTCTTTTGTTACATTTAAAATGGCGATTTTGTTATGTTAATCTGTGGAATGCGGCTTTGTTGTGTTTTAACGCTGCAGAGAGTTTGCGCTAGCAGTTTATTGTGGTTTAGAGGGTGATAAGAGGGTGCTATTAGCCAATGGGTGGTTATGTATCGTTTTGTTTTCGGATGCCATGCTGTATGATATGACTGTGGACTGAGTTTTTGGCGGGGTGTCGGGAGGAGAGACGAGGAGGACGGCGGACGTGCGGAGAGGCTCCGGTCGATCACTCAGGGTGGTCCCGAGCCGTGAGTCGACGGAATTCGGGTGGTCGTCTGACGTCGAATTTGAGCTCCAACGGTAGCGCGCGAAGAACTTGGACTTTGATAAGTGTTGGCGCCTTTTTTTTCCCCATTACTTTCCTCTCTGTATCAAATGTATATTAATGCCCTAGAATTAGTAATATCTATAAAGTGTATGTGTTAAAATTTACTGGGTGTGCTGGCTGATGATTGATGTTTGTGATTGATTCGGGCGACGATTGACCCTGAGGGGACTGTTGAAGCAGGTGCTGGGCGGGATTTCCCCTAGACATTCACGAGCCAATATAACGGAACGTTACAAGTGGGGGCTCGTCAGGGATTTGGACTTTCTCGGGAAAGTTGTACTTGTTGTTGCAGTAAGTGGTGTGAAGATGGAGCGAGATAAGATTGTAAGTTGGTGTGAAATGGAGGAGGTACTGGTGAATCATGCGTGTGTGGTAAGCGGGGTCGATTATCGCATTCCGGCAGAGGTACTGGTGTGAGGGTTGAGTTTGATTAAAGGTATCGGGCAGGTAGAACTTGTAGCTAGAAGGGGTGGGAAAGAACTGGAGGCCAGCTGGATGTTGGTGCGGGCGAGTGCCGACGTCATGACTCTAGAATTACCAACGACAGTCCACGCCCCGGGGGAGGCGAGGCCGTGGGGTCTCCACACTCTCCCCGAGGAAGCAAGTGAGGAGGTGCCGGAGGAGGAGGAGCTAGATGAGGCCCCCGGCCGGGTGCCCGTAGCAAGAGGTAGAGGTGCGGAGTGGGAAGGTTTGGCCAGGCCTCGCCCCCATGGGCTTGAGGAGACTGCCGAGTTAACGGCTGCCATTACCTCCCTGGCGAGAAGGGTTGAGGTGCACCCCCCGAAGCTGAGAATTTTCTCTGGAGCCAAGCCCACCCCGGAAGGGGAGGATGACTATGAGACCTGGGTTGAAGATACATCCCAATTGTTAGAGGTGTGGCCAGTTTCGGATGAGGAAAAGAGACAGCGATTGGTGGAAAGCTTAAGGGGCGGGGCGGCCCGTGTGGTCCGCGATCTGAGAGCGGCACGCCCCTTGGCTTCCCTATCGGAGTGTTTAGACGCTTTGGAGGAAGTGTTTGGACTGTCAGGGGATCCCTGGCGGCATTTAGCAGAGTTTCAACGGATGGGGCAGAGAAGAGGGGAAAAGCTCTCCGACTATGCTTTCAGGCTGGAAGGAAAGCTTACGGGGTTGCTGCGACGAGGTATAGTGAGGGAGGACGATGTGGCGGAGTTAAGGATGAGCCAGATATGTAGCGGTTCCCGGGAGGATGACAGGGTGGCTTGGAGTGTACGGCAGTCATTTAAGCAGAGCTCCCCTCCATCATTCGGACGGCTGATCCGAGAGGTACGGGCCGAGGAGTGTGCTTTGGGCCGACCAGGGGGCTCGGACCCTCAGGGACGGTCTTCAGCGGTTCAGGAGGTGGTAGCCGGGATGAGACCAGAGAAATCCAAGGGGTCCTCGGGGGCCCGTATCGGGAGGAGAGAGGCGGCGAGTAGTGGGTGCTATAACTATGGGAGAGAGGGGCATTTCCGCCGGGAATGTGAGTGGCCGGGGGCGTGCTACCACTGTGGGGAAGCTGGCCACTTACGGAAGGATTGTGAGAGACGAGATGCGCCGAGGGGGGAGGGCCCCCAGGCCACCAAGAAGGGAGAGGTGTTGGGAAACTTAAGAGAGGCTCAGTGAGGGAACGGACTGGAGTCTCGGGAGGAACACGTTCCCAGAAAACCTCTATGGAACCCCGGAACGAACAAGCCCAAATTCCTGATGGACTGGTGGGGCCCCGTTCCAGCGTGTCCCTACGGATAGAGGGAATCTTTGCGAAAGCCACCGGGTCGCAGGTTACCTTACTGTACCGGTCGTTCTACAACAAATATCTGAAGCATTTGGCAGTAACTCCGTTTAACGCATTGGAGATTTGGGGCATAAGTGATGGTGATTACCCGTACGATGGATACTTGTCAGTGAGATTGGAATTTTCAGAGGGAGATGTGGGAGTATCGGAAGCCTTTGAGACGCTGGTGTTGGTTTGTCCGGACCCGGTGGAGACCGGTGGTGCTGCCCTGTTGGTGGGGACTAACTCCCCTCTGGTGCGACGGCTCTTGCAAGCCTGTAAGAAGAAGGGGGGGGGAGAACTTTTTGGAGACCCTCTCGGTACACCCCGTGTTCCGAGCAGTGTACGAAGGAGTGAGTGACCCCCAGGGGCTGGACCCGGAGTGCAAACGAAGGACGGTGTGGTGCACTCAGGCGAGGCCTAAGGTGATACAGCCAGGGGAGGCGGCATTAGTGATGGGAACCCCCAGATTCCCCGGATTGCCGCCGGGAGAGGCCCTGCTAGTAGACGCCCCCGACGACCTGGAAAGGGAGTCCTGGTTCCCGGCTGGGGCGCTGGTGAGACCTGAATTGCAGAGGCCCTCAGCTGTACAGGCACGGCGGATGGGGGTGATGATACGGAACATAACGGAGAGGGAGATCACCTTTAAGCGCGGGATGCCCCTCGCGCACTTGTTCCCGGTGACGGTGATGTCCAGCGCCCCCGTGAAGCCCACTGGAAGAGAACTATTGGGAAACGGGGGGCGGCTGACCGAGGAGGCCTTTAATTTTGAAAACTCCCCTGTACCGCCGGCGTATAAGAGCAGGCTGGTGGAGAAGATGCTGAAGTTAGGGGATGTCTTTTCTCAGGGCGAGTTTGATGTAGGGTTTTCCAAGAGCACTCGGCACACCATTCAGGTAACAAATGACACCCCGTTTAGGGAGAGGTCGCGGCGGTTGGCCCCAGCAGATGTGGAGGATGTGCGGCAGTTGAAAGATGCAGGGATTATTGCGGAGTCCCGAAGCCCATATGCGTCCCCCACAGTGGTGGCAAGGAAGAAAAATGGGAAGGTACGCATGTGCGTGGACTATAGGACCCTGAACCGCCGCACTGTTCGCGACCAATATACGGTCCCGAGGGTGGAAGATGCATTGGCCTGTCTGAGTGGTGCACTGTGGTTCAGTGTATTGGATTTGCGGAGTGGGTATTACCAGATTCCGATGAGCGAGACTGATAAGGAGAAGACAGCCTTTATCTGTCCCCTGGGGTTTTTCCAGTTCGAACGAATGCCCCAAAGTATCTCGGGGTCCCCAGCCACCTTTCAGCGGCTCATGGAGCGGACAGTGGGGGACATGAACCTGCTGGACGTATTGGTGTACCTGGACGACCTGATAGTGTTTGGATCTACGTTGGAGGAACATGAGGAGCGGCTGCTGAAGGTGCTGAGTCGGCTGAAAGAGGAAGGGTTAAAACTTTCCCTGGATAAATGCCAGTTCTGTAAGACATCGGTCAGCTATGTCGGGCACATAATCTCGCGAAATGGAGTGGCCACCGATCCGGGTAAGATAGCCGCAGTCACCACTTGGCCGAGATCTCAGAAGGTGAGCGCCTTACGCTCGTTTTTGGGGTTTTGCGGATATTACCGGCGATTCGTGAAAGGATATGCGAAAATGAGTCATCCATTGAACCAGCTGCTGTGTGGCTATCCTCCTGTGGGGAGGAGGAGGAAGGGAGACCGAGGGTCGGAGGTAGGAGGATACTTGAACCCGGGGGAGCCTTTTGGATCGAGGTGGGATGCTCAATGTGAGGAGGCGTTCCAATCTCTAAAAAGGGCGCTGACGCAGGCCCCAGTGTTGGCGTTTGCTGATCCCTGGAAGCCGTATGTTCTACACACTGATGCCAGTCACGACGGTCTGGGGGCTGTTCTGTACCAGGAACAGGGAAACGGATTGAAGCCACTGGCGTTTGTCAGTCGGAGCTTGTCGCCATCTGAGAGAAACTATCCCACTCACAAGCTGGAGTTCTTGGCGTTGAAATGGGCGGTGGTGGACAAGTTGAGTGACTACCTATACGGGGCCCAGTTTGAAGTGAGAACTGATAACAACCCCCTCACTTATATCCTGACTTCGGCGAAGCTGGACGCTACTGGGCACCGGTGGTTAGCAGCCTTGTCTGCCTATGAGTTCAGCCTGAAGTACCGCCCGGGGAGTCGGAACATCGATGCAGATGCTCTGTCTCGTCGGGTGCACGACGAGTCGGGCACGGCCGAGGAGTGGAAGAGCGTCCCTGCCCAGGGAGTAAAGGCCATGTGTCAAGTTGGGAGCGAGGGGGAAGTAGGAGAACAGATGGGAACGGATCGGGCAGTAGATCAACTGGGGGCTGACGGTGACGCGCTGCCCACTGTTTACTGTAATGTGACTGCTCTGAGGAACAGGCAGCTGCCGGAGTTGAGTCCCCAGGAAGTAAAGGCGGCTCAGCGTGATGACCCAAGCCTTGACACTATCTGGTACGCGGTTAGCCAGGGTGATATGGGGCAGGTGGAGAAGGCGAAACATGCCTCCGTTCCTCTACTACTGAAGGAGTGGCCCCGGTTGAAGCTGAAGAACCACGTCCTGTACCGAGTCACGTCGCCTCCGGACCACCCCCGGCGCTGGCAGCTGGTCATGCCTGAGAAGTATCGAAAGGCTGTGCTTCAGGCTCTACATGATGATTCCGGGCACTTAGGGGTAGAGAAGACCTATGGATTAGTCAAGGACCGGTTTTACTGGCCCTGGATGAGGGGGGAGGTGGAAGAATACTGTAAGACCTGTAGCCGTTGCCTCAGGAGGAAGACCTTGCCTGCGCAGGCGGCTCCGTTATCCCACTTGCAGAGTGCAGGACCCATGGACCTAGTGTGTATGGATTTCCTGTCTATTGAGCCGGACACCAGCAATACCGCGAATGTTTTGGTCCTCACGGATCACTACACTAGATATGCGCAGGCTTTTCCTACTAAGGATCAGAAAGCGACAACAGTGGCGAAGGTGTTATGGGAGAAGTACTTTGTTCATTATGGCCTTCCCCGGCGGATCCACAGTGATCAGGGACGGGACTTCGAGAGCAGGCTTATCCATGAATTGCTGGATATGCTTGGGGTTGAAAAGTCCAGAACCACCCCCTATCACCCGCAGGGTGATCCTCAACCCGAGAGGTTTAACCGGACCCTGCTGGACATGCTCGGCACCTTGGAGATTGGACGGAAGAGTAAGTGGAGTCAGCACATCGCCCATTTGGTTCATTGTTACAATTGTACTCGCAATGATGCTACGGGGTACTCGCCCTACTATCTGATGTTCGGACGGGAAGCGAGGTTGCCCATTGATCTGTGTTTTGGGACTGAAGCGGGGGAAATACCTTCGAAGCCATGTCTGAAGTACGTGTCCGATATGAGGAGAGAGTTGAAAAGGGCGTACGAGTTGGCTGAGGCGGCAGCCATCAAGCAGAACCAGCGGAATAAAAGGAGGTATGATCAGAAGGTAAAGTTCGTCCAGCTATTGCCGGGAGACCGAGTCCTTATCCGGAATTTAGGACTACAGGGTAAGCACAAGTTGGCGGACCGTTGGGCAGCCACCCCATATGTGGTGGAGAGTCAGATGCCGAATCTCCCGGTTAACCGGGTGAGACCTGAGGGCGGGCAGGGGCCTGTCAAGGTACTCCATCGGAACCACCTGTTGCCTCTGGGTCGAGAGGTGAAGATGGACCCAGAGCCCGAATGGGAGTTTACTCCTAGTACGAGGACTCTGCGAGGGCGCGGGGCGCGGGAAGAGGCCGCTGCGAAGAAAACGGGGCCGGTCCCCACCTCGAGAAGGGATACGTCATCGGAAGATGATGATTCGGACGTGTGGTACCTGCTTCCGTTCGCTGATTCCCCGGTGCTGGGAGAAGAGACTCTTGGCCCTTCCATCACTGAGTCAGGGGAACCGAGGGAGGGTGTTGCAGAGCCGCCTGTATTACAGCCGGCATTGGGGGAGGAGAGGGTGGAGGCAGAGCCCGAGCCAGAGGGCTCACCGGGGCAGAGGGATCCCGGTGAAGGGGAAGGTCCGTCAGATAGGCTCGAGGGGTCAACTGGGGTGTCTGAACAGGGAGAGACAGCAGAGGAAGTCCAGAGGCCTCAGAGGAGTAGGCATCCCCCGGAAAGACTCACTTATATAGCGCCGGGAGAGCAGGGTGTGATCTCTACTGCCCTGCAAAGTTATGTCACTGCGTTATGCACCTGGGTTGGGTTTTGTGTTTACGAGGAGTACTAGTGAATTCTGTTAACGTCATGAGGGCATGACTTTTTTAGGTGGGGGGAGAGTGTACGGGGTCTTTCTTTTGTTACATTTAAAATGGCGATTTTGTTATGTTAATCTGTGGAATGCGGCTTTGTTGTGTTTTAACGCTGCAGAGAGTTTGCGCTAGCAGCTTATTGTGGTTTAGAGGGTGATAAGAGGGTGCTATTAGCCAATGGGTGGTTATGTATCGTTTTGTTTTCGGATGCCATGCTGTATGATATGACTGTGGACTGAGTTTTTGGCGGGGTGTCGGGAGGAGAGACGAGGAGGACGGCGGACGTGCGGAGAGGCTCCGGTCGATCACTCAGGGTGGTCCCGAGCCGTGAGTCGACGGAATTCGGGTGGTCGTCTGACGTCGAATTTGAGCTCCAACGGTAGCGCGCGAAGAACTTGGACTTTGATAAGTGTTGGCTCCTTTTTTTTCCCCATTACTTTCCTCTCTGTATCAAATGTATATTAATGCCCTAGAATTAGTAATATCTATAAAGTGTATGTGTTAAAATTTACTGGGTGTGCTGGCTGATGATTGATGTTTGTGATTGATTCGGGCGACGATGGACCCTGAGGGGACTGTTGAAGCAGGTGCTGGGCGGGATTTCCCCTAGACATTCACGAGCCAATATAACGGAACGTTACACTTACTTTGAGCAGAGCAGGATTCAATAAGCAAAGAGCTAGAACACAGAAGTGTACAGCACAAGAACAGGCCATTCGGCCCACAATGCTGTGCCAAACCAGCTAAAAAGCAAATCAAAAACACCGAAACACTAATCCCACCTACCTACACCAGGTCCATTCCCTCCATCTTCCTTACACCTGTGTGCCTACCCAAACGTCGCTTAAGAGCCTCTAATGCACTTGCTTCTACCACCATACCAGACAGCACATTCCAGACCCCCACCACTCTCTAAGTAAAAGACTTACACCTTGCACTCCCTCTCACCTTCAATGCATGCCCTCTGGTATTAGACATTCTGTCCACTCTACCTATGCCTCTCATAATCTTATAAACCTCTATCAGATCTCCCCTCAACCTCCGAGTCTCCAGACGAAACAGCCCGAGTTTAACCAGCCTCTTATGAGAGCACATACACTCTAAGCCAGGCAACATCCTGGTAAACCTCTTCTGCACTCTCTCCAAAGCCTCCACATTCTTCCTATAGTGAGGCGACCAGAACTGTATGCAATACTCCAGATGTGTCCTAACCAGAGTTTTATAAAGTTGCAACATAACCTCTTGACTTTTGAACTCAGTGCCTCGACTAATAAAAGCAAGCATTCCATAGGCCCTCCTAACTACCTTATCGACCTGTGTAGCCACTTTCGTGGAGCCACGAACTTGGATCCCAAAATCTCTGCTCAGCGACACTGTTAAGGATCTTGTACTGTCTCCTTGCATTTGCCCGACCAAGGTGCAAAGATACACATTTATCTGGGTTAATCACCATCTTCCATTTATCTGCCCATATCTGCAACTGATCTACATTGCACTGTATCCTTTGCCAGTCTTCTACACCATCCTTATATATATATATAGGCATCCGTTAGTCTCGTGAGACCATGGATTTGCGCCTTGGAAGGTTTCCAGGGCCCAGGCCTGGGCAAGGTTGTATGGAAGACTGGCAGTTGCCCATGCTGCAAGTCTTCCCTCTCCACGCCACCAATGTTGTCCAAAGGAAGTGCACTAGAACCCATACAGCTTGGCACCAGTGTCGTCGCAGAGCAATGTGTGATTAAGTGCCTTGCTCAAGGACACAACACGCTGCCCCAGCTAAGGCTTGAACTAGCGACCTTCAGATCACTAGATGAACGCCTTAACCACTTGGCCACGTGACAACACAAACCCCACTAATCTTAATATTATCTGCAAACTTAACAACCCACCCATCTACATTTTCATCCAGGTCATTTATATACATCACAAACGACAAAGGTCCCGGCGCAGATTATCTGTCATTCTGGGAGAGCTATTTCCCTTCAACAAATTGATTCTTGAAACAACTGGCAAAAACTGCAGTTTAGCAACACCATGAGCACATTGATCAGTTTGAAATAAAAGTATTCTTTTCTGTCCTAATTGTGTTCTTTTTAGTAAACATTGTGGTTAATTTCGGCTTGTGTTTTTCTTGCGAATGTTGCCCATCTGATGCTCTGTGTCTGTGACGCAACTGCAAGTTTTTCATTGTACCTGTGCAGACATGCACTTGTGCAGATGACAATAATCTTGACCCTGACTTTGAGTTTCATGGTATATTCTGGACAGAACACCGGGGAAAACACCTCTGCTCTTCAGAATGGTGAGTTGGATCTTTCCCATCCACTTGAAGGGCCTCATCGTAGAGGCTGGTGCTCAGCATTGTACTGAAAACATTGCAGGGTGTGTCTCACAGACTTATCACTCTGTGTGAAAATAATTACCTCTTAACTTGCCACAGGATCTTGCTGTTTTGATAAATATCACCTCCCATCCTTCAGTAAGCAATAAATATAGACACAGTCTGCTCAAACTTTCCTCCTGAGAATCTCTCTCACAAATCTTGCCTGAATTCCTCCAAGTGATCCACAACCATATCATGGTCTGGAGGCCTGCGTGCCTCAGTGGCCCAGATAGCTATTCTGGCGGGAGTCAGGGCCTTGTGCTTTGGCTCTAGGTAGCATCACCCATGCCAAACAGGTCAAAGGGTAGAGGCCAGGCTAAGAGTGGTCCACCGGTCCTCCAGGTTCGGGGGTTCATTGATAATAAATGTCCTTTGAGCTTTTGAATCTTTGTAACACGAGAGACACAATAGAATCAATGAAAGACTGCACCCAATAGATGGGCAATCAATGTGCAAAAGACAACAGATTTCAAATACACAAAGAAAAAAATTCATATAATAATAATAATCAAACTGATGGCCTACACAAGCACAGTCAAGCGGCAAACATCATTCACCAAAATCTTGCTTTTAAACTCATAAAAGACACCAGACGTTACTATAAATACAAGCCTGAACCATTTTTGGAGCCAGAGCCCTACAAATTATATCACGACCAATCCACTATTACCGATTGGATAATCCATAATAACCACCCATCTAGAATAGTTCAAGATAAACAAGGAAGAACAACTTACTCCATAGATGTAATAAAACCAAACACAGAACGTATGGAAACCAATAAGTGAAAATTACCTGAATATGGTAAATTAAAAGAGGAAATTGAAAGACTATGGAATATGAACATGGTATACAGGTCCCAATAGTACTATCTACAACTGGTATCATCCCAAAGCTACTACACAATATTCCAAATGTGGCCAAACCAGAGTTTTATATCATGTTGACTTTTGAACTCGATGCCTCAACTAATAAAAGCAGGCATTCCATAAGCCTGCTCAAACATCTCATTGACTTGTGTAGTCACTTTCAGGGAGCTACAAACTCGGATCCCAAATCTCTCTGCTCAGCAATACTATTAAGGATCTTGTTTTTAACATCATACTGTCTCCTTGCATTTGTCCAACCAAGGTGCAAAGCCTCACATTTATTTGGGTTAAACTCCACCTTCCATTTATCTACCTCAATCTGCTACTGATCTATATCCCGCTGTGTTCCTTGCCAGTCATTCACGCTCTCCACAACTCCACCAATCTTGGTATTATCTGAAAACTTGCTAACCCACCCATCTACATTTTCATCCAGGTCCTTTATGTACATCAAAAAAGGCAGAGGTCCCAGCACAGATTATCTGTCATTCTGGGAGAGCTGTTTCCCTTCAACAATTTGGTTCTTGAAACAACTGGCAAAAACTGCAGTTTAACAACACTATGAGCACATTGATCAGGTCAAAATAAAATAGTCTTTTTTTTTGTCCTAACTGTGTTCTTTCTAGTAAACATCGTGTATAATTTCGGCTTGTGTTTTTCTTGCAAATGTTGCCCATCTGAAGCTCTGCGTCTGTGACGCAGCTGCAAGTTTTTCATTGTACCTGTGCAGACGTGCACTTGTGCAGATGACAATAACCTTGACCCTGACTTTGAGTTTCATGGTATATTCTGAACAGAACACCGGGGAAAACACCTCTGCTCTTCAGAATGGTGAGTTGGATCTTTCCCATCCACTTGAAGGGCCTCATTGTAGAGGCTGGTGCTCAGCATTGTACTGAAAACATTGCAGGGTGTGTCTCACAGACTTATCACTCTGTGTGAAAATAATTACCTCTTAACTTGCCACAGGATTTTGCAGTTTTGATAAATATCACCTCCCATCCTTCAGTAAGCAATAAATATAGACACAGTCTGCTCAAACTTTCCTCCTGAGAATCTCTCCCAGAAATTTTGCCTGAATTCCTCCAAGCGATCCACAACCATGTCATGGCCTGGAGGCTTGTGTGCCACAATGACCCAGAGAGCTATTCTGGCTGGAGTAAGGACCTTGTGCTTTGGCAGTAGGGTAATGAGCAAAAGAGGAATTGTCTGAATTAGCTTCAATACCATTTTAGTAGGAAGATAAAATGCAAGGAGTACTCCAGCTAAGGTCTCACAAACGCTCCTTACTTTTAAAATCCTCCTTGCAATAAAGGCAAACTTTCCATTTATCCCTTCATTGGCTGTACTTCCACGTGAAACTTTTGTGTTCCATGTTTGAGGTTATCTAGACTTCCGCGACCTGCACCGTTACATTGAACAGTATGGCACAGGAACAGGCCCTCAGCCTATGATGTCAAATTAAACCAATCCATTCTCGAAGTTCAAAGTAAGTTTGTTATCAAAGAACCTATGGTTAGTTGGCATCCGTCTGTCTCGAAGGGCAATGGACGATGATCATCACCATCACAAGCCTGGGCAGAAGGTACGGAGATCCTGAGATGCCCAGTGGTCAAGATCCCCCTCTCGGCCTCACCAGTGTAGTCCAAAGGAAAACTTATGAAGCAATATGTTTAGCACCAGCTTGGCTGCAAGGGCTGCCAGCAGGATGTTCTATGCCATCCAGCTGCCTTAGGGGCTGCGTCCAGGTTTGCTGTCTGGATTTACCCCCAGAGCTTTTGTCTCCTGAGGCTGCCCACATTGCAGTGGGGCTATTTACCCGTAGCTGGGGATCTGGTTCACAAGGACCAGGGCATGTCCACACACTGATGGACATAAGGCTGGGGCCAGACCTCCTCCCCGTCCTCAGTAGTTCAGCCTGGGTCCAAAAGGAGCTCAGTTTCTGTGTGTCACCAGTGAGGAGGCACTTCATGAGGTTTGCTATTGGAGAGGCTGTGCACTGGCAGGGCGAGACCTACACATTCAGCTCTCCTTTTTCACGAGGCCGCTAGCCAGTGGTGGAAGATAACAGTGGAAGTGACAAGCACTACCCACTACACTTCCACACTGGACGTATGTACTAGAAGTAATTAAATACAACCCTGAGATTCATATTCTTATGGGCATTCACAGTAAGTAGAAGGCACACAATAGAGTCAATGGAAGACCACACCCAACAGAATGAACAGTCAATGTGCAAAACACAACAGATTGGAAATGGAAAAAGAAAAAAATACAATAATAATAAACAGTTTGATGACTTTCATATGCATTATTAAGTGGGAAATGTCATTCAAGAATTTGTTTTAAAATCATAAGACACCATACCTAACTATAACCAGTTTTGGAGCCAGAGTCCTACAAATTATATTACAACCCATCTGTTATTAAAGATAAGATAATCTATAATAACTGTCTATATATATATATATATATATATATATATATAGTGGGCATGTGGCCAAGTGGTTAAGGCATTGGACTAGCGACCTGAAGGTCGTGAGTTCGAGCCCCAGCCGGGGCAGTGTGTTGTGTCCTTGAGCAAGGCACTTAATCACACATCACTCTGCGACGACACTGGTGCCAAGCTGTATGGGTCCTAATGCCCTTCCCTTGGACAACATCGGTGTCGTGGAGAGGGGAGACTTGCAGCATGGGCAACTGCTGGTCTTCCATACAACCTTGCCCAGGCCTGCACCCTGGAGAGTGAAGACTTTCCAGGCACAGATCCATGGTCTCGCAAGACTAATGGATGTCTATATATAATATTACAGGATAAACAAGCAAGAACAACTTACTTAATAGATATAGTCATTCCAAACAGACATAAGATACAGAAATCAGTAAGTGTAAAACACCAGAAATCTGCTGAAATAGGTGAGGAAATTGAAAGGCTATGGAATATGAATAGGGTATACATTGAATAAACTCTTCTTGGGCTTCCAGCCAGGTACAGATATCAGAACAGAGATGAAGGTGGCAGAGTTTGTCATCGAAATGTTGGTTAAAATCGATACCTGTACCCAGCTGGATGCTCGAAAAGAGTTTATTCATCTTATATGCCGGGAAAGCACTAGATCCTTTTCCAGGGTATACATCATCTCAATAGTAATATCTACAACTTGTATCATCCTAAAGTCACTACACAATGGCATTGAACAGTTGGGCCTACCAGCGATATTTATGTGAATCTCCAGAAAGCTACAATGCTAAACACCATGAGCATAGTCTGAAGGTTGCAATTGAGAAATGAGTGTGCTTGGTTATCCCCGTACCTCAGGCTGAAGTGAAAATTAATAATAATAATAATAAATAAACGAGATGAAGAGTCATTGAAACTGAGTCCGTCAGTTGTGGGGACAGTTCAATGATGGGGTGAGGGAAGTTGAGTGGTTTATCTCCTCTGGTTCAAGAGCCCGATGGTTGAGAGGTAGTAACTGTTCCTGAACCTGACTATGTGGGTCCTGAAGCTCCTGTACCTTTGTCCTGATGACAGCGGTGAAAAGAGAGCATGCTGTGGGTGGTGCTGTAGAGGGTGTTCCTGAAGACGGATGCTTTCTTTCTGCAACAATGTTTCATGTAGATGTGATTACTGGTGGAGAGGGCTTTACCGGCGATGGGCTTGGCCCTACTCTTTGAGGCATTTCTTTTGAAAGGCATTGGTGTTTCCACACCAGGCTGTGATGCAGCCATCAACAGAAGTTTGTCGAAGTTTTAGATGACACGCCACATCTATGTCTGTACTCACTTGAGTTTAGAAGAATGAAGGGGATCTCACTGAAACTGACTGAATACTGCGAGGCCTAGATAGAGAGGAAAGGATGTGTCCAGTAGTGGGAGAGTTTAAGATTAGTGAGCACAGCCTCAGAATGGATGGATGTCCCTTTAAAACAGAGATGAGGAGGAATTTCTTCAGTCAGTGGGTGGCGAATCTGTGGAATTCATTGCTACAGATGGCTGTGGAGGCCAAGTCTTTGGATATATTTAAAGTAGAGGTTGATCGGTTCATGATTAGTAAGGGGATGAGAGGTTATGGAAGGAGGCAGGAGAAAGGGTTGAGAGAGAAAATAAATCAGCCATGATTGAATGGAGGAGCAGATTTGATGGGATAGATGGTGCTTACATGCTGGACTGTGGCCAGGTGATCTGAAGTGATAACACCGGGGAATTTAAGTTCGCTGAATCTCCCAACCTCTGATGTCTTGATGAGGTCAGGCTCACACCACCAGGTCCAGGAACAGTTACTACCCCTCAACCATCAGGCTCTTGAACCAGAGTGGATAACTTCACTTGCCCCATGGATCTCCAGTATTCTGTACACATACTTTGATAATGAATGTCCTTTGAAACTTTGAAATGCTGTCTCATTCTGTAAGCGACCAACATTTGGTTTATATAGAGTTAACACTCACAGAATACTGGAGGAACTCAGCAGATCAGGTAGCACCTGTGGAGAGGAATAAAGAGTTAACATTTCAGCCCGAGACCCTTCATCGGTTTATTTTCCCACTTCCTTTACCCTTACTCATAGAGGCTCTGATCGGGTTCTCTTAAAATATATCTCACTGCCTTACTCTAATCTATTACCTACTTTATAAGTCATCCTTTGTTTGCACAAGTTCCCCAATCTGATTTACTGCCCCAGTCTTCTCCACATTATACACATTTTCCTTCATTTTGACAGTCAAACAGCCTTTCTCTCTTCTGCCAGACATCTCATACTTTTATTCTCACTAAATAAAACCATTTAATTTTTATTGAAATAATAAATGCTATGTTGAAGTTGTATATAATCTTGGCTGAAAGTCCAAAATCCAAAATGAATTTTATTATCAGAGTATATATATTTCTCCGCATACAACTCTGAGATTCATTTTCCTGCGGGAATACTCGGCAAATCTATAGAATAGTAACTATAACAGGATCAGTGGAAGATCAGCCAGAGTGCAGGAGACAACAAACTGAGCAAGTGTGAGTATAGGTAACCAGTATATGAGATAACGAGATAAAGAGGCCTTAAAGGGCAATCATTGGTTGTGGGAACATCTCAACGGACGGGCAAGTGAGTGTGGTTATCCCTTTTGTTCAAGAGCCTGTTGGTTGTGGGGTAGTAACTGTTCCTGAATCTGGTAGTGCGTATCCTGAATCTCTTGTACCTTCTTCTTGATGGCAGCAGTAAATAAGGAACGTGGTCTAGGTGGTGAGGATCTCTGAAGATGGGTGCTGCTTTCCTATGACAGCATTTCATGTAGATGTGCTCAATGTCTGGGAAGGCTTTACCCGTGATGGACTGGGCCGTATCCACTACCTTTTGTAGGATTTTCTGTTCAAAGACATTGGTGCTTCCATTCCAGACCGCGTTGCCGCCAGTCGATACACTCTCCAATTAGAGAGTGCAGTTTTGCTCACCTACCTACAGGAAGGATGTAAATAAGATTGAAAGAGTACAGAGAAAATTTGCAAGGATGTTGCCTGGACTGGAGGACCTGAGTTATAAGGAAATATTGAATAGATTAAAAGTTTATTTCTTGTGATGAAGAAGGTTGAGTGAACATTTGATAGAGGCATACAAAATTATGAGGGGTATAGATAAGGTAAATGGAAGCTGGCTTTTTCCACTGAGGTTGGGTGAGACTATAACCAGAGGTCATAGGTTAATGGTGAAAGGAGAAATGTTTAAGGGGAACATGAGGGGAGATATCTTCACTCAGAGGCTTGTGAGAGTGTGGAACGAGGCGCTATTTCAAATTTAATTTGAATGTTTAAGGAAAGTTTGGATAGGTACATGGATGGTAGGGATATGGAGGGCTATGGTCCCGGTGCAGGTTGATGGGAGTAGGCAGTTTAAATAGTTCAGCATGGATTAGATGGGCTGAAGGGCTTGTTCCTGTGCTGTACTTTTCTACGAGTATGACTCTAGAGGCCCTTGATGATTTTTTCACAGGGGGGGTCAGTCTTATTGATTAAACTGGAGTTGTTGGAGATGCCCGAGAGGGTTAGCAACGCACACTCTGCCCACCTTTACCCCTCACACTCGCAGTCCTGCATTCATTCAGCCACGACTTCCGTTCAAACTGTGTTCTGCTGTGCATCAGAGAAAAAGAAGTACGGACAGAGACATGTGGTTAAGTGTGTTAACTCTTGGAGGTGACTGCGTCTGTGAGCACCCGAGCCATTAAAGGAAGCAGTTTGGCTCTCTTTAATGTCCCGGGATGGCCCAAATGCTCAGTGTTAAGTCCTTAGTAACTTCTCTAGCAAACCTGTATTCACTGTAAACAAATCTTCATGATTGCTTACACTCCATGTAATCTGTACCACATCATCTCTAAGGATTTAATATACACGTATTATTTTTACAATGAAGTATTGCCTGGGAGTAAATAACTTCTTCTTCAGCCTTTTGCCTCTTTCCATCTGTCACTTCCCCGCTTCTTACTTCATCACCACGTCCCCCACCTGCCCAAGTTCCCCCTCACCTGGTTCCACCTACCACTGGCAATGTTGTAATCCTTTCCCTACCTCCCCCACCCCACCCAACTTCCTATTCTGGCTTCCTTCCCCTTCTTTTCCAGCCCCAATGAAGGGCAAGTGTTCATTCCTCTCCATAGCTACTGCCTGACCTGCTGAGTTCCTCCAGTGGCAGATGGAGCTCAACCCAGATAAATGTGAAGTGCAAACATGAGGGATTCTGCAGATGCTGGAATTTCAAGCAACACACATCAAAGTTGCTGGTGAACGCAGCAGGCCAGGCAGCATCTCTAGGAAGAGGTACAGTCGACGCTTCCGGCCGAGACCCTTCGTCAGGACCATGTGAAGTGGCTCGGTATGAAGTGTGAGTACAGTATGCGGGCAATGGGCAAAATATCCCCCTAGTGTTTGTGGATCTCGTACTGGAGATGCAGTATCACTTCACCCTGCCACTTTGTTTTTGGCCCACGCTGTCATCATCTCGGTCCCCAACTTTCCTTTACTGGGATCTTCCTCCTCTTTAACCTCCATTCTGGAGTTTAGATTAGAATGGTGGAGTGATTGCCTATGGATAGTGTTTTGGATTTTGGGGTCTGTTTTATAGGGACCATGTGCTGTGACCTGGGGGTTGTGCGGTAGCTAATTGAGGGGTGTCGTGGGGAGGGACATGCCCGGGGGTAGAGTTAGGTAATTGGGATTGAGGATTCACGGCAAAGGGAGGTGGGGGGTGGGGTGGCAAATGGCATTAGGGTTAGGGTTAGGGTTAAGGTTAGTGTGAAATGTGAAGTTGTTCATTTTGGTGGGTCAAATTTGAAGACAGAATATAATATTAATGGTAAGACTCTTGGCAGTGTGGAGAGTCAGCGAGGTCTTGGGGTCCATGTCCATAAGACCCTCAAGTTGACAGTGTTGTTAAGAAGGCATATGGTGTGTTGGCATTCATCAACTGTAGGATTGAGTTCAAGAGCTATGAGGTAATGTTACAGCTATAAAAGACCTTAGTTAGACCCCACTTGGAGTACTGTTTTCAGTTCTGACCACCTCACAGGAAGAATGTGGATGTTATAGAGAGAGTGCAGAGGAGATTTACAAGGATTTTGCCTGGATTGGGGAGCATGCCTTATGAGAATAGGTTGAGTGAATTTGGTTTTTTCTCAATGCGTGGAATGCATTGCCAGTGACGGTGGTGGAGGTGGTATAATAGGGTCTTTTAAAAGGCTCCTAGATAGGTACTTGGAGCTTAGAAAAATAGAGGGCTATGTAGCAGGGAAATTCTAGGCAGCTTCTAGAGTAGGTTACACGGTCGGCACAACATTGTGGGCCGAAGGGCCTGTAATGTGCTGTAGATTTCTATGTTCTAATTTGTCTGTGTTGCTCTGGATTTCCAGCATCTGCAGAATCTCTTGTGTTCATGATTTGCTGGGTATAAATGAGGAGGTCATTGAGTAGAAGCATGTTATTGAGACTTAAATCACGCCAGCCTTAGATGAATGTGCTCAAGTTAAAGATGGCGCCAGCAAACAATGTGACCAACGGCGATGCCCCGCTGACAGTTCTCAAAACCACTTCTTTTACTTCTTTCAAATATGAGTCTGCCCCGAAGCTGTGTGCGACTGGCACCTGTGATACATTTTGATGCTGTGTTCTGAGTGAAAGATCCGGCACTTTGCTGTTTCGGAAGGAGTCCGATTAGGTTTTGTGCAGAGCGTGTGGCCTGGTGGCCTGGAAACCAGGAGACGTAAAGGGTACGAGCCTATGACTGACTCCATTGCTTCTCTCCAAATGAGGCGTTGAGCAAGACTGAAATCGACGAGGAGGAGAGCGGAGGGCGGCTGGGTGGTTGGTGGCGTCTGCCTGCTTTTGATCTCTCCCTCCGCATCTTCCTCTCCCTCTCGCTAACTGCTGTTGGAGCAAAGTTCAAGACACTTGGGGACCACTTTACCAGGATCGATTGGTGATGTTGTGAACTAGTTTTGGGAGACTTTGAGGTTCATGTTGCATATGTTCCTAGATTCTGTTTTTTTTTGCTGGTCTGGTTTTGAATGGTTTGATCAATGTGGACTGGGTGCTTCTACAAAGAATGGCCCTGCATTGGCTAGTAGCGCGTTGCTGAACTGAACTGAACATCACAGATTGTATGCTTTGATGTTCGATGTGCTGTTCGCTTGCTTTTTGCTGTTTGCACAATTTGTTCTTTTTTCACACATTGAGCGTTTGATGCTTTCTTGAACGGGTTCCATGGTGTCTCTTTGTTTTGGGGCTGCCTGCGGGAGGGCGAATCTCAGAGTTGTTTTCTGTATACACACTTTGAATCTTTGAATGCAGACCCCAGTTTTGGAACACTAATATTTATTTTATCAATTATTTGTCTATAGGTAGAGTTATTTATTTAGTGATCTAGCACGGGGTAGACCCTTCCGAACCAATGAGGCCCACCGCCCAGCAACCCACCTATTTAACCCTAGCCTAACCACGGGACAATTTACAATGACCAACTAACCTACCAACTGGCACACCTTCGGACTTTGGGAGGAAACGGAACACCCGGAGGACACACGCACTCATGGGAAGGACGACCAACCTTTTGACAGAGGAAGCTGGAATTGAACTCCGAACTCCGACGCCCTGAGCTGCGGTAGTGTGGCACCCGCCTCTACACCACAGTGGCGCCCAAAGAAAAGTCCTTGAACCGAGTGACTAACTTGACCATTTTAGTGTTTAGCTAAGAGCAAGTTACATTGCTTGCAGCCAAAATCAGGCTTGACTAGGTGAGGTGATCAGAACCTAGATGGGTTTTAATGTTGGTCTCAAAGCCAGCCTTAGTGACAACAGCCTTTCATTTCGATTTTTTAAAATTACTGCATTTGCATTCCCCATACCGTCATCCGGTCAGGGAGATGTTATGTTCAGTTCAGCTTCCCCGAGGATGGTCACCTTGTCGCGGTGGAGAGGCTTCAGAGTGCCTGAGGTCTTGAGAGCGATGCAGTTTGGAGTTGAGCCACCTGGGACTTAGATCTTAGTAGGGCCACCCGATCACGGTAAGGCCAAGGGGGGGGCTGAAGTTCCAGACAAGGACCAATCCAACCAAGACCACAACAGTGGATCTGGCTGAAGATCTTGACTCATCACAATGAGTAGTGAAGGCAGAGGAAGGCTGCAACAGTACAGAGTCCCCAGTCACCTTGGTCTCCATACACTCGGGCCAGTCTGAGTCAGCATGGATTTACGAAGAAGAAATCATGCTTGACTAGTCTTCTGTGATTTTTTTGGAGGATGTAACTATGAAAATGATCTTGGTCTCCATACACTGGGCCCTGACCCCAATTTGTTGAGGACCATGCAGTGGCTGCTTATGCAACAGCCTTCCCACCTTAAACAAGGTCATGCACAGTCGTTCTCCAACTAGCATCCTAGTTTATGTGGATCCTGGATTAGCCTAAAAAGCCACTTGAGGACCCACCAATAGACAACGCCTTAGGAGACCATCGTACTCTACTCCAGCGAACCCACTACTACCACTGTGTTGAGTTTGTAGTGGTGAAAATGGGGTAGAGCTGGGCGACTGTAAGCTAGACCTCAACATCTTTGGCCAATAACACACGGGCAGCGTATAAGTGAGGAACGTTCAGTTCATCTACATCAGCCGCGCCGCTGTCTTCTAGGAGCGTGTTGACCATAGTCTTGGGAGGGCGCCCAGGGTTCATCCTCCCATGCTTGGGCTCCCATATGATGACTAGGCTGGCAGGTAGCTCGGGGTGGCATAGACAGTGCCCCACTAATTGAAGTCTTCTCACCTTGATTTTAGTGGTGAGCATCAGTAGGTCATCATAGAGCTCGATGTTCGTCATGTGCTGTTGCCAACTCACGTCAAGAGCCATCCGGAGCATTCGTGTATAGCAACCATCTGGAGACTTTTGCATAGTCTTGCCCACATTGGCTTATAAATAAGATCAAGGTCTACGTGTCTGCTTACAGAATTGCTTGCGGAAAACCATGTTTGCTTGCGCCACGAGTTTCACTGAAGCCCAGTTGAATTTGTGCCCCTCCCGATCTTCATGGTTAGAGATTGGGGACAGTTGGTCACGTGCGCCGCTGATTGTCTCCTCGTACGGTGACGAAACATTTTACAAATAGATTTCCAAGGTTTGGAGGACAACTCAACCCAGCCATCAGCCACCCGAGCTATACATTTTTCTGAGTTACTTCCATGAGACAAGCTATTGAAACCAGACCAAGTTATGTCAGTTCGGCGTGGGTTTGGAGCATAGCACTTTCAACTCAAGTCAAAAAAACCTCTGTATTCAAAAATAAACACAGAAATGTTGGCCCCCTCAGCCAGTCAAATATCATCTACGGAAGGAGAAGCCAGTTAATGTTTTGACTCAATGTACTTTCCTCAAAACTTGTGGGGAGAACTAACGATTTACAGTTTCAAAAGCAGAACTAGGATAGGGAAGTGAGGTGTGGGATGAGAAAGGTAACAAAGATAGCTACAGTATATACTGTATATGTGCCAAACACCTTTGCACGGTACTGTAGTAATTTTATAGATAGTACTCTACTGCTGCCATAGAAAAAAACTAATTTTGTGTCATATGTGAGTGATGATAAACCTGACTCTGATATGGGTCTCCATTGTGGGCAAGCTATTCTGATCAGTTCGGATAATAAAGTTTAATGAAGAACTGAGGACGGAAAAATGGAGCAGAGAGTGGTAATAAATCTGGATCTAGAAGATCGTGGTGAGATGGAAACAATGGTTGTTTCCACGTTGCTACCTGTCTCAGCCACCCGGGAGGGAGGCACGTGAGGTGCTGTGGGAGGGAACAGAGGCACAGAGGGCATGCTGGAACCTGTGCTGGCTTGGGGGCTGCATTTATGCTACAGTACTGTGAAAAAGTCTGTGGGACATACATATATATATATATATATATATATATATATATATATATATATATATATATGTATAGCTAGGGTGCCTGAGATTCTGGCATATTACTATAGTTACTATGAATTGCGCTGTACTGCTGCCACAAAAATAAAAACAAATTTCATGACAGTTGTGACTGATTCTGATCTGGGTCTCTGTTGTGTACTGAGAGTGGGAAGGGGACAGGGAGAAGGGAATCATGGCTGGGAAGAGGGGAAGGGAGCGGGAAGCACCAGAGAGACATTCTGCAATGACCAATAAACCAAATGTTTGGAATCCAGTGACCTCGCCTGGTGTCTCAGGACTGGGCGTGTCTGCATCCGCAGCACTACCCACTCCCCTCCCAGCCCCTGGCACCCCATCTCTGCCACCTGTCCAACACCCCACCCACGCCACTCCCGATATCCTTTGCTCCCGCCAGATTTACAAACTTGCTCTCCGCTCCACCTTCACGAATGCAGTGCTGTGCAAAAGTCTCAGGCAATCTAGCTATATACGTGTGCATGAGACTTCTGCACGGTACCGTTGGTTTGTAAGACGGCAGTGTGGGGGAGAATTTTCGGGAGGGCAATCCATAAATTTGGGTTATAGCAGCTGAAGAGATGGTATCGAATTGCATCGCAATTAATTTCAGGTTTACGCAGGAATTTGGAATTGAAGGTATGGATTGTAGGGCTGAAGAGGGTTTTATAATGATAGGAACATTAAGCCATGTAAAGCTTTTGAAACAAGGATATGAACTTTAAAAACAAGGTGAAACTGGGAGCCAGTGAGGGTTCTTGAACAAGGGCATACAATGTATTAAAGGATAATAAGTTTTTGATTAGCTTGAGGCCACAAAGAGTGGAAGACAGGAATATGCATAAGTAGTCTGGAATACTAGATTCAACGATTCAAAGATTTATTATCAAAGAATATATAAATGACACAATCTTGAGGTTTGTTTGCTCACAGGTAGCCCCAGAGGAAGAAACCCGTAAGAACCCAATTAAAAGAAAAATTAAAATAGAAGACCAACACCTGATGTGCAAGAGAAAGAAAAAAAAAACAAATCACACAAACAATCGAAGGGAACAACGACATTCCGAGCCAAAATTGCGTCCTCAGACCCAAACCCCAGAGTGCCCCAGAGTAGGCCCAAAGCCTCACTTATTAGTTCAACCCACCACGGACTACAGCAGCCAGGGCAGTCTGTGTAGCCTCAGTGCCATGGGGAGAGGAGTGACCATCGTGGAGAGAGAGTGAAATCGGCTCTCACCCTGGATCCCAACACCCTGTCTTTTTGGTCTGTCTGGGCCAGCATTTAAATTGACCTTGACCAAACAACAGATTGTACCTCACATTGTACCCAGGAACCACTGCAGCGAAAGGCTTTGGCGCCCTGGAGCGAAGAGTGAACATCGCAGAGAACGAGCGAAGTCGGATATCACCTCTGATCTGGGCCGCCGTTTAAATTGTCTGAACAGCGGATCATTCCTCGCACTAGGACCTGGCCGCAGTGTAGGACTCAGGGCCTAGACCATGCCAACCAGTGGCTCGCTCGGGGTCCAGATTTTGCCGCCCGGCTGGAAGCCACTCTGAAGCTCTTCAAATCAGCTCTGCGCCCAGAACGATCTGACCTTGCAACCGGGCCATTTGTATGGGCATCAAATTTTCCCTGCCACGGTATCTGAACTAAAAGTATATTTATTATCAAAGTGTGAATGCAGTATACAACCCTGAAATTCATCTTCTCACAGACAGCCACAAAACAAAGAAACACTATTCAAACCCATTCAAAGAAAACATTGAACACCCAACTCTCAAAAGAAGCAAAAGTTGCACAAATGGCAAAAAAAAAATGAGTGAAAAACACACAGAATATAAAATATCAAACCACAGGGTCCTTGAAACAGCCTAGGAATGTTCAGTTTAGTTCAATTCGCCGGGAGGAGAGAGAGCAGCGTGCGCAGCCCTCCGGTGAAAAATGATATCGTATCTGTTAAATAGGGGCCGTGGACAATTCTGATTTGATGGAGAATGGACGTGAAAGCACAGAGGAACATCTGGAGAAATTTCTGAAACACTCGTTTGCTGCTGTTGTTACTGCGCGGTTGGGAATCTTCCGGAGGGTAAGCCTCAAAATCCCTGGCTTTGCCTGCTGTTGGCGACCGAGATTGAGGTCGAATTGTTCGGACAGAGATGACGCTCAGTGCTCGGTGTCGGAGAGCTGATCAGAGCTCGAAGTTTTCGGATGACTCAGAGTCGGACTGTGGTCGGCATGGCAGGGAGAGTTTTTCTTCCTTCTCCCGTCCGCGTGAGATGTGGGACATTTGAGAGACTTTGAACTTTTACTGTGCTCATGGACTTCATCAAGTTATGGTATTGTTGCACTGTTGTAACTATATGTTATAATTATGTGGTTTTGTCAGTTTTTTCACTCTTGGTCTGTCCTGTGTTATGTGATATCACACCGGAGGAAATATTGTATCATTTCTTAACACATGCATTACTAAATGACAATAAAAGAGGACTGCATGTCTTCATAATCTAAATTTAACACTGAATGCAGGCCGCAGAGCTAGTCCACCCTGATCAAAATCGCATAAAATAGCAATAAAAAAGTTAGTCACCAGAAACACATCATAACATGAACTGCAGAGTCCTCTGAAAACGAGTCCAATCCACAAACCGCACAGATCAGACTTTGCCCAAGACCCGAGACTCCTGCACCTTCCTCTGGCAGCGGCGAGCGAGAGGGAGCGGGAGACCAGTCAAGCGCAAGCAGATGGCACTGAACACCCACTCACCTTCCACTCTCGTCCTCGTGGATTTCCATCTTGCTCGATGCTTTAATCGGCGAGTTGGTCGAGAACTGGGAGAAAAATGAAAAGGTGACAAAATATGTGTGGAGGGTAGACATATTTTTTAAATGGGGGCGTATTCAGAAATCAGAGGTGCAAAGCGATTTGAGAGTGCTTGTGCAGGATTCCCTAAAGGTTAACTTGCAGGTTGAGTTGGTGGTGAGGAAGGCAAATGCAATGTTAGCATTATTTTCGAAAGGATTAATATAAATGCAAAGATGTGATGCTGAGGCTTTATAAGGCACTGGTCAGACTGCATTTGGAGTATTGTGAGCAGTTCTGGTCTGCATATTTAAGAAAGGATGTATTAGAGTTGGAGAGGGTCTTGAGGAGGTTTACAAGAATGAAGAGTTAACGTATGGGAAGAGTTTGATGGCCCTGGGTCTGTACTCATCAGAGTTTAGAAGCATCCTTCTGGATATTGAAAAGCCTGGATAGAACAGATGAGGACAGGATGTTCCCTCTGGTCAGGTAATCTAGAACCAGAGGGCACTGCCTCAGAATAGAAGGAGTCCATTCAGAACAGAGATGAGGGGGAATTTCTCTAACCGGAGGGTGGTGGATCTGTAGAATTCATTGCTACAGACGGCTGTGGGTATATTGCAGTGGATATTGATAGGCTCTTAGTTAATAAGGGTCTCAAAGGTTATGGGGAGAAGGTGGGAGAATGGTGTTGAGAGGGAAAATAAATCAGGCATCATCAAATGGCGGAGAAGACTTGATGGGCCAAATGGCCTAATTCTGCTCCTATGACTTTTGGGCTTATGGGTGGGGCAAGAATTTCAATTTGTGACAGAGTGAGTGAAATTAGGAATTAAATAGTCCAACTGGTAATTTTTCTTAGCATGGGATGAGACCCATCGTAAATTGCGGGACGTCTTCTTCGAGCACCTTCGCTCCATTCGCCACAAGCGGGACTTCCTGGTAGCCAAACTTTTTTATACTGATTCCCTTTCCCTTTCCGACATGTTGGTCCACGGCCTCCTCTTGTGCCATGATGAGGACACTCTCAGGGTGGAGGAGCAAAGCCTGATATTCTTTCTGGGTAGCCTCCAACATGATGGCATGAATATCGATTTCTCCCCTCAGTAAACAAATGACACCCCCCCGCCCCTTATTCTCCACTCTGACCTTAAACCTCTTCTCACATACCCATTACTTCCGCCTGGGTCCGTTCCTCCTTCCCTTCCTCCTATGGTATACTCTCCTCTACTATCGGATTCCTTCTTCTCCAGCCCTTGACCTTTCTCTCTCACATGGCTTCACCGACCACATTCCAACTCGCCTCCTTCCCTCACCTTTTTGCTTCTTGCATCTTCCCTCCTTCCTTCTCAGTCCTGAAGAAGGATCTCGGCCCCAAACATCGAATGTTTATTAATTTCCGTAGATGCTGCCTGACCTGCTGAGTTCCTCCAGCATCTTGGGTGCGGTTTTTAGCATGGAGACTGTCGCAGAAGACGACCTGTATCAGCAGGGAGAGGGATAGAGTCGGTATAACTTACAACACAGAAGCAGGTCTTTGAGCCCGCTAGGAGGACTTCATAGAATGCATCCGTCATAGCTTTCTGGAACAGCATATTTCTGAAGGGAATGTGCTTTCTTAGATCTGGTCCTGTGCAATGAGACAGGTAAAATTAGTGATCTTATAGCTAGGGATCCTCTTGAAAAGAGTGATCACATTATGATTGAGTTTCTCGTACAAATGGAGGGTTCAACAGTTTGATCAAAATCCAGTGCATTATGCCTAAACAATGGAGACTACAATGGGATGAGGGAGGATTTGGCTGGTGTAAACTGGGAACACAGGCTTACATGTTGGGATGGTTGAGGAAGAGTGGATGACTCTCAAAGAGGTTTTTCACGGTGCGCAACAAAGGTATATTACGGTTAAAAGCAAGGGCAGTAAGATGAGGAGAGCCATGCTTAGATAACTAAGGAAATAAAAGAGGGTATCAAACTAAATGTCATGGTCCTGACCGTTAGTTCCTCATATTCTCCTAATTCCCTTTTCCCCTTGTTCTTCCGGGCTCCTCGATTGAGGCACCTGATTCTCATCTAAACCTGCAGCATTAGAACCCCGGCTTTGCATCCATTCATCGCCAGATCATTGTTTCCGTCAGTGTGGTAATTCATGTTCCCGGCCGCTTAGGATTGCATATTCTAAGTTTTACTTCAGTATTGAGGTTTACCTGTGTACTCTGTCTCTCTGTGTCAAGGTACGTATTGCCTGCAGTTTGCCCTTCCATTTGCCGCTATGTGTCAAGGTAAGTGTTGCCTGCTACCTGTCTCCTGTTTACCGTTCAGCTCCAGCATCGCCCTGTGTCAAGAAAAGTTTTGCCTGCCTCCTGCTTTTCCATTCACCCTCCTGTTTGCCATTCAGCTCACGCCCTCGTCTGCATCCTAACTCTATCTCCGTGCCAGTGTCCTGCGTTTGGGTTTGCCTGTTCTCTGTAACAGTAAAAGCTCATGCATACAAAGTTGCCAAGAGTAGTGGGGAACTGGAAGTTTGGAAAAACTTTAAAAAGCAATAAAGTACCACTAAGTGAGCAATAAAGAAAGGTAAGCTAGAATTATGAAAAAAAACTAGCACAAAATATAAAGATGGATCGTAAAAGTTTTTATAATGATTTAAACCAGAAAAGGGTGGCTAAAGTAAAGGTCCCTTGGAGGGACGAGAAGGGGGAATTAATATTGGGTAATGAGAAAATGGCAGATGCTTTGAATGACTACTTTGTGTTGGTCTTTGTGGAGGACACGTCTAACATGCCAAAGAGAGATGTTATGGATGCAATAGGAGGTGAGGACCTCGATTTAATAGCTATCACTGAAGAGGTAATGCTGAGCAAACTTGTGGGGCTGAAGATAGATACGTCCCTTGGTTCTGATGGAATGTATCCCAGGGTACTGAAAGAAATGGCAGAAGATATAGTAGATGCTTTGGTGATGATTTACCAAAATTCTCTGGACTCTGGGTAGGTCCTGGTGGATTGGAAGACGGTGAATTGTTCAAAAAAGGATGTAGGCAAAAGGCAGGTAATTACAGTCCAGTTAGTTTAACATCTGTAGTTAGGAAAATGCTTGAAGATATCATTAAAGAAGAAATAGCGAGGCATCTGGAAGGAAATGGATCCATCAGGCAGACACAACATGGATACAGAAAAGGCAAATTTACTGGAGTTCTTTGAGGATATAATGAGTGCAGTGGATAGAGGGGAACAGATGGACATTACTTGGATTTCCAGAAGGCGTTTGATAAGGTGCTGCATAAAAGATTTATCCATAAGATAAGGATGTATTTAGTTGGTGGTGATGTATTAGCATGGATAGAGAATTGGTTACCTAATAGAAAGCAGAGAGTTAGGGTACATGGGTGATAATCTGCTTTTCGATCAGTGGTGAGTGGTGTGCTGCAGGGGTCAATGCTGGGCCCGTAACTGTTCATGATATACATTAACAATCTGGAAGAGGGGACCGAGTGTAGTGTATCTGAGTTCACTGAGGATATTAAATTGAGTGGAAAAGCAAATTGTGCAGAAGCTACAGAGAGTCTGCAGAGATATATAGATAGGTTAAGTGAGTGGGCAAGGGTCTGGCAATTGGAGTAGAATGTTGGTAAATGTGAGGTCATCCACTTTGGAAGGAAAAATGAAAGAGTAAACTATTATTTAAATGGTAAAAAAATTTCTGAATGCTGCTAGACAGATGGACCTGGGAGTTTTCATGCATGAATCACAAAAGGTTGGTTTGCAGGTGCAGTACGCTAGCAAGAAGGCAAATGGCCTTCATTGCTAGAGGGATTGAATTTAAAAGCAGGAAGTCAAGCTGCAACTGTACAGGGTATTGGTAAGGCCACACCTGGAGTACTGCGTACAGTTCTGGTCTCCTTACTTGAGGAAGGATCTACAGGCTTCAGAGAGAGTGCAGAGGAGATTCACGGTTGATTCCAGAGATGAGGGGTTTAGACTACGAAGAGAGATTGAGTCGCCTAGGACTGAACTCACTGAAATTCAGAAGAATGAGAGGAGATCTTATAGAAACATGAAAGGAATAGATCAGATAGAGGCAGGAAAGTTGTTTCCACTGGTAGGTGAGACGAGAACTAAGGGACATAACCTCAAGATTCAAGGGAATAGATTTAGGACGGAGATGAGGAGGAACTGCTTTTCTCAGAGAGTGGTGAATCTGTGGAATTCTCTGCCCAATAAAGCAGTGGAGGCTACCTCAGTAAATATATTTGACACGGTTGGATAGATTTTTGCACAGTAGGGAATTAAGGGTTATGGGGAAGAGGCAGGTAGGTGGAGATAAGTCCACGGCTAGATCAGCAGTGATCTTATTGAATGGCGGAGCAGGCATGACGGGCCAGATGGCCGACTCCTGCTCCTATTTCTTATGCTCTTATGATTCCTAGTGGTGTTTAAAAACCACACGTTGCTTCTCCTCACCTTTCCTAGCCCCATTAACAAATCCCTCCACAATTCGCTCCCTTGTGTTTATCTTGCCTCACTTTATTCGAGCCGCTTGTTTATCACATGTCAGAGACAGGAAGAGAGACTCATGGGCTTAGGGAAAGGAAGGAGGAAGATTTAGATGAGAAACAAGAAGAAGCAGAGGGCAACGAAGATCAACCATACAGAGGAATTGCTTTGTACGTTATGTAAACATCTTGTCTATATTAAGGAATTCCTGTACACGGCTGAAAGATTCCTGTAAATAATAGAAACCTCCGGCATTTATTATGACAAAGTACAGACTGTCCTTCATGTGATATAAAGCATTCCTCCATAAATTATGCATTACTGAGGGTACTGGGAATTTCTACATCTATCATTTACAATACTCATGCACTTATTACAGAACACTGCTTTACAGGGTAGAAACTCTCCTTTGTAATATATTCTGATGCAAGGTAATGAAGTATTGTTTAACAAGTCTCTGGCAGCTGTATGAGTGGTGTTGGAATCTGGCCCCACCAGAATATTTCCTTCTGGTGCATTTTCCGTTATCAACAATTCGGCACAAAATACGCAGGCTTTTAAAGTTGTTAGAAGATATTCTGGATTTAGGGTGCATAATAAAATGTTAACTTCAGCCATCAATCTTTAGAACTGAACATGGACTGTAGATTAAATTTAAAATGGAGTGCTGGACAATAGATTCCTAGGGCTGTGAAATGAAAAACCAGACAATGCAAATTAACATTCATTTTGGTTGTCTGGAGTCTGGGTGCGAAGATGGAGGTGTGAAAATTGTATGTAATTCAAAGGAAGCATTGTAGATTCATTGTAAACATAGAATTGTCCTTTGATTTTTAGCACATAAAATGTCATGTAATGTTGGGTTGTGCAGCCCTCTTCCCCAGAAAAGGTCTCAATATGAGGCCTGCTGTGCCTCATTTTGTCGAATAAAAGACTACTTTGTATCTACCAGCTAATGTCTCTCCGTTATTCACATTACAACAAAGTCAACCTTGACAAGAATCCTTCAAGAGGACCGCAGTCTTGTCGTTGGGTTTGGAGGCTTGTGTGCCTCAATGACCCGGAGAGCTATGCTGGCTGGAGTCAGGGCTTTATGCTTTGGCTCTTGGTAGGGTCACCCATACCAAATAGGTCAAAGGGTAGAGGCCAGATTAAGAGTGGTCCACTGGTTCTCGATATTCATGGGTTCAGCTCAGAGCTAACAGCCTTGACTGGTCAAAAAACCAATTGTTAGAGAAACAGCAAGGAAGAATCCTCCTATACAAACAGAGATGGAGCACCTTCATTGCTGCCCTAAACACCAGTGGCGTAACGGACAGTTAGAAAATAAGTCAACAAGAAAGGGATTGTGTGGGTTTGGTGATGATTAACCATTGAACATATCTACAAGAGGAGCAGCTACAAGACGGCAGCATCCATCACAATGGACCTTCGGCATCCAGGCCATGCTCTCTTCTCACTACTACCATTGGGTGGCGGGGTGGAGATGCGTCCTTACCAAAGGAGGTGTAAGACACTCCTTCCCTCCGCTAGCCTGCAGGTCACCCTTGGGCAAGGTGTAGCACCTGCTTAGCCCCCCGATCAGTGTCACGTGAAGCTATGGGAGCAGGTGGTGGATGGCCGTACGAGCAGCTGGTGCAGATCACAAGTCCTGGTTATGCGGCCACTGATGCCAGGCCAACAATCTCCGAAGAGTATTGATAATGGCTGAGGTCACCCGCCTTGCAAAGACACTGCCCAGAAGAAGGCCTCCTTCTTCCCTTTCTCCTATTTTCATGCGACAACAGCAACGCCCCTGTACACATCACTTCGACAGATGGGCTAAACCAGGTGAGGGTACCCCCCTGAGACAGGGACATGCCTGTCCCAGATGAGGAGTCACCTCTGGTGGATTGGGCAGTTGAGATCTACAGTGAGATTCAACGGCCAGGAGTGTGGTTCTGCGACACTCTGTGTAGAGTGAAGGACATGACGAGGCATAGAAGACGTCACGGTCATCCACTGCAACCAAGGAAGACCTCGGTTTACCACGCTTGTTTGTGCCACTGAACCTGGACTTCTGAAGTTGAGAGAGTGGAACTGCCCTAGTTTTCCACTTCAAAAACTCTCGTGCACAGACTTCCTGTCAATGTTGGACACGATGGACAATCACCAATGTGTACTATATGAAACCTTGAGGTTCGTCTCCTTACAGGCAGCCAGAAAACAAAGGAAGCCAATGTAGCCTATTAGAAAAAGAAGACAACAAGCACCCAACGTACAGGAAAAATAACAAATTGTACAAACAATAAAAGTAAGCAAGTAACATTCAGAACTGAAGTTCATGAAAGTGAGTCTACAACCGCGAAGCCGGTCATCACTTCAACTGATTTAGGAGCCTATTAGTTGCAGGCCACAGCCTCAGTTCAGCACAGGGGTGAGTAAACCTCGTGGAAGAGTGAGATGAACACCAGCCCCCCCCCTTGGTGGGCATTATGTATTATTTATAGGCATTCGTTAGTTTCGTGAGACCATGGATTTGCGCCTTGGAAGATTTCCAGGGCGCAGGCCTGGGCAAGATTGTATGGAAGACCAGCAGTTGCCCATGCTGCAAGTCTCCCCTCTCCACGACACCGATGTTGTCCAAGGGAAGGGCATTAGGACCCGTACAGCTTGGCACCAGTGTCGTCGCAGAGCAATGTGTGGTTAAGTGCCTTGCTCAAGGACACAACACGCTGCCTCAGCCAGGTCTCGAACTAGCGACCTTCAGATCACTAGACGAACACCTTAACCACTTGGCCACGTGCCAGCACATAATAATATATAAAATTTGAAAATTAAATTTAATAAGTAGTGCAAAAAGAGAGTGGTAAAGCTGTGAGGTAGTGTTGATGGGTTTAATGTCCCATTCTGAAATTGGATGGCAGAGGGGAAGAAGCTGTTACCGGAACGTTAAGTGTGTGCCTTCAGGCTCCTGTACCTCCTCCCTGATGGTAGCAAGGAGAAGACGGCATATCCCAGGTAAAGGGGGTCCTTAATGATGGATGTTGCCTTTTTGAGGGATTAGCTTTTGAAGGTTTCCTGGATGCTGGGGATGCTAGTGACCATGATGGAGATGGCTGAGCTTACAACTTGCCGAAGCTTTTTGTGATCTTTTGCAGTGCCTCCCCCCACCTCCATAAGCAGAAGGTGATGCAGCCAGTTAGATGTTGACACCCAGGAACTTGAAAATGCTCACCCTTTCCATTTCTAATCCTTTGGTGAGGACTGGTGTGTGTTCCCTCAACTTCCCCTTCCTGAAGTCCACAATCAGTTCCTTGATCTTACTGATGTTGAGTGCAAGATTGTTCCTCAATCACCTGACCTATCTTGCTCCTGTCTGCCTTCTTGTCACCATCTCAAATTCTGCCAGCAGAGGTTGTGTCAATGGCAGATTTATAGATGACATTTTAACTGTGCCTATCCACGCCGACATAGGTGTAGAGAGGGTGGAGCAGTGAGCTAAGCACGCATCATTGAGGTGTTGATTGTCAATAAGGAGGAGATGTTATTTCTGATCCATATAGACTGTGGTCTCCCGATGAGGAAATTAAGGATCCATTTGCAGAGGGAGGTACAGTGGAGCTTGTTGTTTAGAACTGAAGGTATGATTGTGTTGAATGCTGAGCTGTAGTCAATAAAAAGCAGCCTGACATAAGGATTGTTATTGTGCAGGTGACCCAAGTATTGGCGAGCTTAACTTCATATTTCACCTTCTCTCTTTTCATGGCTTTTTATTTGCCTTGTGTTGGTTTTTTAAATGCTCCCCAATCCACTAACTTCCCACTAATTTTTGCAATATTATATGCCCCCTCTTTTGCCTCTGTACTGCCTTTGATTTCCCTTGTCAGGCATGGTTGCCCCATCCTCTCTTTAGAATACTTCTTCACCTTTGTGATAAATTTATCCTGTGTCTTCTGAATTGCTCCTAAAACTCCAGCCATTGCTGTTCTGCCATCAACCCTGCCAGTGTCCCCTTCCAACCAACTTTGGCCAGCTCCTCTCTCATGCCTTTGTAATTCCTTTTACTCCACTGCAGTACTGATACATCCAACTTTAGCTTCTCCTTCTCAAACTGCAGGACGAATTCCATCATATTATGATGACTGCCTCCCAAGGGTTCCTTTACCTTAAGTTCCTCAATCAAATCTGGGTCATTGCACAACACCCAATCCAAAATTGCCACTCCCCTCGTGGGCTCAGCCACTAACTGTTCTAGAAAGCCATCTCACCAGCATTTTACACATTCCCTCTTTTGGGATCCAGCATCAACCTAATTTTCCCAATCTACCTGCATATTGAAAACCCCATGACTATCATAACATTGCCCTTTTGATGTGCTTTTTCTATCTCCCACTGTAATTAGTTAGTCTACATCCTGGCTACCATTCGGAGGCCTGTATATAACTCCCATCAGGGTCTTTAAGTTTCACTTATAGTTTCTTAACTCTACCCTCAAGGATTCTACATCTTCTGATTCTATGTCACCTCCTTCTAAGGATTTAATCTTATTTTTTACCAACAGAGCTTATCCAAGCCTCTCTGCCTACCTGCTCATCCTTTCAATATAATGTGTATCCTTGGATGTTAAGCTCCCGACTATGATTTTCTTTCAGCTGCGACTCAGGGACGCCTACATCATTGTACCTGTCAATCTCTAACTGTGCTACAAGATTATCTACCTTATTTCATACACAGCTTCAGTCCAGTATTCCTCACCATTTTTTGTTACACTTGAAGTCATCCAACCAACTGCAATTTTGCCCCATTATCTGCCTGTGCTTCCTCACAGTCTCGCTACAATCTTCATCTACAGTATTGTGTGAAAGTCTGATATATATATATATATGTGTGTGTGTGGTGTGGGCACATGGTCAAGTGGTTAAGGCATTGGACTAGCGACCTGAAGGTCGTGAGTTCAAGCCCCAGCCGAGGGAACGTGTTGTGTCCTTGTGCAAGGCACTTAACCACACATTGCTCTGCGACGACACTGGTGCCAAGCTGTATGGGTCCTAATGCCCTTCCCTTGGACAACATCGGTGTCGTGGAGAGGGGAGACTTGCAGCATGGGCAACTGCTGGTCTTCCATATAACCTTGCCCAGGCCTGCGCCCTGGAGAGTGAAGACTTTCCAGGCGCAGATCCATGGTCTCGCAAGACTAACGGATGCCTTTACATAAAAGGTACATGTTTGCCATAGGGCTAAAGAGGCAGGGCGTACTTTTCACTGGTGCATTTCAGTTAGTCAGTGCCATGCAGGCTAAGTTAAAAGCCACTAAGTTGATTTCCTCTTCTCTGTCGGTTTTCCTTGAGCTGTGGCAGATATTTATCTCAATTGAAAACATTTTACAAAGACGAAAGCTGCTATCTCATACTCAGTTTATTAAGGCAATGGCTTTTCTTCCAGATTGCAACCATTCTGCTCCAGATTTTTATCATACTCTGGAGCTCAGTTGCTCAGGACATTGCGTGTGGGTGTGTGTGTGTGTGTGTGTGTGTGTGTGTGTATGTGTGTGTATATGCGTGTGTGTGTGTGTGTGTCTGCACGTGTATGTCTGCGTGTGTGCATATGCGTGTGTGTGTATGTGCATATGTGTGTGTGTGCGCGCGTGTGTGTGTGTGCGTGTGTGTGTGTGTGTATATGCGTGTGTGTGTATGTGCATATGTGTGTGTGTGTGTGTGTGTGTGTGTGTGTGTGTGTGTGTGTGTCTGCACGTGTATGTCTGCGTGTGTGTGTGTGTATATGTATGTGTGAGTGTGAGAATGTGTGTGTGTCCGCATGTGTGTGTGTGTGTTTGCGTGTGTGTATGTGTGTGTGTGCATGTGTTTTTGTTATTCCACTTGTTGAGTGTGCTTGCACAGGGTGGAAAATCTCACGCCATGTGAAGGAAGTTGGCCCAGTGCTGAAGGACTGGCATCTGAACTGCCACAGACGGTCTTAGGTCACTCAACGTTAGATTGTGTTTGCTGGCCTTCAGGCAAACAGAGGCACAGAGAGCTGTTACTAGTCAAGCATAGAAAAGGCAGAGTGGAGAGCGAGTTTGTAAATCAGGCGGGAGCAAACGATGTTGGGAATGGCGAGGATGGAGCACCGAGGGAGGGGTCCGGGACAGGTGGCATTGAAAGGGTGGGGGTTGGCGCAGGTGAAGACACATCCAGCCCTGAGACACCAGGCAAGGTCATTTGATTCCAAACAATTGGTTTATTGATCATTCCAGAATGTCCCTCTGGTGCTTCCCTCTCCCTTCCCCTTTCCATTCTCAGTCCACAAAAGAGACCCATATCAGAATCAGGTTTATCGTCTCTCAGGTGTCATAAAATTTGTTTTTTTTTCAACGGCATCTGCACAAAGCAATACATAAAATTATGACAGTACTGTGCAAAAGTCTTAGGCACTCTGCCTAAAACTTCACAGTACTCTTACTCAGACGCATTACATAACACATAAATTAACAAATAATAAAATATATTCCAGACGATTGACATTTAGCACAAAGCGCATTTACAGTAGAAGTTGAAAAGTAAACAGTATGATGCTACTGGTATTTCATACGTGATGAGACCTGGGTGGTGGCAGGGAGTTCAGCCCTCTCATGGCCTGGGGGTGGGGGGAGAAGTGGTTTCGTATCCCAACGGTTCTCGTCCTAATGCTACAGTACTTCCTGGTAGGGAGTCAAAAAGATTGTTGGACAGATGGAGGGGGTCGGGGTCCTTGACGATGCTAAGGATGCTGCGTACACTGCGCTCCTGATAAGTATCTCAGATGGGTAGAGGAGAGGCCCCAGTGATCCTCTCAGTAGCCCCCACAGTCCGTTGTAAGGTCTTTTGCAGTCTGAGGTCTTGCAATTTCTACACCATAGGTTGACCAGCTGGCCAGGATGCTCCCAGTGGTGCTCCTATAAAAAATGCTCAGGATGGGGTGGGGGAGCCGTTGCTGTCCCATTACAGTCTGTGAAGAAATGTGCCACCTGCAACCCAAAGTCCTAATGGCTGGGGTTCATCTCGTTGTCAAGATGGAGAAGCAGATTCCCAGAGAGTCTGACGGTGGGTGGCCTGCCAATCGGATCCTGAATTAACTTGGCATTAGTCGATACATCCATCTCACTAAAATATAAAATAATTGTTGGGAGGGACCACTGAGTAAATATTGGGGGAGAATATTTCCCCTGTATGAGAAGTTGTGAATTTAGGGTTTACATAGAAACATAGAAAACCTACAGCATAATACAGGCCCTTCGGCCCACAGTGCTGTGCCGAATATGTACTTAGAAATTACCTAAGGTTACACATAGCCCTCTATTTTTCTAAGCTCCATGTACCTATCTAGGAGTCTCTTAAAAGACCCTATCTTATCCGCCTCCACCACCATCGCCAGCAGCCCATTCCATGCACTCACCGCTCTCTGCGTAAAAAACTTAGCCCTGACCTCTCCTCTGTATCTGCTTCCAGGCACCTTAAAACTGTTCCCTCTCGTGTTAGCCATTATAATCTCAAAATAGAGCACAGATCCTTTAGGACTGAAGTAAGGGGAAGTGTAATTACTCAAAGAGATGTGAATCTCTGATCACATCTTTGAGTTGGTCGGAGGCTCGAAGTTTTCGGACGGACTCAGAGTCCGCTGTGGTCAGGTGCTTCCAATGGTGCTGCATCTGCAAGTTTGCAGTGCTTGGAGGTTCATGGCAGGGAGAGTTTCTCCCTTCTACCGTCTGCGTGAGATGATGAGGCTTTCGGGACTTTGAGACTTTTTTTTGCCGTGCCCATGGTCTGCTCTTTATCAAAGTATGGTATTGCTTTGCACTGTTGTAACTATATGTTATAATTATGTGGTTTTGTCAGTTTTAGTCTTGGTGTGTCCTGTGTTTCTTGTGATATCATTCTGGAGGAACATTGTATCATTTTTTAATGCCTGTATTTCTAAATGACAATAAACGAGGACTGAGTGTCCTCATAATCTAATAATGTAATCTTTGGAGCAAGAGTTGTTGAACCTTAAACACTGAATGCATTCAATAGAATTCTGGATGTCAGTGGAAATCAAGAGAAATGCAATGTGCAGAAACGGGTTAAGACAGTGGATCAGCTTTGCCATTTTGAGTGGTGGAAATGGCTTGAGATGTTGAGAGTGCTTTGAGAGGTTGGTCATGGCTAGAATCAATTCCTGTCTAAGCACAAAGCTGGACCCACTGCAATTTGCCCCATCAGTACAATAGGTCTATATTGAATGCAATCTCACTGGCTAATACAAAAGAGCATACTGGAAGTTATATAAAGAGTAAAAGAGAGATGAGAATGGTTATTGGACCCGCTGAAAACTGATGTTGGTGCGGTAGTAATGGGGGACAAGAAAATGGCAAATGAACTTAATAAGTAGTTTTAATCAGTTTTCACTGTAGAAAGTAGCAGCAGTGTCAGAAATGTGAGAGTATCAGGGGGCAGAAGTGAGCGTCATTGCTATTATGATGGAGAAGGTGCTTGGAAAGCTGAAAAGACTAGATAAGTGAATTTAGAATATATTTAAATCTTACATCCATCCCACAATGTGAGGGAGTAAAAATCTTTGTGTTATGACTCCGTTGCATTGTTGCAGACATGTGAATTTAAAAGTCTAGTGGCTTGTAAAGAAACTGCCCTGTAGCCTGGTTGATCCTGGCTTTAATGCTGTGGTAGCGTTTGCCAAGCTGAAGCAGTCGTAACAGTTCGTGGTTGGGGTGACTGGTGTCCCTGATGATCTTCCAGGCCTTCTTTCTGCCCCTGCTGCTGTAAATTTCCTCAGTGGAGGGAAGCTCACGTCCACAGCTGTGCTGGGCTGTCCGTACCACTCTCTGCAGTGTTCAGTCAGTTACCTGGACCAGATGGACTACACGCCAGTGTTCTGAAAGGGGTGGCTGAAGAGATTGTGCAGCCATTACTAATGATCTTGCAAGAATCACTATATTCTGGAATTGTTCCAGAGGACTGGAAAATTGCAAATCCAATTCCACTCTTTAAGAAGGGAGGGAGGCAGAAGAAAGGAAATTATAGGCCAGTTAGCCTGACTTACTGGTTGGAAAGATGTTGGAGTCCATTATTAAGGATGAGATTTTGGTGTACTTGGGAGGCACCTGATACAATAGGCCAAAGTCAGCATGGTTTTCTAAAGGGGAAATCTTCTCTGACAAATCTCTGGGAATTCTTTGAGGAAATAACAGGCAGGAGAGACAAAAGAGAGTCAGTGAATGTTACTTACTTGGATTTTCAGAAGGCCTTTAACAAGGTGCCACACATGAGGCTGCTGAACAAGATGAGAGCCCATGGTAAAACTGGAAAGGATTGGCTGACTGGCAGGAGGCAAAGACAGGGAATAAAGGGGACCTTTTCTGGTTGGCTGACAGTGACTAGTGTTGCTCCGCAGGGGTCGGTGTTGTGACCGCTTTTTCTCACGTTATAAGACATAAGACAAAGGAGCAGAAGTCGGCCATTCGGCCCTTTGAGTCTGCTCTGCCATTTTATCATAAACTGAACCATTCTCCCATTTAGTCCCACTCCCCCGCTTTCTCACCATAACCTTTGATGCCCTGGCTACTCAGATACCTATCAATCTCTGCCTTAAATACACCCAATGACTTGGCCTCCACTGCTGCCCATGGCAACAAATTCCATAGATTCACCACCCTCTGACTAAAAAAATTTCTTCGCATTTCTGTTCTGAATGGGCGCTCTTCAATTCTTAAGGCATGCCCTCTCGTACTAGACTCCCCCATCATGGGAAACAACTTTGCCACATCCACTCTGTCCATGCCTTTCAACATTCGAAATGTTTCTATGAGGTCGCCCCTCATTCTTCTAAACTCCAAAGAATACAGTCCAAGAGCGGACAAACGTTCCTCATATGTTAACCCTCTCATTCCCGGAATCATTCTAGTGAATCTTCTCTGTACCCTCTCCAATGTCATCACATCCTTTCTTAAATGAGGAGACCAAAACTGCCCACAGTACTCCAAGTGAGGACTCACCAGCGCCTTATAGAGCCTCAACATCACATCCCTGCTCCTATACTCTATTCCTCTCGAAATGAATGCCAACATTGCATTCGCCTTCTTTACCACTGACTCAACCTGGAGGTCAACCTTAAGGGTATCCTGTACGAGGACTCCCAAGTCCCGTTGCATCTCAGAACTTTGAATTCTCTCCCCATTTAAATAATAGTCTGCCCGTTTATTTCTTCTGCCAAAATGCATAACCATACACTTTCCAACATTGTACTTCATTTGCCACTTCCCTGCCCATTCTTCCAATCTATCCAAGTCTCTCTGCAGACTCTCCGTTTCCTCAGCACTACCGGCCCCTCCACCTATCTTTGTATCATCAGCAAACTTAGCCACAAAGCCATCTATTCCATAATGCAAATCGTTGATGTTCAATGTTAGAAGAAGCGGCCCCAACACGGACCCCTGTGGAAAACCACTGGTGACCGCCAGCCAACCAGAATAGGATCCCTTTATTCCCACTCTCTGTTTCCTGCCAATCAGCCAACGCTCTATCCACGTATGTAACTTTCCCGTAATTCCATGGGTTATACATATGTCAGTGATTTGGATGAGGAAATTAATGGCTTTGTGGCCAAGACGGTGGATGATACGAGGATCGGTGGAGGGGCCAATAGTGCTGAGGAAGCAGGGGATCCGCAGAAGGACTTGGAAAGGTTGGGGGAATTGGCGAAGAGGTGGCAGATGGAAAATAGGGTAGGGGAGTGTATGGTCATGCACTTTGGCGGAAGGGATAAAGGTGTAGACTATTTTCTAAATCAGAAGTGCAAAGGGACTTGAGAATCCTTGTGCAGGATTCCCTGAAGTTTAACCTGCGGATTGAGTCAGCGGTAAGGAAAGCAACCGCAGTGTTAACTTTCATTTCGAGAGGACTAGAATATAGGAATAAGGATCTAATGCTGAAGCTTTATAAAGCTTTGGTCAGTCTGCACTTGGAATACTGTGAGCATTTTTGGGCCCCTCATCCAAGAAAAGATGTGCTAACATTCGAGACGATCCAGAGGAGGTTCACGGGAATGGTCGCAGGAATGAAAGGGTTTTCATGTGAGGAGTGTTTGATGGCTCTGGGTCAGTACTCACTGCAGATTAGAAGAATGAGAGTGGATCTCATTGAAAACAATCGAACTATTGTAAGGCCTAGATAGAGTGGATGTGGAGAAGAAATTTCCTATAGTGGGGGAAACTAGAGCCAGAGGTCACAGCATCAGAATTGAGGGATGCCCATTTGGAACAGAGATGAGGAAAAATTCTTAACCCCGAGGGTGGTGAATCTGTGGTATTCATTGCTACAGACTGCTGCGTAGGCCAAATCGTTGGTATATTGAAGGCGGAGGCTGCCATGTTCTTGAATAATTAAAGTGTCAAAAGTTACAGGGAGAAGGCAAGAGAGGGTTGAGAGGGATAATAACTCTTTGCTGTAACTGATTTACTTATTCTGTAATTTATTTATTTATTTATTTCTTCTTCTTCTATATTATGTACAGTATTGAACTGCTGCTGCTAAGTTAACAAATTTCATGACACACACCATTGATAATAAACCTGATTCTGATTCTGAAATCTGTCATGATGGAATGGTGGAGCAGGCTTGATGGGCCGAATGGCCCAATTCTGTTCCTACGCATTATGGTCTAACAGAGAAGATGTGTTATCGAGCCTCACGCTCCAGGCTTCAGGTCTTTATTAACAATTTGTCATTTCAGAGGGTGTTGTGTGGACTAGTGGGCCTTTGTGATACCTGACTGAGGCCTTTTGGGTCCAGGTGTGGAAACTGCAGCAAGGAAAGGGTTAATGTAATGTGCAGGCAATGATAGATTGCAGACATTATGTAGCCAGCCCAGACAAGGTAGGCCTTTGTTGAATGTTGCTTCTCGTCATCAAGCAGGGGCTGGAGTCATTTTGGCTTACTGAGACCAGGAAGGATGTGATGGAAAGATGCAAGGGTCAACACCAACCGGGAGACAGTTACCTTATTAACTTCAAAGCATCATCAGTTGTTACCTTGTGATCTTTATTGACTTCAAACACCTTCATTGTGAGCAGCCATTGACCTTGCAGGTCAGGAATTTGAACATACACTTCATCCCTGATAAAGATGAAGATAGCAGAGTTTGTCATCGACACGTCAGTTATAAATGATATCTGTACCCAGCTGGAGGCCCGAGAAGAGTTTATTTGAATGTGCGCTGTATACCAAATGATTAGCTCTTGTGGGACCATTCAATGAGGAAACAAGAAGGGGAGGGTCACTCTAGTCACTATTAGGAGGTCTGTTATATAGTCCTACTAGAGTTTAGTGGGCAGGAACCTGAGGAGCAGGTCTATCGGGAAATTTGGGTGCCGCGGTAGTGTAAAGGTTAGCGCGATGCTATTACAGCTTGGGGCTTTCCCGAGTTTGGAGTTCAGTCCCAGTGCCGGTCCGTAAGGAGTCCCTGTACGTCCTCCCCATGGAATGCAAGGGTTTCCCCCGGGTGCTCCGGTTTCCTCCCACAGTCCAAAGACGTACCGGGTAGGTTCATCGGTCATTGTAAATCGTCCTGTGATTAGGAAAGCATTAATCGGGGTTGTGCGGCTGCTGTACCATAGCGGTTAGAGTAATGCGTTTACAGTGTCAGTGACCCAGGTTCAATTCCCGCTGCTGCCTGTAAGAAGTTTGTACGTTCTCCCTGTGACCGCGTTGGTTTCCTCCGGTTGATCCGGCCCCCTCCCACATTCTGAAGACATACGGTTAGTAAGTTAATTGGTCACACGGATGTAATTGGACAGCATAGTCTCATTTGGCTGGAAGGGCCTATTACCGTAATATATCTTCAAATAAATAAGCCAAAATGAAATAAGTCTGTAACTGCTGGTCCGTTCTATATAGAGGTGGTTTCAGTCGAAGCAAGTAGCTGAAGAAGTGAGCGGGAGAATTCGGGTCGAAAAAGTCATTTTTTTTTTAAAAACTGCTCGGGGAGAAGGGTCTGCACTGCGCAGGCGCGTGACGTAGCGCGCCAAGGTTTAAAAAGCAGACCACCATATACAGCGGCCATCGTTGTAGCGGCCATCGTCGGAGTGGACTGAGTCAGAGTGGGACGGCTTTGGCTCAGACAGGCTTCGGCAAGAACAAGCAGAGGCCAGGGTAGGTTCTGGTCTTTTGTTCAGATTGTCTAGCGTAGAGAGAATGCCAGTCAAGATGTTGGAATGCTCCTCTTCTAGGATGTGGGAAGTCAGGGAGCCCTCCGGTGTCCTTGACAATGACACCTGCAAGAAGTGCATCCAGCTCCTGACAAACCGCGTTAGGGAACTGGAGCAGGAGCTGGATGACCTGCGGGATCATTCGTGAGAATGAGGAGATTATAGATCGTAGCTACAGGGAGGTAGTTACGCCAAAGGAGCAGAGGACAGGAAATTGGGTCACTGTCAGGCGAGGGAAGAGGAAAGGGCAGGCAGAGCAGGGTTCCCCTGTGGCCATTCCCCTCAACAACAAGTATACCGCATTGGATACTGTTGAGGGGGATGACTTACCTGGGACTAGCTGCAGTAGCCGGATCTCTGGCACTGAGTCTGGCTCTGCAGTGCAGAAGGGAGGGGGGAGAAAGAGGAGAGCGGTAATGATAGGGGACTCGATAGTTAGAGGTGCAGATAGAAGGTTCTGTGGTCGTGACAGAGAATCCAGGATGGTTTGTTGCCTCCCAGGTGCCAGGGTCAAGGATGTCTCTGATTGATTGCATGACATTCTGAAGTGGGAGGGTGATCAGCCAGATGTCGTGGTGCACATCGGTACCGATGACATAGCAAGGAAGAGTGAGGAGGTCCTGGACAGTGAGTATAGAGAGCTTGGTAGGAAGTTGAAAAGCAGGACCTCAAGGGTGGTAATCTCAGGATTGCTACCTGTGCTAGGTGCCAGTGAGGGTAGGAATAGGATGCTCTGGAGGAGGAACAAGTGGCTGAGGAACTGGTGTAGGGGGCAGGGTTTCAGATTTCAGGATCATTGGGACCTCTTCTGGGGCAGGTGGGACCTGTACAAGAGAGACGGGTTACACTTGAACCACAGGGGGACCAATATTCTTTCAGGGAGGTTTGTTAGTGCTATTGGGGAGGCTTTAAACTAGATTTGCAGGGGGGTGGGAACCAGAGTGCCAGAGCTGACAGTGTGGCTGGGGTGAAAATAAATGATGTTGAAAGTTTAAGCAAATCCGCTGATAGAAAGGTTGTGAGTGGTGGTAAAAGTCTTCTGAGGTGTATATATTTCAATGCTAGGAGTATTGCGGGGAAGGCGGATGAGTTGAGGGCGTGGATTGACACGTGGAATTATGATGTTGTAGCAATTAGTGAAACTGCTACAGGAGGGGCAGGACTGGCAGCTTAATATTCCAGGGTTCCGATGTTTCAGATGTGGTTGAGGCAGAGGAATGAAAGGTGGGGGAGTGGCATTGCTTGTTAGGGAAAATATTACAGCAGTGCTCAGGCAGGACAGATTAGAGGGCTTGTCTACTGAGTCCTTGTGGGTGGAGCTGAGAAACAGGAAAGGTATGGCCACATTAGTGGGATTGTATTACAGACCACCCAATAGTCAACGAGACTTGGAAGAACAAATCTGCAGAGAGATAGCAGGCAACTGCAGGAAACATAAAGTTGTAGTGGTAGGGGATTTTAATTTTCCATACATTGATTGGGACTCCCATACTGTTAGGGGTCTAGATGGTTTAGAGTTTGTAAAATGTGTTCAGGAAAGTTTTCTAAATCAATATATAGAGGGACCAACTAGAGGGGATGCAATATTGGATCTCCTGTTAGGAAACGAATTAGGGCAAGTGACGGAAGTCTGTGTAGGGGAGTACTTTGTTTCCAGTGATCATAGCACCATTAGTTTCAATTTGATCATGGACAAGGATAGATCTGGTCCTGGGGTTGAGGTTCTGAACTGGAAGAAGGCCAAATTTGAAGAAATGAGAAAGGATCTAAAAAGCGTGGATTGGGACAGGTTGTTCTCTGGCAAAGATGTGATTGGTAGGTGGGAAGCCTTCAAAGGGGAAATTTTGAGAGTGCAGAGTTTGTATGTTCCTGTCAGGATTAAAGGCAAATTGAATAGGAATAAGGAACCTTGGTTCTCAAGGGATATTGCAACTCTGATAAAGAAGAAGAGGGAGTTGTATGAAATGTACAGGAAACACGGGGTAAATCAGGTGCTTGCGGAGTATAAGAAGTGCAAGAAAATATTTAAGAAAGAAATCAGGAGGGCTAAAAGAAGACATGAGGTTGCCTTGGCAGTCAAAGTGAAGGATAATCCAAAGAGCTTTTACAAGTATATTAAGAGCAAAAGGATTGTAAGGGATAAAATTGGTCCTCTTGAAGATCAGAGTGGTCGGCTTTGTGCGGAACCAAAGGAAATGGGGGAGATATTAAATAGGTTTTTTGCGTCTGTATTTACTAAGGAAGCTGGCATGAAATCTATGGAATTGAGGGAATCAAGTAGTGAGACCATGGAAACTGTACAGATTGAAAAGGAGGAGGTGCTTGCTGTCTTGAGGAAAATTAAAGTGGATAAATCCCCGGGACCTAACAGAGTGTTCCCTCGGACCTTGAAGGAGACTAGTGTTGAAATTACGGGGGCCCTGGCAGAAATATTTAAAATGTCGCTGTCTACGGGTGAAGTGCCCGAGGATTGGAGAATGGCTCATGTTGTTCCGTTGTTTAAAAAAGGATCGAAAAGTAATCCGGGAAATTATAGGCCGGTGAGTTTAACGTCAGTAGTAGGTAAGTTATTGGAGGGAGTACTAAGAGACAGAATCTACAAGCATTTGGATAGACAGGGACTTATTAGGGAGAGTCAACATGGCTTTGTGCATGGTAGGTCATGTTTGACCAATCTGTTGGAGTTTTTCGAGGAGGTTACCAGGAAAGTGGATGAAGGGAAGGCAGTGGATATTGTTTACATGGACTTCAGTAAGGCCTTTGACAAGGTCCCGCATGGGAGGTTAGTTAGGAAAATTCAGTCGCTAGGTATACATGGAGAGGTGGTAAATTGGATTAGACATTGGCTCGATGGAAGGAGCCAGAGAGTGGTGGTAGAGAATTGCTTCTCTGAGTGGAGGCCTGTGACTAGTGGTGTGCCACAGGGATCAGTGCTGGGTCCATTGTTATTTGTCATCTATATCAATGATCTGGATGATAATGTGGTAAATTGGATCAGCAAGTTTGCTGATGATACAAAGATTGGAGGTGTAGTAGACAGTGAGGAAGGTTTTCAGAGCCTGCAGAGGGATTTGGACCAGCTGGAAAAATGGGCTGAAAAATGGCAGATGGAGTTTAATACTGACAAGTGTGAGGTATTGCACATTGGAAGGACAAACCAACGTAGAATATACAGGGTTAATGGTAAGGCACTGAGGACTGCAGTGGAACAGAGGGATCTGGGAATACAGATACAAAATTCCCTAAAAGTGTCGTCACAGGTAGATAGGGTCGTAAAGAGAGCTTTTGGTACATTGGCTTTTATTAATCGAAGTATTGAGTATAAGAGCTGGAATGTTATGATGAGGTTGTATAAGGCATTGGTGAGGCCGAATCTGGAGTATCGTGTTCAGTTTTGGTACCAAATTACAGGAAGGATATAAATAAGGTTGAAAGAGTGCAGAGAAGGTTTACAAGGATGTTGCCGGGACTTGAGAATCTCAGTTACAGAGAAAGGTTGAATAGGTTAGGACTTTATTCCCTGGAGCGTAGAAGAATGAGGGGAGATTTGATAGAGGTATATAAAATTATGATGGGTATAGATAGAGTGAATACAAGCAGGCTTTTTCCACTGAGGCAAGGGAAGAAAAAAACCAGAGGACATGGGTTAAGGGTGAGGGGGGAAAAGTTTAAAGGGAACATTAAAGGGGGCTTCTTCACACAGAAAGTGGTGGGAGTATGGAATGAGCTGCCAGACGAGGTGGTAAATGTGGGTTCTTTTTTAACATTTAAGAATAAATTGGACAGATACATGGATGAGAGGTGTATGGAGGGATATGGTCCGTGCGCAGGTCAGTGGGACTAGGCAGAAAATGGTTCGGCACAGCCAAGAAGGGCCAAAAGGCCTGTTTCTGTGCTGTAGTTTCTATGGCTTCTATGGTTTCTCCGTTCAGACTGGGTTGGCAGATGGAGTTCAACCCAGATAAATAGTTCATTTTGGTAGGTCAAATATGATGGCAGAATATAGTATTAATGGTCAGACTCTTGGCAGTGTGGAGGATCAGAGGGATCTTGGGGTCCGAGTCCATAGGACGCTCAAAGCAGCTGCGCAGGTTGTCTCTGTGAATAAAAAGGCATACGGTGCATTGGCCTTCACCAACCGTGGGACTGAGTTTAAGAGCTGAGAGGTAATGTTACAGCTATATAGGACCCTGGTTAGACCCCACTTGGAGTACCGCTTTCAGTTCTGGCCGTCTCACTACAGGAAGGATGTGGGAAACTATAGAAAGGGTGTAAGAGGAGATTTACAAGGATGTTGCGTGGATTGGAGAGCATGCCTTATGAGAATAGGTTGAGTGAATTCTGCCTATTCCCCTTGGAGCGACGGAGGATGAGAGGTGACCTGATAGAGGTGTACAAGATGATGAGAGGCATTGATTGTGTGGATAGTCAGAGGCTTTTTCCCAGGACTGAAATGGCTAACAGGAGGGGGCACGGTTTTAATGTGCTTGGAAGTAGGTACAGAGAAGATGTCAGGGGTAAGTTTTTTTTACGCAGAGAGTGGTGAGTGCGTGGAATGGGCTGCCGGTGATGGTGGTGGAGGCGGCTACGATAGGGACTTTTAAGAGACTCCTGGATAGGTACATGGAGCTTAGAAAAACAGAGGGCTATGGGGGACCCTAGTAATTTCTGAAAAGTACATGTTCAGCACAGCATTGTGGGCCGAAGGGCCTGTATTGTGCTGTAGGTTTTCTATGTTTCTACGTTTCCATGTTCTAAGTACTTCAGAACAGTGTGACAATCGGGACCACACAATGCTCTCCTTCTGCACAAATAAGATAAAGTGTGATCCAGGAATGAGTGTGAGTTGTGAGATAGCAGCTTATTGGCAGCAAAACAGGCATAGCGAGTTCATAGAACCTGGAACATAGAAGGGTACAGCACAAGAGCAGGCCATTCAGCCCACAGTGTTGTGCTGAACCAGCTAAAAAAGCAAATCAAACACACCCAGACACTAATTACTCCTACGTGCACCATGTCCATATCCCTCCATCTTCCTCGCATCCATGTGTCTATCCAAACTTCTCTTAATAGCCTCTAATGTATTTGCCTGTCCCACCACACCAGGCAGCGCATTCCAGGCATCCACCACTGTCTGAGTAAACAACTTACCCCTCATATCCCCTTTGAACCAACCCTCTCTCACCTTCAATACATGTCCTCTGGTACTGGACGCTTCAAGTTAAAGTTCAAATTTAATTCTCTTTCATACTGCATTCCTCCGGGGCCAAGGTGAAAAACACAGTGCATACAATCCTACACAGCACAGAGCACATATAGTTACAATAGCACATGCAGTCACAAAATAACATTAGCTCAAGTCCCTGAGTGGCCTGGCCTGAAAATTGATGGTGCATGCGAAGTTGTTTTGGAGCCACCTTTCCGTAAGAACAAGCACGCAGCAGTTCCTCATCTCACTCTGGGTCAGTCGTAGATGAAGGCAATCCAGCTTGTCACCCAGGGAGTGAACACTGGAGGGCAGCACTGGCAGGAGAGTCAACCTGCAAGGGCCAGCCACTATGCTTTATAAACATATCCTCTATCCTGGGTATTAATCTACTTTCAGTACTGGCTGGATGGTGACCTTAAAATCACCACATTTCCCGACAGACCTATTCTTCTTGGCTGCTGGAACTATTGGCATTGCCTATGGGCTCCACTCAGCCTTGGAAACAACTCCTTCAGCCTCCATGTGATCTAACTCACTGGGTAATTTATCACAGATGATATAAGGAACTAGGTGGGCTTTGTAAAACTCCGGTGTGATATTTTCATTTAGTCATAGTCATAGTCATACTTTATTGATCCTGAGGGAAATTGGTTTTCGTTACAGTTGCACCAACCAAGAATACAGTATAAATATAGCAATATAAAACCATAAATAATTAAATAGTAATATGTAAATTATGCCAGGAAATAAGTCCAGGACCAGCCTATTAGCTCAGGGTGTCTGACCCTCCGAGGGAGGAGTTGTGAAGTTTGATGGCCACAGGCAGGAATGACTTCCTATGACGCTCTGTGTTGCATCTCGGTGGAATGAGTCTCTGGCTGAATGTACTCCTGTGCCCAACCAGTACATTATGTAGTGGATGGGAGACATTGTCCAAGATGGCATGCACCTTGGACAGCATCCTCTTTTCAGACAGCACCGTCAGAGAGTCCAGTTCCATCCCCACAACATCACTGGCCTTACGAATGAGTTTGTTGATTCTTTTGGTGTCTGCTACCCTCAGCCTGCTGCCACAGCACACAACAGCAAACATGATCGCACTGGCCACCACAGACTCGTAGAACATCCTCAGCATTGTCCGGCAGATGTTAAAGGAGGTCAGTCTCCTCAGGAAATAGAGACAGCTCTGACCCTTCTTGTAGACAGCCTCGGTGTTCTTTGACCAGTCCAGTTTATTGTCAATTCAATGCTGTTTTACCCCGGATCTGTTTGGGTTTGCCAGTCCTCGTCACCACTGTTATGCTTTGTATCTCCAAGACATTAAAATAATTGAAAGCAAAAAAAAAACAGAGCCGGGATAACTCGTGTCTTGCTAAAGTAAAAACAAAACTAATGTACATGAGTTATTTCAATTAGTTTGATCAGAATTAGAATCCAAATCAAGGTTAGACCATAGACCTTTAGAAATAGGAGCAGAATTAGGCCATTCAGCCCTTTGAGTCTTCTCAACCATTCCATCACGGCTGATCACAGATCCCACTCAACCTCATACACCTGCTTTCTCACCATATCCTTTGAAACCCTGACCGATCAGGAAGCGATCAACTTCCACCTTAAATATATCCACAGATTTGGCCTCCATTCCCCAGATTCACCACTCTCTGGCCCAAAAAATTCCTCCTTACCTCTGTTCTAAAAGGTCACCCCTCAGTTCTGAGGCTGTGCCCTCTAGTTCTGGATACCCCCACCATAGGAACACTCATAACACGCTGGAGGAACTCAGCAGGTCGGGCAGCATCTGTGGAAAAGATCGGTCCCCACCATAGGAAACATCCTCTCCACATCCACCCTATCTAATCCTTCCAACATTCAGTAGGAATCCACCGCCCGCCCTGCATTCTTCTAAATTCCAGTGGGTACAGGCCCAAAGCTGCCAAACGCTCCTCATGTTAACCCCTTCTTTCCTGGAATCATCTTCGTGAGCCTCCTTTGGACACTCTCCAATTCAAGCACATCCCTTCTGAGATATGGGGCCCAAAAGTGTTGACAATACTCCAAGTGTGGCCTGACTAGTGTCTTATAAAGGCTCAACATTATCTCCTTGCTTTTATGTTCTTTTCGCCTTGAAATAAATGCCAACATTGCATTTGCCTTCTTTACCACAGACTCAACCAGTAAATTAACCTTCTGGGAATCTTGCACAAGGACTCCTAAGTCGCTCTGGATCTCTGATGTTTGAACCTTCTCCCCATTTAGATAATAGCCCACACTATTGGTCCTTTTATCAACATGCCTTTTCATACATTTTCCAACACTGTATTCCATCCGCCACTTCCTTGCCCATTCGTCCAGTTTGTTTAAATCCTGCTGCAATCGCATTGCTTCCTCAGCACGACCTACCCCTCTACCTATCTTCGTATCATCCACAAACTTTGCCATAAAGCCATCAATACCATTATCCAAATCATTGACAAACAATGTGAAAAGTAGCGGTCCTAATATTGACCCCTGAGAAACACTACCAGTCACTGGCAGCCAACCCGAAAAGGCCCTTTTTATTCCCACTCGTTGCTTCCTACCCATCAGCCATTCCTCTATCCATGCCAGTACCTTCTCTGTAACACCACAGGATTTTATCTTGCTAAGCAGCCTCATGTGTGGCATCTTATCAAATGGCTTCTGAAAATCCAAGTAATTGACATCCACTACCTCTCCTTTGTCCACACTGCTTGTTACTTCCTCGGAGAACTCTAACAGATTTGTCAGGCGAGATTTCCCATTGCAGAAACCATGCTGACTTTGACTTATTTTATCATTAGTCTCCAAGTACCTCGAAGGTGGAGAAAATGAAGAAATTCCTCCTCATCTCAGTTCTAAAAGGACGCCCCGCTATTTTGAGGCTCTGTCCTCTGGTCTTAGACTCTCCCACCACAGACTCCTGTAAACTCCTGTGGAGCACCACACCAACATCACTTCTAATCTCTAGCTGAAAGTGTAACTATTATCAATCCTGACAAGCAAGATTCTATCTCATCCATTTAACAATCTGCACCCAACAAAAACGATCAGCCACAGTGCAATATTTCAGCTCCTAATCCTGCTTTTCTGATTGCACTGGACTGAACTGAAATAATGCAAAATCAATTATATTCTTGTATGCTCAACAATGCACATATTTTCTCGATTATTTAAAAAATTTGATTTTTTTTTAAAGGCACTTGAAAGCAATGGAAAACAAATAGCTCTTGAACTTAAGTCATGTTCCAGATTCACTGGGTTTTATAATTAAAAATAATTACCGGTTTGGGATTTAATTTTCCAATATAAACAGACAGTGCAATAAAGAAACATATTTTCGTTGTTCTGTTGTAGGGAGGTTTTGAGTAGGTCGTTATTTAAAGGTGCATCAATTATTCCAACACAACAGAATTCTTTTGCAAACATACTTTCTAAGATCTGACTCAATAATTATAAAGGAGCTGTAATCAAATATATGATATTTTATTAGAAGCATTTGTATTCAAATTCAAATTCAAGTTTATTAGCATTCAACCAGCCGAATGAAACAGAGTTTCCTCTGGAGCCAAGGTGCAAAACATACACAGCACGTTCAAATTAGCGAGCAAAAAAAACATAGTCATGCAAAAAAAAACAACACTCGCAAATATATGTATACAGAGAGCCAAGTTCCTGGCAATGTGCAGACGCATGCAAGCCTGTCATTCTACTGATTGGACCCTGGAGGGCAGCACTGACAGGAGAGGCAAGCCCCCAACCGAGCATGGACACCACGCGCCACCGCCTCTGCCGTCTCCTCTCCTGGCCAGCAGCAGCAGGCAAGCCCGTGGCTTGAGGCCTAGTGAGGCCACGCTGCTCCCTGCTTTTTGCGGCTTTTGCGCTACCAAACAAGGGAATCAGGCCTGAGCATCTTACATTATCGATGTCCAACTGGGCCTTGCGGTTGCAAGAGGAACTTCCAAACAAATCAGCCAGGGCTACATTGCACGCCACCTTTACACACCAATTCCAAAGCCCTCAATGCCTTCCTGTGGCCGGCAGCAACACAGTCTGCACACAGTTCAGCACTTCCACAGACGAGCAGCTCACCGATCAGGTAGACCTGCAGTACCCGAAGTCTTGGAGCATTGCCTTGCTGTTGTAAAAAAAGACATTTAACAAAGTAAAGAAACTTCTTTGGTTGGCCACCAGGAGGCCGTTACATCAGAATGCGTCACCATCTTACCAGAAGTCAAAAACATAATGGGACAGAGTTTATGGGCACTCAAACTTCTGGCTCAAACAGCAGTCAATTCGATTTCACAGAAGGAAAAAAAAAGGAACAAATTTACATTCCAATCTCACTGTACAAAGTCTGAATGAATTGCTTCTGAACAGTCATCCCTGCTGTATATCAGGTGCTCACTGCGTGGAGTCTGCAATTTCCCACGTGACTGTGCAGGTTTTGTTTTGGTGCTTCAATATCTCCCACGCCCCAAAGGCGCAAATTATTTGGTTAATTGGCCTCTGTATATTATCCCTAACATGCAGGCGAGGGGTCAAGCTGAGGAGACTGTAGCAAGATTAAAATGGGACAGAACACAGAACATAGAAATCTACAGCACATTACAGGCCCTTCAGCCCACAATATTGTGCTGACCTTGTAACCTACTATAGAAACTGTCTAGAGTTTCCCTCCCGCATAGCCCTCTATTTTCCTAAGCTCCATCTTCTAAGAGTCTCTTAAAAGTCCCTATTGTATCCAAATTTTAAGATTAAGGTGGTCTGTACAGACTCAGTAGGCAGAGAGGCGATAACTCTCTCCGACCTTTTTCAATTGCTCTTACTGTGTGGTTGAGGCACATAGCAGCCAAGGCCTACTTCAGGGAATCCTACCCTTCTTTATGCCATGGACCGATGCCATTAAGTAAAGGATTTGTGGAGCTCAGGTAGGTCACCTCTGCTTACCAAGAGGCAGAACAGGATGGAATTCAGAATGCTTTCTGCCTGATCCTGCATCTCACAACCTTGTGCAAAATGTTTTACAGCTAAGGCACCAGACAGTGCTGAATGCACTGAAACTAGTGAGCTGGATGTACTGAAGATAATGCAAGCATCAGGTTGCACGAGTTCAGACACTTGCAAGTACCATGCCAGGAGTGGCCCTCTCGACCTCCCAGCTGCTGCCGGGGAAGCAAGACGAGCGAGCGAGCACAGAGATAAAATTAGTTACTTCTGCACAAATAGACTCCAGATACCATCAGATAGAAGCTGCTATCATCTCCCACAGGGCTAAAGAGGCAGGGCGTAGTTTTCACTGGTGTGTTTGAGTAAGTCAGTGCCATGCAGACTAAGTTAAAAGCCACCAAGTTGATTTCCTCTTCTCTGTCGGGTTCCCTCGAGCTGTGTGCAGAAATTTGTTTCAACTGAAAACATTTTGCAAAGGTGGAAACCGCTGTCTCATTAAGGCAGTGGGTTTTAATCCAGTTTGCAAACAGTCTGCTCCATATTTTGATACTCTGGATTTCAGCTACTGAGGATGTGTGTGTGTGTGTGTGTGTGTGTGTGTGTGTGTGTGTGTGTGTGTGTGTGTGTGTGTAAGTGTGTATGTGTACATGTGTTTGCATGTGTATCATTTCACTATTGAGTGTGCTTGCACAGGGAGGAAAATCTCGCGCCTTGTGAAGGAAATAGATCCAATTCTGAAGGACTGGGTCAGAATCATCACGGGCTGTCTTAGATCAATCATCAGATTGTGTTTACCAATCTCCGGACAAATAGTAAGCTGTCAGCAGTTAAGTAGAGAGAAGATGGCAGGTCACAGGTCATTAAAATCTCCAGCACGGTCAAAGGCAAATGTCTCTCTCTCTCTCTCATTATCTCTTTTTCATTCTCTCTCTCTCCCCGCTTCTTCTCCCTCTCCCCCTCTCCCCCTCCCTCTCTCCCTCTGTCCCTCTCTCCCACTCTCCCCTCTGTCTCTCTCTCTCCCCCCTCCCTCTCCCTCACCCTTACCCCCTCCCTCTCTCCCTCTCTTCCTCTCACCCCTCTCTCTCCTCTCTTTAAACCCTCCCCCACACCTCTCGCAATCCTGCCGGAAGAGATCCCAAGGCTCCAGAAATGTGAAACCCGGCCTCCTGCACCAATTCCTCAGCCATGCATCCAGATCATCCTATTCTTACCCTCACTGCCACGTGTCACGGGCGGAAGTCGAGAGAATATTACCCCAGAGCACCTGCTCTCAACTTTCTCCTGACTCCATGTATTTTTTCTTCCTTTTCCTAGCTATGTCATTGGTACCAATATGTACCACGGCTTCTGGCTGTTCATCCCTTCCCCCTTTAGAATGCCATGATGTCTTGCAACAAGTGGTTTGCATGAAACCACTTCCAATTTGAGCTGCTGTTGGTAGACTAAGCCAAACTGTGCTGCGGCAGAAAAAAACAGGGTATATGCAAACTTTATTAGGAACACCAGTTCTGTGAGCAAAAACACCTTGTTAATGAGAGATGTCAGAGGAGAATGGGCATAAGAACGTAAGAAACAGGAGCAGACGTCGGCCAACTGGCCCGTCAAGGCTGCTCCGCCATTCAGTAAGATCATGGCTGATCTGGCTGTGGTCTCATTTCCACCTACCCACCTTTTCCCCTTAACCCCTGGACAAACTGGTTTAAACTGACAGGAAGGTGACAGTAACCCAAATAATCAAACATTACAACAGTAGTTTGTAGAAGAGCATCTCTGAATGCACAACATGTCAAACATGATCAGAATCTGGTTTAAGATCAGCAGTATATATCAGTGGAGCTTGATGCTTTTTTTGCGACAAGAGTACAATGTAATACATAATATGTAATTCATAGCATTCATTTCAAGATGTTGAAATCGTGGGGGCCCTGGCAGAAATATTTAAAATGTCGCTGTCTACGGGTGAGGTGCCGGAGGATTGGAGAGTGGCTCATGTTTTTCCGTTGTTTAAAAAATGATCGAAAAGTAATCCGGGAAATGTAGGCCGGTGAGTTTAACGTTGGTAGTGGGTAGGTTATTGGAGGGAGTACTAAGAGACAGAATCTACAAGCATTTGGATAGACAGGGACTTATTAGGGAGAGTCAACATGGCTTTGTGTGTGGTAGGTCATGTTTGATCAATCTATTGGAGTTTTTCGAGGAGGTTACCAGGAAAGTGGATGAAGGGAAGGCAGTGGATATTGTCTACATGGATTTCAGTAAGTCCTTTGACAAGGTCCCGCATGGGAGGTTAGTTAGGAAAATTCAGTCGCTAGGTATACATGGAGAGGTGGTAAATTGAATTAGACATTGGCTCAATGGAAGAAGCCAAAGAGTGGTGGTAGAGAATTGCTTCTCTGAGTGGAGGCCTGTGACTAGTGGTGTGCCACAGGGATCAGTGCTGGGTCCATTGTTATTTGTCATCTATATCAATGATCTGGATGATAATGTGGTAAATTGGATCAGCAAATTTGTTGATGATACAAAGATTGGAGGTGTAGTAGACAGTGAGGAAGGTTTTCAGAGCCTGCAGAGGGACTTGGACCAGCTGGAAAAATGGGCTGAAAAATGGCAGATGGAGTTTAATACAGACAAGTGTGAGGTATTGCACGTTGGAAGGACAAACCAAGGTAGAACATACAGGGTTAATGGTAAGGCACTGAGGAGTGCAGTAGAACAGAGGGATCTGGGAATACAGATACAAAATTCCCTAAAAGTGGTGTCACAAGTAGATAGGGTCGTAAAGAGAGCTTTTGGTACATTGGCCTTTATTAATCAAAGTATTGAGTATAAGAGCTGGAATGTTATGATGAGGTTGTATAAGGCATTGGTGAGGCCGAATCTGGAGTATTGTGTTCAGTTTTGGTCACCAAATTACAGGAAGGATATAAATAAGGTTGAAAGAGTGCAGAGAAGGTTTACAAGGATGTTGCCAGGACTTGAGAAACTCAGTTACAGAGAAAGGTTGAATAGGTTAGGACTTTATTCCCTGGAGCGTAGAAGAATGAGGGGAGATTTGATAAAGGTGTATAAAATTATGATGGGTATAGATCGAGTGAATGCAAGCAGGCTTTTTCCACTGAGGCAAGGGGAGAAAAAAACCAGAGGACATGGGTTAAGGGTGAGGGGGGAAAAGTTTAAAGGAAACATTAGAGGGGGCTTCTTCACACAGAGAGTGGTGGGAGTATGGAATGAGCTGCCAGATGAGGTGGTAAATGTGGGTTCTTTTTTAACATTTAAGAATAAATTGGACAGATACATGGATGAGGGGTGTATGGAGGGATATGGTCCATGCGCAGGTCAATGGGACTAGGCAGAAAATGGTTCGGCACAGCCAAGAAGGGCCAAAAGGCCTGTTTCTGTACTGTAGTTTCTATGGTTTCTATGACTACAATATAAAAGCAAGAAAAGATGTTGAGGCTTTATAAAACACTGGTGAGGCCTCACTGAGAATTGTGAGCAGCTTTGGTCTCCTTCTCTAAGAAAGGATGTGCTAACATTGGAGAGGGTTCAAAAGAGCCTCACGAAAATGGTTCCGGATTTACATTATAAAGGCCATTTGATGGCTCTGGACTTCTATTCACTGGAATTCAGAAGAATGAGGAGTGACCTCATCGATAGTTATCAAATGTTGAAGGGCCTTGTTAGAATGGACGTGTTTCCTATGGTGGGAGAGTCTAAGACCAGAGGACACAGCCTCAGAATAGAAGGGCATCCTTTTCAAACGGAGATGAGGAGGGATTTCTTTAGCCTGAGAGTGGTGAATTTGTGGAATACATTGCCGCAGGTGGCTGTGGGAGGACAGGTCATTGGGTATATTTAAGGTAGAGGTTGATGGATTCTTGATTGGTCAGGGTGTGAAGGAATACAGGGAGAAGGCAGGAGATTGGGGCTGAGAGGGAAATTGATCAGCCATTTGATGAAATGGTGGAGTAGACTCGATCGGCCAAATGGCCCAATTGTTTTCCTATATCCTATGGTCTTGTGATCTTTTAACAATTAAGAAAAACTTTGAAATGGATGGGCTACAGTAGTAGAAGATCATGAACATACACTGAATGGCCAGTTTATTAGTTACAGGATGTACCTAATAAAGTGGCCAGTGAGTGCAGAGGAGAAAAAGGCACATTTGGCAGAGGAGTTAACATCCATATAAATGGATTGAGTAACATACCATTTCAGCATTATGCCCATGAGTCAATGGAAAGAAACAGAAAGACTGAATGCCAATAAATGAATCATTGAAATAAAAAAGAATTATAATTTTGTACACTCCCAATGGCGTGTAGACGAGGCCAACTAAAGTCATGGGAACACCAAAACTCAAGAAAGCTAAGAAACTTTTGTGGAAATATAGTCAAAACTTTGAGATACCTTATGTATTTAATCTTGCAATGTGACAAAATGGAACCTGTATAATCCCAGGGTGCTTTGCTATAAGCTAACTGTGTCCATGGCAGGAGGCATGCAATGGCCTGATCATTGTTTGTTGTGTAACTAAGGAGAGATTGATACACTGTGTGGCCCTGAGTACTGCAGCTGCTAAGTGGAGGTCAAAGAACAGCCGAAGAATAGGCTGAAAACTTCTGTAAAAAAATAAACTTTATAAGCTGTAAATCAGAAGCTGCCTGCTATCTATTGAGGAGTGGAGGTGCTTCTCCTCTCAAGCAATAAACAATAAACAGATCCACCATGTGTTTTTTTCTTTTTCTTTGTTGTAAGACGTAAAGAAAGGTACATTACACTTTATAGGGTCAATACATTAGTTTGTCGAGGATCATCACCTTTTTTATGGTGGAGAGGTTTTTGAGTTCCTGAAATCCCAAGAGAGAAGCCGTCTAGAGATTAGCCATCTGGCGCTTATCTCCTCGAGGTGTCACTCATGGTGGTAACGACAAGGGGGAGATTCCAGGCAAAGTGTGATCCAACCAAAAGCTCAACTTCAATGGTGGAGCTGCTGGAAGTTGATGACACACCACAATGGCTACGAAGGCAAAGAATGGCCCCAGGTCACCTTGCATTCCGATCCCAATCTGTCAAGGACCATGTGATGGCTGCCCATGTATCAGCTTCCCCACATTAAATAAAGTCACACACGGGCATTCTCCATTAAGGTAATCCTCGCTACCAGTATATATAGATCTCGGGATGGTCTCCTTAGCCACCTGAGGACTCACCAATAGCCAACCTCTTAGGAGAACATCACACTCGGCTCGAGTGGGCATACTACTACAATAGTTACTCCTTGGTTCATATGTTCAAACTTTGGTGAAACTTTGAGAGCTGCTGAAAGAAGAAGCTAAATAGCAATAGCCACAAAATCCAGAAAACAATCTTCAGCAAATGGAGAGTGTAGACATGAGCCGGCCACGCTATATGAAGGTTGGGGTTGAAAAGCTGCCATTTTATGGTCAGGTGGAGGTGCGTGAGAATGACCTCGGAAGTGAAAAGATTGACATATGAGGAGCTTTCAGTGGCTCTAGGGCTTTACTCACTGGAGTTTATAAGAAGGTGGGAGAGGTCTCTCAGAAACCTTTTGAACATTGAAAGACCTAGATAGAGTTGAACTCCACCATGGATGGTCCCAAGCCCGGCCACGAAAGGAAGGGTGCATGGGGCTAAGCAAACTCATCCTGTAAAGAACCTGTACTACAGAAACAGCAACAGAACCTTCAAAGGCCTCACCCCTGGGAGAGGAAGGATCTTCAAAGATGGGGGCAACTTGAAGAATTAACCCAGGACAGGGGACTTTGGTGAGCTCCTCCTGGCAGCCAATGCTCCAGTGGGGGGTGATGGCTTAAACAAGAAAGTAGATCGAGAGAACATAGACAGGATGTTTCTTATAGTTGGGGCGACTAGGACCAGAGGACATAGCCTCAGAGTAGAAGGATGTCCCTTCAGACAGGTTGTTCCAACCTTCTTTAAGCCATAGACCAATACTATTAATCAAGGTGTTCATGGACTCCAGGTTGGAAAATCCCGCTTTAAACAGAGATGCGGAGGAATTCCCTTAATGAGAGGCTGGTGGATCTGTCAAATACATTGCCACAGATGGCTGTGGAGACCAAGTCATTGGGTATACTTAATACAGAAGTTGATAGGTTCTTCATTCATAAAGGAGTCTAAGCTTATGGAGAGAAGATAGGAGAATGCAGTTGAGAGGGATAATACATCTGCTATGATTGAATGGCAGGGGAGACTTGAAGGGCTGAATGGCCTAATTCTGCTCCTAAAATGTTGCATGGTCTTATGGTCTTCTTTTAAAGGTCGATGCTTCAATAAATGGCATGAGATAATGTTGCAGCCCTGGTTAGACTGCACTTGGAAAATTGTGTTCAATTCTGGTTCCCTCATCAAAGGAAGGATGTGGAAGCTTTAGAGACGGTGCCGAGGAGATTTACCAGGATGCTGCCTGGATTAGAGAGCATGTCTTAAAAGCTGAGTGAGTCAGGGCTTTTCTCTTTGGATGAGAAAAGTGGTTAGATGTATACAAGACGATAAGACCTCCAAGGGGACCACAACTTTGTCGTTGGCATTTGGAGGTTTGCGTACCTTAAAGACCTGGAGAGTTATGTTGGCTGGAGTCCGGGCTTCATCCTTTGGCTCTTGGTAGGGTCACCCATGCCAAACAGGTCGAAAGGTAAAAGTGGTCAACGGGTCCTCCAGGTTCGGGGGTTCAGCCCAGGGCTAACAACCCTGACTGGTCAAACAAAATTGTTGCAGAAACAGCAATGAAAAATCCTTCTACTGTACATCTGATTGCTATAGTATTCCAGAATCTCCGCCCAGGAACTTGGACAACTGACAGTAGTGAAAACTGAAATGCAGCTACTGACATGATAAAGGAAGCCCGGAGCACTACCAGAGATGGAGGACCTTCATTGTTGCCCTGAACGCCAGCGGCGTAACAGGCAGTAAGTAAGATGATAAGAGGCATTGATCGAGTGGATAGCCAGAGGCTTTCTCTGAGGGTGGAAATGGCTAAAATGAGGGGGAGGGCGTAATTTTAAGGTGATTGGAGGAAAGTACAGGGAGGATGTCAGAGGCAGCTTTTTCATGCAGGGAGTTGTGGATGTGTGGAACACCCTTCTGGGGTGATGGTAGAGGCAGATATATTAGGGGCATTTAAGAAACTCTTAGACAGCCACACGGATGATCGGAAAATGGAGAGTTCTGTAGGAGGGATAGGTTAGACTGATTTAAGATTAGATTAAAAATTAGCCACGACATCTTGGGCTGAAAGATCTGTGGTGAGAGGTGATACTCCATATTTAAAATGTCTGGTAGAGGTTCTGGTACAAGGTGACACGGCAATAACGTTTGCAACTAAAATAGAAACAAGATCCGATGAAGTAGAGAACTACACCGGACAACAATTTTTTTCAAAATTGTTGCTTCCTCAGAAGTTTTTTTTGTTTATGATAGGCTGCTTGAAACTGAACACAAACATAATTTTAGACTATTTGTAACACATAGGAATTCGGAGAAACAAGAAATAGACTTTTATTGAATATAATGTATTTAATTGCCTGATGGTGCTGATGTTTTGCAATAATTCAACTAAGCTAAAAATATTTTGTTGATGGTTTGCATTTGGACTCGTTGTCTGAGGCTTCTTGTTAAAGTGTCCAATAATAATCAGCCAGCATTGATGCATTCCAGTTGCCCTGATATCGTTTCTCCATGACCGCAATGTCCTGGTGAAACCTTTCACCATGCTCGTCACTGATAGTGCCAAGATTTGCAGGGAAGAAGTCTAAATGGCAATGCAGAAAATGAATCTTTAGTGACATGTTGCACTTCATGGTTTTGTATGCTTGAAGCATGTCGTCAACCAGTAGCTTGGTGATCTGCAGTTGCCAAGAAAGTTTTCAACAACACCCTCGAATGCATTCCATGCGATTTTCTTCAGTCCCGCTAGAAGCTCTTCGAATTGCCTGTCATTGATGACCTGTTTGATTTGTGGATCAACAAAAATACTTACCTTAAACTTGACATCAGTTATTCTGACAAATTATGAATTGAAATAAAAATTATAGGCAATTAAAACACAGTAAATTACCCAAACAGACTTACAGGTGAAGTGTTGCTTCACATGGAAGTCTCATCTACGACCCCTACCCCAAACCTCCGCGCCCAGCACTAGAACAAGCGTAATCTCCTATTGGCTACCCATTTTAATTCCACTTCCCATTCTCATTCCGATATGTCCTTCCATAGCCTCATCTACTGTTGTGATGAAGCCACACTTAGGTTGGAGGAACGTAGAATATAGAACATAGTACAGGCCCTTCGGCCCACAGTGTTGTGCCGACCCTCAAACCCTGCCTCCCATATAAGCCCCCACCTTAATTTCCTCCATGTACCTGTCTAGTACTCTCTGAAACTTCACTAGTGAATCTGCCTCCACCACTGACTCAGGCATTGCATTCCAGGCACCAACCGCTCTCTGAGTAAAAAACCTTCCTCTAATATCCCCCTTGAACTTTCCAGCCTTTACCTTAAAGCCATGTCCTCTTGTATTGAGCAGTGGTGCCCTGGGGAAGAGGCGCTGGCTATCCACTCTATCTATTCCTCTTATTATCTTGTATACCTCTATCATGTCTCCTCTCATCCTCCTTCACTCCAAAGAGTAAAGCCTTTTATCGCTTAATCGCTGATCATAATGCATACTTTCTAAACCAGGCAGCATCCTGGTAAATCTCCTCTGTACCCTTTCCAATGCTTCCACATCCTTCCTATAGTTCCTATAGGAACAACACCTTATAGTCCGTTTGTGTAGCTTCCAACCTGATGACATGAACATCGATTTCTCGAACTTCAAGTAATGCCCCCCAACACCCCTCCTCCAATATTTCCCAACCCCTTTTCCCTCTATCAATTTATCTCCTTGCCCGTCTATCGCCTCCCTCTGGTGCTCCCCCCTCCCATTTTCATTCTTCCATGGCTTTCACTAATCAACTTGCCAGCTCTTCACTTCATCCCTCCCCCTCCAGGTTTCACCTTGTGTTTCTCTCTCCCCGCCCCCCCCCCCCCCCCCACATTTTAAACCTACTACTCAGCATTTTTTCTCCAGTTCTGACGAAGGGTTTCGGCCCGAAACGTTGACTGCACTTTTTTTCCATTGATGCTGCCAGGCCTGCTGGGTTCCTCCTGCATTTTGCGTGTGTACTTGTCCTACAGTGGAGATGCATTGGGGATGTCAGTGCTTTGGACAACAATGATGAAGGAAGAGTGATACATTTGAAAATTCAAAATTGCTTATTGCCAATCTTCTATCTATGTTCCTGTAACGCCCTGGGCTCTTATCCTGTTTAGCAACTGCATCTTGTTTAGGAGGAGGAAGTGCTGTGTCTGCTAAAGAACATCAAGGTAGATAAATCTTCAGGCCGTATATTCTAAGTTAAAGATTGCAATAACTTAGACCCTAAAATAATTCCACATGATAGTGTTGGGAGGGAAAGGTGGCTGTGTTGCCCAACATCTGCAGGTGGGACCAATTTGTTTGGTGATACAGTAAGCCAGTTTAGCAGATTTCCACCACTCCAATTTCAGATTCCATTATTCCCTCACCAGGAACTTCTGGTGAGCTGGGGCGGAGAGCTCGGGGTGGGATGAGGGAAGGTAGTCATGGAGAAAAGAAGGGAAGATCATTTCCCCTCAGTTGACGAGGACAAGTTATGAGTTATGAAGTTATGACGCTTCATGAGCGTCGAGAGCCAACTGAGGATTTGTCAATGACATCATAATCACTGGTCTTTCATTCACAAATTCTTTAACCGAAAAACAAAATAGATGGTGAGATGAAAGTGTGGATCAAAGATAGATCTTGGCATGAAGTTAGAGATTTTACAAATGTTTATAAATCCCAAGATTATATTTTCTTGTCTTTTTGACAGAAGGTGAGAGTGTGTGCTTGAAGAGCCCTTTAACTGATTAGATCACATAAAGCATCCCACTCTCTTTCATGCCAGAAATAAAGATTGTAGATTGGCTTGTCAAAGGCAGGCTTGGATTCCAATAATAACAGTATCCGGTTTCAGAGATTGATTAGTGGCCAGTATTAGGACATTTCTTCTTGCTACTAAATAACTACTGGACATTGGAACAGATTTTAAATGAAAACTATGCCACACAATAGGGAGGTTTCTCAGCTCTTAATGCCTTGGTGGGCTCTTTGAAATAACATAGTTACTTCCTCTACCTAATAAAGTGGCCACTGGGTGTATATTCATGGCTTCCTGCTGCTGTAGCCCATCCATTTCAAAGTTCAACTTGTTACATGTTCAGAGATGTTCACCGCACTGTTGTGAAGTTTGATCACAGAAATGCAATTTAATACAGAATTAATGAGTACTTACAGATAGTGGCCATTTGGTGCTCTTCAACCTGATGGCATGAATATCGATTTCTCCTTCCTATGAACAAATTCCACCCCCTTCCTTTTACTTCTTCTCCCCTACCCTTCACCTTCTCCTGAGTCCTCCTTCTTCCCTTTCTCCTATGGTCCATTTCCCTCTCCTATCAGCTTCCTTCTTCTCCAGCCCTGGACCTCTCCCACCCACCTGTCTTCATCTCTCACCTTCCAGCTAGCCTCTTTCCCCCTCCCACCACCTTTTTATTCTGGCATCTGAAGAAGGGTCTCAGCCCAAAACATCGATTGCTTATTTCATTTCCATAGATGCTGCCTGACCTGCTGAGTGCCTCCAGCACTTTGCTTTGGATTTCCAGCACCTGTAGACTTCCTTGTGTATATCATTTGGTAAGCTGTTTGTGTTGTATATATCCTATATTGTGTATATAGGTGAGATGCTTTCTATATTGAGTTGGAATTTGTAGCTAAGCAGCCAGGAGTGTTGCATATTTACTATTTCACTAATATTTGAGTAATATTCTAAATATATTGTTTGATTAAGCATTGTTGTTGATTGCATAATGCATTGTGGGTTATCTGTAAAAGTACGTAAATGGCATACGTCATCACAACACCACGTCATATGTGTGCGTCTCACTTAAAGTACAAACTAAGACCCGCTCTCCTGGACTCGCTTATTTTTCTTGCAATTAGTTTTTAAGTTGTAGAGTTGCCAAATATAATAGTCTGTGTTCAAATCCCTTACTTTCAGGATCAATAACCATTCACATTATAAGATTCAAGATTGTTTAATGTCATTTCCCATTTCCAGTACACAAATGTAAAGGAGAATGAAATAATTGTTACTTTGGCTTCAATGCTGCACAAAAAAACACAACAAGATAAAGAACACAATAAATATAAATACATAAGTTAGCTTATACACATAGATTGATTGTATGTCCATACAGTGATACAAGGCACTGGAGCTTCTAAATATGAGGTAACTGACAGGAAATGATAAAGTAGTGGCGTTTGGGGGTGTGGAGTTGTGAGTTCATGGGTGGAAGTGTTGATCAGCCTTACTGCTTGAGGAAAGTAACTTTTTTTGAGTCTGGTGGTCCTGGCTTGGATGCTACGTAGCCTCCTCCCTGATGAGAGTGCGACAAACAGTCCATGAGCGGAGTGGGTGGGACCTTCCATGATGTTGCTGGCCCTGAGAATCAGGATCAGGTTTATATAATAAAACATAATAATAAATAAACAAGTAAATCAATTACGTATATTGAATAAATGTTTAAAAATGTACAAAAACAGAAGAACTGTATATTAGGAGGTCCTTAATAATGGACGCTGCCTTTCTGAGATACTGCTCCCTAGCGATGTCTTGGGTACTTTGTAGGCTAGTGCCCAAGATGGAGCTGACTAGATTTACAACCTTCTGCAGCTTCTTCCAGCACCTTTCTGTATACATGCCTTTGATGGCAGGTAGGCTGGTGAAGCACTGGGCAGCTTTGACTACCCATTGTGGAGCCTTCCCATCTGCCACAGTTCTGTTTCCGTATCGCTCAGTGATGCAACTTCTTAGGACATCTGTAGAATGAGATGAATATAGATGTGCATAATCTTCAGTCCCCTGAAAAAGTAGAGACATTGGTGAGCTTTCCTCATTGTGTAGAACGTGTTCTGGCACCCTGAGAGATTGTGTAAGATGTACACTTCCAGGAGTTCGAAACTGCTTGCAGTTTCCATTGCTTTGCCCTGATGTAAACAGTGTGGTGGGAGATCTCCTGCAGTCGATAACCATCAGATGTTAAATGTCAACTCAAGTTAGTAAAGTAATTACCCCCTTATTGTTGTGTGCCTTGCAACCTTTGGTTACATCTTTATTTTGTCGCCGTATACCAACTGGTTCCAGTCCCAAGCTGTGCAATGGGAAGGTTTATTCATTATGTGCCGCATCGTATGACGTGGGCGATCTTGGTCTTTCCATGACCATGATTGTTCTTGAAGAATTCTTCTACAGAAATGGTTTGCCATTGCCTTCTTCTGGGCAGTGTCTTTACAAGACCAGTGACCCCAGCCATTGTCAATTCTCTTCAGAGTTTGTCTGCCTGGCGTCAGTGGTCGCACAACCAGGACTTGTGATCTGCATCAGCTACTCATAAGACCATCCACCACCCGCTCCCATGGCTTCACATGACCCTGATCGGGGGCTAAGCAGGTGCTACATCTTGTCCAAGGTGACCTGTAGGCTAGCGGAGGGAAGGAACACCTTACACCTCCTTTGGCAGGGTTGTATCTCCACATCGCCAGCCAAAATTGAAGGTATGCTCTTCAAAGATCTTTCTTCATTAGCCTTTCTTGCCAGGGCTGACTCCACATTTTCTGCAAACTATCCTTGCTTGGACACGACCTTAACCCTTGCCATGCCATTCTGTGACCCTTCTTCAAATGAACGCACCTTGACAATGTCTACCTTGACACCATTAGGACATTTCCTGGCTTCCCCCAGAATCTGCTGAGATGCCCACTCTGTGTCCTCTGACTGCATTTCTCTTCCTGGGTCTCTTTACCTGGGGAGCATTGAGACGAGCAGCAGCAGACAGGCGTTCATTATTCGTGTTTCTTGATAAGATACCAGAAGGGGAATAGTTCGGTCTCATGGTTTGCCCATCAGGATGAAAAGATAGTAAGTCATAAGATGAGACCATAAGACCATAAGACATTATGGTGGTCATTGGTGTGGCTGAATCTGGAGTATTGTGTGCTGTGCTGGTCACCTACCTGGGGGAAAGATATCAATGAGATTGAAAGAGTGCCCGGATTTAAATGGGTTTCAACATCACACTGTGACTAATGTAGTTTATATAAAGTAGCTAGAGCCCCAGAGTCATACAGCACTATAGCACAGAAACAAGCCCTTTGGCCCATTCAGTCCCTGCCAAGCCCCTGGACCTGAACTCTCCATACCACTCCCATCCAAGTACTTATCGAAACTTCCAATAGAGCACTATTGTTACCTAATTTGATCAGTCATCTTATAATAAATTCATATTATCGAAACGTTTTTCGGCAAACTATTTCTGCTTGCTGAATATGCAAAAACTAAAACTAAACGTGTTCACCAGACCTTACTTCTTCCCTTCATCCCTGACTCCCTTAAAAGTCAAGCGCTCTGTCTGTCCAGACTTGAGTATACACAAAGGTCTCCTTTCTCACCACTTTGTGGTGTGGGGGATTCCAACAATTCTGGACCTGTTTGGAGCACAAGGTTTGCGTCTCTCCATCTGAAGGTCAATGTGAAACTGAAATGAGTTACTTCTGAAGTGAAAAGCCATCTTATGAACAGTGGCATGGCTAGTAGAGCCGCTGACCCTCAGTGCCAAAGTTAAGACTCTGGATCTTCTCTCTTGTGACCACAGGGAGAACTGGAGAATTCTGGGTAACCTGGCTCCCCTCTACATCCCAAACACATGTTCAAAGTTCAAAGGTCAAAGTAAATTTTATTATGAAAGTACATATATACAACCCTGACAATAATTTTTCTTCGGGCATACTCAGCAAATCTATGGAATAGTAACTGTAAACAGGATCAATGAAAGACCAACCAGAGTGCAGAAGACAACAAACTGTGCAATTGCAAACAGAAAGAAGTAGCAATAAATAATGAGAGCATGAGATAATGAGATAAAAAAAAGTCCTTAAAGCGAAACCATTAGATGATTCAAGTGAGTGTAGTTATCCCCTTTTGTTCAAGAACCTTATGGTTGTTCTTGAACCTGGTGGTGTGATTTGTGAGGCTCTTGTACCTTCTACCTGATGGCAACAGGGAGAAGAGAGCATGGCCTGGGTGGTGGGGATCCCAAATGGTGGATGCTGCTTTCCTACGACAGTGTTTCGTCTGAGTTGGTAGTCTAATTGTGCACTGTAACTTGCTGATAGAGATTAGCTGAGGTGCAGAATTGGGGAGAATTGATGAGAGTGTCACCTTCCTACAGGACAGATATCATTAAGACTGAGAGCGCACAGAGGAAAATTTACAAGGATGTTGCCTGAGTTAAAGGAAAAGATTGAATAAGGTTGGACCTAATTCTCTGGAGTATAGGAAAATGAGGTGAGATTGGTAGAGATATATAAAATTGTGAGGGGTATAGATAGGCAGACTTTTTCCACTGAGGCTGGGTGAAAGGTGAAAAGTTTAAGAGGAACTTCACTCAGAAGCTAGTGAGAGGGTGGAAGAGCGACTCGCTGAACTGGTGACTTTTTAAGAAACGTTTGGAAATGTATATGGATAGGAGGGGTGTGGGTCGATGGGACTAAGCAATTAATAGTCCCACATTGACTAGAATAGCTGCAAGGCCTGCTCATGTGCTGTAACTGCTTATGATCTGCATTGAGGAAAAAATATAGCACCAATGTGTGGTTGTGTCAGTACCTCCAGTTGAACTCTGTCTTTTTCGTGTGTTTCCCCCTAGCTGTCAGTCTGCGGTTTTGTATTGCCATGTGCTCCTGTCCCCGCTCCTGCTCTACTCCGGCCCCCTGTATTTACTGAGTACTCCGTCTCTCAAGCAACACACATCAAAGTTGCTGGTGAACGCAGCAGGCCAGGTAGCATCTCTAGGAAGAGGTACAGTCGACGTTTCGGGCTGAGACCCTTCGTCAGGACTAACTGAAGGAAGAGCTAGTAAGAGATTTGAAAGTGGAAGGGGAGGGGGAGATCCAAAATGATAGGAGAAGACAGGAGGGGGAGGGATGGAGCCAAGAGCTGGACAGGTGATTGGCAAAAGGGATACGAGAGGATCATGGGACAGGAGGCCCAGGGAGAAGGAAAAGGGGTGGGGAGGGAGGGAACCCAGAGGATGGGCAAGGGGTATAGTCAGAGGGACAGAGGGAGAAAAAAGAGAGAGAGAATGTGTGTATATAAATAAATAATGGATGGGGTACGAGGGGGAGGTGGGGCATTAGTGGAAGTTAGAGAAGTCAATGTTCATGCCATCAGGTTGGAGGCTACCCAGACGGAATATAAGGTGTTGTTCCTCCAACCTGAGTGTGGATTCATCTTTACAGTAGAGGAGGCCATGGATAGACATATCAGAATGGGAATGGGATGTGGAATTAAAATGTGTGGCCACTGGGAGATCCTGCTTTCTCTGGCGGACAGAGCGTAGGTGTTCAGCGAAACAATCTCCCAGTCTGCGTCGGGTCTCGCCAATATATAAAAGGCCACATCGGGAGCACCGGACGCAGTATATCACCCCAGCCGACTCACAGGTGAAGTGTCGCCTCACCTGGGAGGACCTTGATGTGTGTTGCTTGAATTTCTAGCATCTGCAGAATTCCTCGTGACTCCGTCTCTCACCTGTTTCTCATTATTACCTGTTTTGCTGCCAGCAGTGTCTCATTGTGTTCCACCTATCATCTGCCTCTCTATTTATTGCTCAAGTATTTTAGTCCTGTGTTTTCAGCTGTTTGTGGCCAGATTGTGCCAATGAATTTTCCTGAGCCTTTCCAGCATTTGTATCTGTACTCTGTCCGTCTGAGTATCGACTCTGCCTGTTTCCCAATTCTGATTTTTGGATTTCTCTGGATGTTTTGATCTCTGCCTGAAATTTGACGCTGACTTTGTTTGCACCCCGGGATTTGTTACTCAATTAATATCACTGTGTGCACAGTACTGGGTCTGCGATTGGATCCCTGCTCCAGCGCCTTGACAGGTTGAAGATCAACATGTGAGCTGAAGGGGATGCTTTGATGCTCCATCTCTTCATGTCAGTAAAATCCCACAAATTACAATTCGTTAACCACGTTAGCCAAAGTAAATTTATTAGCAAAGTAGGAATGTATCACCATAATCACTATGCTCACATTTAATATCTTGCAGGTATTTACAGGAAAATAAAGAAATATCACAGAGTTTATGAACAACTATACATAAGTAAAGGTTGACAACAAAAAAGAACTAATTGTGCAAAAGGAAAAATAAATAAACAAGAAGATAAATAAACAAATAAATAAACAAACATTGCAGTACAGTGTCATGCATACGGTGCTGTGAAAAAGTCTTAGGGACATATATATATAGACTACTGAATGGATCCTGACCTGGATCTGGGCCATACTCTGCAAATATCCGGACTTGCCTCTCGGTTTTTTTGCACTACCTTACTTTCCATTTTTCTATTTTCTATTTATGATTTATAATTTAAATTTTTAATATTTACTATCGATTTGTAATCCAGAGAGCGGGAAGCGCAGAATCAAATATCGCTGTGATGATTGTACGTTCTAGTATCAGTTGTTTGGCGACAATAAAGTATAAAACATAAGTATAAAGTATATAGTTCAGGCACATGAGACATCTGCACAGCACCGTATTTGTCAATGTAGACCGCAGAGAGTTTGTAAATCTGGTGGGAGCAAAGGATGTTTGGAATGGCGAGGGTGGAGTGCCGTGGGAGGGGTGTGGGACAGGTGGCAGAGGAAGAGTTCCAGAGGCGGGAGGGGGAGATGGCGTGGGTGCCACACGCGGAGACACCCAGCCCTAAGACACCAGGCAAGGTCATTTGATTCCAAAAAAAAATTGGTTTATTGATCATTACAGAATGTCTCTTTGGTGCATCCCACTCCCTTCCCCTTTTCCCAACCATGACTCCCCTCTCCCTGCCCCTTTCCCACTCTCAGTCCACAATAGAGACCCGTATCAGAAGTGTTGAGCTCAGTGTGCAGACCACAAGCCTTTCCCGTGAGGAGATTCTTGATGAGGCAGGGTAGGTGGAGGCGGTCAGCAGCTTTAAATTCCTCGGTGTTATTATTTTGGAGGACCAGTTTTGGGCCCAGCAATTATGACGAAAGCAGAGCAGCACCTACACTCCCGTAGAAGATTGCAGACATTCATCGTGACACCTAAGACTGCCAAACTTCGACAGATGCCCGGTGGAGAGTACATCGACTGGCTGCGTCATAGTCCGATATGGAAACACCAATACCCTTGAATGGAAAATCCTACAGAAGTAGTGGATACGGACCCAGTCCACCATGGGTAAAACCCTCCCCACCATTGAACACTGCCGCCGGAAAGCAGCATCCGTCATCAGAGATCCTCACACCCAGGACATGCTCTTCTCTCACTGCTGCCATCAGGTAGAAGGTTCAGGAGCCTCGGGACTCACACCACCAGGTTCAGGAAGAGTTGCTACCCCTCAACTGTCAGACTCTTGAACCAAAGGGGATAACTTCACTCAACTTCACTTGCCCCATCATTGAAATGTTTCCATAACCAACAGTCTCCCTTTCACGTACTCTTCATCTTATGTTCTCAATATTTATTGCTTATTTATTTATGTTTAGTGGGCACGAGGCCAAGTGGTTAAGGTATTGGACTAGCGACCTGAAGGTTGTGAGTTCGAGCCCCAGCCGAGGCAACGTGTTGTGTCCTTGAGCAAGGCACTTAACCACACATTGCTCTGCAACGACACCGGTGCCAAGCTGTATGGGTCCTAATGCCCTTCCCTTGGACAACATTGGTGTCGTGGAGAGGGGAGACTTGTAGCATGGGCAACTGCTGGTCTTCCATACAACTTTGCCCAGGCCTGTGCCCTGGAGAGTGAAGACTTTCCAGGCGCAGATCCATAGTCTTGCAAGACTAACGGATGCCTTAATAATTTATGTTTATTATTTATTTTTTGTATTTGCAGTTTATTGTCTTTTGCACACTGATTGAACACCCAATTTTGTGCGGTCTTTCATTGACTCTGTTATAGTTATTAGCGTATAAATTTATTGAATATGCCCACAAGTAACTCGTTCTCAGGGTTGTGTATGGTGACATGTATGTACTTCGAACTTTTTTGAACTTTGAGCATTTTGTTATACTGTGTGTTCCTCTGCTATTTGCACAGTTTTCTGTGTCTAGTTCATACATGGACTTGGGGCTCTCAATATAATCCCAAATATTCCTTCTGCAGGGATTCTCAAGGAGAGTGGTGTGCTGTATTTTTTCACAAAGACTTTAGAGTAAGTCCTTGAATCTTTTCCTCTATCTACCTGATAATCTGTTATGACAGAGTGTTTATTTCAAGAGCCTGACCTCAAATGTGTAAGTGAGGTGGTCTGTTCACTGGAGCTCATCTGAGTGTAAGCACTTGGGGCTTTTGGCCAGGGACCTGTCAGTTTACTTTTTCTTCCTGTACTTTGCAGGTTGAGCAGGAATCATCTTTACGGTATCTCTAAAGTACTCTGAGACGCCTACTATAAATAGCCCAGGTTTCAGCAGGACATTGGAGGGCAGGAGTCACTGCTGTCCAGTAGACCACAAGTTCAGTGCCAGTGGTCATAATCTTTGAAATCTCTTTTCCTCAGTCAACCAAAAGCAGGGCTGGCAAATTCTCTGGACTCTCTACACAGCTACAGTACTGTCCAAAAGTCTGAGGCACATGTAACAAAAAAAAATCTGTAAAGCTTCAAAAAATAATGAAATGAGAGTTTTGAAATATTGCGGAATATTGGTATCTAAGGTTGGCTATTTGGAAGTTTGGTTGAATGCCGAGCTTGGCAAAATGTTTACAGGCGTTTCGGCTCCAATCGAGAAGCCATTATCAGTGCGCAGTTGAGAGTGTTGTCTCCTTAGAATGTTGGCTTGTATAATCCTCCGGGGTCTGAATGGAAATAAAAGTTTCTAAATATCAAAAAAAAATTATAAAGAGCAGTAAACGGTAAAAAACTAAATCTAATCAATATTTGGTGTGACCAGCTTTTTCCTTTAAAACTGCATCAATTCTCTTAGGTACACTTTGTGCAGTTTTACAAGAAAATCTGTTAGTAGGTTGTTCCAAGCTTGCCACAATTTTTCTGCGGACTTTGGCTGCCTGGCTTACTTCTGTCTCACCAGGTATTCCTAGGAACCCTCGAATGTGTTGAAGGCAGGGCTCTGTGGAGGCCATTCGATCTGAAACCATATATAAAAAATATTTAGGGTGCTGAAGTCTCTTGCACAGTACTGTACAGGGCAACACACCCAAAATGCTGCAGGAGGTCAGCAGGTCGGACAGCATCTATAGAGAGGAATAAGGAGTCAACCTTTTGGGTCAAGTTGCTTCATCGGGAGTCCTGATGAAGGGTCTTGACCCGTTACGTTGAATCTTAATTCCGCTCCGCAGATGCAGTGAGTTGCTCTGGTTTCCCAGCATCTGCAGAATCTCTTGTGTCTACGTGCCTCTGCAGTTTTTCCCCTTGAAATATTTATCTATATTCTTCTTGAAAGTTATTTTTGAATCTGTTTCCATCTTCCTTTTAGGCAGCTGTTTACCAGCTCATGGTGTGGAAGAACGTCCTTTACCAGCCTTTTGGCTTGTTCTCCTCATTACCCTATGTCCCAGCTAGTTCTCTGAAACAGCTGTCATATTAGTTCCATTATCACTACTGCTTTCACATATGAAAATATCTTTCTGCTTCCGTCTTTTCAGCTGATCTATTCTTTGCCCTGCATTGTTTCCTCCCTTGACTCTTTTAAGTCCAGGATCAAAACTTACCTTTATTCAGCAGCATTTGAATCTTCCTGATGTGGCTGATTTTGGGGTTGTGCCTAGGCTCATGTGTTGTTTATTTTGTGCCTATAAGCTGTGTGCCTTGTTGTTTATATCTGTGTTTCTTGTATTTGTGGACTTTAGCTACCTGTTATGGATTGTACAGCACTTTGGTCAACATGGGCTGTTTTTAAATGTGCTTTATAAATAAATTTGACTTGATTTTATTGTTTACATCCTTCATATACATGAGGAATAAAAACCTTTACATTACACCTCTGTCTAAATGTGCAACATGCAATTTATAGTAATTTATATTAAATAGTACATACAACAGGACATTCAATATAACATAGAAATACAATTGTACCAGCATGTATTAATCAGTCTAATGGACTGGTGGGAGAAGCTGTCCCAGAGCCTGTTAGTCCTGGCTTTTATGCTGTGGTACCGTTTTCTGGATGGTAGCAGCTGGAACAGTTTGTGGCTGAAATGATTCAGGTCCCCAATGATCCTTCAGGCCCCTTTTACACACCTGTCTTTGTAAATGTCCTGAATAGTGGGAATTGCACATCTACAGATGCGCTGGGCTGTCCGCACCACTCTCTGCAGAGTCCTGCGATTGAGGGAAGCACAGTTCCCGTACCAGGCAGTGATGCAGCCAGTCAGGATGCTCTCAATTGTGTCGTTCTTAGGATTTGGGGGCCCATACCAAACTTCTTCAACTGTCTGAGGTGAAAGAGGTGCTGTTGTGCCTTTTTCACCACACAGCCGGTATGTACAGACCACGTGAGATCCTCAGTGATGTTCATGCCGAGGAACTTAAAGCTGTTCACCCTCTCAACCCCAGATCCATTGATGTCAATAGGGGTTAGCCTGTCTCCATTCCTCCTGTAGTCCACAACCAGCTCCTTTGTTTCTGCGACATTGAGGGAGAAGTTGCTTTCTTGACAGCATGGTGTCAGGGTGATGACTTCCTCTCTATAGGCTGCCTCGGTGTACTGTGTGGCTCTGGTATCCCCCCACATTCCAAAGGCGTATGGGTTAGTGGATTAAGTGGTGACATGATGGAAACTGTTTGGCGTGGGCTCGTTGGGCCGCCAGGGCCTGTTCCTGTGCTGTATCTCTAAATAAAATAAAACACAACACGAGACGCGCTCCTAACTGCTCTCTTCAGTCATCCTCTAGCAAATGACCCCTTCAGATCCCCTCTTGAGTTTCAGTTGAATGTGAATCATCGTTCACTCTTCACAGCTGCCCTGGGAGTGGTTGAATCAAAGCTGGTGAGGAATCAGCATATAGGAGGGAGATTAGAGATCCAGCTGAGTGGTGCCGTAACAACAACCTCTTTGCTCAGTGTCAGCAAGACCAAGGAGCCCATTCTCGACTTCGGGTCCATGAGCCAGTCCTCATCAGAGGATCGGAGGTGGCCAGCCACTTCAAATTCCTCGGCGTTATTATTTCTAAAGATCTGCCCTGGGCCCAGCAGGTAAGTGCAATTATGGAGAAAGCAAGGCAGCAGCTCTACTTTCTTAGGAGCTTGTGGAGATTCACTATGATATTTAAAACTTCGACAAACTTCTGGAGATGTACATTGGAGAGTGTGTTGATTGGCTGCATAACAGCCCAGCATGCAACACCCATACCCTTGAAGTGAAGATACTACAAAAAGGAGTGGATACAACCCTGTCCATCTTTGGTAAAGCCCTCCCCACCACTGAGAACATCTACACAAAACCCCTGTTGACATCAATGGACCCAGAGTTGAGAGGGTGAACAGCTTTACGTTCCTCGGCACAAGCATCACCGAGGACCTCACGTGGTCGCGGGAAAGCAGCATCCATCGTCACGTCCCCCACTACTAAGGATATGCTCTCTTCTCACTGCTGCCATCAGGAGCCTCAGGACCCACACCACCAGGTTCAGGAATGGGTTATTACCTCTCAGCCAACAGGTTCTTGAACCAAAGGGGATAACTTCACTCAACTTCACTTGAAATGTATCCAAAACCAATGGACTTGCTTTCAAGGACTCTTCATCTCATGCCCTCGATATTTATTGCTTATTTACGTATTATTATTATTTATTCCTTTTTGTATTTGCAGTTTGTTGTCATTTGCACTCTGATTGAACGCCCAAGTTTGTGCGGTCTTTCATTGATTCTGTTATGATTATTAGCGTATAAATCTATTGAGCTTGCCCACAAGTAAATCGATCCCAGGGTTGTATGTGGTGACATATATGTACTTTGATAATAAATTTACTTTGAACTTTGAGCTTTACAATGAACAGCAGAGCCAAAATTCTCTGGAGGCTGTTGCCTAGTCGGTGTCCTCAACAATATTGTTTAAGCAAAAGATTTTCACTTCAGTAAGTCAGTATTTCAATAGGTCAAACGGTTCAATTTAATGTCAGAGAATGCATACATTATACAACCTGAAATCCTTACTCTGCACAGACAACCACAGGACAGAGAGAAAAAGAGAATGAATGCCAGAAAAAAATGAGAACCGCGAAGACCCCCTCCCCCTCTCTCCCCTTCTCCCCACTTGTTCCAACAAAAAGCACCAGCCCCTCCCCCCACCACCCACCGAGCAAGCAATTGCAAGCCTTCATCAAAAGCTGCTGTCCGTCACAACACCTCAACATCTCAACAGGTCCTCTATCTCACCATCGAGCCCCTGCCACAGCAGTGAGCTCCATTTGCATTGTTATGGGCTTCATGGAAGTACATGGGACCATACAAAGTGCTCAGCCCAGGATAGGACATCTTGCCCAACTGGCCCATGTCATTGTCGATGATTGGGACTTCTGCAGAGAGATCTGGGTGATCTATCCCCCATCAGGAATAATTTTAAACACAAGAGACGTTGGAAATCTAGAGGAGCACACACACAAAATGCTGGAGAAGCTCAGCAAGGTGGGCAGTAGCTATGGAGGTCCTGATGAAGGACTCTCAGAGTGGAAGTATGGTTGTTTACTCCGCTCCACAGATGCTGCCTGACCTGCTGAGTTCCTCCAGCATTTTATCCATGTTGCTCATCATTTGCACTTTTATTTTGGGTCATTGTCCCACTGCTGTTTGCGAGAGCAGACTCTGCATTGACGAGTTACCACATCCCTTGCATTAATCATTAGAAACTTCTCAGATGCATTTTATTGTGCCTGTGAGAGCTCTCCGTGCACACATTAGCTGCCACGTTGCCAACGTAACAACAGCGGACTTAAATAGCCACAAAGTGCTCTGAGTACTTTCAGAATGTGTATAGGGTGCTTTTAACTCCATCAGCTGTGATTCCCCAATTTTCAAAGTTCAATGTCAATTCATGGACATTGCGCGCCATACACTCGCCACCCCGAGATTCATTTACTTGCAGGCATTCACCGTGGAACAAAGAAGTACACCAGGATCTATGAAAAACTACTGACAAACAGGCAATGTGCAAAAGAACTGTGGAAATATGCAAATAATAGTAACTATATATATATATAGTTATATTGTGTATATATACAGTACTGTGCAAAAGTCTTAGGCACACACACACACACACACAGACACACACACTCACGAGGAAAAGACTAAGGAGCTGGTGGTAGACCTGAGGAGAGCTAAGGTACCGGTGACCCCTGTTTCCATCCAGGGGTCAGTGTGGACATGGTGGAGGATTACAAATACCTGGGGATATGAATTGACAATAAACTGGACTGGTCAAAGAACACTAAGGCTGTCTACAAGAAGGGTCAGAGCCGTCTCCATTTCCTCAGGAGACTGAGGTCCTTCAACATCTGCCGGACAATGCTGAGGATGTTCTACGAGTCTGTGGTGGCCGGTGCTATCATGTTTGCTGTTGTGTGCTGGGGCAGCAGGCTGAGGGTAGCAGACACCAACAGAATCAACAAACTCATTCGTAAGGCCAGTGATGTTGTGGGGATGGAACTGGTCTCTCTGACGGTGGTGTCTGAAAAGAGGATGCTGTCTAAGTTGCATGCCATCTTGGACAATGTCTCCCATCCACTACATAATGGACTGGTTGGGCACAGGAGTACATTCAGCCAGAGACTCATTCCACCGAGATGCAGCACAGAGCGTCATAGGAAGTCATTCCTGTCTGTGGCCATCAAACTTTACAACTCCTCCCTTGGAGAGTCAGACACCCTGAGCCAATAGGCTGGTCCTGGACTTATTTCATAATTTATATATATATATTCAGGAATCTGATGGACATTGAAACCATGTTCACTATCTTACTACTTTTTTGTACAACTAACTTAGTTAACAATTTTATATATATAGTAACTTACAGTTTTTATTATTACATATTGCAATGTACTGCTGCTGCAAAAACAACAAATTTTACAATATCTGCCAATGGTATTAAGCCTGATTCTGTTCCTGTGATAAAGGTTAAGCTGGAAGGAGTACTAGGCTTGGTGAGGCTAGTGGGCTGAAGGGTATTCATTTTAGTGCGAAGAGCCGGGGTCCCCAACCTTTTTTACACCGCAGACTGGTTTAATACTGACAATATACTTGCGGACCGCTGACTTTGGGCGGGGGGGGGGGGGGGGTGTTCAAGTAGGGTTAAACTCACCTCAACATGTCTTTTACAGTTAGGGTTGCCAACTTTCTCACTCCCAAATAAGGGACAAAAGTAGCAGTCAAATCCCGGGACACCTTACCCCAGAATAGACTACGATGACCATGAAGCCTTGCGTGGGCACCTGTGCGCGCATGCGTGACGTGCGCATGCGCTTATGTGCCAGATTTTTTCCCCACAAATCGGTTTTGCCTTCATCTTCCCGACTATACTGTACATACATTATTTCCACTTTATATAGGCTGTGTATTTATCATATCATTCCCGCTTTTACTATATGTTAGTGTTATTTATTTTCGGTTTTATGTGTTATTTGGTATGATTTGTTAGGTTACTTTTTGGGTCTGGAAATGCTCAAAAGTTTTCCCATATAAATTAACGGTAATTGCTTCTTTGCTTCACACCATTTCGGCACGAAAGGTTTCATAGGAACGCTCTACCTTAGCGGGGGAAATACGGGACAAACCAATTTATCCCAATATACGGGATGTCCCGGCAAATACAGGACAGTTGGCAACCCTATGCTCAAGTTCAACAGTGCGTGACAGGGAATGAGGAAAGGTGCAGCTGACTCATATCGTTTCCTCATGGCCCGGTAGCACCTGCTTTGCGGCCCGGTACCGGTCCGCGGCCCGGTGGTTGAGGACCACTGGCAAAGAGCATCACAGTTTGAACTTTTGGCCTAGAATAGTACATACAGTACTGTGCAAAATTCTTAGGCACATATATACATATATATTGCTAGGATGGCTAAGACTTTTGCACAGTACTGTATTTGTCAATGAGGAGCAGAGAGTGAGTTTGTAAATCTGCCAGGAACAAAGGACATTGGCAATGGCGAGGAAGGAGCACCACGGAAGGGGTGTGGGACAGGGGGCAGAGAAGGTGTGCCAGTGCTGGGGGGGAGGGCAGGTGATGAAGGAGCAGACGCACTCAGTTCTAGAACACCAGGTACGATCATTTGATTTCAAACAATTGGTTTATTGATCATTACAGAATGTCTCTCTGGTGCTTCCCACTCCCTCCCCTCTCCCTTCCCCTTTTCCCAACCATGATTCCCCTCTCCCTGCCCCCTTCCCACTCTCAGTCCACAATAGAGACCCAGATCAGAATCAGGTTTATCAACATTCACATAGGTCAAAAGCTTTACGTTCCTCGGGGTCAATATCACAAATGACCTGACTTGGTCCAACCAAGCACAGTTCACTGCCAAGAAGGCCCACCAACGCCTTTACTTCCTGAGAAAGCTAAGGAAATTTGGCCTGTCCCCTAAAACTCTCGCTAATTTTTATAGATGCACCGTAAAAAGCATTCTCCTAGGGTGCATCACAACCTGGTATGGAAGTTGTCCTGTCCAAAAACGAAAGAAGCTGCAGAAGATCGTGAACACGGCGCAGCACATCACACAAACCAATCTTCCGTCCTTGGACTCACTTTACACCGCACGCTGTCGGAGCAGTGCTGCCAGGATAATCAAGGACACGACCCACCCAGCCAACACACTTTTCGTCCCTCTTCCCTCCGGGAGAAGGCTCAGGAGCTTGAAGACTCATACGGCCAGATTTGGGAACAGCTTCTTTCCAACTGTGATAAGACTGCTGAACGGATCCTGACCCGGATCTGGGCCGTACCCTCCAAATATCCGGACCTGACTCTCGGTTTTTTTTTTTGCACTACCTTACTTTCCATTTTTCTATTTTCTATTTATGATTTATAATTTAAAATTTTAATATTTACTATCAATTTGTACTCCAGGGAGCGGGAAGCGCAGAATCAAATATCGCTGTGATGATTGTACGTTCTAGTATCAATTGTTTGGCGACAATAAAGTATAAAGTAAAGTATAAAGTAGATGTTGTGAAATTAGTTTTTTGTTGCGGTAGCAGTACAGTGCAGTACGTCTACAGTATTGTGCAAAGCCTGAGGCACCCTAGCTATATATATGTGTTTAAGGGTTTTGCACAGTACTGTAGATGTATGGTATTGTAGCCTTTACAGAGTCTTGATTGAAAACAAAAAGGCAGGATCGACAGCTCAGCCCAGGATTCAGCTGTTTCAGCAGAGATAGAGAGCAACGCAAAAGAGTTGTGGAAGTTGCATAAACACAAGAGATTCTGCAGATGCACAGAATCAAATATCGCTGTGATGATTGTACGTTCTAGTACCAATTGTTTGGCGACAATAAAGTATAAAGTATAAAGATGCTGTAAATCCAGAGAAATGCATGCAAAATGCTGGAGGAACTGAACAAGTCAGGTGGCGTCCATGGAGAAAACTGTCCATAGTCGTTTCGGGCCAAGACCCTTCGATCAGGGAGAATGTCACAGAGGCACTTAGAGTGTGTGTCCTGCTGGGCTCATGCACTCAGGTAAATAAAGCTTCACCCTGGGCACTGGCCTCTCCAGCATCCAGGACATCTTCAAGGAGCAAAGCCTCAAAAAGGCAGCATCATCATTTAGGACACACTCAATGATTCAGGAACAGCTTCTTCCTCTCTGCCTTCTGATTTCTGAATGGACATTTAACCCATGGGCACTACTTGTTTTACTCTTATTGCAACTACTTATCTATTTTAACTTTGTATACATACTCACTGTAATTTATAGTGTTTATTCTGATGAATTACATTGTACTGCTGGCACATACTGAACCAACACATTTCTTGACATAAGCTAGTGATACTAAACCTGATTCTGATGTCAACAAAGACTAGAAAATTTCTGCATGTACGTAAACCGTGGAGATCATTCTAATTGGCTGCGTCACCATCTGGTACAGGGACGGCAATGTACAGGATTGGAAATAGCTGCAGAGGGAATGTCTTGGGTGATTGGGGGGGGGGGGGTCCTTCATGATGGACGCTGCCTTAATTGAGGCATCGTTCCTTGAAGACGTCCTGGATGCTGGGGAGGTCGGTGTCCATGATGGAGCTGAGGGGCAACTTTGTGAAGAGTTCAAAGTTGAGAGTAAATTTATTATCAAAGTACTTATACAGTATATCACATAACCCTGAGATTTATTTTCTTGTGAGCATACTCAACAAATCTATAGAATAGTAACCATAACAGGATCAATGAAAGACCACCCAACCTTGTTCAAACGGAGTACAGAAGACAGCAAACTTTGCATATGTAAATATAAATAAGCAATAAATAATAAGAACATGAGATTAAGAGTCCTTGAAAGTAAGTCCATTGGTTGGAATTTGTTGCCACAGGTGGCAGTGGAGGCCAAGTCATTGGGTGTATTTAAGGCAGAGATTGATAGGTATCTGAGTAGCCAGGGCATCAAAGGTTATGATGAGAAGGCGGGAGAGTGGGACTAAATGGGAGAATGGATCAACTCATGATAAAATGGCGGAGCAGACTCGATGGGCCGAATGGCCAACTTCTGCTCCTTTGTCTTATGGTCTTATGATTATGGGAACATTTTAAAGATGGGGCAAGTGAAGTTGAGTGACTTTATCCCCTTTAGTTGAACAGTGTGATAGTTGAGGGGTAATAACTGTCCCTGAATCTGGTGGTGTGGGTCCCGAGATTCTGATTCTAGAAAAAGGTTAGCTTTATTTGTTACCCTGCATGTTGAAAGATTGAAGCAGAAAGTGAAACGCGTTGTTTGCATTAAATCAGTTCAGCGAGGGTTGTGCTGGGCAGCATTGAAGTGCTCCAACAGCCAACATTGCATGCCCACAACTAGTTGCCTGAGTGGATGAGCCCAACAGGACACCCTCAGTGCCGCTGTGATGTTATCCCTGATAAAAGGCTCTCTGCCTGAAACGTGGTTGTCTATTCCTCTCCTCGCAGATGCTGCCTGACTCGCTGAGCTCTTCTAGCTTGTGTGTCTGTGTGTGATGGAAAGCGCTCAGTAAACACACACACACACCGCACACACAGACACAGATGTAGACACAAGCGCAACACACACACACAAACATCGCTTTGTCATTCTGCTGTCGTTGCACTGAGTGTATGTACTTCCATGTCCTCCCCCTTATATTCTCATAATGGGTCCGAAACCGAGCTGAGGGGCTCGGGTTGGCTTTCCAGTATCTTCTCCCTCCATACCTGACAGAATATCCCATTTCTTTAGTACTGGGGATGTGTAAATGGGTATATATTGTTTGTGTACCGTATTTAAGGTTGATAATTCTGTTTATATTGTAATAGGACTGTAACTACATTGTGGGGTGCATCAAATCCTAATTCATGTGTAGTTTTAAGTTAACTCTGCCGGTCAATAAAGATGTCAAAAAAAAAGTTGTCTAAAATTGGGCAGATCACTCTCAGTGGGAGAGGGAGATCGGGGCTGCCTGGAGTTCGCACTGGGTAAAGTATAGAGCTGTTACTGTGTTTTCTGATAGTGCTTTATCTATATGTAAATTTTGGCAGTTTTCTTTTTACTATTTTCACTAAATTTTGCAAGTTTGATTTTTGCCAAATTCAATAAACACCCTTGCACGAAAGTGCTAAGTGCCTCCGGTATCTTTTCTTCGATTGTAATCCATGATCGAAGAGTATTGCTCAGCATCTGCAGATTCTTTTCTATTTATGCAACTTCCCGAACTCGTTTACATCCCTCTCCATTGCATCTGAAAAATCTGAATCCTGAATTGCTGATGTGTCAGTCTTACTCTTTTCTCAGCCAAGGCTCTGTAAGTTGTAAAATTAGTCAGCTCCATTATGGACACTAGCCCCCACAGTACCCAGGACATCTTCAAGCAGCGGTGCCTCAGAAAGGTGGCGTCCATCATTAAGGACCCCCACCACCCAAGACCTGCCCTCTTCTCATTGCCACCATCAGGTAGGAGGTTCAGGAGCCTGAAGGCACTCACTCAATGATTCAGGAACAGCTTCTTTCCCTCTGCCATCCAATATCTGAACACTACCTCACTACTTTTTTATTTCTATTTTTCACTGTTTATTGAATTTAACTATATATATACTTACTGTAATTCACAGTTGTTTTTCTATATTATCATATACTTCATTGTACTGCTGTTGCAAAGTTATTAAATTTCACGACCTATGCCAGTGATATTCAACCTGATTCTGGCTACAATATCATAGTTCCATGTGTTATTTTAGGCTGTAAGTTCAACTGAATTACTAATAATACTCCTTCCATTGAAATAAATATACTCCAGACCATCAGCTCTCAATGCCTGACCTCCTGACTTGACCAAACCTCTATCCACCCTCAATCTTTCACTTCAGGTTCCCACTTCACGAGCAATCCTTTAGAACGGAGATGAAAAGGAATTTTTTTAGACAGAGGGTGGTGAACCTGTGGAATTCATTGCCACGAGTGGCTATGGAGGCCAAGTCATTGTGTAGATTTAAAGTGGAGGTTGATAGGTATAGGAAGTTATTAACCCTCAACCATCAGGCTCCTTAACTCAACTTCACTTGCCCCATCATTGAAATGTTCCCATAACCAATGGACTCAACTTTTGAGGACCCTTCATCTCATGTACTCAATAGTTTTTGGTTATTTATCTATAGTTTAGTTTCTTTTTACATTTGCTCAGTTTGTTGTCTTCAGCACTCTGGTTGAAAGTCAAGATTGGCTGTCATTCACTGATCTTGCTATAGTTACTATTTTGTAGATTTGTTGAGCATGCCCACGAGGAGAGGTCTTGCTCTGAGTAACAGCTGGAATGCGATTGCAAACAAGGTGGGACAGCAGAAACCTGATTGGTTGAGAAACAACTAATCAGAAGTGATGGACGATGGGGGTATAAATACCACCGGACTAGACGTGTCCAGGTAGCATCCGTAATGAAGATGGCAGAGTCCAATCATTGAAACGTCGGTTAAAATCGATACCTGGTCCCAGCTGGAAGCCCAAAAAGATTTTATTCATCATATATGCTGGGAAAACACTAGATACCTTTTCCCACAACAGCATACCTGTCAATCTCTCAGTGTTCTATGAGATCATCTGCCTTATAGGGTCGTAAAGAGAGCTTTTGGTACATTGGCCTTTATTAATCAAAGTATTGAGTAAAAAGAGCTGGAATGTTATGATGAGGTTGTATAAGGCATTGGTGAGGCCGAATCTGGAGCATTGTGTTCAGTTTTGGTCACCAAGTTACAGGAAGGATATAAATAAGGTTGAAAGAGTGCAGAGAAGGTTTACAAGGATGTTGCCAGGACTTGAGAAACTCAGTTACAGAGAAAGGTTGAATAGGTTAGGACTTTATTCCCTGGAGCGTAGAAGAATGAGGGGAGATTTGATAGAGGTATATAAAATTATGATGGGTATAGATAGAGTGAATGCAAGCAGGCTTTTTCCACTGAGGAAAGGGGAGAAAAAAACCAGAGGACATGGGTTAAGGGTGAGGGGGGAAAAGTTTAAAGGGAACAGTAGGGGGGGCTTCTTCACACAGAGAGTGGTGGGGATATGGAATGATCTGCCAGATGAGGTGGTAAATGCGGGTTCTTTTTTAACATTTAAGAATAAATTGGACAGATACATGGATGGGAGGTGTATGGAGGGATATGGTCCGTGTGCAGGTCAGTGGAACTAGGCAGAAAATGGTTCGGCACAGCCAAGAAGGGCCAAAGGGCCTGTTTCTGTGCTGTAGTTTCTATGGTTTCTATGGTTTCTATTCTGTATACTGTGTGCATTAAAATATAACACCTTTAGTCCTGTATTCGTCACCCTTTATGATTTTGATCACCCCCCCCCCCAACTCCAGTTACACTTCAACTCATCCCACTGGCTGCAATTTTGCCCTATCATCTGACTGTTCATTCTCACGGACCCACCATGCACTTGTACATCAACTGCCCCATCCTCAGCCCTGTCACTCCGGTTCCAGCCCATTGCCAACTTCGTTTAAGCCCTCCCCAACAGCTCTAGCAAACCTGCCCACAAGGATATAGCACCCCCCATTCCCTGTGATCATGTGTAACCCACTCCTTTTTGTACAAGTTATAAATTCCACACAGGTGCTCCCAATCTGAAACCCTGCCTCCTGCACCACTCCCTCAGCCATTCATTCATCTGTACTATCTCCCTGTCCCAGCTGTGACTAGCTACAGGGATTACTACATTGGATGTCCGGCCTCTTCCCTAACTCCCTACTCTCACTGTGCAGGACCTCTTCCCCCTCTCTGGTGCCAATGTGCGCCACAAGCTCACCATCTTGGCTTCTCTTTCACGGGCACAGAATCTGCTGTCCATCTGCCTACCCATCGCGCCTCCCCTCACTGTCGCTCTGCCTCACTGCATCCTTCCCTGTCGAGCCTCTGAACCAGCCACAGTGCCACTGGTCTGGCACTGGTGGGCCCGGATAGGTGATTCCCCACCCCCAGCAGTGCCCGAAGGGGTATACTTGCCCCTGCTGAGGGGCATAGCTACAGCAGAACCCTGTACCGACCACTTCTCCTGCCGGTCAAGCATCTTCTATCTGAAGCCTGCACTGTGGGTGTGACCACCTCTGTAAAAGTTTCATCTATGTTGTCTTCAACCTCCTGGAGCATGCAGCTGCAGTATTTTGGCCTTTGCAGACAGGAAAAGGTTTGGCATACTCCCTGCTGTTGTAGTCATCAGGGAGACCGCTCGGTACCCTAAAATTCCACCTTTCACAGGAGGGGCATTCTACTGCCTGAACTACCATCCTGCCTGCACTTGTTGTGCCTATAACTTCTTAAGATTAAGTTATCGCCTGCAGCTGTTCTCGCTGAAGTCTGTTGAGCCAAAATCTAACCACTCTAACACTGTCCGCTTCAATAATGGCCACTCCCGCTCAAATCTCAAATCTTTTTATTGGCCCTTGCTGTGTTACCATTAACCCAAACAATCTCCCAATCTGCAGACAAGTCCTGACAGACCTTGTTGCTTTTTAGAACTGGCAATGAAACACCTTGGAGTCTAACTCATGCCCACAGAATCACTTAACTGTCCTTATTATAAGTTCAAAATTCAAAGTAAAGTTTATTCTCAGTGTACGTACATGTCATCACATACAGCCCTGAGATTCTTTTTTCCTGCGGGCATACTTAGCAAATTGATGGAAGTATATGTAAACAGGATCAATGAGCAACAAAACCGAGCAAATACAATAGTAACAAAAAATGAGAGAATGAAATAATAAAGAGTCCTTAAAGCGAGACCGTCAGTTGTGAGAACACTAGAACTAGAATGAGTGTTGTTAATCAGTTATCCCTTTTTGTTCAAGAGCCTGATGGTTGAGGGGTAGTAATTGTTCCTGAACCTGGTGGTGTGAGTCCTGAGGCTCCTGTACCTTCTACCTGATGGCAGCAGTGAGAAAAGAGCACGGCCTGGGTGGTGAGGATCATTAGTGATGGATGCTGCCTTTTTAAAGCAATGTTTCATGTAGATGTGCTCAATGGTTGGGAGGGTGTTACCTGTGATGTACTGGGCTGAATCCACTACCCTTTGTAGGATTTTCTGCTCAAGAGCATTGGAGTTCCCATACCAGACCATAATGCAGCCATCAGCACACTTTCCACCTCACAAGTTTGCCAAAGTTTTTGATGACGTGGTGAGCCTCCGCAGACTCCTGAGGAAGTAAAGGTGCTGTCCTGCTTTCTTTGCAATTATATTTATATGATGGGTCCAAGACAGGTCCTCTGAGATAAAGACACCCAGGAATTTGAAGTTACTGACCCCTGATGAGTACTGGCTCATGAACCTTATGTTTCTTTCTCCTGAATTCTACAATCAGTTCCTTGGTCTTATTGACATTGAGTGAGAGGTTGTTGCTATTACACCACTCAGACAAATTTTCAATCTCCCTCCTGTATTCTGATTCATCACCACTCTTAACATGATAAAAACCAGAAGACCATAAAGCAAAGGAGCAGATTAGGACATCGAGTCTACTCCACCACTCCATCATGGCTGATTTATTATCCCACTCATTTCCATTCTCCTGCCTTCTCTCCATAACCTTTAATACTATTACTAATCAAGAACCTATCAGCCTTTGCTTTTAAAATACCCAATGACTTGGCTTCCACAGCTGCCTGGGGCAATGAATTCCACAGATTCACCACCTCCTGACTAAAGAAATTTCTCCCCATCTCTATTCTAAAAGGACATCCTTATATTCTGAGGCTGTGCCATCTGGTCCTCAGCTCTCCCCACTACAGGAAACATCCTCCGCACATCAAGTCCAGGCCTTTCGATATTTGGTGGTGTACAGTTAGATTTCCTACCGGCAGGTCCAAGAACAGAACATTTGTTTAACATATGTTCGCAGAAGCCTAAGAAACTCTTTTCTGGCACTCTCCTCCCTCTTCCCGCTATTGATGAGACAGACGTACTAGAAATTATGGTAGAAGTGAAAGCATCCAATATTTGTTTTCGAGACTCGCTGTACTTGCTGTATTAGCCCGGAGCCAAGCTTTCAAAGGAAATATGCATATTTTGGCTCTTCTCCAGAAAGAATCTCTGGATTCAATTGTTCCTTAAAAGGATGCCATGCTAAATTACATCAGGCAGCTCTGTCTTAATAAAGTGAGCAGTAAACAATGAAAAAATAATGTGTCCTGCTTCTTATCTTTCTTCCTGAGTCCTGGACTACTTGGTGGAGGAGAGTCGTCAGAGCAAAGTCACATCCCTATTGCAGAGCGAACACCCGATCAGGTGATTCTCTCCTCAAAAGCAACCCCTTCACCAGTGAATCAAGTTCAAATTAAATTTCAGGTATAGCGTCATTCAACCATGCAGCTAAATGAAACATTGTTCCTCTGGGGCCAAGGTGCACAGCACAGTACATATAGACACATAGTGCTATGGTACAGCACAAATATAGTACATATGGTTACGATGAAGCACAGTACAGTCACAAAATAGTATTAGGTCAAGTCTCTGAGTGGCACGTCCTGAAAATTGATGGTGCATGAGATGTTCTGGAGCCACGTTTCCATAAGAACAGGGACGCAGCACTTCCTAATCTCACTCTGGGTCAGCTGCAGATGAAGGCAGTCCAGTTTGTTACCCGGAGAGTGAACATTGGAGAGGAGTATTGATGGGAGATCCAGCCTGCAGGGGTCAGCCTTTGAACTAAATTGGATCCCAGTGCACTCTCTCACACTGCCTCCTCCCCTGGCTGTAACAGGCGACGCCACAGTACAAGGGCCCTGTCTGCGCAAAAACCCAAGGCTACACGCTCCTCTGCTGCTGGTCTGGCAGAACTGGACTTACAGCATTTTGTATTATCAATGTCCAACAGTGTCTTGTAATAGTAAGAAAAATGCGTGAAACAAACATTTGCCGGACCTGGAAAGGCTGCTGTGGCTAAGCATGATGCCACCTTTCCAGAATTAGATGACCCTACATAAACCACACAAAAGACTTATCATCATCATTGAGTTCAGACACTAAATAAGGGCCAGAGACTGGACAACTACAAGAGCAGTTGAGAAACGTACACGAGTGCACACTACAAAAGAACTACAAAACATAAAAATAATCAAAAGAAGAACAAGGGAGTTCAAGAGATGCATGTAAACCTTGTATTTTCACTCCTAGCGAGGTGCACACATGAGATGTGGTAGTGTGATGACATGTGCCATTCATGTACTTTTACACATATCCTGTAATGAATGATTTAATCAAAAAATATACATATTTACAAGAATAGATAAATATTACTGAAATATTAAATGCACCACACTCCTGTCTGCTTAGCCATAAACTCCAACACGATATAGAATGCATCTCAATGTATATATACAGTGCATTCGTTATGTGCCATGTCTTATGACATGGTGAGTGTTCTTGTTCTTTCCATGACTGTAATTCTTCTTGGCAAAATGTTTTGCTATTGTGCCTTCTTATGGCCAGTGCCTTTACAAGAAGGGTGAGCCCAGCCATTATCAATACTCCTCAGAGATTGCCCGCCTGGCGCCAGTGGCTGCATAACCAGGGCTTCTGATCTGCACCAGCTACTCATGCGACCGTCCACCACCTGTCCCCATGACTTCATGTGACCCTGATCGGTGGGGGGCTAATTAGGTGCTACACCTTGCCCAAGGGTGACCTGCAGGCTAGCCGAGGAACGGGGCTCCTTACATCTCTTTTGGTAGATATGTATCTCCACCCAGCCACCCGGTGTATATCA